>NC_036623.1:1978641-2630915 GCF_900079805.1 Fusarium fujikuroi IMI 58289 | reverse complement strand
CGAATCAAAGCATTTGGCAGGATCATTTGTGAGTTGTCCAAGATGTAAACAGATCCCTATGTTTAAGTATGGATGTATTTTCTGTTCTGTCGCTGCTTCGACAAACACAGGAAACAGCTAAAGGGCAGGAAGCCGATGACAAAATGGAAACGTTTACTGAAGGCAAACTCAATAGACTGTGTAATAACATTATTATTGAGTGCATCGGTCGATATTCGTTGTTAGCTCCGTCATCCACGAAAAGGAGAGTGTGTGTGGGTGTGGGATAATTTTAATGAAATCGGACTATTCTCTAATTTGGGTTGGAAGACGTTGGAGCTGGGAGCTGTAGCAGCCACGCTGCACAGGGGTCGATTGGATAAGCCATTACGGATTGGCCGGCGCCTCAACGGTTCCTGGCTAAACAGATTCAGCGGGTCTGCGCCAACCAATCATGCGACTTATGTACCTGACGCCTGGCGTCAGTGGCCCAAGCCACCCCTGATGTTTAACCCCCCGCCAACGCGCTACTCCTGGCTACTATTGTGAACCTCCTCAGTCCTCACAACTCGGCAAGGATCAGCCTTGAAGACTCCCACCTCGGTTCTTCTCCTCTCGGCAAATCATAAATCACTCGATTTCCTTGGCCGCATGCTTCTCTGCTGATCATCATTAATGCATGGCGCCTCATGAATAAAATGAGTGGGAATCAGGACCCTGTCTCATCCGCTAGTGGGCCTGATAGTAGTCATTGTCGCGATGGTCGTGGTGATACGGGTGACACGACTGAGATGGCTGCACAAGTGGCAGGTTAAATTTGGAATACGATATGCCTAATCTAGTGTCGTGTGATGTACCGTGAAATGCATCTTGGGATGTAGCTTTATGCAGACTCATCTGCGCATTTTCGTATGGTGTGGTGTATGTTTGTTCAACAACTCACAGATGGAGGTAATCGGCATTCTACTAAGGACTGAGGACAATCTCAACTTTACCATCTTGTACTGTAAAGCCGGTCAAAGATGAAACTTCAATAAAATTGGCCCATCTGGGGACTGAACATGGCACGAAGAATACCTCAAAGTACATGGCCAGAGCCCTGTCACTGCCAGGTTCAGCTCTGCTCCCCGCTTGGATTACTTTTAGCTTGGGGGCTCGGTTGGCCCTATCAAACATTAGTATCCGTAGGTCCTGGAATTCAATGGGAAGTCCGGGGACCTTGCTCGGTAACCTTGTATTTGGCAGACTGGTACCTAGGTAGGTAGGTAGTGCTCCACCAGCCTACCTCCTCACCTTACAACCATATTCTCGTCCAAGGCCTCTTCCGCCCGCTGTCTTTTCTTCTCTCCACCACCATTCATTCTTTTAGACTCTTTCAACCTCGAAATCGTTCAGTCGTTTTCAGAACTGTTGCTTTTCACGGTCGCCTTGCTTTGGCTATCGACGTGTTGAGTTCAGTTTGTCCATTCGTTTCAACCCCTGGCGCGTTTTTGCAAGACTGCTGCCGTGCGCTGTTTGTTTATCATAGCGATATTCATATCCACCGCTTCCTTTCAACATTTGACTCTGGCTTGGCAGCTGGTCCAACAACACCCATATCTCACGTTGTAACTAGCAGTTGAACTTGCGAATTCATATCACCGTCGTTACTGACGCACCCCCAACCGTTCTCGTCTGAGACATTGCCGCCGCTGCCCGTATAAGGACATCAGTCTCGAGACCCCTAAGGGACACATTCTTTATTCCCGCCCTCTATTGCAACGCCCTTCATTCCAGTCGACTTGACAACCAGCCCCGCCATTTTCGTCTTAAGCGACGATATATCCCACCAGAACGACAGACTTCGAATTGTGATCTTCGCGCGATCCCGTCATTTGAATTTGTTACCGTCATTCCTAACCACCCGAAACTCCAGCAAACATGCATCTCCGGCATCTGCAAGTACACCGTAGGGCCGACGGGCTTTTTGGGTTTGGTAACATCGCTCATGAGATCGACGTCTCGTCGGACGGCTCAAAGCGTCATGTACAAAAGAGGCAACCACGTAAGTTTTGTATTTCCTCGAGTACACCAAATTATCTTTGCAAATTGCGATTTCAGTTTTGACTAGCGAATTGTGTACCGACTAACATAATCGTAGAAGAAGTAAGGACTGTCTTCAAGACATTGGAAGCTACTTTCGAAGGGAAGATTGGTGGCTACAAAACAGTAGGCCACGAGCCTAAACCAACGGACTCATCGAAGGACGATGACGAGGATGATGACGATGACGATGACGAGAGAGACGCGAAGAAGGAGGCCGCAGAAAAGAAGAAGGAAGAGGCCGAAGAGAAAAAGAAGGAAGCCGAAGAAGCTAAGGAAAAGGCAAAAGAACAGGCAGAGAAGGAGGAAGAGGCAGCGAAGAAAAAGGCTGCCGAAGACAAGGCGGAGGAAGAGAAGGAAAAGGCAGAAGAGGCAGCCAAGAAGAAGGCTGCCGAGGATGCCAGGTCTCGCAGCAAATCCGAAGATAACGATGCGAAAGAGAGCTCGACAGCTAAACCGACAAGAACTCGCGCTCAAATTACCACTAGTCACGACCCATCGAGCGTCCCCTCCGTTATTAGCGATCCCACTGGCAGTCAATCTATCGAATCCATTCTCGCCAAGGCCACTGGCTCAGCTTCTGCTTCCACAACTATCGATGAGGTTGCCGACATGTCTGGAGCCTCGAGTCTCCCTAGCTCCAGCTCCAGTGCTGCGCCAGAAGCTAGTGGTAGCACCAGTGCAGGAACCAAGGCTGGAATCGCGTTTGGTGTTCTTGGTGGATTACTCGCCATGGGCTTGCTTGTCTACTTCATCTTCACTAAACGCCGAAAGCAGGCCGAGATGGAAAGACTGGAGAATGATGATGAGAAGCTTCATGGCCCGATGGCTGGTAATGGTGGCCCTCCAATGGTTGCTGCAGCTGCTGTGCGCCGTTCTATGTCTCCCGAGCCCATTGAAACTGCCTCTATCCGCACTGACGCAAAGGCTCCCCGTGTTAGTCTCCGACCCGTGACCCAATTCCTTCCCAACTGGAACGGCCTTGAAAAGGAGAAACGCGCAAGCAAAGGTGCAGGTTTAACTCTTGCTGTACCAGCTGCAGCTTCTTCACCTGCTACTGGTCCCTTGTCCCCTCGAGCCGTGGGAGGCAGTGCCTGGGAGCGTCCAACAACAGCTCAAAGCGTCGATCCTGCTAACCCCTTCGGCACACAGGCCGAGCGTGTTCCATCTCCCGTTCAGGAAGAGACTGCTTCTGCGCTGAGGGCTTCTCCCAGCCCCATGTCGGAAAAGTCGACCATTGCTGTTGCTGCCGCCGCCGCCCTCCCAGCCGCCACCGCTCCAGTCTCACCTCAATCACCTTCTTCTCCCCAGGGACCCCTCGCCGCCAATGGAACTGCAGTTGCCGCTATGGTCGCTCGTAAGACTTCGATTCGCAAGGCTGGAGGCCCGCAGCAACTTGACTTGACCCTTCCAAATGCCCCTATGGCAGCTGTTCCCGCTAGTCCTGCTGGTACTGAGTACAGTGGCTCTTCCGCTCCTTCTGGAGGTCCCGACAGTCCTTCTGCAGGCGCTGCGGCTATTGCTGCTGCTGGCGGACCCGCAAACTCGGCCGTTCACCGCGTGCAGCTTGACTTCAAGCCCACTATGGACGACGAATTGGAACTTAGAGCTGGTGATCTTGTACGACTCCTTCACGAGTACGATGATGGCTGGGTAAGTTGATACAATTCATTTCACGCCTCAGCCCAATCTAACTTTTCTCTAGGCTCTTTGTATCAGACTTGACCGTTCTCGACAGGGTGTCGTTCCTCGAACCTGTTTGTCAACTCGTCCTGTGAAGCCCCGCCCTGCTCAAGGCGGCCCTCGCCCGGGCCCTCCTGTTAAGGCTGGCGGGCCTCCCCGAGGACCTGGACCTAATCAACCTCAAGGACAACGACCTATGACTCCTCAAGGAAACTTTGGTCAAGCTCGACCTGCCTCACCTGCTGGTCCTAATCCTAACGGCAGTCGTCCTCAATCGCCAATGGGACCTCCCGGCCGGCCTCAAGGACGTCCGATGAGCCCAGGACCTCGAGCACAGTCACCCGGTCCTCGTAATGGACCGCCCAGTGGCAGACCCATGAGTCCTGGACCTCGAGCACAGTCACCTGGGCCTGTTGGTGGCCGTTCACAGAGCCCGAGCGGGATGAACCGAAGAAATAACCCCCCTGGACCCAGCCCTATGAATCCTTCTCAGGACCCCCGCTCGGGGCCATCTTCATCGGGCTCTCTTAGCAGGAAACCCGTACCCGGCCAGGCGTATTGACCGGCTTACAGCCGTCGATTGTCCTGTATGAAACAGTATTAAAAGGAACGGCGTTCTGCGGTACCATGGAGAGACCTTGAGCATTATGGTCTGCTCACGCTTCGTTACTCTTCTGGTGGATGATTTAAATTACTTTCGAACTTCTTGTCACTCACTCGGCCAATTATTTTCTCTTCATGTGGCTACTTTCGAGCCACCTTTTCTCGGTTCACGTTTATATAAACTTCATATATCTCAGGCGGTCGTTAACCCGTCATTGTGGCATGGCATGTCATTACGCTCATGTCAGGATGACTTTGCGAAAGGCTATCTTAGTCATTTAGTTTGAGGGGAGACGTGTATACAGGTTACGATGTCTTGCTGCGAGATCTTCTCCTCTGATGGAAGGAGCTGCGCTAGTCGCTAATGTGTATCTACGTTTGCGTTTGTTCTTTTCGAATATCACTTCTTCCTCTGCGGCTGGTTCAAGGTTGTTGGGTGGAGAGAAGAAAGGGAGCTTGCTTGGTAGCATATCGCCACCAGCAGCTAGGAATTAAAGACTTGAGACGAAAGATAGGAAATGAAATTATTCCTCGATGACTTACTGCCGTTAGTCCTGTGTGCCTTACCATGCTCTATTTGTGCCTATTGTGCAACGTCTTTCGTCTTTGCATTTGCATCTCTTACGGAGCATATAGCACGTGTTGAATAGTCATTGTTTTAATAACTTAGGCTTTTCTCTCGAATTGTCCGCAAGACGGTAAATCCCATACCTGAACGAATTTGACTGCCACAAACCAACGATGATGTTTCCCTAATACTTTCTTCTCCTGTAGAGGGACGAAGAAGCAAAGACAAGTAGCCCGAAATATCATTTTCAAATCCTAAACGCCCTGACATGCCTAATCCTAACGCCTCGCTTCCATCTCAGTCCAGTGCCACATGTAGGTCTTCTTCAGTTTACAAGCGCATGGCCACACGAGAAACCAACGCTACAGGAAAGTCACCTCCTTTGCGCAGTAGCTCTTTGACTTCTGGGGTATCCCGAATGTACTCAATGAAGCACACAAAGTACTCCACTATAATCTCTCGTGCAATGTCATCCTCCACGGTATTTTCGAACAGTTCCTGCGCGAGGGCCACGATGTCGGGAATATGGTATTGGTCGAAGTAAAAGTAATAGAGTATACAATGGAGGCGGCAAATGGAGAGACGGCGGAGATCTTCAACACCATACTTATCTGCCAGGATGTAGAGACGTGCGTGGCTGAGGAAGACAGGCAGATATGAGTATTTACCTTCTTGTGTGCTCTGCAAACTAGTCACCGCCGGAGAGCCGCCGTGAATCATGGATGAGTTGTAAGGAGGACGGGCAAAATTTCTCATTGCTTCAAACCGCTTTCCTATTGGGGTTGTTACGTCAAGCATATAACTTTGATCCGGACATCTGCGTTTGCGTCTTGATAGCCCACTGTCTTCAGCCAACTGTAGAATGCCATTTTGTTGATCGTTGTTGGACTGATAACTCTGTATGAACTCGCCAACGGCCGCTGGCAGCTTCCACTCGCAATATTCATAGGTGTAGGTATAAGTGAACGGTGGTCGGTTACCGCCATTGCGTGTTGACATGCGGTCTACAGTAGTGGAAGCCTCAGAGGAACTTGCCCCGTCACCGGCAGGGCTGTGGTATCCGGTTGGAGTGTCTTCGGAAGAGTCATCATCGTCGTCAAGATCTTCGTCTTCACCAGAATCATTGTCGTCACGCATTTCCTCCGAATCCGAGCGCGTGCTGCGAGAGTCATCTGAGTCCTGCCCAGACGAAGATGCATAGCCATTACCATCATGAGTATATGATTTGATTGGCGAGTGGTTGTCTTCAGTGTCTAGTTCTGGTTCCCGGATAAGAACAGGTTGTGCCTCACTGTAGTCACCAGAGTAGGCGAATTTGGCGAAGCGTACAAAAGTGTCGACATCCAGGTCTGCCCATACGACGCGACCTTCTCGAGCTTCTCTCATGTTCCCGTTTACTAGAGCGTTTAGAACTGGCGATAGTCGGCCGATGAGTTCCTTGTGTACATGGAACTCCTTGGCCTCTGGGCCGACAACGAAGAGAAAGGGCTTGGAAGCGAGAGATCTGATGCCAGAGTCAGCAGGCTTGAGAAAATCGGATAGAAACATGAAAGCATCGCTTTGAAAGTCGATAGAAATACATGCTAATACTCACTCTTCGAAGTTGGCACTGACTGTTGGAACGGCAGCGCCAGATCGCGTAGCAGACATGGTGTAAGTGAGAGCCTCCTAGCCGTCAGGAAATGATCTGCGTTGTGGCTACTAGAAGCAGGGGTGGAAAGGTAGAGATTGTGAGAAAACAAAAAGAAGACAAGGAAGTATTTATGCGGATGTCTCTGAAGTGAGTTGAGTGTGGGAAAAGAGAATGGAAGATGACAATAACAGATTGAAGGCCGTTGGAAGTACATGCCCTGCGCTGTAACGTTAGGTAGTAGGTAGCTCCAGCTGCCTGTCACTGCCCTGACTGCTAAGAGATCCGTTTGATACCTACGGTGCTGTAATGGAGTACTAGCGCTTAAAGGAAGTGACCTAAACCACAGAACCAGGGTCTTCACACACTAAATCCGAGGTAATGCGGGGCAGACGATGATGGTTGGCTCCCTTGCCGCGCAGTGTCTCACAGCTGGGTTTGGCTCAACTTTGTGTTATTGGTTGAATGATGAAGAGGTTGTTGTTATGTTTCTATAAAAAAACACTTAAATCCTTAGGTAGCCTTTTCTCAACGTACCTATATGATGGGTGTATAAGAAGAACACCCTCAAAGAAAAGAGACAGAGGAATCCCTTGCACCATGGGCCATATTTATATCATTGATCTGCTACTAAATCGGTTCTGCTGTTCTATTTGTACTCCAGGCGCCAACTTACTCATTCATGCGACGAACTTTCCCCCACATCCACCACAAACCTCCCCTGACGCCTGTACATTTGCCCCTGGTCCAAAATGCGTCTCGACAACACGCTTCAACTCTGAGACTTTCAGACATCGCAACTCGCACACTGCGCAAATTCGAGAAATATCGGGAGCCATTATCGCCAGTCCCGTAGAAGCGCAGCGCGCTACACAAATTGTGTCAATAACAACGGCCATAGAGAGGTTGCATAGACAACTTACCAAACAAATGTCCGTTTTCACATTTTGCCTCTTCCTCCTCCAATCGTAATGCCGCATCACAAAACACGCAGTGTTGACCAGCAGCAACATCTCTGAACTGCTCTCTCAATGGAGAATTGTTAAGCTCAGACGATATCTTGCGGGTTGCTGTAGTCCCAAGCACTTCAGGGGCATTCCCGTACATCCACTCCCATACCTGACCTTCAGTGGTTAAAGGCTTCGATAGTGTGGTTGTATCATCTTCGCCACGCTCTTCGTCTCTTCTTGAGAACATTAGTTTGCAGAGTGCTCGCCTTTCTGGGTGCAAAGTGCTGTATCGTGATACAAGCACTGCTGTTGTGCCACCGCCGGGTGACTGCACCATACCCCAGATGCGGTACCTCGATTCAGGAACTTGTAATTGTGTTGTATCTTCATCCATCAGGTCGTCTTCTGAGTCATCTGAATCCGAGTCTAGCCCTTCCAGCGCAACCGCTCTTGCAACGAGCCGCGTTGTCTGCTTCCGAATTCTTGTCGCCCATTTCGGTACAGAGGCCTCTGAGTCCGGAAGGTTTGTCTGAAACCAGTCTTGATTGCGTGATGTTGCTGATAACCTGGCGATTGAGTAGTATGGAACTGATCCTGTGTGTCCTATGCCTTGATCGTGAATTAGAAGTCCTAAGTTGCTGTTAGACGTGTTGTGTGCAAAGCCTGTAAGAGTTATGTACCGGAAATAGGATTCGATGAGACTATTTCATCTTCCTTGGGATACGTCGTCGAGCACTCCCAAGTATAGTGAGCGCCAGCCAACTCCTCAGCGTCGCCAACAAACGAAACCTGAAACGGCTTCACATTGAACGGATCAGCGACCACGCCCCTGGCAACGGGCTTATCATCGTCATATACGATCTCGGGCCACGTTAGCTACGGCTATTCCACGTGCCATGAACCACGTACCAGGTCTTCCCACTCGATATATGCATCCGTTGATAGAAACATGCAAATGGCTGCCATATCCGCCTTCTCGACTTCGATGTGTGGAGGGTGACCCCTTTCCCAATTGCCGAGGATAGTGATCTTTCGGAACCCAACATGATTCTTTGCCAAATATGCCAGGATAGCGACCCTTTTGCCTTGACTATTGAACCAAGGGCTCCATTTCAAAGAAAAGGCACTCCCATGGGGCACGTAGTCGGGATCTGTTATATCCAGAGCCTATTTCATGATGTTAGAGCCTTCTCCGATCAAGTTGAGCATGACTCACGTCTTCCTTAATATGTCTCCCTCTACCATCAAGCCGGCCAACTTCTTGGATGTCCCATCGCGTCTCTTCACTCGAGGGATCCCCTTCTTTTGTCTGTGAGAAGTGTTGCACCGCCATTACAGCTACTTCTTCGACATCATTGAAGTACGCTAGAAGACCTCTCCCTGTATCCACTTCTTTAGCCCACGAGAAGGCCTGGATGCGTTCATTCATATTTCGGTATCCATCTTCTTCGTTGCTGTCGGGCAGCGGAAGTTGGGCCCCGAGGCCCCAGACTGTCTTCCATGCCTTGAAGCTTCGAACCCGCATGCCTGCTATCATTGCAGACTGCCGATCAATGTGCTCACCAATCGCGTATATACATCCACTGGTCGACAGTGCTGTTAAGATAGGTCGAAGATTACAACCCAGTCCATTTGGTGACCATTCTAACCTCACAATCTGGCAGATTGGTGCCCCCGAACCTGTCACTAACCCATTCCCCACACCAGGAAACCAATTCTCGTCGTTGGCTGGCGGTCCAGCCACTCTGATACCGGAAAATGAACAAAGCTGTGCATTGATTGTGGGATCTGGACGAATCAAGCCTGAGGCACGATAGGAGAGCGTGTACTGGCTCTGTAATTCTTCCTCATCCGCTCCTTCGTCCGGGCCGCCACTCCTCGGATACTCTGGAAGAAATATGTAAATAGTATCATCTGTAGCAACTGCAAGCTCTGCATCACAAGACCATGCCAGAGCATGAGTTGTCAGTGGACGCGACTTGAGATGAATTGTTTTTAGGGGCCTTGTCTTGTTTTCAGAACAGTCAGCAAGCCTTCTCTTACAACTTTCTATTCCATAGGGGAGATATGAAAATGGCTGTGCATCTCGCCCGAGCAGTCAAGCGAATCTTTTGTTGAAGTCTCACCTTAGACTTTTCCATTGTAGCAGCTGAGACGGGTCGTGTCACAGGACGGCCGCAAAAAACATGGGAATTTTCCCTCTTATAAGATAATCATGTGAGAAGGAAGTCTGGTATTTTAATTCGACAGTGGCATGGCAGAATTGAGAGTTTGATGAGATATTCGTAGGTATGAAATGGTTGATACCAAAAAAAGTTGCTGACTAAGAAGCAGTACACATTTCATACCTACACCATGAAGAAAAAACAGACGAGATCCTTTATGCTGCCAGGTGTTGAACTCCCTATGTTTGAAGCAGTCTATGAGTACTAATCTTCATGGAGTATCAAAATAACAAGCCATTGACGCATGTTCGAAATTGTATCAAATTGATTAAGCCAACATATACCCTGTGTAGGACCGGTTGTCTGTGGCCATGTCTGCAGATTGCTCGACTTATCACTACCTAGGGAGTATGGTAACAAAAAAATACATCAATCCCGTCAAGTACGCCGTTCTCCATGTTCTTGGTATGCCATAAATATATAAAAATAACAATAGTCGTGATTGTTGACCTCAACCCTCTAAGAAAGATCCTAAACCCCAGAGAAGGCCACAACCTGCAAGCGCTGTTGCACCAACGACCTTCTTTGTCCACCAGTTGCCATCCGTCAATGCCTTGGCTTTTTGGATCTTCCTGGCTGCCTCAGTTGGAGCACTAGCAGGTGCCTTTGCAGATACCTTCTCCCCAACAGACTCCTTGGCTGCCTCTGCTTCCTTCTGCTGCAGAAGGGCAATTTTCTTGCTGAGCGCCAGGAGATCCTCCTCGAGAGTCAAGTTGCCGCTGCGGTCAACCTCAACGTTTTGGATGTTGCCGAAGAAGTCTGTGATCAGACGGCTACGGGCGTTTTCTTCGCCGCCAGGGAAGAGGTCGTAGCGCACTCCAGCATGTGAGTGGATCTTGCCGAAGTCGTAGCTGTCGAACAGTTCGCCCACTGTCTTCTGGCTGTTCAGGTCCTTGACGTTATTCTCAAGGAATTCAAGATTGTAGTACGTGTATCGATCGATAACGGCGACGCCTACATCGTTGTCGGCGTGATGCGAGTATGAGGACTGATCGAGCTTGGAGGAACCGGTAGCGATGATGTTAGGGGAGTAAAGTCTGCTGTACATGGTGTTCGCTTGGCAGGTGTCGATCATGAAGAGGATCTCGTGATATCTGAACACCGTTAGTGGTTGACAGGAAAGCAATGAAGCCACCACCTACCTCTTCTTCTCCCACATCTCCTCAAAAGCGTTGGCAAGATCAAATGCGCCAATCTCTTCAGCATCCTGGAACTTGAGGAACTCGTTTCCACCATGGCCAGTCATATAAACCAAGATGTTGCTTCGATCATCGGTAAGGAGACGCTTGCTTCGCGGCATCTCCGCGCCCACGCGATCCGTCAACAGGCGAATAAAGTTCTCGACAGTAACTTCGTAGCCACGGTAGTCCACCTCGATGTTGTCGCCGTAGAGATCAACAGCGCGGTCAGAATTGCTGTAGACGGTTCCAGGGAACGCGTTCCGGGGATTGCAGGCCATGTCGTCGGGAAGCATGAGGATGATCTGGGAGTCAGGGATACCCAGGCGCTTGACGGTACGGTACATAGAGAGGACATTGGCGAGATGGCGGTAGTTGAACCAGAATCGTGATGTGCAGACGAGAACGGCCCAGTTGCTGGTATGCTCGCCGAAAGCGATTGTCGTGAACATGGCCGCTGCCACGATGGCATGAAATCGAAGTATTGAGAGGTTCATGGCGGGGGATGCGATATGATGAAGCGAACTGGTTGACAAGGGAGCGCGGTAGATTAAGGAGCGAAGTTTAGAAGACAGATGCAACAAGTGGCATATCCGCTGGCTGTATGTCAATGAAACTGAGGTTGCTAAGAAATGCTCCCTCAGACTTACAAATCTGTACAGCGGCGATAATCATGAATTCCATCCACTGGATATCCCTTTGTGGATCAACGTCACCAAGGAGGGAACACCTAACATCAACGTTGATTGATTACTGTTCAGCACATAATCGGAGTCTTACCAGATCTGGACCCGGAGTTTTCGGCGTGTAGGATCCGATAAAACGGCCCCTGGCGCTTGTACTGATTCGAGGCACTAACAAATTCCCACAGCATGTCACCAATCTGAACGGGGTACCTAAGAGGCAGTGGAACTTCACCTCTCAGTTGTTACTATGTACATCTCGACAAGAAAGAAAAATCCTGGGGTGAGCTGGCAAAAATGGGGATCACCTCTCCTGTTTCTTAACCAGGATTGAGAAACAGTTGGGGTTGGATCTGTTGGCTTCGTGTTTGTTTGATGAGAGTATCTGATATGGTTCGACTCCGAGTGAGATATGCTCTGATGTTGGAAATGACTGTGTCATGGGTGTTGTTTTAGGGAATATTGAGTCTGAGAATGGGATCAGATACATGTGGCACGGCATGGTTTGAGATCAACATGGCTAGGGAGTGTACAGGAAAAACACAACCAGGGCATAGTATCCATGAGATTTCACTGTAGATTATACGCCAACCTCGAAATTATTAGTCTCGAGAATGATGCCTGACAGGATTGACTGTCGATTTGGCTGAAGGACCGTGTTCTACGGACTACCATCTCAACCTGCGGGCTTAAGGTTCTGAGTTAGAGCATAAGAGTACTGTAGTTGAGCGAAGGCGGGCAGGGCGTATGGACTGTGTCGTTCACGATGCAGACTCTGCTGTATTGTGGAGGAGAAGATACACCAAGAGCATTCTATCCAACTTAGCCAGACTAGACATACCTACATATTCAGCCTGGCCAGCACCGGTGCAAAAACTTTTTTCAAGATTCAGGCAATCTTTATCTTAGCCTGAATCAAACGCTTCAGTCTGACGCGGATATACCAGCCAGGACCCATAAACCCCTCTTCTCGTGCTTTCATGGTCATGATGGGAATCGAATTTTCAACACGATAACGAGGAAGCACAATCTGTAATTAGTAAGTCACTTACAGTAGCGTCTCGTAGCTGCATGGAAGAGCAAACAGAAAAAATGGAGGACCCTGCAGAGACTCCACCATGACGATGTGATAGACCATGGATGGAACTGAGACTGGGGTCGTAGCGACTAGGACATTCAAGTTGTTCGCTGGACAAGCTGCGACTAGAGAAGCAGTAAAGGTCACGCTGGCAAAGATGCCGAGCAAAGCCGTTGGCGCATACCGAGAAAGGTGAACGACCTTGTGCATAACGACTCCATAAAATTAAGCCATGTATCTATCGTCAGGTGGGCTGAAAAGAAAATACAGAAGGCTTCTAGTGAGCCGCAAGTGACGAATGAGGGCCGGCACCGGAGTTGGAAAGGTACGATCACATGAATATTTCAGGCGTGAAATCCTCCAAATCGTCGAGTCGTGTTTTGAATGGCGTAGGTGATCCACTACTTGGCATATGCCTTCTTTTATAGCCGCTATGTACCTCAGACCAGGCTATGCCATGCATGGACAGGGCATGGATCTTGAGCTGTACTGTATGGATGGTACTGTACTTCCAGTGCAGGCAGACCAAGGTTGGACCGGCTTAATTAAGGTAAACTCGGTGGTTGTGAGTCTTGGCCGAGGTTGAGCAATAATATCGTGCATAGAGCCACGGGGTCAGTTCAGAAGCTCTGAGGTCGAGAACCAAAGACATCCAATGACGAGAGGTTCCGTGACTACATGCCGGAAACATCAGCTCGAAATGATGGAGCGCGTGGTAAAAAGCCTCAAACATCACCTGTTACCGAGAGAAGCTGGGGGGAGGAAACCTGGGGTTGAGGAGAATCACGATAGAATGATGTATCGTGACCGTGACAGTCCAAAAAGAACAGTCTAACCCCCAACATCTCCTCCGGAGAACCCCCAAACTTGGGTATGTATGGCAATGAGCATCGTTTTCAATATTCATTATGACAATGCTGATCAATGCCAATTATCGTTTGGTTTCATTTCTCTTTGACAGAACTCTCCGATCATGACTGGGCACTTGACACTTGATTAAGGTAGACCTGTTTACCTTCCTGATTGTAAGGCTGGCTGATAATGAAACTCCAAAGCTTCCATGGTTTTTATACACACCTAACAACCTAATAGCAAGTATCTGACATTGCCCCGCAATCCTTGTCGTAACACAACACGAAGACCAAATGCAATGCATTGGATGCACACTTTCTTTGGGTCTAGGTCTCTAGCTGGGTAGGTTGACAAGGTGAGGAGTAAGATCAAGGTGCAAGGTGTGTGTGTGCGCGTGTGTGTCGTGTTTCGACTTTGGAGTATTGGAAGTCTCAAACTTGTTGCTAAAAGTAGTCCTCATTATTACCTGGCTTTGTGTTCTTCTACTCCTCTTCTTACTACTTCTATAACTTTTCCTTCTTTCAAATGCTATCTTCATTTCCAAAGTCTAACAAAATCGAAACACCACATACGGATACTCCTTTTCTCTTCCGCCTCATCTTATCTCCTACTATCCGGGGTGACACGGTGTATGTTACGTCCACCTCAAGGACCCTGCCTTTGCCTCTTCCTTCACCTCAGGTCAACCTCTGCCGTGCGACGGTGACTCGCTGAGGTGAGCCCAGGTACCTCAAGACCGGCTCCAAGGGACCAACTACCCCTGGTCACCTGCTAGACAGCCACACAAGAAACGATCCTAGTTGAGCTCCCTGCTTCTGCGTTGTGTACCGGTAGACCTTCTGGACCGTGGCGTGCATATGAGTCTTTGGCTGAGTTATCCTCTTCCCCTCTCATCTGATTTGAGTAATTCGACCCCCCGAGGCAAAACGCCAAAAACGCCGGGGAGCCTAAATCGGTCACTTTTGTAGTGGAGGCTTCTTTGAAGGTGCGTGCCTGGGTCTGGGTACAGTACTTACACTGCCCTGTCTAACTAGTCCTGTCGGCTTTATAGTGGGCGCCTGCACAAGCTCCATCTAAAATAACCAAACTAACTGTGCGACGTGCGCCAGGGTATTTGACTACCCCCTTGGCCTCCATCTCTTATTCGGTTCAATCCAACCTTACTCTTCTTTCCACTGAAACAACTGACAAATCTTTCTCTTCAACTTGTCGAGGTATTTGCTGTCTCAGCACTGGTACGGCTTGTCTCCATTTCGCCTCTGTTGAAGACTTGACCATGGGCCGTACGCCGGCCTACATCTTTGTCGTCAGGTACGTTTTCAGCTACCTTTCCAGACCCCTGTCATCATGATGCATCGTCGCAATCAGATCGCGTAGCCCTAGCGCTGTGTATGTGTATGCGTATGCGTACAGCATGACAGTATAGGCATGATGTTGATTACAGAACTCAACTGACCTCTATTCTAGGCACGGCAACCGCCTTGACGCTGCTGACAAGAAATGGCATCTTTCGTCCCCTACACCATATGATCCTCCTCTGACGTACGGCGGCTGGCTTCAAGCCAGAGCTGTCGGCAACCAAATCTCCAGTATTCTCGAGCAAGCGAAAGACGAGTACGAGACGACTGCCAAAGGCACAAAAAAGCGACGTAGATTCAAGGTCGTCATTCATAGCTCGCCATTCTTACGATGCGCTCAAACATCGATTGGCATCAGCTCTGGTCTTGCACAGACTCCCCATGAGTCGCCTCACCGTCCGAACGACATATTCGTTTCAGCAACGGGACCACCAAAACACTTTCGATCTACAATATTACGTCTGGATTCCTTTCTCGGAGAATGGCTGTCTCCCGAGTACTTCGAACAGATTACCCCACCACCTGGTGCCGCCCTCATGCTTGGAAGTGCAAAGGCCGAACTCCTACGACGCGAAGACTACAGTGCATTGACATCTGCACCCGCTCCCACTCCGATGCCTCATAGAGGCTCTAATGCTTCTCTCTGGAACGGATCTCCTGCCGCCAGTCCCTCTCTTGGCCCCTTGAGATCAGGGTCTGCAGTGGAAGGTTCAACAGGGTCGGCTATGGCTGCGGCTCTAACTGGGCAGCTGGCAACTCAGATGGAAAAGAAAGGCTACACAGTCCCAAAGCCAAACTATGCTATCTCGAGTTCCGGAAAGATCCCTGACGGATTTGTGGCCCACGCGCGTGACGAGTGCGTTGTGGTAGATTACCAATGGGATTCCATGAGAGCTCCACTGGATTTTGGGGATGGCGGCCAGCTTGGAGAAGAGTGGACAGACATGCACAAGAGATTTCGACGCGGTCTAAAGAAGATGGTGGAGTGGTACGCTACGACTGATGCGCCTGATGAGATGGTAACGCAGGCTGCCGGAACTTCACAGAATGACACACATGACCCCTCGATTTCTGAAGACGAGGATGTAGAGACTGTTGTTATTCTTGTATCTCACGGAGCTGGATGTAATGCTCTCATCGGTGCTATTACTCATCAGCCCGTTCTTATGGATGTTGGAATTGCATCCATCACGATGGCAGTTCGGAAACAAGATGCCGACTACGACACTCTCCTGGCTGCATCAGCGAATGAAGCGCCAAACTCTGAACCCCATGTCTCTCCCCATCAGATGTACGATATTCGCATGTCTGCAAGCACAGAACATTTGCGCTCAACAACCTCGACTCCAGTCTCATCCCGATCAACTTCAGCTGATGGTTTCCCTGCTGCTATCCGCGGCCGCAACCCCAGCATCAGCAGTACTGACGGACCCGGCCCACTCATTGGTTCTTTTGTCTATTCCGACCCTATCATTCCCATGGGCAGCCGTAGTGCTTCGGCCAGTGCAAGTGTGGGATCGTCTTTACGTCGAACTTCTGGGTCACAGCGGCCACTGAACCGAGGACCAGCTCTTACCACGGCAACGGGCGAATCAGGCTCAAGGAGCAACTCTCCGAGCGCTAACACATCCTCGTTCGGCCTGTGGACACCTGGGCCTTCGTCTCTTAGACTGATGGATGACGGTAGTGATGATGCCTCCGACAAAGAGGACTTCGATTCAGTGCTGCCTAACTTCAGCCGTTTTAAAGGTATTCCGGAGGACAACAAGGGAGAAGCCCAAGCTTCTGCTGCCATGTCTACCTCGAACTCATCTACGCAATCATCTTTTTCTTCACGCTTTGAACTTAACTCTACAAACTCGTTATCTATGAGCTTGCCGCCCGCAGCCATCACCTCACTCAGCTCGTTCTCGTTCCCACCAAGCGGAGAGACTACTCCAAAGGCCACGCCCCGAGGTCCTATTCTCTCAGCCCCTATCAGAATCAAGACAGATATCTTGCACGATTTTGACAAGCCCGCTGAAGAGCTTCATATTGGACAACTAGGAGATGGTCTGGGCGGACTGTGGGGTCTTCCTCGACCTCCTGGCGAGGCCGAACGTTTCCGCGATATGAGTCTTTCAAAACGACGTTGGACGACTACCGAGCGCGCTTAACGCTCGACTCTCTTTGATACCCTACTATACTTGTCCCTTTGACAGGATGATGACTCAGATATCCTCTCCTCTCAAGGACTAGAGCAGGACGTTATTTATGTCTTCGCCTTATACTGTTTCAGCGCGCGTTGCTTCCTGCTCGTCGTTTACTTTTACTTAATCAACGACAGGCAGGTCTGTCTTTTTACTCATGGCATCGGCGAACTGGCGGGATACCATCCACTCACGAAATGGAGCGCAGCAATGATACGCCGGACCTATTAGCATTAGGATTGATACCTAGGGAAGGGATGAATTTACAAGGACAACAACATGTTTCATTGAGTTGCTTAAGAGTATATTGCTTTGCAATTTGGGATCCGGCGCACGGTTATTACGGCGAAAACGGCGGCAATGTATTCTGGTACGTGGGATAGCATATAGCGATACCAGGATTATAGGCACGATCGCCGTCAAGAGCCCAAGATTGCTCAAATGTATTTTGTTTAGAAAGTGAACACCAACTCTCATCTTCACCACTTCATTCGGCCACTGTTCGTGACGAGCTAAGTAAAACACTTGGTGGATGCGCGGAATTATGTTTTGATTCATCTATCCGTCACAACAGAAAGTCAATAACACGATCTAACTGTTCATGATCTATGTGCGTAAAACAAATGATATGCTCAGCGCTCGAATTCTGCTTGAAATGCGCATCCACCGCCGATGGGAAAATACAATTCACGTCATGCCCAGCAACCAACGCCATCCATCCGGTGTGACCTTGTCCAATGGTCAACAACCCGTGTCGAAACCCTGAAAAATCCGAAAGCAAGCTTTTCCTATCTATGCCTATATCGCTTTACCTCTTCGACTTCTTTGCAATGTCATCTAGCCGAAGACCTTGTTCATGGCCTGGTGAGCCAGCTCAACACCAAGGAAAGTAGCAGCGTTGGCGGGCACAGCACGAGCAAGGGCAGGGCCAAATCCTGGGAAGAACGCCTTGACGCCACCCTTTCCGTAGAGCTCACGAACGATGCTGCCAACGGAGATGTTACCCTCCGAGGTCTGCAGACGAGACTTGACCGTATCGATGGGGAAGACAGGTATCCACATGGCAACTCCAGCGGCAGCTCCAGCGCATGTGATAGCACTGAGACTAAGCTGACCGCTGGGCTTTCCAGTGAGGGGATCAATCGGTGTCATCTTTCGCTTGATGTACTCGTAGGCGGCAAAGTAGGCAGCAGAACCGGGGCCGTCACGGGCGAGAGTAGCAGCGCTGCCGCGGAAGACGCTGCGGAGACCACCCTCCTTGTAGAGCTGGCGGACGACGTCAACACCTCCGTTATACTTGGGCTTCTCGCCGGGAGCAAGCTGCTTCTGACCCTGGACTTGGAGGATGACCTTGATGCGCTCGAAGGGTGCTGTGATGGCGGTCATGGGAATGGCGGAGATGAAGCCGGCGGTTGAGATCTGGGCGATTGTGAGACCCTCGGCGGGGACTTCACTGACGCCTCGGACGATTTGCTTGCCGAGGTCGTAACCCCAAAAGGACACGGCAACTAGGTAGCTAGTTCAGTTGACGGCATGGGGAGTTGAAAAGGGATTACAACGTACACATAGGTGTGACACCGACAAGAGGCGCGCTTACGCCAGCGTAAAGACCTCTTCGCAGACCATCACGAGCAATACTCTTGCGAACAACATCGATGGCAGAGGAGTAAACACCTCTCTCAGCGGTTTGAAGGCGGACCTTGACAAGATCGAAAGGATGTCCCACTACGACAGCGCAGAGACCACCGAAACCACCAGCCGCAAAGGCGCGGAGCTGCTGAGCGAGGCCAGAGGATGCGCCGGCCTTGGAGTCATCTTTTGGTTCAGGAGTGGGCGCAATGGTCTTCAGCTTGTCTACGACACGGGCCTCGATGGCGGAGTCGGGGGTATCGGCGGAGGACATTGTGAAGAGTTTGGAGGGGGAGGATGGCCGGGAAGGAGGAGACTCTGAGAGGTGAGGTGAAGGAAGGGTTTATGTTGGGTTTTGACAAAATGAACCTCGGAATATGGAATGTGGAGGACGGGAGTGGGATAATAAGAGTGTGGGGTGGTCTCGGCCGAGGGGAGGGTGTAGCTTGTAACCAAGAGCTTATGATGCAAGTCAAGTAGAGAGCTATGGGGATATAAAACAAGAAAGAAAAGGTGTAAACAAAGAGAGGGGGGAAGTAGTGAGAGGTGAGAGTATGTTATTAACCAAGATCTGATCGGGCACGTCACAGGCGTATTTTCTAAGCTGCTATTCGATCGGTACGAGCTTGACTGAGGTTCTGCTATGGAGCTTCTTCACGTCTCAGTGCATCCCTTTGCTTGATTATTATCCATTTCACAGCGAGATAAATAATAATTATCAAAACGAAAAAAAAATTCACTGGGTAGTAACAAAGCTAGTAAATCTAATTCTCCAACTCCCCCTCGGTCTTCCGGGGCAATGATCTCTCACTCACCCCCCGATCCCCGAGCCCCGGTCCCGGCTCTGTTCGTTTTTTGTTGCCTCGGCTTCGGCTCGCGGGGTGCATCATGAGTCTCTGTCTTCCCCACATGGAAAAGGACCGAGTTTCGCGGGGTACCAGAGGCCGGCATATCATTCATTGCTCTGGGAAGCTGATGTCAGTTACCATGCAATGCAGTGCGCTGACTGCAGAGCATGTGGTTACACTGCTACAACAGCCCGGGCAGACGGAATTGAGTCGGGATTAGGGGCTCTGCATCTAGGGCTCAAATAAGGATGTGAGGTCATACACCAGATCTTCAGGTCACATTAGGCTCTTTCAGTTGGAGAAGAGCCCCACAGTCCCCATCTCCTGCACCTGACTATCACATGCAAAGTTGCAAACCGCAATTCTGTCTCAGATATACCTACATAGACACCTTCACTGGTATTATAGCCTGATCACAAGCTACAGATATAGCAAGCAAGATGTGAATAGTGATTGAAGCCTGCTCTATTGCTGGATATACACCTGTCTTACCCCTCTACTCTAAAGTCTCTGTCTCCATGATGAGAATCCAAGTAAAACTATTATAATGATACATGTGATCCACCACGTGCCCCATGAATGACCTTGTTGGCCAATTCCAGGCATTCATAGCCTGAGAACACCAAGACAACCCAACTGGCAACGGTATTGACCCATTTACCAGTCTCTTTTCTTTGGCGGCTACCGTTATTCCAACGCAATATCCTTCAGCAAATAAATCGACAAACATCTGTCCCTCTTTGATACAAGCAAGTCTTACACTTCGTCTCGCGGCAATGCTTCTCCCCTTCACTGTACATTCCCACCTCTTTCATACTATTCATCCCAACTTGAAACTCGACTTCTAGAATGCCTTCGCTGATGTCAATGTGGGCGTTGCTGGTGGTGCTGGGATTCCTCGTCTACTGCACCAACAGCTGTTGTCTCCTTCTCGTTCAACTTGCACCACAACGTCTGCCCCTTCTCTCAAGAGATATTCGCGGACTCGATCTCGAACGTCTTCCAACGGAGCTCCTCTTGCTGCCACTACGTGAACAACGCCTAATAACTTCCCACCACTAGGGCTAGCGCTGTGATCATCCCTCCAAAACTTTGGCGACGAATAGCCTACTACTCCTCGTTGGTTCAGGATACCGCCTAAGCTGTTTCGAAGATTGTACTCTGTATCTTCTGGAATGCTTAGTAGCAGCCGTTTTGCTGACGAGTATACTAGCGGCTTGGATGAAAGAAAGATCAGAACAGCAATAAAGCATGAGGCCAACGGATCCCATCCGGCCCATCCCCATAAGCTCGTCAATAATGTCGATACGATGACCGACACGCTGCCCAAGGTATCAGCAAGGATATGCAAGTAAATGCCGTGCATGTTCTCGTTGTCGTGGCCGTGGCCGTGGCTGTGGTCATGGCCATGATCATGGCTGTGAGAATGCCCGTGGTCGTGTCCATGGTCGTGTCCGTGGTGATGGTGACCGAATGCCATCATTCCAACCAGATTAACAAGAAGACCCAAAGTGCTCACAATAAAGAGCTCGCCTAATCGCTTTGTTTGAGTTCCCTCCCACAGCCGTTCAAAAGCCTCAAAGGCAATTTCGACACTGAGTAACCTACACCCAATAAGTTAATAACGGGCCTGCAGATGTGCCGAAAGTTACTTACATCAACAAGATACCGTTGGCGAACCCACTCAATGTCTCAATCTTGCCGAAGCCATAAGGAAATCTCTGGCTTCGCGGCCATTTGCTCAATACAGCAGCCAACAAGCCCACCATGAGCGCCACGCAATCAAAGAACATATGGATACTGTCGCTCAGTAAACCAAGCGAGTCTGTGACGTAGCCATAAAACGCCTGTACAGCCATGAACGAAAAGTTGAGCCTAGACGGAGATCTAAATTAACCAAGCTTCCAGGTAAATCACGCGGTTTCGCTTACGCCATAAAGTAAAAAATACGCCTGGAGTCCTTCTCAATCAAGATAGCATTCAAAATAGGAAATCTTGTTGTATACGGCAGAATCATCCGGGTGAATAATGATCTTTTGCCCTTATCATCATCATGCGGGTGGCCATGATCATGCCCATAATGATTGCTATGGTCATGGCTATGTGAGTGGTTGTGAGAATGCGAATGGTTGTGGGTATGGTCGTGGGAATGATCGTGATGGCCGTGGTCATGATGGTCGTGGGGAAATTCCGGAGGAGAATAAGTCATATTGGCCGATTCGGGACCTGGTGTAAGTATGCTCTTGCCTCCCGGTGTTCTCTCTTCTGTCCACCCCTCCAATGTGTTTAATGGGGCTGGAGGGAGTTTCTCGCGGGCAATAGTTGCGCTTGTGTTGGACATGCGGGAGCGTCTGTGTCCATGCTTGTGGATGCTCGGGTTGTGGGAGTGTGCAGAATGGTTTCCGTTTCCATCCGCACAATTATGGCTAACATCGTGGTTATGGTCTTCGTCGGGTACTGATGGAAGGCTCCCGTTGGAGAAAGTCGATTGTCGTCTAAGGCTGTTCAACGACGATTGAGAATGACTTCGCGTGTGTGAATGCATATGGTTCTGATGCGCATGCGGCAGAGTGGAAGTCGGAAGGACGTATGAGGACGTCATGTTAATTTATAGAACTCGGGATGGTTGCTCAAGTCAAGAGTTCCGCCCTGAATCAAGTTACGGAGACGACGCTCAATGAGGGCGGTGATCGGATATCGGCGCAAGTGTTGGCGATTTCAAAGAGAGTCCTTACACCTCCCCTAGGACCAATCGCAACGTCATCAGTCGAGCGTAAAATTGAATTTGTGAAACGGGCGCGTCGCAAGCAGCTGTACGGTATCGGGTACAGAAAGGCAAAAGAAACAGAGATCGTGGGACGTCTAGAATCCTTTTCAGAGTAGACGCGGGAGGCGTGATGAGCCGTGGTGGTTGTGGCGGACTAGAGATAGGAGACTCCAGCACGTGGAGCTAAAAGTGACAACCCGAATGAGCAGCGATCGACGGGGAGCCAAGAGGATCAAGACCCAAGATGGAAACAGCTGAGAGAGGGAAAGAAAAGTTGATGACTCGATCGGCGGATTAGAGTCGAGCCATTTGATCCTGCTGAAGATTTGATCTTAGTCGGTGAAAGAGTTGCTAAGGCTGTTGGGTCTTGATACCATTTTGAAGTCACTTGATTGTTGATCTGTGTTTGCTCCTTCCTGATCCTCTGATACATCATGGGTTGGTTGGCCCTCATGGCCCTGTCGTTTGGCCAGGGATTGCTAGAGGAGGGCCAGTTTTGACTGGCTGAGCGCTGGAAAGTTTGGCGTTCCCCCCTGCATGCGGTTACTTTTCCGCTAAGAGTTAGTGCATTTGATGCTCAAGCTCGCTTTTTAGGCCCAATGCTATCACACCCCGCAGCAGAGTTGCATCTCAACCCCTGAACTTCGTCTTGAGATAATCTCCCGTTGCCCGTCTGTATGCTTTGCATTATATGTACACCCATCCACAAAGTATGAGCGCAAATAGGCTGGACAATTCTGGGTAAGTATTTGACAAAAACTAAGGTTAGGTGCTTTGTGGCTACCTAGCACTAAGATGCATAGTAGGAAATTGATCAGGCCTCAAAGGCATTGGATGTTTACTTGCATCACCCAAGGTAGATTGCTTTGCTTGGCAGAGAGACATCAGCTATGACAATCAGCACATTAATTGAGACGAATGCATTGCTTAATAGACTGCATATTCCCTCTATTACAGCATAAGAAATTTACCTTTTGTTGTTTTGGGTTGAAGTTAGACGAGAGCAGTCGGTGATGCCTTTGAGAGTTTGAGAGTGGAATGATTCGCAAAGCCTTCATTGTTCACCAGTGGGACACCTTTTTGCCCTATCAACTCTCCCTTACCTTATGCGTCAATATAGGTACTCTTTACTGATATCTATGTTTGATCGTCTTCTAGGATCAGCTTCAATCGAGATCGCTTTGTTTTGCCATCTTGCCTTGCCTTTCTTACCGTCGGCACCTGTGCATCCTGGCCTGTGGAACCTCGAATCCATTTGACCAGTGAGTGCAAGGTGGCCTTGGCCTTGGCCAACTCAACTCCAACAACGCCCATAGCTGGTTGCTGCGGGCACCACCAAAAGGATTCATATTAGTCTCGACGCCATGTTATGATTGCCGATTCATTCCTTTATTGACATGTCAGCCGCTTTTATTGTCTCCGTCTTTGCTGGCGCTCTCAGCTGTGTCTTCCTGGTATGGCTGATACGTGGTCTTGCGATCCTTATCCCTACTTGCTATCAGCCTTCTCAGAAACCTGAAGATGACCATATCCAGATTCTTGTCGTCGGCGACGTCGGGCGCAGTCCTCGCATGCAATATCATGCTTTGAGTGTTGCCAAACATGGTCGAAATGTCGATATCGTGGGCTACAAAGGTATGGTTCCATCACCTGCATATCGCGACTTATGTGCACATCCTAACAATGGGGCAGAAACTTCAAGACACCCCGATCTTATCGGCAATCCTCGCGTTACTATGTATGCACTCCCACCACAACCTGAGGTCCTTCAATGGGGGACATTGCCATTCTTTCTCAGTATTCCTCTCAAGGTTTTATGGCAGTTCTGGGGTTTGTTCAGTACCTTGATGTACGATGCTCCTGCTGCGAAATGGATCATCATTCAAGTAAGTTAATATGATATCATACTCACAGTTCTTTCAGCTTCAAGGTAGCTAACAACCCCCCCAAGAACCCTCCCTCGATTCCAACTTTTCATGTTGCACTCTTGGTTTCCTTTCTACGAGGTAGTAAGCTTGTAGTGGACTGGCATAATTATGGCTACACCATTCTGGCGCAAGGGAAGTGGTATGTTAAGCCATTGGTTCCTGTGTACCGTTGGTATGAAACCGGCTTCGGACGATATCTGGGAGATATCAACCTTTCTGTCACCGATGCTATGGCCCGTCAGCTCAAAGAGAGGCCTTTCAACCTGAAGCGTTCTGTCCTCACACTTCATGACCGACCTGCCCAGGTGTTTCAACCTATTCTCTCTACTACAAAACGTCTGGCCTTTTTGTCTCGACTTGCAGAGACTAAAGACATTGCCAAGGATATTGTCGATGGAGCAGTACGGCTCATCGTAAGTAGCACTTCCTGGACGCCAGACGAGGACTTTGGTCTGCTCCTAGATGCTCTCGTCTCCTATGCCAGTTCCGCCGAGGCCTCACCCATCCTAGCTATAATTACTGGTAAGGGTCCGCAAAAAGAACTCTATCTTGAAAAAATCAAGACACTCCAGGAGGGTGGTAAACTACCTGGCGTTCGTATCATAACAGCGTGGCTTTCCACCAGGGACTATGCTTCACTTCTTGCTTCGGCAGACCTTGGTATCTCGCTGCATAAGTCCAGCTCGGGCGTTGATCTTCCCATGAAGGTGGTGGACATGTTTGGTGCTGGTCTCCCCGTCGCAGCATACTCGGCTTTTGAGAGCTTCAGCGAGCTTGTCAAGGAAGGTCAGAATGGTTGTGGTTTCGAAACTTCATCAGAACTGGCGGAGATTCTCGCGAGACTTCTGAGCTTTTCGGGACAAGAGGAGCTGGCTCGTTTGAAGAAGGGTGCAGTTAGTGAGGGCTCTCTGAGGTGGGATCAGGAATGGGACCGTGTAGTTGGCAAAGTCATTGGGCTTGTTGGTGAAGAGAGCATTTAGATATTGTAACCCGAGAAGGAAAGCAGTAACGAAAACCCATCGTAATGTTCCTGTGCAACAATAGGAAGGGTCGCTATTTCACTAATGGTTCAGCCGTGATACAAAATACGCCCAAGGCTCCATGACACCGCTTGAACGCTGATGACCATCGCAAGGCGTTCCAACCAGCTAACGCCAACCCACGTATGCTTCACACTCCCACGATAGCCACATATATAGCGAACAGTCCTGCATCTAATCCTCGCCCAAGCTCTCCCTCACGCACTTTCTGCAGCGTCTTCGGAAATCCTTGTTCTTGCCCTCCCTCTCCTCACGGAACATACGTGCAGCCTCCACGTTGGCAGGGCTTTCGTCGTTGGGGCTGTGGAAAAGACTGATGGTGCTGAGAAGAATAGTTTCGGGTGTCTGGACAGGGCTCCAACGTTCAGAGGCCGCTTCGTAGCCATATTCGTCTTCCTCGGGAGGATGGAGGATGGAAATGCAGAGCTTGCCGTTTTCGTAGATATTCGGGTGGAAAGGAATGGGGTCTTGAAATGTGAGTGAAGGTGGCATGTGAGGGTAACTCGACGGAAAGGATAGACGAGCCCGGAAGTTGCCTCCTAGAAGTCGAGGTCAGCGTATGTCAAAGGCCATGAGGGGGAAGCGAGGTTAGGCTCTGGCCGTACCGCCGTAGTATTTGCAGTCGTCGCTAATCATGAGCATCACCTCCCACTCAAAGATGTTGTTATCGTTTACGAGGCCACATGAGATGCCTGGAATATCCTTGCCAGCCTGCATCTCTTTGAGTTGTCGCTTCAGCAACGAAGCTGCTGGAGCAGAACTAGCGGCCATGATGTCTTTGTGGACGAGGCGCTGATGAGGGTTCTAGCTTGGTTGGTACTTGAGAGAAGGATTGGACGGCGCCAGCAGAAGCTGGTGAGGCCGTATATGTATATGCAAGATCAGTCCGCAGATGCGTGGTCCATTACTAGGTAGGTACTTTACCTCATAGGATATCCTGGTAGAGGCGGATGGTGGGGGAGTCGTTGGGCTCTAGCTGGAAAACGGCCCCGCCTCACGGATCCCATGAACGTAGTATGGATTCATTTGATAGCCTAAGGCAAAGTAAGGACGGTAGTGAAATAATGCGGCGCTCATTTCGCAACATTGGATGCTATGGTTTGCATCTATTGAGTCATGGAAGAAATGAGTAGCGCTTAGAATATGCATGCTGTTTCATATTGCTTTCACTTTTAATTTATAGTGTTGACTTCACCCACACCGACCTCTGTATTGTTGCGATATCTCCAACCATCTGTTTCATTCTTGACTGTTGTACGCCGACTGAACTTTTCATATAAAACCATGTTGAACGCGGGGTATCATTGAACGACCTAGATATCCATCACTTCTTCGACGTCCCAAATCCAGTAAAGCCCATTGCTGCCATCATATCGTCTTCGTCATGTTCACCATCAACACGAACGTCCTCTCCATATTCCATCTTCACCCTTGCCTCCTCCTCCTTCTTGATCCTCTTCCTTTCATTATCCTCCCTTCTCTTCTTCCTCCGCTCTTCGGCTTCTTTCTCGGCCTCTTCTTCCCGCAACTGTAGTCGTTCGTGTAGGCTAGTCTGCTTCTCCTTCTCCAGCTCGTCTCGCCGTCGGATGTAATACTCAATACGTTCGTGGACTTCCTCTGCCGTCGCGCGCTTGACTTCAGTCGTTTGTCCCGTATTTATCAAGTGCTGTGGTGTGTTGAGATGCTCAATGTATTGCTTGTTGTCTTTGAACGTGAGATCGCAAGGCTCACAGTAGAAACCAGCTCCACGGCCACGCTTTCCGACACCTGCACCTCCGGGGACAAGCTGCGTTTTTCCGATTTGTTGTGTGAGATCTATGACATTCCGGCGTGCTGATGTGTATGTTTCGTCGCCCGTTAGAGGCTTGTGGTATTTCTTGCCTGCCAGCTTGGCTTCATAACGCGCCTTGGACTCTTCTTTTTCTTTTGCCTCGCGTTCATTGGCTTTGGCAGCGTATTCGTCGAGATCGTAGGTCTTTCGAAAATCGGTATCGCCTGATGGCGCGCCACCATAGGCGCCTTTCTTGGAGTCGGACATTGGGTTATAACAGTATGTGAAGAGCAAAGCGTATAGGTTCTAGACTGATCATGGATGATAAAAGTTGGGACGCGATCATAGTGGCAGAATTTATACCAAGTCTAGCCGAAAAAGATACTCACAAGAAAACAGCATCTAACTCAAAACCACGCTCTTAAAATGCAATTTCGGTTCTTGCTTCTGCATTACAAGCTGTAATCCATCTCCATTATGCTCGCGCCGCATATGAAAACTTAGCGTTGGGTCTATAAGATATACTTATTAGCCTTGGACTTCTTCGAAACCGCAACATCGTCCCGGTGTTAAAACTGACCCGGCCCGTGCGATTTATCCCGAGCCAGACGGGAAATGCTTTGGAGCGACAGGGGTACTTGGCATGAGGTCACAGCAAACCTCAGGGAGCGCTAAAAAAAAAAATACCCCGCCGCGGGGCATCTCTTTTTTTGAGTCGCGACCCAGGGACAATTTTTCACCACGAAATACTACTGCAATAATCAGACGTAGAAGGATCACAATGTTGTACCTCGTAGGACTTGGTCTCTCTGACGAGACAGATATTACTGTCAAGGGTCTTGAGGTCGTCAAGAAAGCCTCCAGGGTCTACCTGGAGGCTTATACTAGCATTCTGCTTGTCGAGCAATCTGTCTTGGTACATGCAACCATCCCCTAAACCAAGAGCCAATGCTGATTATGCCAGGAATCGTATTATGGACGATCCATCACTGTAGCTGACCGTGAGATGGTCGAGTCAAACAGCGACGAGATCCTCCGAAATGCGCAGAACGAAGATGTTGCGTTCCTTGTTGTTGGAGATCCCTTCGGGTACGATCTAGTGATCCAACTTGTAGCTGTATACTGATACCTTACAGTGCTACTACTCATACGGATCTTGTTCTTCGTGCCCGGGAACTCGAAATCCCTGTCCGAACCGTTCCCAACGCCTCCATCATGTCCGGGATTGGCGCATGCGGTCTCCAGCTCTACAACTTTGGACAAACCGTGTCCATGGTTTTCTTCACTGATACATGGAAGCCCGCGTCTTTCTACGATCGGATAAAGGAGAATCGTCAAATCGGTTTACACACGCTAGTCTTGGTCGATATCAAGGTCAAGGAGCAGAGTCTCGAGAACATGGCCCGAGGTCGTCTGGTCTACGAGCCTCCCCGCTACATGACTGTCGGCCAGTGTGCACAACAGATGCTAGAGATTGAAGACGAGCGTAAGGAGGGTGTCTATACCAAGGATAGTCTGGCCATTGGCGCTGCTCGCGTGGGAGGCAAGACGGAGAAGTTCGTGGCTGGTACTTTGGAGGAGCTTTGCTCTACGGACGAGGAGCTAGGGCCTCCTCTTCACAGTCTCGTCCTCCTTGGCCGAAGAACACACGAGCTGGAGCTCGACTACGTCCGGCAGTTTGCGGTTGACAAGGAGAAGTGGGATAGGCTATGGAAAGCTGAGTACGGAAAGCAGCTGTGAATGGTTGCTAATATCGTCATGAATTCGTATCGCCCTTGATAAAAGTCCTATCGTACAAGCGAGATTTGCATTATTGAGAACATTACTCTCGCGAAGCGCGCCAAGATCGCACATCCCCTTCCGAAATCTCCCTCAATGTGTTGGGCGAAGCAGGCTCGCCAGTGACGGCGCTGGAAGCAATGTCGGCAGCGCGGCTCAGCAGGTTCTTGGAAACGAGAGAATAGGTGACCGATACTGTCTTGACCCGGATGATTCCGATACGAGGATCATTCTCAGAACCATCATGGACACCGTCACCGAGATCACCAAGCCAAGCCTTGAGTGTAGGGCTGTAGTGCTTGGAAACAAGACTTCGATCCGTGCTAATACTAGCATTGCCAGCAATGGAAGCCCACTCTCCGGAGGCGTTGATGAAAGAAACGTTGACGTGAGGGTCAGCATCGAGGTCGTCGGTCTTGCCAGACTCCGTGTTGGTGTGGAAGAGAAGGTCAATGCCTCCAGTCTCCTACAATAGGGTCAGATAGAGTTTCAATCCCAATGAAAGACACACTTACTGTGGCAGCCAGTGCCATGCAGCGAGATACAAGGTTACCAGAGCCTGAGCCACGGGTGGTCATCATGCCAAACTTCTCCTTGGTAATGAAGTGGACGAGATCCTCAATCTTGGTCTGGAGGGGAACCTCCTCGGCGTTTGCCTTCTTGTAAGGATCGGCGGGGGCATCGCCAGTGTTTGCGTTAGAGAAAGACATCTTGCTTGGTTTGGTATGTGGTGGGAGTGTCCTGGGTTGTAGATGTTGATGTTTGAAGATAAGATCAGAGCTCAAGCACAAAAGTTGAAGCTTCTCCAGCAGATTTATATACCTCCTTCCAAACAAACTATTGCTTACTCATCATAGGTTAGCATGCAAGCCATCATGGCACAATCGTATGCATTTCATCATCGATGTTCAGTTGACATGTAGGGCAATCGCAGCGGGGTGTTTGAGATCGAACAATAATAATGGTGACGTCAGCGTCCATGATGGGTTCCTGCACGGAGGCATGAAGCTGTTGTGTCAACAAGCCTCGCGTCATTCCACCAATCAAGGACTCCATTGGATTTCGGTAATATGATTTGGGGACTGGGCACAATATTTATGTCTCAGTCACACTGGGCTTCTATTTCTTCTATTTCACCCTCCTCCTTGGAATGGGAGTCAGCGCCTCATGGCCAGCCCTGGCCCAAGTAACCCATCGTTAACTCGAGGCTACTGAGATCTACCTTAGTACTTTAGGTATCTGAGTACCGAGGAGCCAAAGGAAACGAGTCTTTCCGTTGTGCTATCTTCCGTTCAATGCAGGTTAGTCAATACCGTTATGCAGAGACCCGCTCCGCTCAATACACAATGCTTGTTCACGGGAGCTTGCGTTGGATTGAATATGGTCTTGGTTATTCGTAGGAAACCCTTGCCTGTGTGAGCCCTTGACTTACTGGACATGATTGTATCTGAATCACTGCCAGATCCTGAATAATACTAGGGATATCTTCGGAGAGGACGCGAGGGATAATGTGGCCAATGAAACACAAGTTGTCTCTTGGTATTCATAACTCAACTGCAGTCGAATAATGATCGTTCTACCCTAGCACGATCTTCGTCAAGGAATAGCTTAGCAACCCTTGTGCTACACAGCTCAAAATGATATAGGCAGGATACCTAGGCTATCTGTTTGTTGAAGACTTCCGATAGGAAGCTCGAATAGGAGCTTTGCTCCATGTGCAGCTACATTTCCTGTTATGGAGCCCATTCAGCTTAATGTCAGTCGAGTGAGCGGTTTACACCACTGAAAGATTGGGATGTTACTACTTTGTCGCAGTGATTTCCTAGGTAATTCCCATTGACAGGTAAACGTTTGATGACGCCAGAAGATATTGTCATTGCTTTAAGATTCCCGGATGTTTTGTCTCCGTCTACCTTAGTAGTAATAAACTCTCTCTGTGGACCTTCGGAGATCTCGATCGCATGGGCTGCCACTTTTGGGGAATTTCAGTCGGCGAGCGGCAAAGACAGGTGCGACGGGTAGCACTCGCCCGGCGGTCCTTGCCTTATTAATTGTGTTGCAAGTGGTGCCTTCCTTAATCCGAGCCTATAACGTCACACAAGAAACAGCAGACTTTAGGGACGGGAACTCCACTCCACCTGGCTTAAGCAACCTCAGGTAAGAACATGCCGACCAGCGACTTCCATCCCTACGCACTTCCCATGCAACACCAGCCCTCATCTTCCTCCATCCCAGACCATTCTGCAATCAACAAGCCAGCACAAACAGACACTGGAGGCATCGCGCCTTTGCTGTTGTCAACTGCAATTCGCAAATCTGGTCGAGAGACAAGCGGATAGCATTTCCCGGGCCGGTTGTGCCTTTTCCACTCTTCTTCACCTCACTTGACTACCCCAGACCGCATCACAGCAAAAAAGACAAACCCTTAATTCAGTGCCGGCGCAACAGGATTGCAGCATACCTACTTCTGCATTCTGTTCTCTGTACAAGCCTCCCCTTCAAATTCTTCATCTTCTTTCCCATTTCATTTTCGTCTACCCTGTCCATCGCCATCGACTGTACAAAGACCATCCAACCCATTTGTGGTCTTAGTTTCTGGCTAAGCTCGGGACATCTTCATTTCACTTCTGACCAACGTAGTTGTTACTCGTCCACTCTCGTTGACTGGAACTTGCGATCGTTTATCCGACGTTGTTCGTTCAATCAGCCATCTGCATACGTCAACTATCTTTCCGAACGTGACTATGACATCAAATACCCCCGCGGTTAGTATCTCAAAGATATTCATCCTGGAGTTAGCTGACAAGTTATAGATGGCTTACCCGTGGGAATGTCGGGACAAGGAAGACCAGGCTAAGGCTGCCTTTAACCATCCTCTCCGCCGTGCAAATCAGTCTCTCACCGAAGAGAACCTGAAACTCAAGCGTATTCTGCGCGAAAACGGCATTTCCTGGTCTTCTGTTGCTCTGAACCACATGAATCAAGACAATCCTTTGAAGCGCAAGACCCGATCTTCTATGACCGCTCAGGAGCTTGGTCATCCATATCTTCCTATGGAAGTCATTCTTCGTATTCTGAAGTTTGCTATGAAATCTCCCTTCCCAATTGTCGATCCTCTATCCCCCCTCACACCTGAGAACATGTCCGATAAAGAGAAAACGCGAGGTAACCAGATTGCCATTAATTTCCTGGCTACCTGCAGAGCTCTTCACATCGAAGGTACTCGATACCTGTGGGAGTCGAACAACTTTACTTTCACAACTCCTCAAGCTGTTCGCACCTTTGCCGAGCTTCCCGTCAAGTTTCGTCAGGGTATCACCCATGTCACCTTTCGTGTCATTGCACGATACTATGACGATCAGCCTTGTCGCCGACACAAACTGGACCGCTGTTATCATGGCGATTTAAAGAAGGACCACGTCTTGAAAGTTCAGCAACGTCCAACCGAGTCTCCTCTCGTTCGTGGTGGCTTCCGGTGCTACACTTGGAACCAGATTGTCGACTTTCTCGAGGGGCTTCGTGCACCCTTCGATCCGAGTTACCGAAACAGGAAGCAGCCACGGCCACGAATGCTGCCATCTCTTGTGTCTCTGCGCCTTGACCTGGTAAACTTTTCCGACACCCTTCTTCCCTTCTCCGGATCCGAACTTCACGATATTTGTTCTCATGAACTCGGCTGCACCCTGAACGAACTCCAAGTCACGGGCATGCCCTTTGATGATACTGGAATGAAGGCATCTGCCGAAATGAGCGGCATGCTCAAAGACGAAGGTTTGTATCTTGATGGCCCGGCTTCCTACATGGCTCACTCTAGGCATCTCCAACCTCTCTCTGGCAAGAAATGGTGTGCCCGAGTGATTCGGGCGTGGAAACCCAAGGATGATGATGACGAAGACAGTGAAAACGATTCGGATACTGTTCATGGACACTCACACAGCCATGTCAGGCTTGGCGCTTTGCCTCCTGCCCCGACCGAAGAGGGCCACCCAACTTCAAGCCGCGACGAAGAAACAGTCATTTGGAAGCGAGTGCCGGTCTCTAGAGATATGGAGAAGCGGGATTGGGTCCAGTTTTCTCGCTCTAGTGGATACGAGATCAGCGATGTCGATTGGGACAGCGACGAGGAGGGTATCTGCCCCTGTTGCGGAGAATCCCACCCAGGCTCGTCCTTCCTGGAGATTCTAGTGAATGAAGACCTTGCTGACTGAGAATCAGTATAATGATACTATGGGACATTGGCGTTGAAATTGGGGAATCGATGATGCGATTGTTACGAATTATATGTTTATGTCCGAACATGCTTAGATACCCCTACAAGCGATGAGGATGCTAATGCTTTTTGTTGTTGTTTTTAACGAACTGGAATGGAGTCTCGGGGGCAAAATGGTATGAAGAATTAGCGGGATGGGAATGGGCATCATCTCTAGACAGGACAATGGCCAATTAAGTGCCCACATAGGCAAAGGCTGCTGGGATCGAAGGTGTGACATGGAAACACTGAATATGAGTGACAGATTGACGTCTTGCGACATGAGCAATTCGTATATGGTCTATAGGGGTCTATGAATTCGATTGCATTATGTAACTGTGGCAAAATCATAATGGTTGATCAGATACCCGAGTCGTCCTGCTCCATCTTCATCTTGTGTGAGAAGCCATTCCATGCTTTGCAACCTTCTTCGATATCCTTGTATTCCTGGTCCGACACGAGGCTTGGGATTTCGTCTTCTCGAACAATAAATTGTAGCGAGAAGCCTTCAGCAGCATGCCAACCTATATGGCAATGCATGAGCCACACACCTGGATTGTCGGTGAGAAATGCGATCACAAGGTGTCCTTTGGCAGGTAAAAGAGCAGTATCACGGCGTGGCGGGTTTTCTGTGTTGAGAGTGACATTTGAATCGTATGGGCCGGGGCCTTGAGCGAGAATCTGAAAATCGAATCCGTGAAGGTGGATAGGATGAGAGATATCCTGTTCTGTCTCAATAGCAAGGTAAACCCAGACATCCTTTTTGGGAACACGAATGACAGCATTAGACTTGGTGAATGAGGCGCTGTTATTGAGCTTGAGGAGGGAGGGTTCGCCCCATTCTGCGATCATGGTGGTGCTGTTAAGCGCCCATTTGATGATGCCATCTGAGTTCCAGGAGCGGTTGGCGTTCTGTATGACTTCCATTTCGGGAGGTCCAACATTGCGAGGAACTACAGGTACAATGCTCTCGTAAGGCTCATCTTGGCAATGATCCTCGTGCTTGCGTCCTTTCGTCGTTGGCGTAGTGCTGTTCGATGCATAAGATACAATACCGAGCGCATTCTGAGGGTTGACGTTTCTGGTGCAGTCAAGTTGAGGGATAGCGCGAAGCCAAAATGACGATGCCCTTGAAGCTCGGTTTGCCGTGACAAGAATATCCATGCGTTCACCTGGAGAATGTTAGAAGAAAGCACTGGGTAAGGAGTTGTGAGAACAGTACCGATTGCGAGGCTGATGTGGTCGGTCTCATAGGGCTCAACTGATACAAAGTCCACCGCAATGACCTTGAGAGTATGATGATCGATAGAAAACTTATATAGAGTATCAATCCCAGTGTTGATGAGACGTAGGCGATATGTCTTGCCCTCCTCGAAGTCCAATCTGAATCTCTCTCCCGTCTGGTTCTTATCGGTGTCATTTCCATAAACATTAGTGCCATTGATGAGAACATTATCCATCAGCGCAGGACCCTCTCGCTGGACATCATGTAAAAGTTGATTGACAGTCTTGTGCGACCAGTCGCTGAGCATGATAGTCCCAACATCCTCATCATAGTTAGCGCTTGCAGGACCACGAATGATCAAACCACCGTAAACACCATCATAAGTCTGGAGCCCAAAATGAGAGTGATACCACGAGGTACCATACTGGTTCGCACGCCATCTGTATGTTACAGAGGACCCTGGTGCAACAGGGCACTGGGTAATAGCAACAACTCCATCGTGTGGGTTTGTGTAATTTTGATGAGTGCCATGGAAGTGAAAGGATGAACCGTTGGAAGAAGTCTTCAGATTACTTGTCATGTGAACGACAACATTATCGCCCCAGTCGGCAAAGATAGTTGGCCCTTGAAAAGTTAGCTCCAATTTGGCATATAATCCAAGCCTGCATTCTCATACCTGGTATCGTTCCGTTGATAGCTTGAGCGAATCTGGGAACTCCATCCGGAGCAAAGGTTATCTCGCTGATTTCAAGCCAGTATTCTCTCGTCACACCAGTATCAGGAACAACCGAGTAGTAATCACTGTGGATATCGAATCCACACCATTGGTCTCGAGTCGTAGGTGTGTTCCCCGAACATGATCCTTGATTCTGAAACTTGGAGTTGATGGGCTCCGGCAGGGCGGTTAAGGGCGAAGCCAAAGCGATGAGAGAAATTGAAGACAGTCTGGACATTGCAAAAGATGAGTAAAGACTGATTAATGACTTCAAGCATGAGTTATCGCTATAATGCCGCGATAAATCTCTTCTTTTAAACTATTACTTCAACTCGTTAGAACGGGACTCCCGCCATTATGAAAGAGTCTCGTCTGATCACCATACACCGCAACCGGAATCAGCGAGATGAATTCTAGTCATATGAAGTACGTAAATGCTTCAGATCTCTGGGAAGTCCTATGTTGAGAAGCCATGGCGTCGAATCGCACTTTATCGGAAGGACCGAATATGGTGATGGCATCGGCGAATGATCGATTCTGACGAGTTGTCTCCTGGGATTCACGTGATTGAATACACAAGCTTGCAAGTAACTGTGATGTACTTTGTCATTCGTGTCAGGGGCTTGAGGAAGAGGAGCCTTGGGGCATTTGATAGGCATAGATTGCATCAGACCGGAATTGCCGACTGTCAACACGAGCTCATGGGAGTGCCATTACTAGCCTACACTTGAATAGAATTACATCGATGTAAAATTTTGAAGTGTTCAAGCATCGAAGACGTATGATTTGGCCCTTCCATATGACAATATCGTCCCGAATGTCTCTGGGCTCGCCGTATCCCGAACTCGAGTGTTTTGGTCAGAGGAAAGAGATCACGTGAAACCCATCACACGATGACCTCAAGGGTTCATCTCATATAGAGAATTGTTTATTTGACATGTGGCTAGCGCGAGGTCGTTGAGAGTCAAGGTGAGGCTCATTCATGTCAGTGAAGTTATGGATCTTAGGTGACTGACTACCTCAGTAGGTAGGTAGGAATGGAAGTTGATCTCCACTAGAAACTTCCCGCCAACGTCACCTGACGTCGCGACTCTCTATGCGCTTTGCGCTTTCCCCGGGCGCGCCCCTGCCTGTCGTGTCTTTGGGCGTGTGTGAACTGAAACCGCGACTCCCAATTTGATATACTTTCCTTATCTTCAACATAACACTCAGGTTCGTGCAGTTCACAACTCACAACTTGCAACGAACGGTCCCTTTTAGTTGTTGGGGATTTGAGCCTGGTTCAAGAACTACAGATTTGCTTTCATCCGCATTCAATTCACTTGTTTTAATCAAAGGGCATAATCCATCGCCAGGGATAAATTCGGCGTACATAATCAAACGAACCCTTCAAGACTTTCAGTTACCGGCGCGCATCGAAACGCTCCAGGCCTCTCGGTATATCTTCTATTCGAGCGAACCAACGCGACGATGCCCCCCAGTCTGAAGGACAAAAGCGGTCGGCTTCTGGCTTTCGCCAATGGTGGCCAGCGAACGAACGAAGCTCAATCTGGGGTGGATATCAAGCCCACGAAGTCAGAACCACCACATAACGTTCCCACAGCTCCTATACCTCGTCCTACTAGCTATCCTCGGGAGATCACGGGGCTCGGTGGTAGGAACACCGCACCTCCAAGACAGGACTATCCTTTCAGCCAGCCACCACCGCATCATTCACCAGTGCGCTCGGTAATATCTTCCCCAAATGGCCGGATTAAAGCAGACTCAAGTGATCGCCGGGTCGACATCTTCTCCGGTTCGCAACTTGACGAAAATTTCATGGAGTCTGGTCTCACAACTCCGCACAACGAGCCATCCAATCCCGTTAAGCTTGGGCCGGAGTTGACTCGCGATCTTAAGAAGACCATTCCGTCACACCGCCTCCTTGACCGCAATCGATTTCATCGACCTCCGCCGACAAGTGACTTGTTCACTGTTGGTGATGATCTTCGTATGAACGTGGTCAGTAGGTCACAACAACACAATGTTGATCATATGGGCGATGGTTTCCAGGATGATGTAAATGTGAGGCATGGAAAACTCAACGGCCAACACGGACGTGGTCGAGTTCGACCAGACTCCCCGGCACGACCGGACTCCAAAATCCCCATGCGTGAAGTGAGGATTCGAAAGTCACATTCCGGCCGATCAGAGGCATACGACACGAACCAAGCAAGGAATATATCACCCAGGCGTCCTGAAACGCAATGGCAAACGCGCTACAGAAACGAGAGCTCCCGGCAGCCGACTGTCCACCGTTTGGATGATGAAGATGCCGAGTCTGCATCTCAGGAGGAAGAGCATACAACGCCCAGGCCCAAGCCTGCCAAGCCGGTGGTTCAAAGAGCTCTCCTGGAGAGCTCGATGCCCACTACGACAAATTTCATATCAGACACTAGTCGCCTCGACAGAAAGCGACGTCGTCCAAGTCCTGAGTATGACGATGTGGCTCTTCACTCTATGACATTTGCCTCCCTTCGGCAACAGCCTTTCGACTTTGACCCTTCCAAGGACGGGCAAAAGGGTACTGGAGTCAATGCTGACAATTTGGAAGACAAACTTGAGCATTTTCGTCATCTAGGTGAAAAGGAACAGCATGACTTGTTTTCCAACATGTCGATGGAAAATTGGGAAACCTCAGGAGAATGGTTTGTCCATGAGTTCAGCGCACTTATGCAAAGATTACTGGATTCGAGAAGACAGAAGCGCAAAATCATTCAGGAGTTCGAACAAGAAGCAGCCGATCGTGAAGAAGCTGTCCGTCTCAAGACACAGGCCATTGACCGAAAGCTCTCTAAGATGAAGCAGGATGGCCAGCGAGTGGTGGAGGATAAAACTGCATAGATTATGCGTGGCGTATGGACAGAGCCGGTGGTTTTTTTTTTTTTTTTCGTTTTTCGGGAAATGAGTTTACGACCGATATGAATGCATTGTGCCGGAGTTGAGTCTGATTTACTCGATATCAGAGCGTGAGATAACTGTGAGGTTCGCGAGGCACCCTAGAGCAGAAACAAGCTCACTTACAAGGGAATTGATGTTTTTTAAAGATTCGCTACGATGGTCACATCTTTGGTGAAATAATATATAATTTCGCTGAAAACAGTTCAGGGCCGTGAATGGTTCATTAGTCTGTCGTAAAGGTTTGTTGTGTTTGGTTTGTTCGGGTGTGAGTGGAGGTGAGATGAGTTGTTGTGTGCCCCCTTTTTATACTCGTCGGACATGTTTTACTTTTCTGTCGCGGCCTACTACCATCCTCAATTGACGACCCGGTCGGTTGGCGAGAACTCCTTTTCTCATCCTATCAGTATAGAGCTCATAAGCAGGATAGTAGCCGTCAACGAATTTGACCACCTCCACAGATGTCATCCCCGCTTCCGGGTCACCCCTTTCCTCACGCAAGTGATCTTCTTGCTCCAATCGCCAACCATAGACGTAGCCAAGATCTTCTGCATCGATTTGAATGAATGCGTCGAAGGAATCTGTGACGGAGTCATACTCGGCGAGCTTCTCATTTACGAATAGAAGGTCCTCAAGTTTATGTTGTTTGAGAGTTCGGTTGGGCATGTTAAGCCTCGCCTCAACATCCTCACGGGTCAGAGGACGGAAGCCTACACACCATCCCTCCAAAATGATAGCCTGGATCTTGTCCTGGCCCGGCTGATTCACAGGAAGCCATTCAGACTCTGAAAGGCGGTCACCTTTACCGCCTTTGATGGCTTTGTCGTATTTTGGCAGCTTTGTGGGCTCTCCTCTTAATAATGCCTCAAAGAAGGCTTTGAGGAGAGGCAAGTCGTGAGTTCCTGTGCATATTAGAACCCGCCTGATCATCAAATAGTGTGGTTCGACTTACCAGGCTCCCCACGATGCTGAACAAGGGCATTGTCAGGGTGAGCTTCAGCGAGGGCAACCTGATCCTGGCGAGTGAGATAGAACTCATCTATGCTACAGACAAGGGTGGGCACATGCTGGCTCTCGAGAGCCTTGCTCAATGCCTTGACAAGGGTCGACTTGCCGGCGCCCTGGATACCGTTGAGGCCGATGACAAAGGGGCGGTCGGGAGACTCTTCGCGGTGGAGTTTGAGCTGAGAGAGAATGAAGGGGAGGCAAATCTCAGTTTTGTCGTCGATGAAGTGGGGAGCCATGATTTAATCAAGATATGAATAAGCTACTGCGCATGTACAGGGCATGGGAGTGAGAACGATAGCACGGTATGGGTATTGATAGCGCAGCCATAGGATGATTGAGTGTCGGGTTGTCACTGTCAGTCAATTGCTTTCTTTTTTCGTCGGGCAATTCAAGCCCGAGGAGACACGAGACACTAGAGGCACACACACAGACACTCGCACAATGACTGACCTTTTCGGTTTGATCAAATCAGCATCAGGCTTGTGGCCCGGTCTGGGCTTGGTTGATTTTGCGGGGAGGGAATAGAGGGAATTTGTGGGGATAAGTCCGTAGCCGGACCCGGGATTGGAGGTCGGCAACAGAATTACACTATGTAAGAGGATGCGATTGAAGGGAAAGCGCAACAAGATTAATTAACGACAAAGTGTGATTAAGTTCAGATTTGGATAATACTCGTGGGCGTCCTATTTATGTATAATGAAGAAGAAGGGAAATCAGACACTGCGTGCCGTTCTTAGTGAAGAAACTGCCATTCCATCCCCAGCTACTCAGTGGTAATCCACATGTAAGACTCGAAACGTCACTAGACAATGAAATATGACAAGACGTTAGGTACTATCCCAGATGTATTAATATACTATTCTCTGACACTGATTCATCAGTACAAAGACATGTGACATTGGCTGCTATAGGGTATTTCCTCCGCATGACCTCATCTGCCGTACCTCAGCTTTACATGTGAAGCCAGTCCCTTGCCAGACTCGGCCTAGCGTATTCCCCGCAACCAGTCCCCTCGGTACCCCATAGAAGCCGAGGCTTCCCCTTCACAAGGTTCCTTGGTATCCCCGACACGGTTTGAGTTGCAGGCCGGCCCAAGCTTGTTAAGAGCTGCTCGTTGCGCTCCCCGATTAATTCGTTTTGCGATTCTTCATCCTCACTCTCACCCTCATCCTCACCGTCTCACTCTCACCCTCTGTCTTTCTCCCATCATCTTGAGCGTGTCATATTATACCCCGTTACATATTCGAATAACACACCACACACACTTACACACAATGGCGGACCAGTTGAGATATGACGGCCAAGTTGTTGTCGTCACCGGCGCTGGCGGTGGCCTCGGAAAGGCATATGCTACTTTCTTCGGCTCCCGTGGTGCCAGCGTCGTCGTGAACGATCTCGGTGTTACTTCCAAGGGCGAGGGCAACTCATCAAAGGTTCGTAGACCAGCCAGCAAGAGCAAACAGCTTCCCCAGGCCCAAAGCGCATAGAGCTAACCCCGATCGCGACAGGCCGCCGATGTTGTCGTCAACGAGATCAAGGCCGCTGGCGGCAAGGCTGTTGCCAACTACGATTCAGTAGAGAATGGCGAACGCATCATCGAGACCGCCATCAGCGCCTTCGGCCGAATCGATATCCTCATCAACAACGCCGGTATCCTACGCGATATCAGCTTCAAGAACATGAAGGATGAGGATTGGGATCTGATCTACAAGGTACACATCAAGGGCTCATACAAGTGCGCCCGCGCTGCTTGGCCCCATTTCCGCAAGCAAAAATACGGCCGTGTTATCAACACCGCCTCGGCTGCTGGCCTCTTTGGCAACTTCGGCCAGACCAACTATTCCGCAGCTAAGCTCGCCATGGTCGGTTTCACAGAGACTCTCGCTAAGGAGGGTATCAAGTATGGCATTCTCGCCAATGTCATTGCCCCTGTTGGTATGTTACAATCAAGCACGCCTCATGAGCTTCATACACTAATCCAAAATAGCTGCTAGCCGAATGACCGAGACCATCATGCCTCCTGATGTGCTCGCCAACCTCAAGCCCGAATGGGTTGTGCCTCTCGTTGCCGTTTTGGTCCACAAGAACAACACACAGGAGACTGGTGGTATCTTTGAGGTTGGCGGTGGCCACGTGGCCAAGCTCCGATGGGAGCGATCTAGCGGTCTCCTCCTCAAGGCCGACGAGTCATATACCCCTGGTGCCATTATTAAGAACTGGAACAAGGTTGTCGACTACTCCAACCCTCAGTACCCTACGGGGCCCAACGATTTCCTCACATTGCTTGAGGAGTCTATGAAGATGGGACCTTCAGAGCAGGGCGAGAAGCTCGACTTCACTGGCCGTGTCGCTCTCGTCACCGGCGGTGGTGCTGGTATCGGCCGTGTCTACGCTCTGGCCTTTGCCAAGCACGGTGCTTCAGTTGTGGTCAACGATCTTGCTGATCCCGAGCCTGTAGTTGCTGAGATCAAGAAGCTCGGTGGCAAGGCCGTTGGTGTCAAGGCCTCAGCTGAGGATGGTGAAAAGGTTGTCAAGGCTGCTATTGACGCATTTGGCCGTGTTGATATCGTCATCAACAATGCCGGCATCCTCCGCGACAAGGCTTTCTCCAACATGAACGACGAGCTCTGGGACCCCGTCCTGAATGTACATCTCCGAGGTACCTATAAGGTCACCAAGGCTGCTTGGCCTTACTTCCTCAAGCAGAAGTACGGACGTGTCCTGAACACCACTTCAACCAGTGGTATCTATGGCAACTTTGGTCAGGCTAACTACGCTGCTGCTGTAAGTTCTCAATATGCCGCTCATTATGATAATTGCTAACGGTCATAGAAATGTGGTATCCTTGGTTTCTCTCGAGCTCTTGCTCTTGAGGGTCAGAAGTATGGCATCTATGTTAACACTATCGCCCCCAATGCCGGCACTGCTATGACTGCCACCATCATGCCCGAGGAGATGGTTCAGGCTTTCAAGCCTGACTACATTGCGCCTCTTGTCCTCGCTCTCTGCAGCGACAAGTGCCCCAACCCTACTGGTGGTTTGTACGAGGTTGGCAGCGGCTGGTGCGGTCAGACTCGATGGCAACGAACCGGTGGACATGGCTTCCCCGTTGATGTCACCCTCACCCCCGAGGAGGTCCTCAAGAATTGGAAGGACATCGTCACCTTTGACGGCCGTGCCGACCACCCCTCCAAGTCCCAGGACTCGATCGGTAAGATCATGGCCAACTTGGAGAACCGCTCTAAGCCTAAGGAGTCATCTGGCGAGACCAACTACCTTAAGGTCATCGAGGAGACTCTCAAGAAGGAGGGCAAGCCTACTGAGTACAAGTACGAGGAGCGCGATGTCATCCTCTACAACCTCGGTGTTGGTGCCAAACGCACTGATCTCAAGTACGTCTTCGAGGGCTCGGATGACTTCCAGGTCATTCCCACCTTTGGTGTCATCCCTCCTTTCAACGCGGAGATGCCATTCGAGTTTGACAACATTGTGCCCAACTTCTCTCCTATGATGCTTCTTCACGGTGAGCAATATCTTGAGATCCGCAAGTTCCCCATCCCCACCAATGCTCGCCTTATTACCCGAGGTCGTCTCCTTGAGGTCATCGACAAGGGTAATGCCTCTATCGCCCGAACATCCACCACTACCGTCGACGCCAACACTGGCGAGGACGTCTTCTACAATGAAGCCAACGTCTTCCTCCGTGGCGCCGGTGGTTTCGGCGGTCCCAAGCGCGGTGCTGACCGCGGTGCTTCCACTGCTGCCAACAAGCCCCCTGCTCGTGCCCCTGATGTTGTCGTTGAGTCACCTACCCATGATGACCAGGCTGCCATCTACCGATTGAGCGGTGATTACAAGTGAGTTTTACTACCATCCACAATTTGAATCATAACTAACCTGTGTAGCCCTCTCCACATCGACCCTGCCTTTGCCAAGGTCGGTGGCTTCAAGGCCCCTATTCTACACGGTCTCTGCTCCTTCGGCATCGCTGGAAAGGCCGTCTACGAGCGCTTTGGTGCCTTCAAGAACATCAAGGTCCGCTTTGCTGGTGTTGTGATTCCTGGTCAGACCCTTATCACAGAGATGTGGCGAGAAGGCAACAAGATCATCTTCCAGACCAAGGTTAAGGAAACTGGCAAGCCTGCCATCGCCGGAGCGGCTGCTGAGCTCAGGACCGACGGCAAGAGCAAGCTCTAAACAAAATTCAGCACGACCAACGGAGTTTCTGCAATGGGATATGCATGTACTATCATAAAGTTTGTATTGTAGTTGAGTGATGTGATTTTTATCATGTCCTGTTTTGCCCAATCTTATATGCCAAATTCAATACCAATTTCTTAAATTTCTAAGCCACAAGACGCCCTGTGCCCATCCTGATGTTTATGTTTGTGGAAGTCGTTAAGCCTGCGCCTGAAGTCACAATAAGGCTTCATTGAACCATCTTGCTGTACGCCGTTACTCGAAAAGAAAAAAGAGAACAAAGACCCTAACGCTAAACAAAAAGCGTTTCTACGACCAGATCCAACACTTCCGAAAGAGCGGGAATCTGGCCGCTGAAGAGAACACGCTCAACACTTACGTTCATCCTATTCGCCGCAACGCCTGTTTCAAGGAACACCCGCTCAGTACCTGATAATTCTCGGTTCTCCATGTCTTTCCACTTGCGCTCAGCCTCTTCGCGCGCGGCTTGCAGAACCTGTTCTGTATCCTCAGATTCCCAGAGATTGCACCGGTCACACTCCTTGCAGGGTGTGGCATCACCTTCTGGGCGAAAATGATCACAAAAGTGTCGATATCCTTCATCAGTGAGGTCGGCGCGACAAACATAGCACATCTTGTAGCCGCAGGGACACGTGAGTTTATTGCAACCTGCATTCTTGACGAAAGATGTGTTGCAGCGGGGACAGACACGCTTTATAGCCATGCTCATGGCCTGCTCGACCTGTGTGCGTAGGGCGACGAGCGAGGATTCGTTGCATACGTGGATATCCTTCCACGATTTGTGGCATGAGAGGCACGACATACGGCCGCAGCTGGGACTTTGGCAGATGAATTTGGTACCGCGACGACGACGACGGTGACGGTTGAGGGCTTTGGACCACTCCACTGATATGTAGTCGCCAAAGGACTGCTGTGTGCTGAGAAGGAGGCAAATGAATGAGGATATGAGGACGAAGGGGAAGACAAACGGGAGGGTGCCGATACAGAGAACGAGGAAAAAGAGGTTGTAGATGCTATCCGACTTGATGCGAAGGGCAGATTCGTGCGCTGGGGTGTATATGTCATCTATCTCGGCATAGTCACAAAAGGGACACCGGACTAGAGGGAGGTTGGATGCCAGAAGGCTGTGCTCTGCTAGTCGACAGTCAAGCCTGTGCAGAATTTCTGCTCCCATCTTTTCTTCCTCCATGGCACGGCGGATATGATCTGGCGGGATATGTCCAGGACATCCATCACCGTCTGAAGAGAGGCACTTGAGTGTTCCCGTTTCAGGGTTGATGCTGCTTTGCCAGCCTTGTCCAAAGACTGCTTCTTTAATGGAGTGCTGTACACATCGGTAGCAGACGAGATGGCCCTCACGGTTGCAGTGGGTAAACTCCTCAAAGGCTGCTGATATGAAGCAGCAGACACACTCGTGCGTTGCATCTGCCCTTTCGGCCTCTTCGTTGTTGAGGATGACTGCAAGTCCCCTGTCTCTATCCTCTCTGTCCCTTCTGTCCTTCTCTTTCAACGGCGCCACCAAGGTATCATACAGTTCGCGGTCCAGTTCTGCGCTGCCTGTGGCTCGAATGGTGGGAGTAATGGAGCCCTGGCCGGTTGAGCGCCACGATACCAGTGGGTGATTCTCTGCCTCGCCCGTAGCGATAGGCTTCCTTCTGAAAAACAACGATGATATTGTGAAACGCCATGACTTGGAGGATAGAGTAGCGAGGGTCTGGCGGGCTTCGAGGTAGGAATAGTTGGACTCGGCAAGGACGGCGTTTATGGTAGACCGCGACAGGCCCTTGAATTCATGCCATGCCAGATTTTGTACGGCTCTCTTGTACTCCTTGCTCTTGAAGACCTCTGCTTTGGGTATCGCCTCCGGTTGAGCGGTCTCTTTGTCCGGAACTCTCCAGCGACCTTTGACCCACGTCACTCTATTCTTGAGCAGTGCATCAGCCACAAGAGCGAGCCTCGACTCGCCGTCGAAATTCGACAACAGCTCGCGAAACACCTCGATCTGGATATCGGGAAACACAGCGGCCAGAGCCTCGAGGCTGTTGTTGAGTTCGCGCAGGTCAGGTCTCTCGGGTGGCAGGCATGGTAGTTGGGCTTCGTCGTAGATGTACTCGGGCTGAACAAGGTTGGAGTCGCTCGACTTGGACCGGACAGAGGGTGTTCTGGTTCTATCGGTGGAGGTGGAGGTGGAGGTGAGCAGCCCGGGGAAAACCATCGTGACTGCTCATTCTGGTGCGTGTTCGCGTGAGGTTTGCTGATGGAAGTGGTAAATGGCGGTGGTGATGGTAATGGTAATGGTTGTCGGAGGATTAGGTAAGGTGTTTTGAGGCGTTGAGCTCAGGAATGAGGCTTGCGGCAGTTGGTTGGGGTGCAGAGCTGAGTATTTTTAATCAAGAAAAAAAATGAAAAAAAAAATTAAAGGGAATATTTAGAGCTATTAAAATGCATCATGCTATTCATTCAGCTGTTACATATCGTGACTGTCTAGAGACAGCTGGTTAAGTATCATGCTAAGTTAGAGGCAGCAAGCTGTAATAAAGCTTGTAATACGATTGCTGAAACAGCACAGGCTCGAATAGGTAACTGCCATTCATCGACCTACTTGACTGCGGAGTTATTCCAGGTTTCAGAGACTTGAACTTTATTAGGTGTGAATATTTTACTTTGCTTAATAGGAACCAGAGTGTAGTGCTTGACTTGTTACTGATCCTGAAAGTGTAAAGCATGCAGGATTGTTTATATGCCCTATATCAGATGCACTTGACAGTTAGCACCGTACTCTGCACAGGGATATGAAAAAATTAAAAGTGACTTAATGATGAAGTTATATTAAAAGTAGATAGTTGATAGCCTGATTGCTTATCACTGACTATACCTTGACTAGAAAGCTTTCCCTAAAACATATCTTTATACCTTAGAACTGCTTCTCATTAACGTCAGATGCTGTCTCACAAGCAATGAACAATATCAACCAGGAGATAGACAAGCTTGATCACCTCGGTAAGTGACTTATCTCAACTACCTAAGGTAGGTATGGTAGCTAACTGGTTGATGCCAGAGAGCCTTCGCATCGCAAACAAGGCATTGGCGCACTGTTAATACGGAAAGCTTCTCAAGGGCAGAAGCGGAAGGCGTGGTACTATATCTCTGCTCTGAGCCAGCAGCTCACGATTTCTACAGGAGAAGAGGTTTCCAAGGTATCATACACGCCGATATTGACCTCAGCAAGTGGGCGCCTCCTTATAGTGGCTTTGGCCTGTTTAGATGGACTTGAATGACTTGGACTCCATCAAAGGAACGAAGCTGGTAGTTGCAATCCTACTATGTCGACTTAAAAGCATATACCGATACCTTGGCTTCACACACCTTGGAATTGATACGTACCAGTACATTAAACCCAAATACTTGAGGACTTTTTCGTGTTTGACAGGATTGTGATTGGTATATGCTAACGTTAGTAGACAGACCAGCCAAACCCCGATCTCTTGTGTTGGTTGAACAGGAGCCTACAAGCTTACCTTGACAGCTCAAAAAGGCAGGAGAAATAAGGATATACTATGTATGTACACAAACCGTCCAAGTGATCCGCCGTTGCTGCACCCCACGGTTTGGTTGGTAACATTGACGGAGATGATCACCACACCAGATCGACAACCCCGCAATGTTAACCCATCTCGAAACTATCTAAATATCCAGACGACAGAATCAGGGACTTGATTGTTCCTCGCTCACCTCCATTCTCGGAGTCAGAAGGAGCTTACACGAGAATACCACGACAGTGGGCGGTCAGACAAGGCAGCTCGTGTGTCAAGCCCAGAAACTGACTCGTCAAATCAGGATAATTGCTGCGTACGGGAAGAAACTGTCATAGTATCACTGAGCAATATAAAGGTGGCAGCGTGGGCGGCCATCATCATCATCTCGAAACCGCCGACTCAAAATTAAGATTGCAGAATGCCTGTTTCACGTCACTCTGCTGCACAATAAGCACCGTTCATCTGCGCAGTCAAAGGCATCCATCATATCTGCAGCGATGCAGCACTTCCAACCCCTCCTCTTCAATCTTCAGCATGCACCATTCGACATGCTTGATGCAGGCACGGGGGTTTGTGACCAAAGTCCCATCATGAAGTCAATGACCGGCCCGAGGCTTCGCAAGCGGTGAGATGAAGTTGACAGCATCAAAGGTTAGCGCGCCGCCAGGGTTTTACACCTTGTGCGGCTAATGATCGATCATTTCGCGCTTAGAAGGTTGGATGAGTCTAGCAATGAGTTTAGAACAAGTCCGTTGATTTTGATAGCTTGGCTGACGTGAAGCCTTGTGTTTTGATATAGTTAATCAATCACATGCTGAAAGTCATGGCAACTAACTTTGGAGAAGTCTAGGGAGCGACACAACATGTTGCAATATCTCTAGATGAGACTGAACTGACAACAAGGCTATAGATCTTTGTCAGATCCGCAGCCAGTCGTTACTTGCAAATGCAGGCATTGCAGGTCCATTTCTCGTTGAGGATCTCGCTCCTTGTCAGCCGCTAGTTCTGTATTACCTACATCAAGCCCGCTAGACCACTTGTCAAGGACTCGAGCCTCTAGGACATCAAAGCTTGCACCCGAAATAGTCAGCGTTGAGATTATGCGAGACTACGACTACGTATGTACGTATGTACATATGTACACGGAGTCCTAACGGCAGCGCCAAGTCCGAGCCCTGACATGGGTTTTCAGGGATGACGACGATCTTGTCCCGTCATTGTTGGCTATGCTCAAACAAGCGAAGTGAGTGAGAAAAAGGGGTCTCTCGGCCATGGGCTCGGCACAAGAGCCAACAGTCGGCCAGCTCCACTCCCTGGGAGGGGAAACTTGGGAAGCACGCGACTTTGTGCAGGATAAAGCCCGTCGTGCATAAACTGCTGCGGAGGAAAAAGCAAATTCCCCATGATATGATGATGTGAGCTTTGCATTGGCTCCAAAAAGTTGGCATGTGCTATGAAGTGAAGTGCTTTGATGCTTGTATGTAAGTGCATACATGGGATGTTTGGTGTTACATTGATTCCCTGGCGGACAAAGCCAAATCGACTGATGATCACTGATCCGAGAAGACAAAAGGAAAAACCGTTCGCTCGTGGCGTCTGTCTCGGACGAATGATGTTGCTGAAGCGACAATATACCGAGGGTGTATTTTTGGCTCCCAGATCTACTATGGGGCACTGCCGCATGTTGATGATATTACGAGTACTGCAGCTGGAGCTGAAAAGTTTTGGCTTGCAAGTACCGTACCGTTCAACAGGACCACTAGAGAGGCTCAAGAGCCGGCATGAGAACGGCCCCCGTGAGGATACGTACTGTACCCAAGATGAAGGCCCAGCCTTTGGCTTGTGTTTCATATCACACGGTGCCTCACGGTTGGGCGCTTGCATGTGCATCCGGAGGTGCTCATGAGACCTCAATTCCGAGGCACTATGTATACACGACTTTAACTAGAGGGTGTGATGGTCTCGACGATCTTTGTTGCTGCAACGGTCTTTATTTCCCTCATGACGGGGTCTGATTGCTTGATGAGGCACTTGGCAGCAATCCTCATCTCTCTAGGGTCAGAACGTGGTTTCGTCATTCATTATATTCGACGGGGAGATCGATCAAGGACGATACGCACTGTTGACGTATGAAGTGTTTCTCTTCCTACCTAGTCAGGCACCGAAACCCGAGCATCGATGCCTATAGCGCCGCAGTTGTGCGTTTTATTAAGGGTTGACCACCTTATTGCTCCAGATAATCGCCTGTGCGGTCGATTTACTGTAGATCCCGTCCGTATTGCACCATTTCCCTGATCTGGTTGTTAGCCACGCGACAAGGACTCTCTCTAGCTCTGTCTGCTTGCTGAACATTACAGTATTCTTGCCGACTGACTATCAAGTGCCGCTGGGCGTCATCAGAAGTTGCCCAAGTCAGCCGTGGTCAGCCACCTCATCTTGGACAGAGCACAGCATCCACGGCAGTCAGGCTGGACCAACAATCCGTCATCTGTGACAGTTCGTGCTGTGGCTTTCAGCTGAGGTGGATTATCTTGCATTTCATAAGCAGCCAAAGTTCTATTCAGGGGGGCTGTGACGACGGAAACGCCTTGGCTGAGTGTAATTTCTCACCATAAGCTTTTGAGACATTGATCACTTCGAGGTCTAGATCCGCCATTTGAGTATTACCAGTATTATTCAACTTGGGCAAATGTTGTTTACCTGGGCTAGTAGGTGTTGCAGTCGCATCCATGTCCATTTCTGCTGCTGTTGCATCGTTCTCGTCGCCGCCACTATTTCCATTGCTCCACTTTCTGTCACCCCGGCCCTACACATTTCGTAGGACTGCGATCTTTAGTGACAAAAAGGACTCAGGCAGATCGCCGTCAAATCAGGGAGCTACTTGGTTAACTTATTTTGGCACACTCTGTCAAAGAAACTTCCATGTCCCAAAAATATACGCCAATACGATGTACAACAGATACGGCCGGCCCCGAAAAAGATGAACCAAGCCAAGAAAAAACACTGGACATCAAATCACAGAAAACGAGGGATCTACGGACATCAGTTACAGTCTATCACACGGTGCCTGATTCTGGAGTTACCCAGAAAAGCGCCACAACCCGTATCTTTTCAGCCGCTTCACGGCGAAGCCCAAGCTCAAGCTCAAGCTCAGAGCAATTGGAGCAAAGTAAGGCCTTGATTTCTTGTCTCAGTCACTGCCAGGGACAAAGCAGCAGCAGCAGCAGCAGCAGCACCAGGACAGGGTCCGGTGCTTGTCTGCAAGAATAAAGCCGTGCAGTAACTAAACCAAGCTTAGCTCAGGTGCCTAGGTTCCCCCCTGGGCCCCCCTGTCCTGGCGCTGGCGCTGGACATCCACCACACCTAACCAGCCGCCTCCTCCACCGCTACAACTGGAGAGTGAATGCACTGGCTTTGGGCGGGATCCTGGTTTAGCAGACTGCTCAGCCTTACTTAGTCGCGGTGAATGGGTCCTTGGGCCTTGGTCAATATTTACTGGAGGTATCTCCGTAGGTACTGTATGTATTTGGCTCAGCTTGGGATATATAACTTTGGTCCTCCCCCCTCCCATCGACTGTTCTCTTCCTGCCTGCATTCTCTACTGGTGCATCTTGAACTTTTTCTGCAGACGTGGCTGTTCGTGTGCGTGCTCGCGTGATTACCATCCTCTTATATATATTTAAGAGTATTTCGTAGACAGGCGGACTTGTTGGTTCGTCTTCCCACGCTCGCATTAACACCTACGTATACACGGACACGCCAAATCATGAGAGGAGGCCTTTGGAACTGCTTAGAACTGAGGATTGGACGACCAAACATTGCATCTTGCTGCCCATAAACGAAACGATGAACCGAGATATGAAGCTGGATGTTGAGTCCATCATGGCCGACCAAGACAAGAACGGCCGCTATGAGGGCTACTTCGCCTATCGACCACTATCCAACCTACCTACACCGCCCCCAAGCTCGCGCAACTCATCCGCGGCTCAATCACCACGAACTACACTTGACGACGGAGAGCCATTGATGCCTCGATTTCGTGGTAAGTGGTAGCACTAGCACTAGCACGGCTGGCAGAGGATCAAGCGCTGTTGATGTGTAACATCACGTTGTTGGTCTCCTGTCATGTCACCCAGCGTACAAAGCTTGTTTTACTAACACACTATCCGCATAGGCCCTGCAATCCACCTTGTCAACCTCATCCCGTCATCTGCCTCTCTGGCCACGGCCTCTGTCCCTCTTGTTCAGGCTATCCTGAGCCGCGCCAATCTCTCGATCGAGACCGTTGCTCTCGCAGTATGCATTCTCGATAGCCTCGACTCCCGCTTCGCCCGACGATGGCGCCTCTCGTGCTCCCTGCTTTCCGGCTACTTCTCCTCCACCTCTAAGCGACACACTCTCCCACCGACGCCCATCATGCCTCAACGACAGCAGTTACACATCGACTCAGTCAACCCCGAGCTCATCATTCTGGCAGCTCTTGTCATTGCGGTCAAGTTCATGGAAGATCCTCAGGAGGCTTCCCAGTACTATTGCAAAGCCTGGGGCCGGGGCATGTGGTCAACCGAGCAGCTCAACACCACCGAGCGATGCATCATGGAGAACCTCAACTACCGCATCATGCCCCTGTGCGACGAAGACTGTCTGACGGATGCTATGGTGGATATGCAATATGCTGCTCAGCAGTCCCAATGGGACATCAACGAGCATATGCCCGCGGATAGTGACGACGAGAGCGACGACAGCAACAACCACAATAACTATGTGCCTAGCCACTCCAGATCAAAGACACTCGGCACAGGATCGGCTGTATTGGGGCTAGGCCTTTCTCTAACACCTGTCGATACCCCTACTGCCGAGGCCTGCCACTCAACTACCCCGCAACCGTCAAGGCTCTGCGATGACTACTTCAACCATTTCCAGGCACGAGAGGATTAAAAAGGATAAACGGCGTTCTTTCTTCACTTTGGGCATTACGAGGCGTTACCGTGGATACCAACACATTTAGCGACGTTTTATGGATTGTTTTGACAGCGACTCGACTCGATCCGGCGTGATAGGCATCTTGTTATGTGTTGTTTTGGGAATCAGACCCCTTTCATAACGCTCCTGATTGGACGACGGAGCGGGAAATAGCATTGTTCTATATACGGAGGCATTCAGGGTGAACATTGAGTTCCTATAATTCAGGAACAAGTTTATTGGGATTGATTTGGCTGGCTTTCTACATGGCATCACAGGTTGAAGCATGGATATGGCATCTGATCTGAAGCTAGGATTACACATACCCCTTTCCGTATATTCTAGTTAATAACTACGTACTTTTAATGTTCTATAAATGGCTCCCGGTCCCATACATACCTCCGGCCCTTGGCATAACAAATCAGGCGATATCATGCCAGCATCTCTCAGGGGGGATCCACACTGTTGACGTTGATGTCTTATCCAGGGTTCACCGCATGAAAAAGCTCGTGATGTAGTTTTTGTAAGTCAGTATACTATGCTTGGATACGGCAATTGATGCCGGCTTGTTGTTTTTATTGTATGTTGAAGATATGTGCTATTAATTACTGTATCGAACGAGAGTTGCAGTTATAGAACTATAACTATTGGAATTGACCGTAGGCCACTCAATCACCCACCCACCCCTCCCTCGTCTATGGACTGTTATCTTAACGAGGAGCTCATTCATCATTTCGCTTCTATATTTGGCTACAAGTTCAGAATGATTGAACATCTGTAGGGCACTAATACATCTCCTTAAGGACTCAGCCTCTTCAATGTCCACTCCTCTTCCTCACCCTCCCGTTCATAGACGAATCTGTCGTGAAGTCTACTCTCCCTTCCTTGCCAGAACTCGATCCTATCTGGGATAATCCTCAGCCCACCCCAAAACTCAGGAACAGGGATTTTCTCCTGCCCCTCAAACCGCTTCTCAACCTCTTTGACCCATCCTTCCAGCTGCTTCCGGCCATCGTCATCGTCACCTTGAGGCTCAAGTACTTGACTCTGTCGACTAGCCCATGCACCGATTCTGCTTCCCCGAGCTCGTGTGTCGTAGTATGTCTGGCTTTCTTCACGGGAGATCTTCTCCACTCGTCCTTCTACATGGACTTGACGCTGTAGGGATTCCCAGAAGAACAACATCGCAGCACGGGGGTTAGTCGCTATATCAGCTGCCTTGCGAGACGTGCCCAGGTTGGTGTAGATGACAAAGCCGCGGTTGTCGAGCTCCTTTAAATACACAGTACGAGAGGAGATACGACCTGAGGGGAGGGATGCTGTTGAGAGAGTGCATGATTCAGGATGATCTACGCCAGAATCATTCTCCTGGGCACGGGAGAACCATGCGTGGAATTGAGGGATAGGTGATGCTGGGTTGAGCTGTGAGCGGACAAGAGTTCCTTTGGTAAACTGCTCGGCCTGCCCTGTTGCCTGATGCCCCGCGGGAGCGACTATGAGTCCTTAGCAAACTGTTCCATAAACAAATAGTGTTGCAAAGAGAAGAGTCATGATGGCAAGACTGGCGGGGTAATGTTGAACATACAGATGAGTTTCGAAGTATCTGCTGAATGAAGAGCCATTTTTGCAGTAGAGAACAATCTGGAACTGAAGTTAGGTATTAGAAGACGCATTGAAATATATATACATGTGAATCTACTGTAGGAAATCATGCGATTTGACTCACTGGACGAACTTTGAGGCATACGATGGAATGGGATGTTCAAGAGGAAAAAAGGTACGTACTGCGCTATCGGCGGGTGGTGGAGTCATGACATCTTCGAAGTGAAGGAAGTTTCTATTTGCTACCTTTATTCCAGGGACAAACATTGAGATTTCAGGAAATGGACCGTCATTCATAGCACAACACGGACTGTAGATGAATAAACACAACAATATCAATACCCGAGAGTTATAGTATTAAGGACTTCGCCAAGGTGCTTATGAGTACCTGCACTACTCATCTCATGATGTTCACGCCACGAAAAGCAGACAAAACAGGCACGCACACGAAACACACGGAACGCACGGGTGAAATAATAAATAAGTATTAAATTAAATAAACGTATACGACGATACGTATATATACATGATACATAACATACATAAAACCGTACGCCGACGACGTGAGTCGCGTCTCATTTACACATTCTATAACATCAAATGTCGTTCACGGGCATCATCCTGGAATGCTTGCTAACGCACGCCAATTTCTATCCGGCTTTGAAAAAAGCAAAAATTACAAAAATCCAGTCATGTCATGAAACTTTTCAAATCCTTTCCGACTCATGTACAAGTTTACGAATCAGCCATAACCAACGCCAACAGAGCCATGCGGCAGTAGAGGCCATAGCGCATCTAAATATCATGTTAGCAATGTGATCAACATGTCGTAGGAATCAATGCTTACCTGTCGGAAGTATGCAGCCCGCTGGTCGAAGTCGACCTCCTCGGCAACCTCCTCGTTGCGGGGGAGAGGATGCATAACAATTGAAGAGCTCTTGGCATGCTTGAGCGAAGCGTTGTCCACTCGGTAAGAGTTCTTAACGCGCTGGTACTCCTCCTCAGTAGGGAAGCGCTCCCGCTGCACACGTGTGCAGTACAGGACGTCACTGCGAGCCAGGATCTCAGGTGTGAGAGTCTCAGACTCGCAGAGAAGTTGGCCGGAAGCAACGAGCTGCTCTCGGACCTTAGGTGGCAAAGCCAGAGCCTTGGGGGCGACCAGCTGGACCTGGACGTGGTAGTGTCGCAGTAGGTACACAAGGGAGTGCACAGGTCGGCCATAGAGGAGATCACCCAGGAAGGTGATGGTCAAGCCCTGTACGGTACCCAGCTCCTCACGGATAGTGAAGAGATCAAGGAAAGCCTGCGTGGGATGCTCCTTGCTGCCGTTGCCACCGTTGATAACAGGGACAGGGCTGTATTTCTCAGCAACATGAACGCTGGTCTCCTCAGGGTGACGGAGGACAACAGCATCACCATAGCAGGCCAGAGTGCGGAGGGTATCCTGGAGAGTCTCACCCTTTTGGACAGAAGAGTGAGAGGTAGAGATGGCGATGGTGCGTCCACCAAGACGCTGCATAGCAGCATCGAACGAAGCCGACGTGCGAGTAGAGGGCTCGTAGAAGAGAGTAGTCAAAACGCGGCCTCGAAGGATGTTCAAGACACCCTCGCGTTGGACACCAAGACGCATCTCCTGAGCAACGGTGAAGAGCAGGTGGAGATCAGCTCGGCTGTAAGACTTGACGGACAGGACGTGTGTGTTCTTGAACGACGAAGGTTGAGCCAGGAGCTGCTGCAGAGAAGAGCTGACCAAAGGTTGGAGTTGGAGGCCCGGGGCGAGCTCCTCAAAAGGAGCAGCACCACGAGCAGGCGAAGGTAGAGTGGCACCAACAGCACCAGTATCGACACCACGGAGACGGTTCAGAGGCTGGAAGCCACCCAGCATGGACATGCGGCGGGCTTGGGGAGAGTCGGTGGCTTGGGCGATTGAGGTGGTGGGCTTGACTGGAGGCGACATGGGAGGAGCAATATGCGAAGACATGTCCTTACCCTGAGGCGAGACAGGCAGGACTTCACCATCAAGGCAGACAGTGGTGTTCTGGAAAGTGACTCGCTGAACAGATCCACGCATAGTGCGGCCCACGAAGGGAGACCAGAAGGTACCGGGAGCCACGGTGTAGGGACGGTCAATCTCAGCCTCAATGGTGGTACCAGACTGATCGTGGAGCTCGAAGATCTCCATAGGGTTGGTGTAAAGGCGGTCCTTGATGTCGTCAACAGTCAAACGACCCTCAGCAACTGAAGTGAGCAACAGAGGGAGAGCATCAGAGATGCCCATATGAGGATCGCCCTTATGGCCAAGCGAAGTAGCCAGGCGGTAAGGCAGACTACCAATGGAGAACACATCAATGGTTGACATGTGCTGCCAGAGTGCCTTCTGATCAGCTACAGTGGGCAGACGCTCACACTCAGGGTACTCGTCACGGCTGAGGTATAGAGAGTAGATCGAGACGTCGCAGGTGACTTGGAGTCCCTTGGCCTTGCTAAGGGCGATAAGCTTGATATCGTCCTTGTTGGTGACCGAAGTAACGTGGATGCGACGGTTGTGGAGGCTGGCAAGGAGAAGAATAGAGGCCAAATCAGTAAGCTTAGCATCGGTGACGATAGGCTTGTGCGTAGGCCAAGAATCAAAGTGAGCAGTGACAGCCGCAACCTTGCTAATGTTGCCAGAGAGGTGGTTAAAGGGGATGAAGAGAGAGCCAACCTCGCCGGTAACATGGCTGATCTGATCAGCATTGTCTGAGGTAGCGGCCACAGAAAAGTTGTAGTCACAGTAACCACCCCGTCTGCTGTTCAGCTGAGCGGTCTTCAAAGTGAGGGCATCAGTGATGGCGCCATCAACACCCAGAGGCATAACCCGGATCATACTGAAACCAGCAGAAATAGAGGCCTTGGTGACTGTTTGAAGGTCATCATTGCTGGCGGTAGCGATGCCTGGAACAAAAGCAGCGATATTGATTAGGCCAGGCAGCACGATAGTTCGGTGGCTGGTCTGGTAATCGCGCTTAGAGACTTCAAGCTCGAAGTGACGGGCAATGGCCTCAACGAGGATCTTGGCGTTCTTGACGTTGGTAACGAGAGGGATCTGGTAATCAACAGCCATCCGTCGAGTCTGGTAACCCTTGCTCATGTAGTTGGCAGGACGACGGTACTTGTTGTTGGAAGGCAAGTTGATATACAGATCAATGGTGTTCTTGGCCAGATGCTGGGTGAGAGAGAACTCAGAGCTGCGATCCTCCTCCTTACCGAGAACCTCAAGGTATTGACACTGAACACCGTGCTCCTGGAGGAAATCGGCGGTACCGGAAGTGGCGAACAGCTTGTAGCCGAGCTTCTCAAGCTTCTGAACAGAAGGAAGCATCTCACGCTTGTCCTTGTAGGATCCAATGGACAGGAGGATGTTCTTCTTGGGGATCTTGAAACCAGTAGACATCAAGGCCTTCAGATAGGCCTCATTCTTGTCAACACCGAAGCAAGCAACCTCGCCTGTAGAGGCCATCTCGACACCCAGTACGGGATCGGCACCGGAAAGACGAGAGAAACTGAACTGAGGAACCTTGACACCGACGCAGTTGGGGGCAAGATCGGTGGGAGGATAAGCCTGGAAAGGCTGGCCCATAATGGCCTTGGTGGCCATCTCGATCAAGTCAACACCCATGACCTTGGACACGAAGGGGAACGAACGTGAGGCACGAACGTTACACTCGATGACCTTGATGTCGTTGTCCTTGGCAATGAACTGAATGTTGAAAGGGCCAGTGACGTTGAGGGCCTGGCCAATCTTGCGAGTAGCCTCCTCAATACGCTCAATGGTAGTGGCTTCCAAATCTTGAGGAGGCAAGATAAGGGTAGCATCACCAGAGTGAACACCAGCGTTCTCGACGTGCTCGGAGATAAAGTGTCCAATGACCTTACCGTCCTTGGCAACGGCGTCCATCTCAATCTCCTTGGCATTCTCGATGTACTTGGTAATAACGACAGGGTGCTCCCGAGAAACTTCAGCAGCCTGGTCTAGATAGTTCTTGAGATCCTTCTCGGAGTAAACTGTGTTCATGGCAGCACCCGAGAGGACGTACGAGGGTCGAACCAGTACGGGATAAGAAACAGCGTTACAGAACTCCTGAGCTTCAGCAAAGCTAGTAAGCTCCTTCCAGGTAGGTTGATCGACCTCAATGCGGTCCAGCATACGAGAGAACTTGTATCGGTTCTCGGCATTGTCAATCATCTCGGGAGAAGTGCCCAGAACCTTAACACCAGCACGGTGTAGCGGGAGTGCAATGTTGTTGGGGGTTTGACCACCCATAGCACCCAAAACACCGCTTGAGTTCTCGAGCTGGTAAATGTCCAGGACTGTTTCGAGGTTGATGTTCTCGAAGTAAAGCTTATCAGCTTCGTCGTAATCTGTACTGACCGTCTCCGGATTATAGTTGACCATGATTGTCTTGAAACCGGTAGCGCGAAGGGTTCGAATAGCTCGGACTGAGCACCAATCGAACTCGACGGATGAACCAATACGGTAAACACCAGAGCCGAGGACCATAACACCGTGATCGTCGAAGTTGACATCATGATCAGAGGCATTGTAGGTCATGTAGAGGTAGTTTGTAAAGGCAGGGAATTCAGCAGCGACGGTATCAATCTGCTTGACGAAGGGCTGGATACCAGCCTCAAGTCGCAGGCGACGGACAGCAATCTCGTTGGAGCTCCAGAATTTGGCGAGCTGACGATCACTGAAACCCAGGCGCTTGGCCTGGAGAAGGATAGAGGGGCTGGTGATGATGTCGGTTGTGCTGTAGCAAGCCATTCTCTTGGCGAAGTCGCTCAAGCCCTTAAGCTTGCGGAGGAACCACTTATCGATCTTGGTCAACTCCCAAATCTTGTCGACAGTGTATCCCTCGTGCATGGCGTTGGCGATGGCAAATAGACGCTGGTCAGAGGGGGTCTGGAGCTCATCCTCAATGCTCATAAGGGCCTCCGTCTCATTGAAGCCGAGGTTGTGGAAATCAATGGCTCGGATAGCCTTCTGGATGGCCTCCTCGAAAGATCGACCAATACTCATGACTTCACCCACACTCTTCATAGAGGAACCAAGCTGAGTGGACACGCGGGTAAACTTCTTGAGATCCCATCGAGGCATCTTGACCACGACGTAATCGAGCGAGGGCTCGAAGCAAGCACAGGTGGACTTGGTGACTGAGTTTTTAATCTCCTTGAGAGGAATACCAAGACCAAGCTTAGCAGCGATAAAGGCCAGAGGGTAACCTGTAGCCTTGGAGGCGAGAGCAGAAGATCGAGACAGACGAGCGTTGACCTCGATAATGCAGTACTCGCGGGAAAAGGGGTTCAGGGCATACTGAATGTTACACTCTCCGACAACGCCAAGATGGCGAATAACATTAACAGCTGTTGTTCGCAACATATTGTAGTCTTCATCAGACAAGGTCTGCGAGGGAGCGACAACAATAGAGTCACCAGTGTGGATACCGAGAGGGTCGAAGTTCTCCATGTTACAGACTGTAATGCAGTTGTCTTGAGCATCACGGACTACCTCGTACTCGATCTCCTTCCAGCCCTTCATACTACGTTCAATCAGAACTTGGGGACTGGCGGCGAAAGCTTTGTTGCAGAGTTCCATCAGTTCCTCCTCATTGTTGGCGAAGCCACTGCCGAGACCACCAAGGGCATAGGCAGCACGCACAATAACGGGGAAGCCAATGTCCTTTACGACGTGCATAGCCTCATCGATGTTGTTGGCTGAGGCGGACTTTGCACACTTCTCGCCAATAGAGTCCATGCTTCGGGCAAAGAGCTCACGATCCTCAGTGGTGATGATGGTGTCGATCGGAGTACCAAGGACCTTGACACCGAGAGACTCGAACTCATCCTTGAGCTGGATACCGACTTGAAGGGCGGTCTGGCCACCGAAGGTCACATAGATAGCATCAGGTCGCTCATACTGGATGACCTTTCGAACGAAGTCGGCGTTGACAGGGAGGAAGTAAACCTTGTCAGCCAAGCCCTTTGAGGTCTGGATAGTGGCAATGTTGGGGTTGATGAGAACAGTGTAGATACCCTCTTCCTTCAAAGCCTTGATAGCTTGACTACCAGAGTAATCAAACTCACCAGCCTGACCAATGCTGAGACCACCACTGCCAAGAACGAGGACCTTGCGAACGGAGACGCGGGGGTGAAGACGCTCATTCTCCTCGATGGTGCCGCCAGGGAAGCTGACAGGAGCCTTGAGGAGCTCGGGCTTCTCAGCGCAGTTGGCCATGGTGTTAATGAACACATCAAAGAGGAACTCGGTGTCGCGAGGACCAGGGGTGCTCTCGGGGTGGAACTGCACACTGAAGTAGGGCTTCTCAGTATGGAAGATACCCTCGTTACTGCCATCATTGGCGTTGACAAAGAGCTCTTTCCAGCCATTGGTCAGGCTGTCAGTGTCGACAGCGAAACCGTGGTTCTGAGAAGTGATGTGACATTTTCCAGTAACCATGCTGGTACAAGGAATGTTGTGACCACGGTTACCGAACTTCATCTTCTTGGTGGTGGCACCAGCAGCACGGGCGAGGAGCTGATGTCCCAAGCAGATACCAAAAACGGGGATTTCGTTCTTCTCGAGGACGGCAGCGATGTTCTTAACGACGTTGTCGAGCATAGCGGGGTCACCGGGACCATTGGAAAGGAAGAGACCGTCGAACTCGTCAATGGCGCTGGCGATATCGTAGTCCCAAGGACAGACAAGGACCTCAACACCACGCTTGAGGAAGCACCTCAGCTGGTTAAACTTCATACCGACATCGAGGCACAAAACACGGATAGTACGCCCAGAGGGGTGCTTACGGGCGACCGAGGTCGGAGGCTTGTAGAGCTTGGGAGCCTTAATGGAAACTACATAGATAATGAGCATGCGTCTTCGAGTCTGAAAACGCTAGGAAACTCACCTTCGGCCACCAAGTTCTTGGTGTTTGGGTTGACCCATTCGACCTGCTCAAAGTTGTCGGTAGGCAAAGCAGCCAAGGCATCGTCAGCCTGGCCGTTGGCAGAACCATTGGTCAGGCCACGGGTCTCGAGGCGCATCTTACCCAACATGCTACCCTTCTCACGGATTCTCTTGGTCAAAGAGCGAGTGTCAACGCCGTACATGGCGGGAACGCCCTGCTCCTTGAGCCATGTGCCCAGAGAGGATTTGGCCAAGAAGTGGGAGAAGTCTTCGCCAGCATAAGAAGCTGTGACTAGGCCAGCAATGTGGATTTCGCTAGACTCGAAGTGAGCTGGCAGATCGCCGAGGAGCTCATCCATGGCCTCGCGCGAAGGAACACCATAGTTTCCGACAAGAGGGAAAGTGATGACGAGAATCTGGCCGCGGTATGAAGGATCCGTTACGGACTCAGGATAGCCAACCATACCCGTTTGGAAGACCAGCTCTCCAGCAATGCTCTTCTGAGCACCAAAGCTGTAGCCCTGGAAGGAGGAGCCATCTTCAAGCTCGAGGCAAACGAGGCCATCATCCTCGGCGCCAATCTGACGCGCAGAGGCGGGAGGCTGAGAAACCAAAGCCATTGTAGTGGTTACGGTATTGGTTTAGAGGTGAAGCAAAGAAAGAAACAAAAAAGCTCCGGCGCTGGGCTGTATCAACGAAATACCCAAAGAAGCGCGGGGCAACGACGTGGAGGGGTCGTCGCGGGAGGACAGGGAGATTGCGAGCGACGGGCCGGCAAGTTAACTCGTTTTCAGAGCTACCCTGGTAAGGTCAGAAGCTACCTCGCAATCATCAGCCTCAACTGTAGTTAGAGATGAAGAGGATGTTGGAGAAGAGCGAGGGTTTGGGAGGAGGAGAAAAAAGAGAAGGAAGGCTTCTGATGAAAGCGGCCCTCGAAACTTTTTTTTATCGCCGGGGCTGCAGTACAGGGTGCTCCCCGCTGTGTATTGCTATAAGCTCTAATTGGCCAATTGAGGGATAGTTCCCTCGACGCGGCCAATCGCAGCATTCCATTAAAATCTGCAGGGACACTAAAATGCCCCGCCATGCCTTGGCCAAACTTCTCAAGCCTCTCCACAAGCTGCGCAACAACCTTTCATCATGACCGATCGCTCATCATAAATGGTTGGACTTGAGCCTCGAGAGTGGGTTTGTTGGATCAGCGGTCAGGGTTTAGCCGCACTGTCGATACGGGCCAAGGCATTGGAAAATTCCCTGCCCGAGTGCCATGGCAGGTGGCGGGGAGACTTGTGAAAGACTCCGGTAACGGAAGAAATATCTACGACATATGCGGCTTGGAGTTGTCATGACAAAGTCTTGAACGTGGAAACCAATGCATCGCTAAATGCGTAGGCAACCGCTCTGGAAGCTGCAGAATGCTTGTAAGCTTTCAGTCCGTAAGCATAATAATAACGCTTAGTGTGAGAAAATGCTGCAGTCAGCCACGCGTGCAGCAGGACAACCTTTTCTCAGCCGGTACTCAGCGTCCCAAGATCCATGATCGAAAAAGCTCGAGCCCAGGGCGGCAGTGAGAAAAAGGCGCTTTACATCACAGGCTAAAACGTACAACATCCACTTTCCGCTCAGCATCCACCTCCACAGCTTGAAAAAGTTTTTTTTTTTTTTCTTACATCTGATCTTGCTATGATTGGATTAGTTCATGGTGATTGCCCACCCTCAGTCACGGTTAGCCTCATGCAAGCCGCCAAAACCCGATATGCAGGTTCAGCAGCAAGTATCCTGACATGAGGTTCGTGCTACAGCATGAATGTCTCAACAATTATGGAGCAAAGAAATGATTTTGTATACTCCGTTGCAATGGAAGATACAACATACAAATCCCCCATAGGTGACAAATGTCACGAACTCGAATGTCGAATAAAGTGTCATTATTTCATGGAGACAAATTTGGCTTGATCGATTCGGTGAAAACTACTTTGTGAGATTGCAGGTTCGCGAACTTGATACAGTAAAAACATGAACGTAAAATCATGTATACAGACTAGACTCTCTTGGCTTTTCATTGCTAATATTCCTGAAGCAAGCTCCTCAACGCCCTGAGCAAAATCACCAACTACATATATACTTCTCTTTTTGAACCAACCCGAAAGTAACGCTATTCTTATAACGATATTGCTTCTAGTCTGCCAGTTTGTCGAGCTCTCAAGACCAAGCCAGCCCTTATACCATAAAAAAGAACAAAGTGTTATGCTATTCGTTAGATGAACTGGTCAACTTGACCCAAAAGAACTCCTTCTGTGTCTATAAAACCTTGCAACATATCTACGCCTTCGCGTTCTTTATCTTACTCAGTAGTCATCTGAGCCAGCAACGTTAGGGCATAGGAGGTGCCCCCATATTCGTGATCTTGGGCGTCCTTTGTGCTGTCGGGCTGGCCTGGCTTCCCATCATACCAGGCTTCTGGCCGCCTTGTGTATTCATACGGTAAGCTGGTTCTCTCTTCGGGTCAATGCCGGGGAAGACAGCCTGTAATCTTGAATACAGGTCCCTTATGCTATTGTTTCGCTCTTCACGGTCAGCGACCGGGTCGATGTTGTTGTCTGCACCTTCAGGTCCTACAGCTGGGGCCCGGAGTTTGAGCGAAAGAGTCAGAGCAGGGGCAGTGAGGTATGCTGGACAGGGCGGAACTTTAACTTCGGGCTTCCGATCTGCAAGTGCGGCCATATACGACAAGTTTGCTTGCAATCTCCTCATACATCTGAGGCACGGTTAGTTGTGCGAAGTAATTCATGGTCCAAATAACAACTCACTGGAGATAGTCTTGCTGTAGTTGCGTCTCCTCTTCTGTCGGTTTTTTATCGGCAGGGTTTCCAGCTGCAGCGCTCTCCTTCTTCAGTTCTTGTTGGGTTGCCTGGATTTGTATAGATTCATAGAGAAGCTCGTGGTTGATATCGAGCAACAATGCGAATCGTTCTTTATCTCGAGATTCGGTACCGGGGCTAAGGGGAGCCGCTGTTAAAGTTCCATTGGCAGCCGGTCCTTGATTAGTCGAGAAGGTTGGCGTCTGGGGTGTCGATAATCCGGCAGATACGGGTTGTTGGGGCTGCTGCCCTTGCGCCTGTGCCGGAGCTTGTTGAGTCTGCTGCTGCTGCTGTTGCGACTGTGGTTGTTGGGACTGCTGATTCGTGGGGGTCTGGCTTTGAGAGGGAGGCTGAGGAGTCGGAAATTGACCCTGCTGCGAAGGCAGAGCATTGTTTGGTGTTCCTTGTGCGGCGCTCGGGGGTCTTTGAGGGGTCGATACCTGGCCCATGCCAGCGGGGTTAGCAGCTTGTTGTTGTTGTTGTTGCTGCTGCTGCTGTTGTTGTTGCTGCTGCTGCGCTTGAGCCTGTGCTTGCTGTTGCTGTTGCAATCGCTGCATCATTTGAGGATTCTGGGGCATCCCGGGCTGGTTCATTGGGAAGCCCTGCATGCCTCCGCCCATCATATAATTTGGCGCGAAATTCTGAGGAGCGACCGACGAGGGAACGACTTGACCGTAAGGGTTACCAGCGAACTGCTGTTGGAAACCTGCCACTGTGCGCAATATGTTAGTCAGGTGTGAAGGAGGATTGCTTTGCCGTGTCGCATATCGTTTTGCGCCGCGCTTCTTCTTAATGATGCCTAACCGCAAGCTGCCCACACATCGCTCAAGAGGCTGGAGCTGTTTACAGGAGCATTAGAAGCAGGCGCGTCGTGAAAGATTCGATGGGAGATTGCGCGCGAATGAAGAAATGGTACCTACTCTGGCCATTGGCAGCCATATGCTGCATTCCTGCGTTTGGCATCATGCCTCCTGGACCAGCACCCATCATTTGAGGATTCGCGCCAGGGTTAAAGCCTCCTTGAGGCGTCATGCCGGCGAACTGCTGCTGCTGGTTATACATCATCTGCTGAGCGGCTGGCTGGGCTCCGGACTGCTGTTGTGGGGCAGGGTTGTTGAAAGAGGGAGCAGCATTGTTGCTAAAGCCGTAGCCGGCGGAGTACATGGCTGTTTGTGAATGTGACTGTGACTGTGACCTGGGCTGGGTTGGGCTGTCGCTTTCAGGGCGTCAAGGCGTCAGTGCAGCGCTTCAAGCGGCAGCGCGTGCTGTACGCAGACAGCAGTGTATAATAGTGGGAGGGATGTGTTGGGATTGCGCGTGTGTGAGCGAGAACAGGCTTGTCGTTGGCTGGCGACGGAACACGAATGGGGTCCAATCAGTCCGTCAGTCTATCAATTCGGTGAGTGACAAGTGAGGAGTGACAGGAGGCCGTATGGCGTAGGATCGGGAGGCTGGGCTTGTCGCTTGTGTACGGATATGGACGCGGTTCAGTTGGTTCAGGTTCCAGGATTGGAAATGAAACCTAGAGTTAACTCAACGGTGGACAGTTGAGACGTGGTTGTGTGGGTCCAAATGTTACGGCCGTTTTTGTCACGGTTACACTTCAACTACGGTTCCGTTAGCACTACGTGTTCAACGTCAGCTACCTATCGAAAGTGTATATCCCTTTTGTCCACCGCGTTTATTAATTACCAATGCATTGACCTTCGTCCATGTATCCGTACCCATTTTCCCACCACAATCGACTCACACATTCAGATGTATCGTTCATACACTCTCGGTCTATTCTTCGATCTGCATACTTCTCCAAACTCCAACTGTTCAGGTAGCAGACACATCCAATGAACGTCCATTGAAAAGGGTGGTCCAAGAGCTGAACTCCATGTGAGACACATACCGATGAGGGCTGGCTGAGTTTATAAAACTATCATCCATGGCCGGCGCCCCTGTGACTAATTCGATATCAGGCTTGTTTGCTCTTATTTTCAGCCGCACGCCATTTAAAGAATCTGAGTATCACTCTTGAACTGTCATACTTCCCCGAAGCAGTAGCACACCCAAGAACTTGCTTCACGACAGGCGAGCATGGGCCGATGTTCTCAGACTCAAGCAGACTCTAAACCGGCAAAAAGAAATGATCACGCTGGGGATCGAACCCAGAATCTTCTGATTCGTAGTCAGACGCCTTGCCATTGGGCCACGCGACCTTTACTCTTGAATTCAAAGGTCGTATTCAGCATTATTCTTCTGGAGCTGTGTCAAATTGATGCTTGACGACGCCTGCTCGTTTTGCTGGCTTGAATGTGGCTGCGGATCTTGACCCTGAAAAAGGGTTTGGCTTCATTTTTAATATTCGGTGGCTAAATCTTTGTTTTGTCTCTATTAGGATTATGACTATAGCGAACTATCATGGCACGGAAGACGTGAAGGCGATTCAGTGTTACTTCAAACGGATTCTTCTATCTGTCTTGGTGTATACGGTCGACAAAGATCTAAACAGATTCTACCGTGCAATAAACACCGGATTAACATGAATAGACAATATGGCTGCCACGTTCCCTATCATCTGATCTCTTGGTTTTTCAACCACGAAACCCCTGCTCAAAAGTTTGTTGTCCTTCAGGGTAACGCTTTGGCACATGCATGATTCCAACATCAAAAATATACCTGAGCTCAAGTTATGATGACTCAATTGCATATCGGAAAGCAATCGCTCTTTTGTACTGCAAGCCTTTACCTTCTTCAGTTGCCTATCAAGGTTCTAAACACCAAACCTTGGAATACATTGTATCCGTATCCAATGCTTCCCCTCTACCATGATAGCAATGAAAGCCCCACAAAAAAGTCAATGACTCCCCTCCGGCGTCGGACTCAGCAACCAAAAAGTGGTAAACACCACATCTTAAAGAGCCACGCATCCTCATTGCTCCCCAGTCCATCAGGAGATAGACTACCACCAAGATGGCTCCCTTCAACCTCGAAAGCTGTGCCAGGCCAAACATCTTGGCCCTCCAGCCATATCGCTGCGCGCGAGAGCATGTTGCCCCTCCCCCGCATTAGAGCAACGACTAACTTTCCCCAGCGACTACAAGGATGACGGCACCAATATCCTTCTCGATGCAAATGAGAACGCGTACGGACCTTCTCTGAGTTCAGACGTCGCAGAGAAGGCTGCCAATGGTGTGGAGGTAGACCTGCTGGGCCTGCATCGTTATCCTGATCCTCACCAGGAGCCGTTGAAGAAGCAGCTCTGCGAGCTGCGAAACACCCACGCCCACACAGACAAGACGCTCAAGCCTGAGAATTTGTTTGTGGGTGTTGGTAGTGATGAGGCTATCGATGCTCTCCTGCGATGCTTCTGCGTTCCTGGAAAGGACCGCATCCTTACCTGCCCCCCTACGTATGGCATGTATTCTGTGTCTGCACAGGTCAACGACGTGGCTCTCGTCAAAGTTCCCCTCTTAGAAGCCCCCACCTTCAGCATAGACGTTCCAGCTGTCATGGAAGCCCTGACAAAGGAGTCCAACATCAAACTTGTCTACCTTTGCTCGCCTGGAAACCCCACTGGATCAGTCCTTGCCAAGTCCGACGTTCAGCAGATTCTAGATCACCCAACATGGAACGGCGTTGTCGTTCTCGACGAAGCATATATCGATTTTGCACCCGAAGATGCTTCTCTGGCTGAATGGGTGACCGAGTTTCCTAACCTCGTCGTCATGCAAACCCTCTCCAAAGCCTTTGGTATGGCTGGCATCCGACTCGGTGCTGCATTCACATCACCCCCTATTGCACGACTTCTCAACAGCCTCAAGGCTCCTTACAACATCTCCAGCCCTACAAGTGCCCTCGCGTCCTACGCTGTCTCCGAAAAGGGACTCGCTATTATGCGAGACCATCGTGCGCGCCTTCTAGAGCAGCGTGATCGTCTTATCAAGGAACTTCCAAAGATCCCTGGTGTTGGTCGTCTACGAGGTGGCACTGAAAGCAACTTTTTGCTTTATGAAATGCTTAATTCTGCAAGCGAGCCGGATAATACTGTCGCGTTGGCCGTATATGAGAAGCTTGCTGAGGGTAAGGGTGTCGTTGTGCGATTCAGAGGAAAAGAGCACGGATGCCAAGGTTGTCTACGAATTACAGTCGGCACAGACGCCGAGGTGACAAGATTTCTGGAGTCACTAAAGACGACGTTGGCTGAGGTGAGAGGCTCATAAACTGGAGCACTAAATAGGAAAAGGGCGATAAAACGACGGCGTTCTACGTTGAATCCAGATCTTCTAGACGTAATCTCGTGGAATTAATAAAAGCAACACTCAGAGTATGAGCGTTTTATACCAAAGTAGTCTCTAAGACCGGTTAACCAACTACCCGACGCCAGTTCCATTCCATATCTATAAGGTCTAATGAATATCCAATACGTCTTTTTTAGGCCCATCCCAAGAACACCAAGACACTTCCGATACTGACCGAAGCCAGAACGAGATCCGCCCGGGGGATGCTAGCCGCATCTTCACTCTTTGTAGGCTGAGCTGCAGTTGCTGATGATGTCTCTGATGAGGATGTTGGTGTACTCTTAATTTTGGAATCGTCCTTTTCCATGGCAGCCCAGTCTGTGCTGCGGACGACCTTGACATCATCGCCCTTGAGCGGCGCAGGAGCATCACTTAGCAGCAGGCCCTGAACAGCTTCAAGCGCACACATTTGCTGCCCAAGACCGGGATTTCCATCGAAACCGGAGTTATACCATCTCATACCACACTCACGGCCAGACTTCCCCCCTGTGCATGTTTGGACAGCAGCCTTGGCCGATGGGAGAAGATGAGCATGGACATGCTCCTTCAGAGCGGGCTGCATCTGAATAGACAGGTACATGAATCGTGCTAGATAACCCTTGAAGGTGGACATGTCGTCGTTGCATGTGTTGACAGTCTCGCAAGCAGCTTCGTACATGACATTGGTCGCGTTGGGAAATGGCGAAAAGAACCAATCGGTGCCCTCTAAGAGACGCTTTGAGCGATCGACCCATTCTGGCTTCTCAGTGTAGTTGGCCAGAACCGCCGCGCCGTAAAGATATATACCGCTGGTATAAGTAAAAGAATGGTATGTTGTCTTCTGGCAGTTGTCTTCTACACTGGCTCCGTCATAGACGTGATAATTGCGGTGATCAATGAAGCCGACTTCCCAGGACCAGTCCCAGATCTTGAGAGCCCAGTCGAGATATTTGTTGTCGCCAGTGATACGAGCTAAACGTGCTGCGAGTTGGAAGAAACCGCCATTGCTGACTGAGTTTTTGTATGTCATGCCATTCGGGTTACTTGGGTAGATCTGCCACAAGAGGCCACCGCCACAAGCTGTTGTATTCCATCGGCCCGCAAGCTCGTTGAAAACGTTGATGCTGATATCGAGCCATGATGGGAGGTTCTTGTTGGGCTGAGGGAAGTTTCGCTCAGCAGCGGAGAGGACAGCTGAGCCCCAGAAGAAGAGATCATCGTTACCCTCCTCGTCGGCATGCTCTGCAGGCATGTAGTCCTTACCAGCGCCGAGATTTGTAGGCCCCAGAAGAGCCTGGATGACAACATCATTGTAACTGTAATCTCCGGTAAGGTGGTAGTAGTCGAGCATGACACCCCATAGGGCACCAGCTACCCACCAGTAGTATGGATCTTGAAGGTCGCCGAGATCTTTGGGTACTGATGATGTGTTGCCACTATAATACTTCATGGCATCGAAGGCGAGGGTGCCTGCTACATCTCGGATTGAATCTGGAATGGTTAGTGAACCGGAACACCATTTGACCGCAGAACATACCTGGATTTGCAGTGTCAAGTGAACTGGGAGGCGTTTTGGTAGCGATGGCTACAGAAGCCAAACTGGCCAAGGCGAGGAGCTTCATAATGTGCCTATTGCTGATGATGGGTATGGTGTATAGTGTCTATTTGAGTATGCTTAAGATCCTTGATCGCTCAGCGATATTCTTCTCCTGGAAGATTGATGCAAGTCTTTTGGGTGCTGGCAGTAAGTAGGTAAGTTGATGGTTTTCATAGGTCCGATAATGAGTGTAAGTTCAAGGCAGGTAACGGCAAACGATATGGAATGAGTGTCTTGATATTCAAGAAAGAGCGAGGCGCAAGTGAAAACAAATCAAGCTACCACAAGGTAGGTAGCTACGAGAGAAAAATCAGGCGTAAAAGTTGAGGACGCCTTCGGGGGCACGAAAAGTAAGATAAGAAGAAATAATAAACGAAGGAGGGGCCACCGAAAGATAAAAATACAATCACAGCTGAGAGGGAACGGGAATACGAGATCGCAATGAGCTAAAGCTGAAGCTCCAAAGGCGTTTGTTCTTTTCGGGCTGGACTGGGGCTAGTCCAAAACGTTGATAGACGACGGGGGCTAATCTAGGTATTAATACATGATACCCTTGCTTGTTGGCGGACTGTTTTCAGAGTTAGACACACAGGGAGGATATCTTGAGGAACGAATGACGAATCGTGCTGGGTTCAGGCGTAGACTAAGACTTTAGCTGATGAGCCTCAGACAAAGTCAACCGTTGAATGATGACCTCTACATTCTATGGAGAATGGGTTACCGAGCTCTCCCCGCAGACGGACATGACAAGGAACACAACCCCTGAAGGCCCTGTTCTCGGCGATCAGCCGTTGATTGTGGCCAGTAGAACATTGTAATCATGTTGGTGTCACAGACACAAAGAACGGGCTGTTTCGACTGGCCGCGCGGGTAGAGGATTGTCGGTCACCAAACCACAGTTTTTGTTTCCCAGGAACATGAATCTAGTGCAAGGTACTGTAGGATCCAGGGGTAAATGCCACTAAACTCTAGCTGACAGATACCTCTGGGGAGGGGATTGGTGGGCGTCAAAAGTTGGAGGAAGAGGCTTGGCGCCACAATGTTCATGCCCTGACTAGAGGACTTTGGGGGTCATCGCAAGGCATTGAAGGCTGATACTCTTCTGGAAGACCTGGCGAAACAGGACCGGTTCTTGTACAGAGTTGATGTTCTCTGCTGCGTAACCATGCATCATCCAAACTCGAGCAACACAAACTCAATATCCTTGCCCATCAACTCTGCATTAACGTTACGGTCCTCATCTCCACTGCCCCCACCCCCAGCAACCTTTCTTTTCCCCTGCCCTTGCATGGGCTTTCGCAAAAATGATCGTCTCAAAGCCTGACTCACTGACGAAACGCGATGCTCAAGAAAGGAGATCTTGAAACACGAAACAACGCCGGACGTTTCTCTCGTCTGATCTTGATTGCAGCGCTTCCGGCTTTGCCGTGTTGTTATGCCGCGCTTCTTTCAACCCCGACACGTGGGAAATATTTGAGAGTCGGATTCTTAGAGGACTCGAAGTAAAAGCAACTGTAAAGTCGGCCTAGGTCTGTGCATTGTTTACGAGATTCGGGTCGGTTCCGACATTGGAAGAAGCTCAAGGCCAAGCTTCTTGTCTTACATGTGGAGATGCAGGCGGAATCTAAGATCCTTACACTCTTGGTGGCCGCAGAAAACTCAGGACTTCATTCCTAAGTGATAAAAATATCTCTGTCGATTCAGAAGATCTCAGGAAAATTCTGGCGGACTCTTGTACATATTTATTCCTGCCCCCTGGTTTAGGATCCCAAGTCTTCTGGCAAACCAGATGTCTTCTTTCGTGAGTTCTGTTAGACGAGAGTGCTTTTCCATGTTTGCTAAAAAATGCAGTCTTCGTATGGTTGTGAAGCTACCGGAGCTTGGCCGGATGTTGTCTTCCTTTTTGAGCCTCCTTGCAAGCCCGTCAGCAGTACTAACTAATTAGCTGTCTTGCCGTGCCACCATCTTATCTTAGTGAGACAAACTCTGGTGTAGTTCTGGACCAGATCTCAAAACCAGGGGCTGGCCGCTTCTCACTCAGATCAACTTAAACTAAATTCAATGAGCACGATAGGCAGAGTTTTGGGCATACATGAGCTGGCTCTCTCCTTCAGATGATACCATTGTTGGCTGGAAACGTTAACGAGCAAGGCATACTCTTGAGACTGCATTTAACCAGTAAATGCTACAGCGCGTCGGCCTTTGCGGTTCAAGACACGGCCAGTCGCCATGTCTCTCAAACATCTTATCCCTTCTCTCCGCCATTTCCCGTTCTTCGCCTCCATTCCCAGTGCCGCGTAATCATCAAATAATGCATGTGCTGAAAGTTAATGACAAACACAAAATAACAATATCAACAAAAACGTATCTTTATATTCGATCGAATCATAAAATTGTGTTCACACTCATGGTTTTGTGGTGCATCCGGTTGCTCACGAATGACGAATGGCTATACAATGAACAGCCAAACCTCATACGGATGAGAGAATGGCTGCTAACGTCCCCTACCTAAAGACCGGCCACCCTTACAGACGGGCCACCTCAGCTAAAACACTAAAAACCTAATATTATAATTAATTAATAAATTATTATAATACTATATTTTTTATATTAAATAAAACTTTAATTAGTAAATATTTATATAGAAATTAATATAAAAATCCTTAAGTTTTAATTTTTTAATTTTATTTATTATTCTTTTTAATTATAAAGTTTTCTATATTTATTTATAAACTTTCTTTATTATTAGAATCTTTATAAACTTTATATTTAGGTTATAGATAACTTTTTTATACTATTTTAATTAATTTTCTTTATTTTCTTACTATAAAATACTTATTTCTCTATTTTATTATTTAATATTAAAGTTATAATAGTTTAATTAACTGCTAATCTTCCTAAAAAGCAGCTTAATAGTTAGATTTTATATTATAGAAGCTAGAATTTAGCCTAAAGCTTACTAAAGTTATATAGATAAATAGAAAGTCTTTAAGAGACTTAAATTCTGCTTTTTTATTAGTAAATTTACTGTAATAATAGAAAAAGGTATCTTTATAACTATTAGGTTTATTAAAACCTTTATTAGGTTTATAGGCTATAATTTAATAGCTTTAAAGCCAGTAATTATATTAGACTTTATAATAGCTTCTCTTTAAGCCTTATTATAAATATATAAAAATATAATCTTATTAATATAACTGTTATTAGAGATAGAAGTAAGATTTAAAAGAAAATAATAATATACCCTCTTTAGAGGACTAAAAACTATAATATCTAGTAGCTAAAGGATATAGAAAGTATAAATAGAAAGAAATAATAGATATATATTATTATTATAATATTTCTAAAGAAAATCTTCTATAATATAACTTTTATAGCTATTAAGAATAAGAAGTTAAGGTTTATTCTTTTTTTTAGGCTATATTAATAGAATAAAGACTTTTTTTAATTAAATTAATGCTAATTTATTGCTTATCTAGCCCTTATTACTATATATAAATTTTTAGTCTTTTAAGAAGTTTAAATTTTTAAGGAAATATTATTATTAGACTATTTTCCCCTTAAAAATAACTATAGGTCTTAAGACCTTTCTAGTTATTAAAATATACTTAAGAATTATAATTTAAATATAAAAATTAGGCTAATAAATAAGTACTAACTTCTTTAACTAATACTAAATCACCCTTAGTTATAAGGTAATGGTATTTAAAGAGGTATGCAGGTTTATTTAAAGGTGGGCCGTAGTGTTATTAGGATAACACTAAGGCCTGGATTAACTATTATCCTATTAGTTAGGATTCTTATATATTATATAGCTAGCCTTAAAAGGACCTTTTTAGCTATCTTTAGCTTTATTAAATAACTCTAAATAATATAATTCTATAATTAATTAATCTATTTAAGTAAACTTTACTAGAATTTACTTTTTCTAATTGTTTTTTTATAGTAATTTATTATTAAATTGCTCTAGATACTTCTTGTAAAATAACTCTATTAGTTCTTTATTTATATTAGCAGTCTTTACTTACTAATTATATTTAGGACTTTAGCCTTTCTATTATATAAGAAATCCTTTAAAGGGTATAGTATTTTTTCCTTATCTTTATATCTTCTATTTAATAATAAAGTTAACTTTATAGTAATTTTTATTAACTAGTTTGCCCTCTATAGGATTAGGTTACTTATTAATATAGTTATTAGTATAAGTAAAAATAAAATACTTAATAGAAATTACTAAATATATCTTTTACTGCTTTAGAATTTTTAATTTATAGGTTAAGTTATTAATAACTTATTTAATAAAAAAAGGACTTATTCTTTATTAAGACTACTTCTTAAAAGGTTTATTAAGAAGATAATATCTATTATAAAGTTATAGATATATTTAATCTTCCTATTTTAAGGTAATAAGGCAATATTTATTATTATATTAACGCTTTCCTTTTATTACTATAAAATCTATTGCCAGTTATACTTCTTTATAAGTAACTTCTTAAAGATAAAGAAGATCTATAATATCCTCTATAGGCATTACTATATTAAAAGCATTTATAGGTTTAAAGCTATAAATAAATTTATATATACTTATTTTAGTTTCTATATTATAAGCTCTATTAAGATTCTATTAAAGTGCTAGAAAAATATAGGATTAGTTAGAAAGAGGATACTTAATATAATAAAAGTGCAGCATAACTTTTACTATTTGGTTTTTCTATTTAGATAAACTGTCTGCTTTAAGATAATATATAGTAGTTATTATAAGCTTATAGCTAAATACCTCCTATAGCTTTTATTAAAATATAAAAGTAAACTTCCTATTATAATTAGAGATAATTACCTTAAAGATACCTTAATTAGCAAGAAATAGCTATTTTAATAATACAATTATCTAATCTTTAGTAGTATATATAGAGTATTTAGGTATAAGAAGATATTATTTACTTACTATATAAGTAACCATTATAAGCTAATTATAGAGATTAAATCCTAAAATGGCCTATAGACTTCTAGCAGAAGGGACTAGCAGAAAATTAGTAATAAAGTTAATTGCAATTATATATATTAATATAATAGAAAGATAAATTAATATATAATTACTGATTTTTTACTAATAATCTATCTATTTTAGATAATATATCTTATATTTATAAATATATTTATAAATTCTTATAATTAAGTTATAAATTAATAATCTTAATAGTTTTCTTATTATTCTCTTTATATTAAAATAATATTAATTATTATATACTATCTTTAGGATTTTATTAATTATAGTATATAAAATATAAAGTTAAAGATATCTATCGGTTTACTTATAATATAGTAATCTATCTTTTAGAGTAAAAGGCATACTATACTTTAAAGTAAAAATAGCATCCTTACTATTTAGTCAGTTAGTATTAACTAGCTTATTATTTACTTTAAAAATTATCTTAAAAATAGGCAAATACTTAATATTATTAATATATCCTTAAATAAATTTATCTCTTATCTCTTAAGATATTAGCAATTCTATGCCTATATATATATTATTAAGTGTAGTATAGTTAGGGTAAAGTCTCTTAATATTCTTATTAGTCTCTAAAGCTTTAAGACAATTAAAAGCATTAAAAATAAAGTTCTTTTTTCTAGGAATATAAATAATATATAAATTATACTCTAAAAGGTAGATAGAAGTATTAATAAGATATTAATTAGCTTTATTAATATTAATTATATTAAAAGTTATTTTCTTTATAATCTACTTTATTACTAAATAATTTATAAAGACTGTAAGTAATCCCTTTAATAATTTAATATATACCTTAAGTTACTTTATTATCTAAATAAGTATTACTACTTCTAGCTCTATAGGTTTATATTAAGTCTTAGCCCTAAATAGAGTTTAGCTAATAAAGTAAATAGGTATAACTATATTAAATAGAATCTATATCCCCTCCTTCTAAATATATCTATCTTTAATATAATAGAGAATAGCTTTAAATCCCCTTTAAATGCTAGTATTTAGTTAAAGAAAAAGATACTTTTTAAGATTAAAATAAATTAATCTTTAACTAAATGCAATTTACTTTTAAATTATCTAAAAGGCAATCTTCTTTACTAAAGTAGGATTATAATATATATTCTTAATATATAACTTTCTTTTGCCTCTATTTCTATTAATAATTTTATTAATTTTTCTTCCTTTTACTAATAGTATAACCTTATACTTCTATAGAGGCTTTATAATCTTAATATAATAGAAAATAAGATATTAAATATATTTAGTAGCCTTAATATACTGCTTAAAAGCAGTAAGCTGCTATAAAAACTTTAATTTAATAAAGGCTATAACTCTTTCTGTTATTATAAAGAGACTAAAAGTATTAATATAAAATCCTAATATTTAAGCGCTTAAATAACTAATTTAGCTTTTTATTAAAAAGATAGATAAGTTCTTTAAGATAAACAATCTAAATAAAGTATCTATATATTAAGTATACTTAATGGCAGACTTTAAGAAGATTATAATATTATTAATAAAGATATAATAAAAACTCTAATATAGATATAAAAGCCTATCTATATAGCATTAAGTATATACTAGTAAATTATAAAAGCTTATTAAAGTAATAATAAACCTTTTTAAGCCTTTATAACTTATAATTATAAATCTATCTTAATGCTTTAATACTACCTTAAACTAAAAGAAAAATAATAAGGCATTAATCGCTAAGATATATATTACTTCTCTTAATATAGTAATAATATCTTCTTATCTTAATAATAGATAGCTATTAGGAATTATTACCTTATTTAGTGCTCTTAAATTAACTATAGCTTTCCCTTTAGGTTTACTATTAATAATTCTTTAGATAATAAATATAGAAGCGGCAAAAGGTATAGGCTTTATAACTTATTTTATTTACTTTTAATTATAAAGTCTATTAAAGATTTAATTAATAAGATTATAATCTTTAAGTCTATAGGCATAAGGTCTTTAAAAGACTCTCTATTTATACTAGTTATCTATAAGAGGTATAGTTATTAGCTTATCTTTAGGTATATAAATAAGTCTTAAATTAATTTATAGAGTAATATATTTAGCATAAAGGTCTTAAGCTTATTATATAAAGCTAGATCTATTATTATAGATATAAATTCTATCTTAAGTTATAATCTTAAGAAGATTAAGTTACTTTTATATATATACTTAATACAGGACATAAGGTATTATTAATATTAATTCTAAAACTGTTACCTCTAGCTCCCTAATAAGAGAGAGAGCTAAGCCAGTTGCTATTAAGGCAGCTAGTTAGTTACTAAAAAGTTCTATAACCTTTAATAGTAGTTACTTTTTCTTATTTTTCTTCTATTATTTATATAGTAATTCTACTTTTTTAATATCTTTAAAGATAGCACTTCTTATATCTTATATTATATTTATAGTAATATAATTATTATCTATCCTAAAAATAGAGACTTAAGGAATATTTATAGCCTAAAGGATAATCTCTTTAGTTACTATAGCACTAATTTCTAATATAAGATTAATCTTTAATAAGATCTTAATATTTATAATATCTATAATACCCCTTAATATCCCTATAGTTACTATACTGGCTATTACTAGTAAGATAAGGGCAGCAGCCTTCTATATATTAAAAAAGTATATTTTATCTTCTTTATATTCCTTAATATTTCCTAGCTTTTATTTTCTCTAAAAGGTAATATCTTTATTAAAATTATTAATAATTACTATACTAAAAGCTATATCTAAGCTAATAAGTACATTAAAGGCTTCTATAATGCAGCTATTAAATATAAATATTTTTCCTTTAGGGACTTCTTTCTATAATATTAAAATAAAATATATCTATCTAGCAGGTACTATTATTAATTATATTATAATAATATAATAGCTAACTTAATAAAAAAGCTAAAAGATAGTAAATAGAATATAAAAGTCTTTAAGACTTATATAGTAAAGATATCTATCTATTATTATAATATTAATACTATAAGGAGCTATCTATCTATTTCTAAGCAATACTTTTAGAAAGGATAATAGCATTCTATTTTAAACCTAGGCGCTATAAGTATATTTTATAAGCCTAGTATCTATACTATTTTTATTAAGACTATTAATATAAAAGGTAAAGGTTACCTATTTAATATAAGGCTTTCTAACTTTATTATTAACTCCTTAAATAAAGATAGGTATCTTTTATTTAATAGTATAATCTAGAGTCTAAAGCTATTCTCTAGAGATAATAGGTTTCCTATAACCTATATTAATATAAATAGAAACTATCTTTCCTCCTAAAGAGCTTATTATATTAAATTTAAGATATATATAATTACTATTAACTTTATAGACCTATAGTTAATAATAAGTATATACTAACGTCTTATTTATAGATATAACTATTATCTTATTAACTTAAAAAGTATTTTTAGACTTAAATACTATTATTATCTAAGATATATAACCAATCTTAAGATATTAATAAAGCCTATTTTAAGATAGGAAATTCTAGTAATAATAATTATACTATTTAGACTTAGTAGGTACCTGCTTTCTAGCCAGCTAAGTTAGTTTAATATAGGTTCTAGTAAGGCTATATTCCTAAAGAATGGCTTAAGATAGGAAAGATTACTAATAGGTACTGCAAAACAGCTCCTTTTAACTATTAAGATAAGATATATTTCTAGTTATATAAGTTAGATATGCCTCTTTAAAGGATATAGATTATAATAAATAGATACTCTTGCTATTACTATTAGTATTAACTTTATCTGGCCTAAATTTATCTTCTTCTTCTATAATAGAATACTTCTATTTCTAATAGATTTTCTTTTCCTCCTTAATATCTTTATATATATAGTTATTATCTTATAAATAAGTATATTAATTATAATTACTATTATAATAGCACTTATTATATTTATTATTACTCTTTTTAGTATCTATATATAATTATAATAGTTTATTACTTTAGTATTAGTTATTTTATTTTAATTAATTATAATTATTACATTATTATAAGCTAGAAGACTTATTATAAAAGTATTAATTAAATTAACTTCCTTTATTATAGCTTAAGGAATAGCTAGACTTATATTACTAATTATTTCTATTCCCTTAATTATTAAAGTAATAGAATTATTTAATTATAGTTTAGCGCTACTTATACTATCTAATAAAGCTTATTAGTAATATATTTTTATTAAAATATATAAGAAATTATTAAATTTTAATATTAATCTTATTAAATAATATTATAATAATAGTGCTATCTTATATATATCTAATTTACTTAATAAGACTGGCCTTTTATTAAGCCTACTAGGTAAGTATAATTCTATATATAGTAACCTTAGGAGTATAGTATAAGGAGTAAAGTTTATTTAGAATATTTATATCTAGATACTTAAATTACTTAGTAAGCTTATAACTAAATTTAGTAATAAGAAGGTTAAGGAGTTAGTTATAATTAAGACTGTCTAACTTAAATATAAGTTAAGTACTTACTTTACTAGATAGTATCTTAATATAATAGTCTATAAGACTATATTTACTAAATTACTTAAATACTAAGAGGTGCTTATAAAATATAAAGATATCTATATAAATAGTCTTACCTAAAGAGGTAGTAATAAGTCCTTAATTATTCTTATTATCTAGATTATTTAAATTAAAGATACTAAATATCTCCTTTTAGATCTTCTTACTTAAATTGCCTATAAATTAGGTAGTATTTACTATTACTTCTTAATATTATTAAAAGGCACTATTATTATTAAATCCTTTTAATATATTATCTTAAGGAATAGGAACTTACAGTATAGAAGCTAAAGCAAAAAGTATATTATTTAATTATTACACTATAATTAATTTTGCCTAATTTTAATTATTAAATTAATATAATTTATATACCTTAATATATTCTTCTTACCACTATAGAAAATACTTAAGATAAGAAATATAAGCTTAAAGTAGTACTATTAATCTATTAGCTATTAATAATTTAAAGATTTATTAAGATAATATTTAATATATTATATTTACAATATTTAAGTTTTAAATAGTAAAAGTATTAGCTGCCTTAATACAGTAATACTCTTCTATTATTTAATAGAAATATACTCTCTATATTAAAATTCTCTAATATTATTTAATCTATTAAATAATATCTTCTTTTATTTTATAAGGATTATAGAGGATTAATTATTATCTATATTATTATAATTATAGAGCTTTAAATCTATCTTTATTATTATTACTAGACTTATTATTATAAGTAAGTTAAGTATTACTATGCCCTTAAGGTTATTATAATAAGAATAAAGGTAATACATTATAATATTAATTATCCTTAAAGTTATTAAAATACTTCTCTTATTATTATAATTAAGAGTTTATTACTATATTATATCTTTAGCCTATAGGGTTATTAAGACTATTACTATAATTAAATTAAGCTATTATAGTAAAAATGCAGTTATAATAGCCTTTAAAAAGACTTAAGTATATAGAGCTATAAAAAGGCAATACTAAATAATATATTAATTAAAGGTATATAGTAACTATATTAAAAGGTATATAACCTATAGTTATATTAATTACTTTAAGTAATATAAAGATATAATATACTAAAAGGTAATAGTTTAATAGGATAGTAACTCTTTCCTATTTAATAACTATAAGGGGTCGCTACTCTATACTAAATACTGCACTACTTACCTAAGCTATCTTATACCTTCTGGCCTTAGTTTTATCCTAGTATACTATTTAGAAGGTCTTGCCTGTAAATATTAAATAGCTAATAGATTTATCCTATTTAGTATTTTATAAAGATTTTTTATAACTAAATAATAGACTTAAGTAAATACAGCTAGGGGGCCTTTTTTTTATAATATTAATAATTTAAAATAAAAAAGGCTAATTATTTTAAAAAAAAGTAAGGTTATTATATAAGTAGGTTAACTTTATAAGAAAGTGTATTAATAGAAATAATTATAGGTTATATATATTAGTAATTATATAAGGTAAATTATACTTTCTTAAATAAATGCTAAAAAAGCTAAAAGTTATAGGTTTAAATTTAATAAAAGATATTATTTTTTATAATTTTTACTTTTTTATAATATAACTATATAAAGTAGGGATTAAGGATTAGGGATTATATATATATATATGCAATAATGACTTCCTAATTAGAACTTTTAAGTTAATTAAATAATTATTAATTTTTAGGCATAATATATACTTTTAATAATGCCTTTAATAGCGCTTATATAGATAATAGTAATTAAGGTTATTAAGTAGTAAATTTAGTAATGCTAAAGATATTAGAAATGCATTTAGTAGGCTTAAAGGTTATTAATAGTAGTTAAAGTGCTAATTATAGATAGTTAGTTACTAGAGATCTTTTATAACTACTACTATTTAATATTAAATCACCTTTAGTTATAAGGTAATAGTATTTAAAGAGGTATGCAGGTTTATTTAAAGGTGGGCCGTGATATTATTAGGATAACACCAAGGCCTGGATTAACTATTATCCCGCTAGTCAGGATTCTTATGTATTATTAACTAATAATTAAAAAATAAACTATTTATTTTTATTTCTTTTATTATTTTAACTTTATTAATATTATATCTATTTTCTTATTTAATTAAGTATATTACTAGTATTATAAGGAGTATAAAGAATGCCTTTATTAATTTAAAAAAAGCTCTATAATATTAATTAAAGTTAATTTTCTTGCCTTTTAATATCTTAATATTAAGATTTTATCCTAAAAAGTCTTATAATTAGTTCTTTTTAATGCCTTCTAGAAAGCTATTATAAATAGCAATCTTACTAATAAACTCTTTAACTTATTAATATAATATAAGGTATCTTAAATTAGCTTAAATAATAATTTAATCTTAAAGACTCTTTTCTTAAATATTAAAGAGCTTTTAATAAGGTTTTTAGGCTTTTTTTAATATTATACTTCTTTTAATTTAACCTTAAAGTATAGAATAGTTAATACTATAAGCTTTAGCTACTTTATTTATTAATATACTATTTATAACTATCTAAAGTATAGCACTTATATCTTTTTTAGTAAAAAAAGGCATTTTAAATTAATTAATATTAATTTAAAATTAATTAGAATTAAATTAATAAAGTTATAACTATTTAAAGTATATATAAATTAGGTGGCTAGGTTAAGAATAAGTGTTAAACCCACTAAGATAAGAGGCAGTGCGTTATCTGATAAGGAACCTCATTTCCCTATAGAGAAGGTTATGTGACTAAATTACCCCGCTTTTCAAGTTAGCCAGAATAGCAAAAATAACCTCAATCAAGCACCAATTCAATCAGCGGTTCAACAATTAAGAGTCTCAGAGTCGTACACAACTGTACAGCTGTAACTACCAATAACGAGTCGCTAATCGACAAAACGAACCGCTTTCGAAAGAAACCAATAACATCTATCCAACATGCCTCCATCGACCGGAAAAGGATACCTTCTAAATGGACCCGCTGACTGGGACTCCTTTGAGCAATCATACATTATGAAAGTCTCCGCTGAACGCGTCTACGAACTGGGAAGGCTCAATACCCCTGCTCAGTTCATAGACAAAAGGATCACAGAGCCAAGGAGGCCTGAGTTCAGCGACTACCTCGCGCGAGAGCAAAACGAAGCTCGTTCCCGCTCCACGAATTCCTCTCAGTCTACAGTCAGATCGTCGGATCCAGCCACATCGTACGTCGAACTTGTGCCTGAGGATCAAGAGGCATACAAGGCATCGATGGCAATATATAAGAGCGATCTTGATAGATATAATAAGCAAGCGGATGGAATCAGGAATGTCCTTAATTGGATGATTGAAAAGATCAATCCACACTACGTCGAAACATGCTCCCCTGCGATGAACGAATCCACACAGCATGACAATATTTCGATGTTCTATACGAACCTGAAAGCTGCGTGTGGGATCGACGATGCGCTAAGGAGAAAACAAGCTCGAAAACAAGTATTTTGAGCTGCTAAAATTGGCTTCAAACAGTCGAACCAACTGGGAAGATTGGATTACCTCATGGGAAAAGGCAATGAGAATTGCAAAGCTCAGAGGGGTCGCAGAAGCACAACACTCAAATACATGGTTTGAGGATCTACAGCAGAATCTGGATGTTCAATTTAGGATATTCTTGCGAATTGAACAAGGACAGAATAAGGATGCAATTGAAGCAGGCACCTACCTTCCGCTAACTTTCTCTGCACAATTTCGCCAGGAAATTCAATCAATGAAGAGGAGAAGCGATCGCAATCCTAGAAATCAGGTGGCAAAAGGGAGCTTCAAAACCACGTTTCAAGACTCCTCCCCAGAAATAAGGAAGCGAAGCAGATCATCAACGGGAGAAACCAAGATAAGCCCAGGCAGAGAAGGATCAGCAAAACGACCTCGGGCTTCTATAGAGTTAGAATTGTGTATATTATGCGAGAAGAAGCACAAGAACGCCAACACGACATCTTGCTGGGTGGCGTTCCCTGAGAAGGCCCCAAAGAAATACCCTACATCACAACGTCAGCTTGATCTCTGGGAACAACGGCTTGAGGACAAGAAGGAAGTTCGAGAACTGTTTGAGAAACTCCAGCAGGAGAAACAAGACTCAAAAGAGAAGTCGGATTGACTATCGAGGTTTCAGCCAGTGATCTCAGAGAAGACAGCTGCATTCATGATAAAGAGCAGCGATTACCCGTTACAAACCTCGGCCATACTGGACTCAGGTACTACAATACATATCTTTTCAACAGTGCCAAAAGGTTCAAGAAACTAGGGATCGCAACAGCAGGGGATGGCGTCTTTGCAGGGTCAAGATGGCTACCAATCCTAGGATATGGGGAAGTACAACTAGAAGTATGCAACCTGGAAAATGAGCCTCAAAAGCTCGTTTTGAAGGGCGTTGCATACTGTCCAGAAATGGGCACTAACCTTATATCCCTGAGGAGGTTACGCCAAATTGGGTACTGGTGGGACCAGCGCAATAACTCAGATGTGATCAGACACATAGGTGGTCAGGCACTATGCAAATTAATGCTTAAACACGACCAATATGTAATGAGTTACATTCCCAAAACCGGGAAACAAGCCGCGTTTCCAACTAGGCACCTGCAATACAACTCATGGACTGCGAAAAAGCCAAACAACGCAAGGGCCATGACATGGCATCGCCGATTAGGACACCCAGGCCCTCGAAGTCTTGAACACCTTGTGAATCATACCATAGGAGCGAGAATCAAGGGACCGTCTACAATCGAATGTGACGTATGCGGATTGGGAAAGATGAAGAGGCAAGAGAGACGCGAACCTCGGATACGAAACTCGAATCCAGGAGAGAGAGTCTCAATTGACTTTCACGACTATCCTCCAGGATTACACCAGTACTCGTCATGCGGAATAATTACAGATCGTCAATCAGGTCTCTGTTGGGACTATTATTTCACCAATCGATATGATGAGAACCTTCTGTCAATGCTAAAACACTTTACCCAGATGCTTGAAACAATGTACAACATCAAACTACGAATCATCGAAACAGATAACGAGCTGCGAAAAGGCGGATTGACCCGCGCATGGCTCGAAAACAAGGGTATCCAAGTGGAAGAAAGTGCACCACGCACACAACAACAGAACGGCTCTGGCGAGCGTTCTGGGGGGGTATGAAAGAAAAAGTGCGGTTACTCATTATCGACAGCAAATTACCCTCTGGCCTATGGCCTGAAATTATGCGCACCGCAGTCTATCTCCTGAATCGAACCCCAAAACAAGGACTTCAATGGAAGACTCCGTACGAAAGCTTCTTTTCTGCGATTCAAAGCTCGCAAAACTACATCCAACCTCGTATTGGGCATATGAAAATGATTGGATGCAAAGCCTTTGCGATGACAAAGTCAGCTCAGCAGAAGGATAAACGCCTACAATCAAGAACAAACCCAAAAGCGTGGATCGGATACCTTGTGGGATATAACTCACAAAACATCTTTCGGATCTGGAACCCCCTGACTAATAAGATATATATCACTAGAGATGCTATCTTTAATGAGGAAGAATTCTTCAGCGCTAACGAGTTACAGGTGACAGAAACGATCGGGGAAGAAACCCTAGAAGAATTACAAGTGAGATTGCAATCACTTATGAACACTGAGCAAATCGATCAGGTCTTGGAACCTGTTCAGGGCCCAGACGAGCTTGAAAGCCAAGAATCGACTCTCGAAAATCTGATTGACGACTTGCCTACAGAAGAGGCAGAGCCAACAGAGGATCAAGAAGACGATGGTACAAAGTACACTCAAGCTCGATTCGAGCTCTTACCTACTCCTCCAGAAAGCCCATTTTCAAGCTTCTTAGCACAAATTGGAATACAGTCACCTGCAAGAAAAGAAGGACTTGACGTGGACCTGAAAATCCTCAATCAAGCCTTCAACGCCGGAACAATGGCTGTACCAATTGCAAAGCAAGAAGGAAAGCTGATAACAAAGGCAACGAGGAGCAGATACATCCGCGGAAGACTGAAGCCCAGATGGGAAGCGCAAAAGAGCCATATGAACCTCGTTCCAGACAAGGAGAGACTCCATCGGAGGAATCTGCCACCGGCTCCAAGCTCTTTTGGAAGTCTCACCGGTCACCGGTTCGAGGAGGAGTTCAAACAAGCGCAAAAGGACCATCTGGAGAGTCATAAGCAGATGCGATCATGGTCAGAGATTTCGAGGCTTGATCCCCGAATTGGAGACTCGCAAGTACTTGACTGTATGTGGGTCTTCACATATAAGTTTGACAAACATGGGTACCTGCGAAAATGCAAGGCAAGGCTTGTAGTTCGAGGAGACCAACAGTATAAGTCAAGCACAGATGATACATATGCTGCTACCCTTGCTGGAAAGTCATTCAGGACGCTTATAGCAATTGCTGCAAAATATGACCTAGAGCTCCTGCAGTACGATGCAGTGAATGCGTTTGTAAATGCAAAACTGCAAAGCAATGTATTCATGAAGCTGCCACCCGGTTACCGGAGTGGTGAGAAACAGGATCGAATACTGCTCCTACACAAAGCACTTTACGGTCTGCGCATCGCACCTCTTTTGTGGCAAATGGACCTCGGAGATACCCTCGAGGCTCAAGGCTGGAATCAAGTCCCAAATGAACCATGTTGCTATCGGAAGGAGAATATCCTTATGTTCTTCTACGTAGACGACATAGTATTTGCATATAAGAGAGAAGATGAGAAGAGTGCCTCTCAGGCTATTGAGCAACTCCAACGAAAGTATACACTTACTGGAGGAAAAGAGCTTCAATGGTTCCTTGGAATGGAAATCATTCGAGATCGAAGCTCAAGGCACATCTGGGTAACTCAAATCTCATACGTGGAAAAGATATGCGAACAGAGCACTTCAAAAACGCCAAACGCGTCTCCAATGTCAAAAGAAGAACTCCTCCCTAATGAAGGCACCGCCAGCTACAAGACAACTGCCTGGTATCGAAGGGCCATAGGGTCACTGCTCTACGCCAGTGTAATTACTCGGCCGGACATCGCATTTGCAGTATCAAGACTGGCACGTTTTATGACCAACCCAAGCGAAAAACATGTGGAGGCGGTGAATCGAGTTTTCAATTACCTAAACGACACTCGTTTCTATGCATTGGAGTTTGGTCCCGGAGAGGGGTTCGACGTTCACAGTGACGCATCTTTTGCAGACAATTCCCTAGACCGCAAAAGCTCTCAAGGCTATGCAATGAAACTCTTCGGAGGTCTAATAGGATGGCGAGCCAATAAACAAGACACTGTAACGACATCAACAACTGAAGCGGAGCTATTGGCACTCTCACAAGCAGCAAAGGAAGGTCTATTTCAGAAAAGGCTCCTCCAAGGACTACAACTCGAGCTGCCAATTGACCAAATGCACCTCGTCCTCTGCTCAAAAACTCGACAGATCGATCTCCAACTGTTTTGTGACAATAAACAAACGATCGGCCTCTTGAAGAATCCACTACAAAAATTAAAGACGAAACTGAAGCATGTGGATGTACACAACCATTGGCTGCGCGAACAACTAAAACAAAAGACCCTATCTCTTCAGTATAAACAAAGTTCAGAATTGATTGCAGACGGGATGACCAAAGCACTCCAGGGCCACTCACAAAAGGAAAGCTGCAAGCAATTTGGACTTGTGAATATTGAAGAGAAAATCCGAATGAGGAGAGAAAAGGTTACTGCGGAAAGAACGATTGAGGAAATCCTAGAGGAGTTGAAAATTTAGGAAAACAAGAGTCCTCTTAGGAAAATGAAGGTCCTTTTCGGGAAACGAAACTCATTTTCGGGAAACGACACTTCTTACAGAAGACTGACAGAGTAACCACAACGTCACAAATTTACCTTGAAGGAAATAGACTGTCTCAAGTTTTACAAAAATTCACAAGTTCACAAAGAAAGGAAATGAGAGGCATTTCCCCGAAAAGACGTTCAATTCATGAAATGCCCGAAGGCAATACCTACGGCGCCTAGCGCCGCGACGAAAACGAGCCCCGAAACACAAAAACGAAACGCTTAACCCAAGTTCACCCCCGCCTCGCGAAGGCGAATGTCGTGCTTATCAGGAAAGGTGTTGTCGGCGATACCATCGAGGATAACCTTAGCCGCAATGCGGCGCTTCTCCTTGATCTTCTGCTCGTCCTACAAAATCACCTAAGTCAGAAAGAGTCTCAAAAGTAGAAAACAAAGCGCCAGCTTACTTTTTCAAGGTCCTTGGTAGGACCGGGGTGGCGCGGCAGTAGTCGAGAAAGTAGAGAGCGACAGGCAAGGCAGGCTTGGGACTATACAAATAAGTTAGGAAAACGAGAGTCAAAACCAGGAAACAAGACTCGTACATCTTCTTGCAGGAGCCACCCTCAACGCAACGCTCGTAGCGACGTTGCCCAGGAACAGCATAACAAATCCCATCGCTGCGACCACCGGTCGCACTGTTCAAGCAAGGAAGGCAGGGCGGAAATCTCTCAACAGCATCGCTAGCACTAATTCGCAAGTCGTAACCTGAAAACAAAGCTCGAAAACTTACACTTGTTTTGCTGCGGCAGCAGCAGCCTTCTGCTTCTTCTCGCGGGCCTTACGGAGCTTGCGAGACGAGGGACCACGGCGACGACGACTAAATCAAATGTTTAGCACCTCGAAACCATGAAACGAACTGCGTTGATACTTACGGAGGTGCGTTTTCATCTCTCTCCTCCTCAGAGGACGAGGGAGGGTCGGAGAGCTCCGACGAACCTTCTGGATCGTCAGGCATCGCGAAACGGAGCACGGAGAAGAAAAAGCGACACGGGAGAATATATATCTGGAAATGCTGCTCAAAAGTCAGTAACGAGGCTCCTTTCAAAGAAAGCAAAATGGCGAAGCGCAAGCGCAGCGCGCGCGCAGATATCACATACCGATTGATGGTGGTGAAGCTTGAAGAGAAAAGAAGAGAAGGAAATTCACAACAAGAGATAAGATTCATTTCTACGAGCTGCATTTGCTTACTAAGGCAATGAATCATGGGGCAACAGTATGGTTATTATTCTCTGAGCTGCCAGTGCCAGACACCGCCAGCCTGAATCACCATCAAACCTCATTTTCAAAATTCTGGAAATTCATCTGGGAAACCTACCGACCAAGACTCAAAGTGGAATGACCGGCTACGAGTACAAGATAACGAAAGGACACCTCATTTTCTTAAAACGACTCTCATTTTCCTAAAACGAGTATCGTTTTCAGGAAGGGACCTTTGTTTTCCTCCAAAGACTACTCGTTTTCATTCTAATTAAACGCAACTTCAGATCAGCCAAATTTGGCAAATCTGGGGGGGTATGTTAAACCCACTAAGATAAGAGGCAGTGCGTTATCTGATAAGGAACCTCATTTCCCTATAGAGAAGGTTATGTGACTAAATTACCCCGCTTTTCAAGTTAGCCAGAATAGCAAAAATAACCTCAATCAAGCACCAATTCAATCAGCGGTTCAACAATAAGGTGGCCAGTCTTTGGGTGGGGGACGTTATTATTGAAGTCTGCAGTGAGAAGTGGAAGGAAGTGGCATCATGAAATCCCTCTCTGCCAACAAATCCTCAATGCAAGGACCGAGCTAAGTTAAGCGACACCGTACATGTGGCCGAAAGAGGAAATTGACAAAGCCAACCTCACCTGAGTTGATTATTTGAGAACATCAGCAAATGGATGGAATCCCGACGATAAACAGAGCTTCTTCAAAGTCGTTGTGTTGTATCAAGCAAGCTCGCTTAAAATTTGCCAGATCGTAGTGATAAACTAACTCGCCAACTCAGGTGGTGTACCAGCAATATGTATGTATGTCAACGCAAATACATCAATTGCATGAACAATTTTCTTTGACAACCCTTGGTAGCTATCTATCTATAGTGAGAAGCATTCAAATAACATTATGTATATCAACATTCGTTAATGCGAGCGGTTACGCAGCCAGCAATGCAGTCCATTGTGTAACCAGATCAACAGGAAAGTTCAAGATGTGATATCTCAACACTTGTGCAGCGTAATTCAAATTTACAAAAGACAGAACCCAACTACTGTTTCGTGTCTATCTTGTCATCCCAAAAGCGTCTTCGTAGGTGCAAAACTGAATGTGTGATTCATGGCTGAAGTTTCAAGTAACAGAATACGTTTGGAACGCAAAAATGAAGCTGTAGCGACACAGGCAGGATTTGAACCTACGAACGCGAACGTAATAGATGTCTAGAACCTCTAGGAGGCCCGTTCAAGTCTATCGCCTTAACCACTCGGCCACTGTGCCCTGTTTTGTTGATGGCGTTGGAATCGACTATTTTGGATTCTGAGGGATTTTCCGCACGTCTGTGCTGAAAGTGGATACTCTAGCTTTAAGCACGAAGTCTCCATAATTCTGAGCCTTAAACCCAATAAGGAATTCCAAGAATTGAGATCGCAATGGCACATTTTCCATTTACAGTGTTGTGACCGTCACTCTGAGTTTTCGATAGCGTTGCTTGCTGGAACCGTCTGAGAATAGGTCTTCTGACTTCTCCGGTCACTTCTTCACTGATGTTGTTCTTCAGAAGCAAGGGTCGTTCTTGAAAAAAGCTTATGCAGATACTGGCCACAGTCGGCTTGTCCACACCAGCTGTGGCACACATAGTTCAACCGCATCAACAACTTTCCACTCATGGACATTCTTCCAAAAGTTACCAATGAGCTTCACTCAAGCTGAAGTGCCAAGAGTACTTGTAACAATGTGCGAATGTTGCCATTTCGGCGCGTCACGGTCCGGCCGGGATTTCCGGCCAGAAAAGTGGAGATTGCCATCCGGTCGTGAGAGCATCCGGCCGTACATGAAGAACGGGGTCAGAACAGAACTCTTCTCTTCCCTATGAAGATTTCTGACTTATCATTTCCACTCGATTACGCTGAAACTTGAAGCTCAACTCTCTGTAGTCGAACATTGCCCTCGCCTGATAATGGCGTCCCGAACAAGCAGCTCTGGTTCACCTGACGCGATTTCTGTAAACGTCTTTATACAAATGCATGAGGACACTTGCTATATTATTAGACAGTGTTCCCCGCTATATACCTTCGCCTTACTCTAAGGATTTGCTATATTTCGGCCCTGTCTTGTAATGGTCACCTGATATCATTCTGTTGAATAGACTTCTGTTGGAAACATCCAGGTATGCATGAACCAGCATCTACCATCAATTACAGGATAATATCGAAAAACAAGCCCGACGCCTTGAGGTATCAGAACCCCCTGAATCCATCGCTAGAACGCTGCTCAACAGACCTCAGGCTCGTCTTAGGACAATATTACTCTGGCTCGTCAAATTTGTTATCATTTTGACTAATATTAGCTAATATGAGAGCATGGTGTATTAAACATGATCAAAACTTAACAAGGAAAATTGCTCGCTTGCTCCTGAAACCCATCATAAATCGTGTTCTCATCAATAAATAGTCCAGTTCTTAAAGATTCCAACCAACCACCAAAGTGCAACATGCAGCAAGTAAAGCAGCCCTGAAGGAGACGCTCAAACTTGCTCCAGCATTATCGCCGTTTGTAGCTATCGGCATGGACACAAAGTCCGTCGGTGTACTCGAAGCTGCAGTAACAGGGTCCGGGTCATGGGGAAGTTCGCCCATTGTCAGGACACCCCATTCTACTTCGCTGCCGGAATAAGTTGATGTCCATGTCACTTCGGTTGGGCCTGTGTGCACGCCATCGTTATAACCCTCGTTGAAACTAGAGTATCCGGAACAGGTGGCCCTTGTCGTGCCTTGTAGGTTGCACTCTAGATTTGCGGTGCTGCACCATGTTAGCATTGGTGTGTTGTAGGTACACAGAGAACATACAGTCTTGAGGTGTGCGTGCCATGGAAGCGAACAGTATCAGGCCCTTCAACTAAAACGAAAGGGAATTCAAGGGATAAATCACACTCTGGAGGGTCTGAGTCGTCTGTATCTGGACAGAATATTGTGTATGTTGTTTCCTTAGCTTTCGCATCCTGGCGTGTGTTAGCACTTATGATGGAGTTTGCAAAGAATGTCAACTCACGCTTGAGATGACGCTACCGCGCACAAGAGACCACGAGTCTTCGTCGTAGTAGGGCAGATAAATAGGCGCTGTCGTTACAGCAGGCGGTTCCTCGCTAGCATATGCGAAGCTATTCGCAGCCAACAGCGCCAGCCAAACTGACTTGGAGCGTGGGGACATGGTTGACTAGCTCGTCGCGCAGGGATGAAAAGAGTTTGTAGAGGCGAGTCTAGCCAATCAGAGCTTGTGGAAATGCAGAGCGAAGATCTGTGGTTACAAAGATGCGCGCGCAAACAAGGGTTATCGTCAAGGTATGCGCAGATAAGTCAAGACAAGAATTGCTCGAGCGCGAAATGACGACCTTTTTAACAGCTCCTTTTCTCAAGAAACCGGGTTGGGAGGGGCCAGAGGCCAGCCAAGCATCAGCGGAGAGTGCCAAGGTCTGGGCGGCCGAGGTTGAGGTTGAGGTTGTGAGCTAACAGGTGGTGATGAAATTTTGGTGCGAGTAAAATGTTCGACGAAACAGGGGCACGTTAGAAGAGTTGGATATAAAAAGAACGAAACATTTAAATCAGAAACGATGATATACTTTGGTATATTCAGGCGGAAATCGGCTGCAGGAAATGTCAGACGGACAAATTTATCATGACACGCCAAGACTGAGCTTTGTCTAGAATCCGATGCCAAGACTGACGCTGAGTGCCAAGAAGGATCCAATTTTGTGACATCCCAGTAAACGAACGTTGCATCCAACAACAGTAACAATCGAGCAATGGAAAAAACGAAAGGGAAAAGGTGTATCTAGTTTAATTCTCAAGATTCATGCAGAAAACACATCGGGGGTTCCGATACTGCTGTATGCCTCAAGTCTGCTGTTCCGGCCACCAACATTCAATTATCTCCTAGTATGGATTCATGATTGACGACCAAATGCGGCCTTTCCATTCAACCTTTCATGTAATACTCCGTATGAAGGTATAACAGTAAGATCATTTTCTAGTATCTATCAGGGATAAACGATATCATGTTTGTGATTCATAACCCACAACTCAGCTGGAAAAAATGCCCCCCCTGACAGCATGGATATCTGCCAAGTCTCCATGCAACAATCGCCGCGATCGAGGTTGAAGCTCAACTTTCCAGGAACAAGGTATGGAAACGGCCGAGGACAGGTTTACGATCTATAGCGCGGCGAGGGGTCCTGTCTTACCAAGTGACCGAGCTATCTCTATTTCATTCCAAGTACAACAAGTACTAATAACGAGTCAGCATGGCATCAATAATTTAGTTTTTTTCTTCTTCTTCTCTTCTTCTTATAAACGCGAGCATGAACTACTTGCGGCGGACATTGAGCCGTACAGGTTTGCGCCGCGTAAGTATGGCAACCTCTGTCCAAGCCGTCATGCCATGCTGCATTTAGACACCGGCAAGGGGCTTGTCGTCCTTGATCCTCCTGGCACCGTAGTTCTCGAGACGGATAGCCTAGATGGCAATGAAGTCAGATGTGTCTTGAGAAGTCCAGTCCATGTACAGAGTATCCATGCTGCTCTCATCGGCAGAGTAGAGGTTAGAGGTTTCGCTGGAACGTCCAACGATTAACAAAGCTTATAAACGACAAAGTTCACTTTACCCTCAACTTAGCGCTGGGAGATCTTGATAGCTTGCTTGACGAGGCCACGCTCAGGGCTGAAGTACATGCCTCTTATAATAGTAGTGGGATCAAGGCGTTATAAGAGAGGGTGTGAGAATAACTGACCGTTGTAAGTGGCGACTGACCAGTCTTACGGTCGCGGATGGGTCGAACCTTCGAATCGAAGACCATCCCTTTAAGGTCTATGGTATCACTGAGAGCACTGTTGTCGAATAAGTCCATTGAGACCTGAAGGTCTATTCGGAGATATCTTGAAGGAACACTCATTCGGTCGCTGAAGACGGCGTCGTGGGAGTAGGCCGAAGTGGCGATCAACAACTCGACTGTCACAACATGATTGCTTAATACTAAATTCAGAGCTCGTGTCTTACTGAAAGCTTCAGTAAAAAATACACTTGAACTTGATACGTTTAGAGAGACCTTCACACTTCGTCTTCTTATTGATCCTACTCTCCTTCCTGCCTAGTGGAAGGTTGCTGACTTACAGTTTGTTCTTTATCGGGGCAATATATCTGACATAGACACAAAGAATCCCAAAGTTTTACACATAGTTTTATTGCCGTTGTATCATGAGTTTTTTACAGAAAGTATTTGGGGATGTCTACATTCCCTTTTAGTGACAGTAAGTTTACATTGTCTTGAGTTGAGAACGGAGGGGATAGCATTCACATAGATCAGCTCCTAGTACTATCTTAAACATCGATGATATCCCTATCGAAACACTGGGCTTCGTATTTATTCCTTTTTTTACATGCAAATACCTTAGAGCAGCTTGTTCGTTTGGTTCATTATCTTCTATACAGCTACGAGATTCACATCCCGATACCAATGGTTCTGAATCCATATCTGTTTCATGTCATATAGTGCACTGTGTCTCGCTAAGCGCAATGCCTCCTCTCCTGCGGACCCAAACGATCTATTTGAAGGACCATGTAAATATACCATCGTGTTTGATCTATCAAGTTTTCGACTCTATACCGCTATAGTGGCACTTTGGTGCCCTATGGAACCAAACAGGCCCATCGCCTCAACGACACCTTCGCAATCTTCTTTGAGTGGAACATCTCTACGACAACTTCAAAATCAGGATACTTGGATGGTAGGAGAGTCTTTTTTGCATTGACCAAGAAAGTTCACATATATGTCACCCAGAGGCCGGGGAGCTACCGTTCCTCTCAGAAAACCAGTCAAAATTTCAGGCAACATCTCAAAGATCATTCCTTTTAACTGGTATATTACTAATTTGAAGAGGCGATTTGATCTGCAGATAATGCTAGGCAGCCTCACAAGGATGACCCTTAGCGAGAGGCTCTAACAGTACCTCGCCTGTTCCTCAACTAGGGGATGAAAGAAAACTCGAGATCTTGATCCTAAACTATGAAGAGAATTAGGTAGACTAGTATAGATTTAGTGTATCTCTTTTTTTAGTTTAGAATAATTTTAGCTGAGTTTATTTTGACACCTTATATCAGTATTTGATGTTTTCTTGCTCCCCGAAGCTTGACTCTTATCAACATCATGGGTCTCGTTCAGGGAATCGAGAGCTAGGATCTAACAGTGGTCTAACAGGCGCCACCCCCGTAAAACTAACTCGATTCAATCAATGCTTCACCAGAAGGATCAATAGCCCCAACGGCTATGTCAATGACAGACGCCATTTCAACGCCAAATACGAAGGTAAGCTTCCCTCCCCCCCCATAGTATCTCACCTGGATGTCACTGACACAGTCATTGACTTCAATATATTTAACTTTCCTCTATAGAACATCACCCGCGCATCTTCTCCAATTTTCTCCCGCCCTACGAGGCCCGGGTGGGTGGTACCAAGGCGGATACTCGGAACCAGGGCCGTTTTAATCTCCTGTCTAAGTCCGTAATAAGGTATCGGAGTGTTTAATTCGAGCATAGCGTTGTCGTTAAGCGGCCGCCGAAGGATTCAATCAATCAAAGGAACCGGTGAGTCTCTGACACTTTGGAAACTAACGTTAGTTAAATAGGGGAGTCTCTTTTTTCTTAAAGCCTCGCTTGCTTCGTCGTTTTCTTTAGTCGACCGTCGTTCGTTGAGCATTCAACCCAATACATTCATTCATTCGTTCATTTGCTGCACAGTCACTCTTTAACAATACTCACAATGGCTCGATCTCTTGCTCTTCTCGCTGGTGCCCTCGCCACTGTTGCGGCCCAGACCACAACCGTTGAATTCCTCCTCCCCATGTTCGATCCTCAGCCTCTTGAGGGCTCTGTTGTTGCCGTGAAGGGCGGCGCGACTACTCTTGCTATTCACTGCCCTGATGCGAAGGCGACAAACTGCGGTCTTGCCAGCACCAGCACCATTGTTGGTGGCCCATCTACCATTGAGTACTCTTACACCATGCATCCTGATGTTGATGGATTCGATGGTGGTGAAATGTAAGTTACCTATTCACAAGTTTCATGACTTCAATGCCTAATAAATCACCAGTAAGCAAAACATGGGTTGCGTCCTGGACCCCAAGAAGGATGTCGCTACCTGTTCCGTCCACCAAGTTGCAGTCCTCTCTGGTATCACCGATGTCACATCCATGACCGATAGTGTGAGTGGCTACAAGTCGCTTCTCATGCCCATCACTGTTACCGCTGGCGTCAACAAGCTCAACGGCAACGACGACGCTTCCGCTACCGAGGCCGCTGGTTCCGAGGCTACTTCTGCCGACAAGCCCAAGGACACTGGAGCCAAGGCTACTGATACTGCCGACGCTACTACTGCTTCTTCTGATGCTGCTGCTACTCCCGTGAGCTCCGACAATGCTGCTGGTCCTATGATTACCCAGAATGCTATTCTGGCTGCGGCTGCTGTTGTTGGTGGTGCTGCTATGTTGCTGTAGATGCGAGCATGTGGTTTGGACCAGCGTTTTGTAGTAATGATGCCTAATTAAACATTTATTAGTTCGGGGCCAAATTATGAATGGCATGCAGAGTCAATCTAGTGACAATCGATCGACGAAGTAAGGTTTCGGCAATCAGCGCCACACTATAACACTATTGACAATAGCTCTATCCTGGCAGCCAGCCACGCATGTCACGTATTGGACAATGGATACTGAAGATGGCACTCATTGAGTCACGGTGGATCAGCTTGAACGTAGTATGAGCCTCTTGGTATTTGTGCTATAAAAGCAACACTTCCAAATGGTAGCAATAAGACTGAGTCTACCAATAGCCGCCATGATAAAGAAACCATTATGCATAACATCTCGCTAAAGAATGAGCAATCTGTGAACAACACGGCAATGCAGAAAGACAAGAAGCAAAAGGTATCACGTATGCGCACGAGATGTTCATAGTCAATTCAGTTGCGGTCCTCTCGTCCATCAAGCCAACTGGTACACTGGATGCAGCGAATAGACTAGATAGTGTTAGCCGCAAGCCCATCTTGAGGTTCGACTGTCTCACCTTTTCGTTGATGCGCTGTCTGCAGTACTTGCACTTCTTTGTGTGCTTAATGATGGGTTCGGATGAAGCAAGTTGCCACAAGTGCGCGAGTCCATAGAGAGCGATGCCCAGCACGAGAAAGGATATCATTTGGCCAACAAAAGATCTACCAGCTGTGAGTTTGGATATCCTAAAGACTTTGAGAATGCCTACCCATATGCTAGGACAACGGCACCGTCGTCTTGCGCCTGATGAAGGGTGTTGTAGCCGGTTGTCTTGTTGTAGTTTGGTCCTTTTTGCAGAACGGCAAATTTCTCCTCCATGTTTCTGTTGAGTGGGAGGAGAATCGAGATAGGGGGCATCAATACATCGCTGACGAAAGACTTTACTAAATCTGTGAAAGCGGCCGCAAGACTATCCAGCGTGTTAGTCGCCTTCACCGCAAATCCAGGAGACTTCATACATCAAACCAACGGCAATCTTGAGGATATCATCTTGAAACGCAAAGTCGACAAAGCCTTCCCAGAAGCGCTTAACTCTCTTGTGGCCTCGACCAAGCAGGGACTCTGACTCTCCCGAGCCAGACTCCTCGTCGTGAGATCTACCAGGCATGACGCGATAGTTTGGACGTGATGTTCTCCAAAGGCCAGACAGCCAGGACATGGGCGAAAAGTCAAATGATCAAGTATGGTTTTATGTTCAGATAGCCAGAATGCTACCATGCTATAATGGCTCGGCTGTGGAAGCTAGAATCAAGGACTGGGTGCCGAAGTGACACGCGCTACACGCGGTTGTTGGTTGATGCTTGTGACGTCATGTGCACTCAACGGCACTTACAGGGTAACTGACCGTCTTACACCAATTACCGCCCTACAGATAAATCTATAGTCTATCCGTATATGTAAGTATATTCGCGAAAGTAACAATCAATTGGGAGAGCCTCGAGATAGCCATACCAGCAGGGCTAGAGATTAGATAGGCCAGCTATCGAATTACTGTCTGACTATATAGATGTGCCAATCTTCTGGTTTGTATATAAAAGTCCAAGGAGGGAATCGTTTTGAAACTGCAAAAGGAAAGTAAAAACACTTTGGTATCATAGTCGCGCCCACTCTGGTTAACAAAAACCAATCATCAGTCTAGGTAATCATCATGTCCCATCAAATCTAATAGCTTCCCTTTCGTGGCTTCCACTGTCTCTTCCTCTCACGTCGCATAAGACACAAGTGCATGACCCAGTAGATAGCTGCGATAATCATGAGAGCAGCAGCAGCCCAAGTCAGCGCCAGGAACTTATTTCCCACAGACGCCGACAGTCCAACATCATCGCCGACGTCGTTGATCTTGTTTACGCCCTTCTTTCCAGCCACAGTGACGAGAATGCTGGCGATAAGGAGCACGAGTGCGGCGAGACCCGAAAGAATGACGTTGACGGCGTTGACGCCGCGCCGAGCGAAGAGGAAGAATGCGCCGGCGCTCGCGACCATGGCGAGGCCGGAGAATCCCACTGCGAGAACGTAGAAGACGAAAGTAACGAGGAGAGCCGTGTTGAGAAGATCGATAGAATCTTGGATGTCATCGGGCCAGTTGATGTCAGCAAGATTCATCTGGAAAGGACCGACTTCGAGTTGCTTGTCGAGCATCTCGGTGAGGTTGAAGCGTTCTACAAGATTAGCATTCATTGTGAATCGAAAGATATGATTCTACTCACTCTCGGGGGCAGAGTTGGTGCAGTTTGTGACGTTATATCCAGCACCAGGACTCGTGGCATTCGGCTTGTACTGTCCATCACATGTGGCCATGACATGAATGGAGTACCACTCCGAAATACCAATAGTGTCGGCCAGCTTGTCTGCAACATCGCCAGTGATATCGTTGATCTTTCCCTTGACATCGTCCTTGACTTCGTTCCACTTGTCGGTGACCTTGCCAAAGAAGCCATCATCTTCATCGTTGTCATTAGAAGAAGCGTCGCTGTCAGTGTCGAGAACGTTATGGCCAATCATTGAAGTGTTGAGCTAAACTGTCAGCCTGAGTTTTTGAGAAGTTGCTTCAGACCTACCCGTGCAACAGAGTATTCTTCCATAAACCCTTCCTTGTGACCAGCAAAAAGGCAGAGCATTGAGAGGATAAAGGCCACCATGGACAACACCAGGGGCAAGAGGACGAAGAACCTCGACAACATGGTTAAGGCGTATGATACTGCGAAAACGGAGTGTCTTCAAGTTGTAGAAATACGAAAATCAACAATTCAAAGGAATGTCCAGTAGACACCGGGGAATTCGTGTTGACTTTGCGGGTGGTGTAGTGAAATAAATACTTCGCTAGTACTGAGACCCTGGCCATCAATGATGCAAACTCCGACAGCGCATAACCAAGGATGATTCGCGCACAGAGCTTCAGAAGAGTCTACCAAGCCAAGCTAAAAGGAGCACAAACGCCAGAGATTCAGAACAAGCTCAAGGCCGTGTTCATGAGCGCATCGCCGTGCAAATCATGGCCCCAAACAACGGCCAAATCCGAAACAGACCAATCATACATTGAGCGCTTGCGTCACTGGTTGGGCTGCTTCTTTTGTTTCTTTTCTTGGCTGGGGTTTCTTTGAGGGTTGCATCAAGAATGGCTGGGAAAACCGGTTGTGCAGGGGTCGGGGCTGGGATGGACGTCAGCCACTTGATCAATCGGCAGTGGACGCGTGTGAAACAAAAGGGAACAGGGGTTAAGAATTGGGTCTGCTTAATCATCGTTTCTATGTTTGTTCTTTATTTCGTGAAAGAGGCCTCTTTCTCGTATTTGATGTCCTGTTGATGGTGGACCGTATGGGTCAGTTGACCCAATCGAAGATGGATATGGACCCTGAATATCTTCATTAGAGTTGTGCATAGCGAAAGCGGGTGAGGCTTGCCGATGGCCCGGTCGAGACGTGATTCACTGCCTCGCTTCTTTGATGCTTGCAAGAGCGAAAGACTCTGATGAATCAACAACTCAGTGGCCGTCAGTCTGCTCAGACCTGCTTCGTGTCTTCTCTTCTAGCGATAAGTGTCGATGACACTGAGAGATTGTCCTTCGACCGTACGGAGCATCCGTAGTCCTCCAACCTTGTTATTCTGACTATCCTCGTCCACTCAGCATCCAAGAGCGGGTCATCCGCTCATCTATCCGGTCGGCTTCCGTAGCTCAGTTGGTTAGAGCGTCGTACTAATACTTCAATCCGAGTGTTCGGTAATGCGAAGGTCTCAGGTTCAAGCCCTGGCGGGAGCAATCCCAACGCCTTCCGGATGTTTCTTTTTGTCGATTTTTGCTCTTCTCAAAGAGTGGTTGTGGTCGTGATGTTGATTGGTGATCAAGTGGCTGGCGTTGAGTAACGATAGACACGTAGTGTATGTAGCACTGTGAGCAGGCATGAACTAGTTGTTACTCAGACTTGTATTTGACTATCGATAATCGAGTCTTTCTTTGTCACACTGAACACTGGTCCAAAGGCAACCGTGATCCCAGTTGCTTCGACCTTAAGGCTCCAAGTAACACTAAGCATTGTAAGCTCGACTACCTTGCACAGCCGATCCCTCTATAGGAACATATTCTCACGGGCTTACTTAACCAAGTTACAGCACTACACTCGTTTTCCCAGGCGCTGAACTCAGAGTCACACCATCGAATGAGTTCCCTGACCCAAGAATGCGTCGTCAACTACCTATTGATGATCCACGTTGCCAACGACCCACGTATGACGAGTACAGAGCCTAAATAAAGATGGAAAAAATGTCGCACAACTTCAACAGAGGTTAGAGACGTGTATTATCTCCATTGAAGCAGATAAATGACTCGTTTGCTTCTGGCTCTTCTTCCACCACTTAGAGTAGTGCTCAATGGTTGATTTTTCAGCCATATTTCAAGCCTCGAACTTTACTGCTCAAAGACGAGTTAAGAAAATGAAGCTTATTCTTGATCCAAGTCACTTTGCAATGCTGGAGACTTGCGCTGTAATACTACCATCGGTATCCCTGCTTGAATCGATATTGAAGCTTCGAAATTGGGTGGTCATGTTTCAGGAGCCGCTGTCAAGATCTTAGCCAAAGCCAAGACACGGTTATGCTCCCCGGAATCTTCTTCCCGGGGTAACTGACATGGTTGCTATTTTCGGTTGTCTCATCACTCTCTGGGGTTGTTTCCATTCCGAATTTTAAAAGTCATTCCTGTAACTAATCGCCTCGAAATTTTTTCTGGCCGTTTCTTTTGTCGTTACCAACGGCCAACGGCTACCGGCAAAACGCGCATCCTTGGCCCGAATTGACTTTTCATGGCGTCCTTCGATCGAAAGTCTACGAAGCCGAATCCACACTTACACAGACTTCCTCACACTGGCTGCCTCGATGCTGAACCACGTATTTCGCACCATGAGCTCACCATGAATACAGTGTAAGGGAGTGACACGTCCTCGATCTTTCTTTTATCCCGCGAGTGGCGTGTTAGACTTTTTATCCAACGACTGATCGGGAAACTGATGAGGGAACCTCAACAACTGACGGGCCGACGGAGTGACTTCAGACGGACCTATGTTGCCACTGGTTTGCCATGTGGATTCGTAAGTGACCTTGTATTCTTGGAGTAACTATACAAGTTGAGTGAAGAGTCTGCCTCGATCGGGCCTCGAATTGGTTCGGATGCGTGCGTGTCTGCGTGTACCTGCATGAGTACGTAGAATTATTCATCTTCGACGTGTCTTCGATTTAGTTGTGGTTCACCTTCTTAAGACAATCTCATTTCCGTCTCTCTTCTCTTTCCTGTCCATCTTCCATATTTCTGTCCTGTACCTTTCTCTTTTTCCCAAGGACATACTCTCGTTACTATAGTCCAGAGTTTCTTGTATTTGTGTTACACTATTATCATCCTATCAGTCGCAATGCCTTCCATCAACAGTCTCCTCACAATGGCCCTCGCAGGCTCGGCCAGCGCTGCGTTCCAAGGTTTCAACTACGGCTCGACGTTCACAGACGGAACAGTGAAGGCTCAGTCCGACTTTGAGAACGAGTTCAGGACCGCCGCTGGTCTCGAGGGCACCGGTGGCGCCTTCACCAGTGCTCGCCTCTACACCATGATCCAGGGTGGCTCAACCAACCAACCCATCTCTGCTATTCCTGCTGCCATCAAGACCAAGACCAGTCTGCTCTTTGGTCTCTGGGCTTCTGGTGACGGCTTTGCCAACGAGATCGCCGCTCTCAAGAACACTGTCGACCAATACTGTGGACAGCTTGACGACCTTGTCGCGGGTATTTCTGTTGGCAGTGAGGATCTCTACCGTATTTCTCCTACTGGTATCAAGGCCAATGAGAACCCGGGTACCAACCCTGATGTCCTCGTCGACTACATCAAGCAGACTCGTGCTGCTATCAAGGGCACTTGCCTTGAGTCTGTCCCTATCGGTCATGTCGATACATGGACCGCATATGCCAATGCTTCCAACAATGCCGTCATTGATGCCTGTGACTGGCTTGGCATGGACGCTTATCCCTATTTCGAAGATACCAAGAACAACCCCATCTCAGAGGGTGCAAACCTCTTCAAGGCTGCCTGGGACGAAGTCAAGGCTGTTGCTAAAGGAAAAGAGATCTGGGTCACTGAGACCGGATGGCCCGTCAGCGGCAAGACATATGGCAAGGCTGTTCCCTCTACCAAGAATGCTCGCACGTTCTACGAGGATGTCGGTTGTCCTATGTTTGGAGATATCAATGTCTGGTGGTACACACTCCAGGATTCTGCTCCCCAGACTCCCAACCCCAGCTTTGGCGTCATTGGCTCCGAGTTGACCGAGAAGCCCCTTTACGACCTCAGCTGTGATGAGAAGAGCAAGAAGGGAACTCTGGTCAGCCGCAGTAATGATGCGTCCGGCAACGTTGAGCACCGCTTCGTCAGCCCTTCTTTCGCAACTGGTAACTATACCAACGGAACTGTGCCTGTCGTGTCTGGCACTGCCACTTCTCTTGTGCCCACTCCCTCTTCTACCTCCGGCAAAGGTGGTTCTGCCACAACCCCTCAGCCTGGCAGCGGTGCTCAGCAACTCAACTCAATGGGTGCTGCTGCTGTAGCATTCATTCTTGCCGCTGCTCTATTGTAAGCGGGAGTTTTATGATTGAGTTATGATTTCTTGGATATAGAATCGGAATTGGTAATGGTTATCGGGGAAGGACAAAAACAAGGCGCACCTGAGTACATACATATGAGCACATGATTTACCAATGAGTCGGCATGTGTATACGATGACAATTGAATAATATGAGTTCTATAATTTTGAGGCATTGGTCGATTATGGCATTCGATAAGTCAATTAACAGCGAGAAAAGGTGACAGGAGCAGAGCTTTATCTAATGGCGCTCGTAAGCGGATGATCCCCAACATGCTTACAGAAAAGAGATCAACGTAATATACCTGTCTGTGATAGAGAAGAGCAGCTACTTAAGATAGGAACACGATTTTATAATAATTTATACCTTGATATCTTCTGGGATAGGTGATGGAAAAGTCAATCCAGGGGAAACTCAAGATTATTAAAGTAATTAGTTAAGAGAGATCTTGCCTGCCCTCATAAAGCAGTCTAACCATACAGAATACTATTATAAGCTTTAGGATAATATTATCTAAAGTAAGACTTAATAAAATAAATATTAGATAAGTCTCCTCTAAAATTATAAAATATTTCTTAAAATAATCTTAAAGTAGGTTACTTATATTGGTCATGCAAAGCAGATCAGATAAAAAAGTCCAGTAGGATACAGTTTATCACTTCCTGCGGATTGATGAACTTAAGTACCTACCTACCTAATTGACAGACAGTGTTCTTTCCTTCTTCATTGGCACCAACGGTAACCGCAAGTTGGCGACCTAAGGTATTCCTTCCCTTGTTCATTCTCAGCAACAACAACTACAAGTGACGACTTCTTCTCTCTTTTCTTCTTCAGCCATCATCATTATTATCGTTATTATTATTATCATCATCAACAAACCAACCGTAAGTCAACGATCCCTTCATTCGCCCTACCTCTTTTGTACGCTTCACTTCCATGTTCTCTCATACGAGTTGCTACAGCTATATGCCGCACCTCCCTTCTTGTCAGTGGTCGTCACTGCACACCAAATGGCTGGCCAAGCGCTCGCGATTCTCGGCACTTTCATCCCTTTATCCTTTATTGACTCTTGGCCTCCTAGACATCCCTCAAACCCTCTGAGAGGCCCCAGCCACAAAGAAAAAGAGGTCTCGACTGTTTTCTTCGTTTTGCAAGAAGGCCAATCACACGGCCGAAACCTGTCGTCTCGTTCGTAAGTGTTTTTCCCATTTATAAGTTATGCATACTAACTATTCTTAGCCGGCACTATTACCATCTTAAGCGGTAGGGGCCAGATGGCCCCAAATGGGTGCACCTTCCGGATTGTAAGTTCTACCTTTACCAGATTATAATAACTTACTAACTTAGGTATATAGGCGACTGGACGGGTCGAGAAAAAGAAAAACAAGAAAAACAATAAGAAGAAGAAGGCCGATGAGAAGTTGGCAGATAGCGTCTCTAAGGAGGTTGAGGCAATGCAAATCGGATAGGGGTGTCCAGGTCTTCCTAGACACTTGCCGTCTTGTTTGTAAGTATTTATCCCGTCTATGAGTTATGTAAGTTATGTATACTAACTAGTCTTAGCTGGTACGATCACTATCTAGGGTGGGAGGCAGATGGCCCCAACCGGGTGCACGTTTCGCATTGTAAGTTTACTATCCATATATCTCTATTAAATAACTTGCTAACTTAGGCATATAGGCAACTGGAAGGATTGAAAAGAAGAAGAACAAAAAGAACAACAAGAAGAAGAAGACCGCTGACCAGAAGCTGACGGACAAAGTCTCGGAGAGCGTGTCAGCGATACAGATCGAATAGGGGTGTCCAGGGCTGTCTACAATTCTACCAAAACCACTATAACAAGATCCATCAAGGCTGTAAACCCCCCCTCCCTTACACTTGCGCAGCCAAGTAGGAAGATACATCAATTTCATACTCCGTACAGTTGGACTTATATCTCTGGTCGCGTGACCAACACGAAAGAACGAACAAAGATAATCTTAGGACCATTTTAGGAAATATTATCAAAACTTAGAAGGGGTTTCCTAATATTTAGTTTATTGAGTCTTGACTTAGATAATATTATCCTAAAGCTTAGGATGATATCTATTGGTTTTTAGGTTTCGCATTCGATTTCTTGGTGAGGCCGTCAATAGCTCTGGAGCTCCCCTGCATGGAGTGGATACTTCACCCTTCAGCCGGGCGCGCAACATGCTCATTGGCCGACTTAGAGTGGCATCTAAGCCCCTCCCCCTGGCTTATCCGATCTGCCTCTAGTCTAGGAATATCCCCATTTCATCCCCAGCTTCACTTCAACTTCGACTTGAACTTGGATTGAAACAATACAAGTCAAGCTGAGTTGTTCTTTTTGACCTCTTGTTCCCGGGTTTATTCTGCTTGAACGGGGCCATTCGTTCCTTTACCTTGTTTTTTGTTGTCTTTCTCTTTACTTTTTATACAACCAAGCTGTCTTTGTTAAGGACAGATATAGACATGGCGCTCACCCGTCGGAGCGTCGTTTGCTCGGCTGTCTGCCTCGCACTTCTTGTCGGCCTTGCATACGCGGGCCATGATCACGAACATGTCGAGGCCGTGAACAATCTCAATATTGACAACATGAGTCTTGAGGAGCTCGACACCCAACTCCAGGTACACCAAGTTTAGCTCTCCCTCGAAACGTCCTGTGCTGACTCGATCCTCCAGACCTGCCCAATTGTCGAGCAACTCAATGCCGCAAAGCACGCACACCATGCTGCTGCCCCATCGTCGATGACCTCGCGCCTCTTCGCCGTTCTCTTCCCTGGTTCACCCGCCGTAAACGCCCTCCTTGCGACCCTCTACATCTCCGGCCCGCCGAACTTCCTTCTCGCCCTCTGCCCGACCAACATTGATCCTGCTTCTCTTTCCGTCATGGTTGCTTTTGCTGTGGGTGGTCTTCTCGGGGACACTCTTTTCCACCTTCTCCCCGAGATTTTCGTTGGTGAGGACCATGATGAGGCTGTCAAGTTCGTACTTGTCGAGCCTAATCGTAACCTTGTGCTTGGATTGGGTATCTTGGTGGGCTTTATGACATTCGTCGCTATGGATAAGGGCCTACGAATTGCTACAGGTGGAGCTGGTCATGACCACTCCCACGGACATGGTGATACGCACACTCATTCTCACGGTGAGGATAAGGCAGTTTCTTCCGGTGTTGATGCTACAGATAGTCTTGTCAAGTCTCGCAAGAAGGGTAATGAGGACCAGGGTGCTGTTGTTGCCAATGCTGTTGAGAAGCCTGAGAAGGAAATCAACCCTAGCGTCAAGCTTGGCGGCTACTTGAACCTTATGTATGTTGATTTCACGGCTTTGATCTTTTGAAACTGTACTAACACTTACAGTGCCGACTTTACACACAACATCACCGACGGCTTGGCCATGTCTGCCAGTTTCTATGCCTCTCCTACCATCGGAGCTACCACTACCGTAGCAGTCTTCTTTCACGAGATCCCACACGAGGTTGGCGATTTTGCTCTTCTCATCCAGTCCGGCTTTTCTAAGCGAGCTGCTATGGGCTCGCAATTTATCACTGCCTTGGGTGCTCTCCTCGGTACGCTCATTGGCATTGCTATTCAGGAGTTCGGTAGCCCTAGCAGTGACATCCCCATGGGCCGTAATGAGGGTATCTGGGGAACTAGCCTGGTAAGTTATACAAACACTCACACCCCGGAATAATTTGCTGATTTGTTGTAGACATGGGGTGATATGCTTCTTCCCTTCACTGCCGGTACATTCCTCTACGTTGGAACCGTTGCCGTCATCCCTGAGCTTCTTGAGACTGGTCCTAACAAGGCTAAGGAGCTTAAGAATATGCTTGTTCAGTTCTCTGCCGTGGCTATTGGCGCTGGCATTATGTTGTATATTTCGTGGCACGACTAGAGTATATGTGAGTGGATGTATGTGATGAGAGCGGTGTATTAGATGAAGCGGCGGGTATAGATATGAGTTTGAGATATCATGGGTTTGTCATGCATCGTTTTGATAAATGTCTTTCTCACGGGGAATGAGTGTGCCTGAGAATAGTCCAAGCTGATTTGATCTCCTCCTGGTGGTTTGAGAGTCCGGGAAATCAATTTTTATGATAAATCTATACAGTCGAGGCTTGAGTCCAGGCCTGGGAACTTCAAAGCCTGTAACAAGAAAATTATGGCCTCACATCTTATGTTCTGTGTGATACCTGCATCTTAACGATAAATCTAGGGCAAATTTTGGTTCTTGTTCCTTTGCCATAAATCAAGTCCGCTGACTTGATACTGGTACTGTTCGAAGATATCTTTCAGCGAATTTTCACCTCGGGCTCGACTTTAGGGTATGTCTCAAAAGACTGAAATTCAGGATAAACAAGGAGATTCTTGTCTAGGCTATTCTTTACATCCGTTTGTCCTTTTACTACGAGATCTCTTAAGTTCTACTACTTGGCTTCTCGGTGCTGATAATACTGCGCCATTCGTTTTATTCACATTGCTGATTGGAAGAGTCTGCTTAGCATGGGTGTCACAGCTCCATTTCCACCCAAAAGTGTCGAGTATCAAATGTTCATCTACATGTCAATGGCAATCGTATGTGTAATGACGACTCTGTATCAGCAAGTGCAACTGGTCTAGTAGTAGAACAGCACTGTAATATTACTGCAGGAGTATTGTTGGTTGATGCTCTGAATAGGTAGGGCTCGAGAGAATGCTCCTGTTTAGGGTAGCAAGAGCTCCTCATTCTTCTTTGGAATCATTGCCAATGAAGAGAAACGGCTGAGACTTAATAGTGACCATCACGAACAGTTCCCTCGATTATCGAATATTCTCGCAGTATCCATTGAATGCGGTGAGTGGGTTAATTTTGAAGAGATTATTGTTTCCTTTCTACCATGTGTCGCCACTGAAATATGAACCGGTGAGAACCTCATCAAGCGGATGGAATCAAAGATAACCCCACAAGCCCTCAATCTATCGCTGAAAAGAATCACTAATCAACATCGATAACTGAGCCGCAATTTCACTAAGCACCACCGCTGATTAATGTTATCAGATCAACGAAATAAGCCTTTTGCTCGGCAACCGGACGCCCACCATCAGATCTTTCACCAGCCAATGATACGGCAGAGCACAAGCCCCGGGATGGTCCTTGGACCCCTAAAACGGTACTTGTCGAGCAAAAAGCCCAGGGCTAGGGCATCTACATGCACGGCGGCTATATCCATAGTAGGTGGACCGCGGGTGAGCGACGTATCACCAGATGGACTGAGTTAGAGCCTCATTAGTGCGAACGACATGGGCCTGTTTGTGAACGTGTTTCCGGTATCCGGAAAGTGGAAAGATCAGGGGGGTCTACGGGTTGATGGAATGAGCATAAGAGTCAGATGGAGAATGGAAAAGAAACCATTTGCCATATAATAACACCATATGGAGCAGTGGCAGTGGAGTGTAAGGTGCTTCCTCGGTATACATGATGCAGGACAAGAAACCATCTACGTCTGAGCTTGCGTGTGCCTCCACGAGTGGCTCACAATCTCTTGCCCTGAGCGCGGCAATGTCATGTCGCGATAGAAACGTGGAGAGTGGATCGCGATCAAGGTGAAGCCACTCATACCGAGAGTGACCTGTGCTGAATGAGTTGGCTCTTGGCTTCCTAATTAACACAAGCCCAGGTGGATTTAACGGTGGGTCAAAGGAAGAAGAGAATTTTTCAGGTCTGCTGAGCTTGAGTGCAATATCGCTAGGTGTAGCTATCGTGAAGAGGGAAGAAAGTGTCAATATCGGAATTGAGACCGGTTGAGTGAAAGGTGGATATTCAAGACGAAGAGGTTGGAGGGGAATGAAGAGGAAAAAAAAAAGGGGAGATAGGTGTGAGTCGAGTCAAGGCTTGACTCACCGACTCCAAGATGGGGGCGAAAAGGGTAACCAGGAGAAGGAAAAGGGTTGAAACGAGGGCTGAAAACACACAAATGGTGTATGGCGATAGCTGTGGGAACAGAAGTTGAAGTTGGTTCAACTATCGTGAGGTTGAATCTTGGTGTTTTGGCGTTTCAACGACGATCAACACCTTCAGATCAACAAGACAGTTTGTGCCTGGCCGAAAGGAGAAGGCATGCAAGGGCCGTTAGCCAACCAACTGACACGAAGCCGGCTCGGAGACGGTGAGAAGATCGCTTCGGAGACTAGCACCATCTCCAGTTTCTGTTAGCTACAGTAGCTTCAAAACTCTGCATGAGGATGGGCTGTTCCACTTCTGCAGAGCGGCCTGAGCTTCCCCGTGTTATCTCGAAATTTGCTTCTCCCCGCATCTGGGCTTGAATGCTTTGTTCGTGATCTTCTGCCGGTAGCTCAAGAGCCCATATTTACTACGACTGTGATTGTGGTGGCAGGATTCTGTTGCGTAAAAGCACAAAGTGGGACGGGGAACGTTCCCCAGAGTAAAGATGCACGTCTAGTTGTGAGATTTCCTAATTGATACTCGCGAGTTGTGGACATCTGACGATATCGGGCCCTGACATGGCGAAACGAGAATTTCTATCCAGCCACGCTTCCTAAATAAGAACACGTTGTTTGCTGTTACGGTGCGGGATGCCCGTCGAAAATCGGCCATTGGCGGCGGCATCGTGCGGCATCGTGATGGCGTGGGTGGATGGTCTCAACTCATGGTGGGAGGGGCAATTGGAGAAAAAAATAGCCGCCAGCGAAGGAGAAAGGGATAATACATAATAAGGGAGGGAGGGTCAAGACTGGGGGGGTGTAACGGAGTGGTGAAAACAGTGAGTAACAATAACACATAACGCCATGAGGGGAAAGGAAAGGAAAGGAAAATGAAAATGAAGCCCACGATGCAAAACGAGACGCTGCCACGCAACCCTTCGAATCGTGAACTCGGGGTCCTTTCGCCAACGTTGACTCGTGGGGGGCTTCACTAAAAGGTAGCTATCCCCAGGCGAAGCGGTCCCCATCTCCAAAGCTTATACAGCCCGTCTCGTCCTGACAGGGATATCGTTGAGGAGAAAAGGGCTAACGACATCTGCGTGTCGACCAAGACAGAGTCAGACTGAGTAGTGAATGGAGTCAAAGTTAGGAATCGCGGGCGAGCTAGACCAAAACTCCAGGTTCGAGAACCGGGCACAGGCGTCGAAACGGTTAGGTTAAGACTTTGACCCCAGCATTTGCCATCGCCAGGCTTTATTGATTCTGATGCGCCAGGTCGAAACAGGAATTCCTCATGTAATGGGAATTGTAGTATGCGACTCTTTCCCCCTCTTGGGCTTTGTTAGACTCTAGAACATCTCACGATGTTCGCCTACGTTTCCGTGGTGTACTCCGTAGCCTGTCCTGTATTAGGCACGGAAAGGCGGCAGCTGAAGCAAGCTCTCATTTTCTGACCGCCGGTTTACGGCATGAGGGAGAGGGAAAAAAAAGGCCATCGGCCGGTTGTCCGGAGAGGTGCGATGGGAGATGGAGAGAGGATGAGGTGTATCAGGTTTCTCGTAAATTTCCATCCAGATACACCTTTGTTTTTCGGTTAACACCAGCCCGTAGAGGTTCATATTTCACCCTCAGCGAGATTTTCGGTGCATCAGCATTGCAAAGGCGAAAACGTGGGGAATCATGAAGTCATTGCAACTCCAGTTTCTTCCCCAGTTTGTGTGAGTTCAGCGTCATCATCAAGAGCCTAATCCAAGGCATCAGGAATTTGGGCCGCGCAAGTGACGTCCCAGATCTCGATATCTGTATCTTGTTCCCATTTTTGTAGGGTCAAAGGAATAGTAGCTCCGGCCTGGAGATGGCTTGAGCTGTGATGGTGTGAGGAGCTGGGCGAGGGTCAAGGTGAGGCTCTTGGAAGACGGGCCGGCTCACACCAGAAATTGCTAGAACCATGCAATGAGTGCATGGAAAGCATGGAACAAATGGAAACATGGCTGGCTGGGCTGGAGGTGGTGCCTTGCAGCAGCCTGTCAATCATAGCTACCTACCCTCCTTATGTATGCATTGTGCTATGTGTTGCTATTATTATGCAATGCTTAACTCTCGTAACCCGATGACGCCGGCCGTGAATCTCCGATTAACTCTCTCCCTGTGTGGCCACCATGGTGACTCTTTGTTCGGAGCATCCCGAACGACATTTCCAATGTTTACTTAGAAGGGATCTCTCCTGAGACGCTGAACTACAAGAGACAGTTTAATTGAATTGAACATTTGATTTGGTAATTTGGTGATCAACGGATTCTCATCCGCGCCAAGAAACTGTAGCGTCCTACCTTAACCCAAAGTTAATCAAGCCAAGCAGCTTCAAGACGTGAAGCCGACTATCGGATGTTTTATTATTAGCCTCTCCTCTGAGCTGGGCTGTTGGAGATGGTCACAGTCGCACCGGGCCCAGCTGCAAACGCACGCACAGTCAGGAACGGGATCTGTTGGAGACGTCGGGAATGAACACGACAAGGCAAACAAGGACCCCTTCGGCACTGAAGAGCCTGTAACCACTTCTCCACCATCGGCGCTAGTCATGCACGATTTGTCGAACCCCGGTCGGATGGCTCACAAAGCTCGGAAGCCTTTTTCTCATACCCCCACTTCATATTTTTTTTTCTTCAGAGCGAGTCGCCCGTGTAAGTGAGAGAGAGACTCAGTTAAGGTACCGGTACCGCGATGGAGCTCATCGTGGATATCTTTGAGGTAAGAAGAGAGGGTCTGCTGTTTGATCCAGCTCTTCAACCACGCTCTGGGTGTGTTTCGTGAAGAGTACGGAGTAACAGTGGTAAGATTTCCGAGGAGGTCGGATCTGGAAAGGGAAACCTCGTAGCAAAGACTGCAGTCGAGCAATATCGTGCGTAGATGTTCAATATTGAAAGATGCAAACATGTAGACGGTCAACAATCCGTGCTCCCTCCCATCATGACTTACTCCAAATCTAGAGCCCTTGTAGATGGCTTCTCCAACTCATCACCCCTCTAAAGTTGATTTATTTAGAAGCAAAAAAGACTTTTCTCCAACCTTTCCAGATCACCTTTATGGCTAAAATAGTGGCTGATGATGTGCTTTTGGCTGCCATCCAACTCACATTCCTTCCGGCTTTCAAACTTTGGTGGTTGTCGATATGTCAGCCAGGCATTTTGGATCACATCAGAAAGCCTACGCCTTGCGTCGACAGAGTGATATTAAAGCCCGTCGTCGTCACCATTTGCACCCCCAGGAAATGTGTAATACCTAGTCACAACGCAGTAAACGAGCTGTCCTTCCCATCACCAAATTACCGTCTCAAGTCTCGACCACGATCTAGCAACTATTGCAGACTCGCGAGACCCAGCAGCAAGAGCACGCGCTCCCTGGGTCCCACCAACTTACAGCGCGCACGCCCCTAGCAATCAACGCCCCTCCCCCCTGGAAGCACCTCAGCATCCTAGACAGGGCAAGCTCGAGCACGAACCAAAGTAACGGGTACGGTACCGCCGCATTTCTGTTTTTATATAGAATACTATATATATGACTCTGGCCTTGCCCTCCCATCACATCGTCAAATCTCTTATCAGTATCAGCATCAGTATCATCCTGCTCTTCTGCAATCGTCACAATGTCCAACTCTGTATCGGACAACGGACCTCGGTCTACTAGACCCCGTCCTGCCAAATCCGGCATCGACATCAAGCTCGACCACCACTGGAGCTCAAAGTCGTATACTTCTGGCTCCAAGGTCACAGGAAGCGTCATCATCAACGCCCAGCGCGATGTTGCTTATGATGGCTTTGAGATCTTCTTCACTGGCACTGCCTACACCCGTGTTGACTTTGTCAGCCAATATTCCAGCGCCAACTACGCTTCTCGTCCTTTCATGAAGCTCCGCATGCCTCTCAGCCCGGCAGACTTCCCCAGCAATCGTGTCTTCGAGGCTGGACGCACATATACAATCCCCTTCCACTTTGTTGTTCCCCACCAACTTACCCTCAGCGCATGCAACCACCCCGTGGAGCATGAGGGTATCAGGGATCACCACCTCCAGCTCCCCCCAACCATGGGTTTCTGGGAGCGCAACGACCAGTCTCCCGACATGGCTCACATCGAATATGGCATCCGTGCCGTGGCTACCAAGAACAGTGAGGAGGAGGGCCGAACTTTGCCACTTGATAGCTTCCACATGGTCAAGGTTCTCCCCGCCATGCCCGAGGATGCCCCTCTTGATATCTGCTCCAAGGACGAGCGCTACTGTCTCTCCAAGACAAAGCCCATCCGCAAGAACCTCTTCTCTGCCAAGCAGGGTGAGCTCACCACTACGGCTTCTCAGCCCAGTGCCATTATGCTCTCTGGAAACTTCCTCAACGCCAGCGGTACCAACTTGAAGGTCAACTTCGAGTTCAGCTCTACCTCCAAGGATGTTACTCCTCCCAAGGTCAACTCTGTTAGCGCTAAGCTCCACGCAACCACTTTCTTCAGCAGCGCTCCCATGACACAGCTCCCTAACTTGGGTTCTCGCGTCAAGCACCAGGGCACCCCATCGCTAACTTACTCCACCACTACACCTGTCCCCATGCGACCTGATACCCAGCTCACATGGGAGGATGAGGCTCCTGCTTCTCGACGGGACTCCGGCTATGACAGTGCTTTCTGGAACGAGGGAGAGACATCTGAGTCTGATGATACCCAGCGCAACAGAAAGGCCAGCAAGTACAACGTCCGCCGCTACGCCACTCTCGATGTTCCTTTCAACCTGCCCACTTCCAACAGCAAGCTCTTCCTCCCTACCTTCTACTCGTGCCTCAGCGCCCGCGCCTATATCCTCCACCTTACCCTATCTGTTGGTTCCATGAACACCAACATCAACCTCAGCATCCCCATCCAGGTGGCTGTCGAGAACACCTACGACCACATCGACGATGATGAGCTTCCTTCTTTTGACGCTGCCATCGCCGAGGCTGAAGAAGCCGATGTCGACCTTCACCTGCAGCCCCGCCTCATGCAGGTTCCCGATGCTCGATTCCAGGGCAACAGCGTGCTTCCTGGCTACGAAGACATGCGAATGCGAGCCCAAGTGGCAGTTGCCTAGATGGCAGCAACTTTTACAAGCAAAACGACTTAATGGATATTAATGGAGGAGGATCTGTTCCAAAAAGTTCTTATGATACCACGTTTCCAGAAAAGAAGGGGGAGAAGGGGAAACTTTTATGACCTTTGTTTATTGCATTACTCAGCGAGGAGTTCTCGAGACTATCTTTTTCAAAAACGATTCGATTTTCTGTCAAGAATGGTTCTTGGCATCTTTTTTGGAGTTTAGAGGACGTTGCATATACATACAAGCATTATACCGGGGATGCATCATCGGGATTACATAAAATGGGAATCGGACACCGCATTCCGAAGCGAGTTTTACTATGTTAGAGACGTGGAACCACCACATGATCCTTTTTGTTATAGAAGAATATGATAATCTTCCAACATTTCTTGATTTCTTGATGTGATCTGCTGTTCTGCGCGTATTTCTCCGGGTGTACAAAAATCGGCATTTTCTTACGTATTAATAATGACAGACAAGACCACAGTCGACTCATCCAAAGGGGCCTCAAAAAGGAACGTTTCGGAAATGCCGTCGGACGATGAACCACGTGAACGAACTTGGCCGAAACCGCAGTGGCTACGGTGCTACAGTGCTACAGTGCTACAGTGCTACACACGTACCACCAGCATGCTGTGGAATCATTAATCGCGTTACATCCGAGAATGTTTTGCTTTCCCATGTTATTGCCGTAGCAATCTCATGATCTTCCACTTTGCAGTATACAGACATGCGCTCGAACTTGATTGGCTAGGACCGTGGGACAAGGCGGGATCTTGCATACGGGATGGAGCGGAGCCTGTTCATTGGTGGATTCTGGGGGTTGCTTGAAGAGCGCGCAGCTTGACAAAGATTTGGTGGGAAATCTGGGATAGAGAGAGATAGAGAGGGAGGGAGGGAGAGATGGCCATCTGTCCTGGTTCCCGAGCCTGTGAACCTTGTTCAATGTCTGTCCGTTGTCGATTGATGAATGATATAGTGAGAAGTGCTTGCACATAGGACATGGTGCTTAACCTGGTTCATCCTTGGCAATCCCTGCACCACCAAAGATCACTTAATCCGTGGAATATCTTTGGTGGTGGGGGAAAATGCAATTTGGGAATGGCCTCAGTGGACTTGATCTGTTATGTCTCCCTAATGTTATTTCCTGATGAGCCATTGTCTCAGATCCACACATCTACTACAGACTGTGGTTGTCCTCGTTTACCAACGAACATTGCCTCCTGGTAGATCACTCGAATTACAACAAAGACGTGCAATAAAGGGCTTGGATCTCGAAATGCCTACAAGCACCTAACCACCCAATAGCACATCGTCTCTCGCGAAATCGCCCTGTCTACACAGTGGCTCAGATTTCACGTACCGCCACTAAAGAGCAAACAACGCCGCCACAGGTTTCAGCGCGAAGAGCGAGGATATTGTTCCAGGAGCCAGCGTAGTACTGCCGATCATATAAGCTTCAGCCTCGAAAGCGGTGTCGAAAGGACAATGCGTGACAAGTTTAAGTGGACAAAGACGCCCAAGAAACGTGATTTAGGGCTTACGCGGTTTGCAGCCAAGCCCTGTGGACTTTGCCGTTCTAATTTTGATGTGTAGCAGGTTGAGTGCAAGCTTGAAGTCGAGTCTACTGGAAGCATGGTCACTGCTTGGAGGCTTGATATTGTTCAGCAGTTTGGTGGCGTTGCCAAGCCAAGACCGTTGCATTAGGAACTGAGTTAGACTTCAAGGAAGAGGAATAAGAGTTTCTTGCTGACTCTGTTAATACTTACTATGCAAATATATGTTGCATAGTTAACAGCATCTTGCCTTGAATTGCTTTTTAATTGACTTAGGTTTCCAACAGAAATCATATCAGCAACATCGAACTGAACCCTAATATTCTGGAAATTAATATAGATCCCGCCGCCAATCGTCCAAGTATCTATATTGTGCATTGGCCCCTCCTGTCACGTCAAATTCAGGGCGTCAGCCAAATGAACAATACTAAGACCAAGATCTAGTTCCGAGCCATGTTTGCTCTCTAAAGGACAAGAACCTCAGCCTTGTAGAACGGATTTCGAAGATCAGCATCAGCTAATTCACGAATAGGCTCTAGTCCAGAGAAATGCATAAGTGGAACAATACAAAACCTGGGATATCACGATGCCCCAGAAATATGGACAATACCAAGGCTAGTAAGGAGAGCGATGAGGCCTCGGCACAGGGGCTTCACTTTTCATGGGGAGACCCGATAATTGAGACTGTAGAGAGGGTATATAGCCCTCTTTAAGTCAAGTAAGATGAATAGATATAAGTACGATGGTCGTTTGCTGTTGAAGAAGAAGCCAAGTATCAAGTCTCATTCGCTTCAACTTGTTCAACTTCTTCACTGCTCATCTTCTCCTATATTCATTCTCTTCGATACGAATCTCATCATGGAAGCTCAGGAATTCCGTGAGGCTGCCAAGGCGGCAATTGACGAGAGTAAGTCCTTATATCGTAATCATAATAGCTATCATGACTCTCCTCGAGCTACAATGAACCCCGATTGAACGTCCTCTTTTTCACCTTGCCCGTACAAAGCCTATTAACAAAGCCTCCTTGAAAGTTCGAACTCATACTAAAGCTCTCAGTGACCGACTACACCGAAAATGTCGCCGATTACCGCGTTGTCTCGAATGTCAAACCGGGCTACTTACGCCCTCTGCTACCATCCTCTCCGCCAACAGACCCCGAACCATGGTCCGCCATCCACCAAGACATCGAGTCCAAGATCCTCCCAGGCATCACTCACTGGAGCAGTCCTCGCTTTATGGCATTCTTCCCCTGTGCGAGCAGCTATCCAGCTGCCCTGGCAGAGATATATTCCAATGCCTTCAGCGGGGCACACTTCAACTGGATCTGTAGTCCTGCTGTTACGGAGCTCGAGACTATAGCTATGGACTGGCTGGCCCAGGCGTTGGGCTTGCCAGAGTGTTTTCTCAGTGGAGGGTCTACCCATGGTGGCGGCGTCATTCATGGGAGTATCAGTGAGAGTCTTATTGTCAACATGGCTGCTGCGAGAGATAAGTATCTCGCTTCTGTGACAGCCCATCTCCCTCCCGGCAGTGAAGAGAAGGATGAAGCACTCTGGAACCTTCGAAGCAGACTAGTGGCCCTTGGAAGCTCAGGCACACACTCGAGTACTAAGAAGGTCGCTCAAGTCCTTGGTGTTCGCTTTGCTACCATCCCAGTATCCGAGGCTGATGGCTTCTCTCTCCGAGGCGAGGCCCTCGCTGCCACTATTGAGAGTCTTCGAGCCCGTAGTCTTGAACCATTCTTCCTCACTGCCACCCTTGGCACCACCGATGTTTGCGCTGTGGATGATTTCGAGGGTATTGCCCAGGCCCTCAAGCCAACCTTTGATACGCCACGGGACATCTGGGTTCACATCGATGCTGCGTATGCTGGTGCAGCGCTTGTTCTGGAAGAATACCAACACTTGGCCAGAGCCTTTTCGTCATTCCATTCCATAAGCTTCAGCCCCCATAAGTGGTTTCTCACCACATTCGACTGTACAGCCGTCTGGGTTCGTCATCGTTCTTGGCTTATACAGGCTCTGAGTATCAAGCCTCCTTATCTGCGAAATCAATATAGCGACGACGAGTTGGTCACCGACTATCGTGACTGGCAAATTCCTCTAGGGCGGCGATTTCGCTCCTTGAAACTGTGGTTCGTCATGCGAAGTTATGGTATCAGTGGCCTTCAGAAGCATATCCGCAATGGCGTCGACCTGGCGGAAAGTCTCGAAGACAAGATAGACTCCCGTCGGGACATCTTTTCTATTTTCACGCCAGCTCGGTTCGGTCTTATTACAATCCGCATCAATGGCGAGTCAGAGCAACAGATTAATGACCGCACTGAGGCAGTGTACGAGGCCATTAACGCTGCCGGAGAGTTCTACCTCACCGCCACCGTTGTGAATGACAAGTTTGCCATCCGTGTATGTACGAGTGTAACAAAGGTGGAGGAACAACACGTCCAGAGAATGTTTGATGTCTTGGTGCAGACGGCTGAAAATGAGATTGCTAAAGGGCATAAGTGGTTAGAATGTAACCTATAACTGAATGTTTCGAACAATTAAGAACGAGAAATACCATCAATTTATGTGTTGGTGTTGGATATGTAACGATAGTCAAGAAATTTCTCCAATTTTAAGAATATTCTGATAGGAATCAAGATAAGTCTGTTCAAGCCCTCGATGCTCTCAAGGGCCTTCGTAACTAGACCTCTGATGCTTGTCTCACAATTCGGCCAGAAAACCAAAGTGCTACTTGAAGAAAAGAGAAACGACTATTGTTATGGCTCTTGACCTTGAAGTAACCGTTTTAAGAATGTTACAATGACATCCAAATGCAACCTTTATGCCTCCTATGCTCGTCTCCTCGAACCCCCCATTTCATAACCGTGTACTCATTATCATAACTATTCACCCTCCTTTACCGGCTATAGCCCCGACCATTCCGATAATCATAATCATCATAGTCGTCATCTGGAAACCGACTACTCGATCGGTACCTTCGCCTTCCCCTCTCACTATCGCGACTTCGACTTCTCCTTCGATCATCACAGTGCTCGTGCTTCTTCTTGTAGTTATCAAAATCGTGGCTAAGCCATGTAAAGGCGCCAAGGAGGGCGAGAACAATGCCTGGGGTCCAATCGAAGCCGGATTCGCTCTGTTTGACGGGAGGGCCGCGGCGGGGTGGAGGCTGGCGACGGGATTGTCGATGGCTCCGAGGAGGCTCTGAATATGTGTCTCTTCTTCCCATGGTTGTGGTGATTAAATGCGGTGTAGCAAGTTGATTGTTGTGTGATATTATGGTAGCTTGCTTGATGATAAAATCAAGGATGGGGTAGAACTTGAGCCCTACTCAAATGGCCGATAAGATGCTCCAAGAGTAAGTTCCAGGCCTATGTTGTATGAGTCTCTCCTGAGTGACTATCAAGGGAGTTGACGTGGTTCGTCGTTTTGCGTTTGTATAGTATCAAGATGCCATCCACGTAAACTCAAGATATACGAAAAAGCGCAGATTTGCACGGTTATAAACTTCAAGCCCCCATGGGAATCTAGACACCCTTACCCAACCGTTAGAGACCTCCTCCGCCACTACTGCCGGCTTGCATCTCCGGGGCCGCTTAAGCATTAAGGATCGAATGTCATTGCTTAGTTCTCAAGTCAAGCTTAACTTTGACAAGGATCATAGTTGGGGGTGACGTGCCCCTGGGGTTGGCAACTTGACGTGCCAGGGCCCAATTGAAGGACCTGGGCCCTGATCGGCAAGCCTGGTGAAATTCACCAGGCTGCAAAGCAGATACTGTTGAACCGCTGATTGAATTGGTGCTTGATTGAGGTTATTTTTGCTATTCTGGCTAACTTGAAAAGCGGGGTAATTTAGTCACATAACCTTCTCTATAGGGAAATGAGGTTCCTTATCAGATAACGCACTGCCTCTTATCTTAGTGGGTTTAACCATACCCCCCCAGATTTGCCAAATTTGGCTGATCTGAAGTTGCGTTTAATTAGAATGAAAACGAGTAGTCTTTGGAGGAAAACAAAGGTCCCTTCCTGAAAACGATACTCGTTTTAGGAAAATGAGAGTCGTTTTAAGAAAATGAGGTGTCCTTTCGTTATCTTGTACTCGTAGCCGGTCATTCCACTTTGAGTCTTGGTCGGTAGGTTTCCCAGATGAATTTCCAGAATTTTGAAAATGAGGTTTGATGGTGATTCAGGCTGGCGGTGTCTGGCACTGGCAGCTCAGAGAATAATAACCATACTGTTGCCCCATGATTCATTGCCTTAGTAAGCAAATGCAGCTCGTAGAAATGAATCTTATCTCTTGTTGTGAATTTCCTTCTCTTCTTTTCTCTTCAAGCTTCACCACCATCAATCGGTATGTGATATCTGCGCGCGCGCTGCGCTTGCGCTTCGCCATTTTGCTTTCTTTGAAAGGAGCCTCGTTACTGACTTTTGAGCAGCATTTCCAGATATATATTCTCCCGTGTCGCTTTTTCTTCTCCGTGCTCCGTTTCGCGATGCCTGACGATCCAGAAGGTTCGTCGGAGCTCTCCGACCCTCCCTCGTCCTCTGAGGAGGAGAGAGATGAAAACGCACCTCCGTAAGTATCAACGCAGTTCGTTTCATGGTTTCGAGGTGCTAAACATTTGATTTAGTCGTCGTCGCCGTGGTCCCTCGTCTCGCAAGCTCCGTAAGGCCCGCGAGAAGAAGCAGAAGGCTGCTGCTGCCGCAGCAAAACAAGTGTAAGTTTTCGAGCTTTGTTTTCAGGTTACGACTTGCGAATTAGTGCTAGCGATGCTGTTGAGAGATTTCCGCCCTGCCTTCCTTGCTTGAACAGTGCGACCGGTGGTCGCAGCGATGGGATTTGTTATGCTGTTCCTGGGCAACGTCGCTACGAGCGTTGCGTTGAGGGTGGCTCCTGCAAGAAGATGTACGAGTCTTGTTTCCTGGTTTTGACTCTCGTTTTCCTAACTTATTTGTATAGTCCCAAGCCTGCCTTGCCTGTCGCTCTCTACTTTCTCGACTACTGCCGCGCCCACCCCGGTCCTACCAAGGACCTTGAAAAAGTAAGCTGGCGCTTTGTTTTCTACTTTTGAGACTCTTTCTGACTTAGGTGATTTTGTAGGACGAGCAGAAGATCAAGGAGAAGCGCCGCATTGCGGCTAAGGTTATCCTCGATGGTATCGCCGACAACACCTTTCCTGATAAGCACGACATTCGCCTTCGCGAGGCGGGGGTGAACTTGGGTTAAGCGTTTCGTTTTTGTGTTTCGGGGCTCGTTTTCGTCGCGGCGCTAGGCGCCGTAGGTATTGCCTTCGGGCATTTCATGAATTGAACGTCTTTTCGGGGAAATGCCTCTCATTTCCTTTCTTTGTGAACTTGTGAATTTTTGTAAAACTTGAGACAGTCTATTTCCTTCAAGGTAAATTTGTGACGTTGTGGTTACTCTGTCAGTCTTCTGTAAGAAGTGTCGTTTCCCGAAAATGAGTTTCGTTTCCCGAAAAGGACCTTCATTTTCCTAAGAGGACTCTTGTTTTCCTAAATTTTCAACTCCTCTAGGATTTCCTCAATCGTTCTTTCCGCAGTAACCTTTTCTCTCCTCATTCGGATTTTCTCTTCAATATTCACAAGTCCAAATTGCTTGCAGCTTTCCTTTTGTGAGTGGCCCTGGAGTGCTTTGGTCATCCCGTCTGCAATCAATTCTGAACTTTGTTTATACTGAAGAGATAGGGTCTTTTGTTTTAGTTGTTCGCGCAGCCAATGGTTGTGTACATCCACATGCTTCAGTTTCGTCTTTAATTTTTGTAGTGGATTCTTCAAGAGGCCGATCGTTTGTTTATTGTCACAAAACAGTTGGAGATCGATCTGTCGAGTTTTTGAGCAGAGGACGAGGTGCATTTGGTCAATTGGCAGCTCGAGTTGTAGTCCTTGGAGGAGCCTTTTCTGAAATAGACCTTCCTTTGCTGCTTGTGAGAGTGCCAATAGCTCCGCTTCAGTTGTTGATGTCGTTACAGTGTCTTGTTTATTGGCTCGCCATCCTATTAGACCTCCGAAGAGTTTCATTGCATAGCCTTGAGAGCTTTTGCGGTCTAGGGAATTGTCTGCAAAAGATGCGTCACTGTGAACGTCGAACCCCTCTCCGGGACCAAACTCCAATGCATAGAAACGAGTGTCGTTTAGGTAATTGAAAACTCGATTCACCGCCTCCACATGTTTTTCGCTTGGGTTGGTCATAAAACGTGCCAGTCTTGATACTGCAAATGCGATGTCCGGCCGAGTAATTACACTGGCGTAGAGCAGTGACCCTATGGCCCTTCGATACCAGGCAGTTGTCTTGTAGCTGGCGGTGCCTTCATTAGGGAGGAGTTCTTCTTTTGACATTGGAGACGCGTTTGGCGTTTTTGAAGTGCTCTGTTCGCATATCTTTTCCACGTATGAGATTTGAGTTACCCAGATGTGCCTTGAGCTTCGATCTCGAATGATTTCCATTCCAAGGAACCATTGAAGCTCTTTTCCTCCAGTAAGTGTATACTTTCGTTGGAGTTGCTCAATAGCCTGAGAGGCACTCTTCTCATCTTCTCTCTTATATGCAAATACTATGTCGTCTACGTAGAAGAACATAAGGATATTCTCCTTCCGATAGCAACATGGTTCATTTGGGACTTGATTCCAGCCTTGAGCCTCGAGGGTATCTCCGAGGTCCATTTGCCACAAAAGAGGTGCGATGCGCAGACCGTAAAGTGCTTTGTGTAGGAGCAGTATTCGATCCTGTTTCTCACCACTCCGGTAACCGGGTGGCAGCTTCATGAATACATTGCTTTGCAGTTTTGCATTTACAAACGCATTCACTGCATCGTACTGCAGGAGCTCTAGGTCATATTTTGCAGCAATTGCTATAAGCGTCCTGAATGACTTTCCAGCAAGGGTAGCAGCATATGTATCATCTGTGCTTGACTTATACTGTTGGTCTCCTCGAACTACAAGCCTTGCCTTGCATTTTCGCAGGTACCCATGTTTGTCAAACTTATATGTGAAGACCCACATACAGTCAAGTACTTGCGAGTCTCCAATTCGGGGATCAAGCCTCGAAATCTCTGACCATGATCGCATCTGCTTATGACTCTCCAGATGGTCCTTTTGCGCTTGTTTGAACTCCTCCTCGAACCGGTGACCGGTGAGACTTCCAAAAGAGCTTGGAGCCGGTGGCAGATTCCTCCGATGGAGTCTCTCCTTGTCTGGAACGAGGTTCATATGGCTCTTTTGCGCTTCCCATCTGGGCTTCAGTCTTCCGCGGATGTATCTGCTCCTCGTTGCCTTTGTTATCAGCTTTCCTTCTTGCTTTGCAATTGGTACAGCCATTGTTCCGGCGTTGAAGGCTTGATTGAGGATTTTCAGGTCCACGTCAAGTCCTTCTTTTCTTGCAGGTGACTGTATTCCAATTTGTGCTAAGAAGCTTGAAAATGGGCTTTCTGGAGGAGTAGGTAAGAGCTCGAATCGAGCTTGAGTGTACTTTGTACCATCGTCTTCTTGATCCTCTGTTGGCTCTGCCTCTTCTGTAGGCAAGTCGTCAATCAGATTTTCGAGAGTCGATTCTTGGCTTTCAAGCTCGTCTGGGCCCTGAACAGGTTCCAAGACCTGATCGATTTGCTCAGTGTTCATAAGTGATTGCAATCTCACTTGTAATTCTTCTAGGGTTTCTTCCCCGATCGTTTCTGTCACCTGTAACTCGTTAGCGCTGAAGAATTCTTCCTCATTAAAGATAGCATCTCTAGTGATATATATCTTATTAGTCAGGGGGTTCCAGATCCGAAAGATGTTTTGTGAGTTATATCCCACAAGGTATCCGATCCACGCTTTTGGGTTTGTTCTTGATTGTAGGCGTTTATCCTTCTGCTGAGCTGACTTTGTCATCGCAAAGGCTTTGCATCCAATCATTTTCATATGCCCAATACGAGGTTGGATGTAGTTTTGCGAGCTTTGAATCGCAGAAAAGAAGCTTTCGTACGGAGTCTTCCATTGAAGTCCTTGTTTTGGGGTTCGATTCAGGAGATAGACTGCGGTGCGCATAATTTCAGGCCATAGGCCAGAGGGTAATTTGCTGTCGATAATGAGTAACCGCACTTTTTCTTTCACTACCCCCCCAGAACGCTCGCCAGAGCCGTTCTGTTGTTGTGTGCGTGGTGCACTTTCTTCCACTTGGATACCCTTGTTTTCGAGCCATGCGCGGGTCAATCCGCCTTTTCGCAGCTCGTTATCTGTTTCGATGATTCGTAGTTTGATGTTGTACATTGTTTCAAGCATCTGGGTAAAGTGTTTTAGCATTGACAGAAGGTTCTCATCATATCGATTGGTGAAATAATAGTCCCAACAGAGACCTGATTGACGATCTGTAATTATTCCGCATGACGAGTACTGGTGTAATCCTGGAGGATAGTCGTGAAAGTCAATTGAGACTCTCTCTCCTGGATTCGAGTTTCGTATCCGAGGTTCGCGTCTCTCTTGCCTCTTCATCTTTCCCAATCCGCATACGTCACATTCGATTGTAGACGGTCCCTTGATTCTCGCTCCTATGGTATGATTCACAAGGTGTTCAAGACTTCGAGGGCCTGGGTGTCCTAATCGGCGATGCCATGTCATGGCCCTTGCGTTGTTTGGCTTTTTCGCAGTCCATGAGTTGTATTGCAGGTGCCTAGTTGGAAACGCGGCTTGTTTCCCGGTTTTGGGAATGTAACTCATTACATATTGGTCGTGTTTAAGCATTAATTTGCATAGTGCCTGACCACCTATGTGTCTGATCACATCTGAGTTATTGCGCTGGTCCCACCAGTACCCAATTTGGCGTAACCTCCTCAGGGATATAAGGTTAGTGCCCATTTCTGGACAGTATGCAACGCCCTTCAAAACGAGCTTTTGAGGCTCATTTTCCAGGTTGCATACTTCTAGTTGTACTTCCCCATATCCTAGGATTGGTAGCCATCTTGACCCTGCAAAGACGCCATCCCCTGCTGTTGCGATCCCTAGTTTCTTGAACCTTTTGGCACTGTTGAAGATATGTATTGTAGTACCTGAGTCCAGTATGGCCGAGGTTTGTAACGGGTAATCGCTGCTCTTTATCATGAATGCAGCTGTCTTCTCTGAGATCACTGGCTGAAACCTCGATAGTCAATCCGACTTCTCTTTTGAGTCTTGTTTCTCCTGCTGGAGTTTCTCAAACAGTTCTCGAACTTCCTTCTTGTCCTCAAGCCGTTGTTCCCAGAGATCAAGCTGACGTTGTGATGTAGGGTATTTCTTTGGGGCCTTCTCAGGGAACGCCACCCAGCAAGATGTCGTGTTGGCGTTCTTGTGCTTCTTCTCGCATAATATACACAATTCTAACTCTATAGAAGCCCGAGGTCGTTTTGCTGATCCTTCTCTGCCTGGGCTTATCTTGGTTTCTCCCGTTGATGATCTGCTTCGCTTCCTTATTTCTGGGGAGGAGTCTTGAAACGTGGTTTTGAAGCTCCCTTTTGCCACCTGATTTCTAGGATTGCGATCGCTTCTCCTCTTCATTGATTGAATTTCCTGGCGAAATTGTGCAGAGAAAGTTAGCGGAAGGTAGGTGCCTGCTTCAATTGCATCCTTATTCTGTCCTTGTTCAATTCGCAAGAATATCCTAAATTGAACATCCAGATTCTGCTGTAGATCCTCAAACCATGTATTTGAGTGTTGTGCTTCTGCGACCCCTCTGAGCTTTGCAATTCTCATTGCCTTTTCCCATGAGGTAATCCAATCTTCCCAGTTGGTTCGACTGTTTGAAGCCAATTTTAGCAGCTCAAAATACTGTTTTCGAGCTTGTTTTCTCCTTAGCGCATCGTCGATCCCACACGCAGCTTTCAGGTTCGTATAGAACATCGAAATATTGTCATGCTGTGTGGATTCGTTCATCGCAGGGGAGCATGTTTCGACGTAGTGTGGATTGATCTTTTCAATCATCCAATTAAGGACATTCCTGATTCCATCCGCTTGCTTATTATATCTATCAAGATCGCTCTTATATATTGCCATCGATGCCTTGTATGCCTCTTGATCCTCAGGCACAAGTTCGACGTACGATGTGGCTGGATCCGACGATCTGACTGTAGACTGAGAGGAATTCGTGGAGCGGGAACGAGCTTCGTTTTGCTCTCGCGCGAGGTAGTCGCTGAACTCAGGCCTCCTTGGCTCTGTGATCCTTTTGTCTATGAACTGAGCAGGGGTATTGAGCCTTCCCAGTTCGTAGACGCGTTCAGCGGAGACTTTCATAATGTATGATTGCTCAAAGGAGTCCCAGTCAGCGGGTCCATTTAGAAGGTATCCTTTTCCGGTCGATGGAGGCATGTTGGATAGATGTTATTGGTTTCTTTCGAAAGCGGTTCGTTTTGTCGATTAGCGACTCGTTATTGGTAGTTACAGCTGTACAGTTGTGTACGACTCTGAGACTCTTAATTGTTGAACCCGCTGATTGAATTGGTGCTTGATTGAGGTTATTTTTGCTATTCTGGCTAACTTGAAAAGCGGGGTAATTTAGTCACATAACCTTCTCTATAGGGAAATGAGGTTCCTTATCAGATAACGCACTGCCTCTTATCTTAGTGGGTTTAACAGATACATTCATATAGGTAGGTTAAAGAGGTTATACCTAAAGAAGGCTATTCTATATCTATAGGGGGCTCTTACTGCCTTTAGGGATAATTTTAATAGCAATTTTACTTACCTTAATTAGTATAATTATAGCTAAAAAGGCTAAATTAACTAACCCTTAAATTAATAATAATTCTTCTATTAAAAGTTAACTTTTAATAGTATAATTAAATAAAATATCTTACCTTTTACCTTTAATACCTCTATTAAGTTAGCTAAAATTAGTATAGCTATTACTATAGCCTAATAACTTATTATAGCCTCCCTCTTTATTATAGCTTCCTTTCTTGCAGTTAATAAGTAACTATTAGACCTTATAATAATACTTTCTCTTTATAGACCTTTTTTTAATAGCTAAGTAGATATAAAAGTTAAATTTAAAGAAAAAGGCTATATTAAAGCTAGTTTTTAAATTATTTATTACCTCCCTTAAGGAAGCCTTTTTAATAATAAAATAGAATTATTATTAAGTTAAATTGCAATTTATAGTTATTAAAGATAAATACTATATATATTAAGAGATAGTTAATATAATAAAAAGTATAAAAAATAAAAATAAAAGAAAGGTATTTATTAATTAATAATAAAAGGCAGACTTATAGTAGCTTTATTTATAGATAGTAGTAAAAATAATAAAAAATAGTTTTAATATTAATAAATATATAATAGTTAATATATAGTATAAGATCTTCTTTAATAACTAACTAGTAAGAAGGTTTATTATAGAAGCTAGCAATAATAATACCTTTATTTATTATTAAGGAATACTACTGCTTATAGTAAAGAAAGCAGTCTCCCTTAATAGCTTAAAATAAAAGGCAGTTTAAAATCATTACCTAATTAAGGTAAATAATAAACTAAGTAATAATAACCTTTCTAAAAAAGTCCTAATTAAGAAGCTAGCTATATAAGTAAGTTAATAAGTTAATAATAATAAAGTTAATAAGCTACTTTCTATTCCTTTATTAAGGCTATTATAGACTTCTATAATAAATAAATAAAAAAAGATAGCTATAATATTAATATTATTAAATAATATAATTCCTTTCTCTTAAAGTAAAAAGAAGAAAATAGTAAAAGGAAGTAGTAATAATATTAATAATCTAAAAGAGCTATTTATAAAAAGTTAATTATTTACTTATAATTATATAATATCCCTATAGTTAGTTAGGGCAGAGGACTTATAGAGTGCAATTAAGAACTATATTAAGCTCTTTATAAAAGACTAAGGCATTAATTTTATAATAAAGGTAATAAAATAGCTGCAATTAGATATAAATAATACCTTAATTTAAAATTCCTTTAATAATAAGAAAATAAAGAAAGCTTTTATAAACTTATTAATATAGAATATATAGTATTAATAAAGAAATAAGTATACCTTTTATAGTATTATAAGGGGTTAAAAAGTTAAAGCTTTTATAAGGCTATAAGGCTTTAAAGATATTAGATTAAGCTATAGCTTTTAGCCTTAATTATAGGGTTAATTTTTTAATTAAAATAGGCTTAAATTATATATAGATAATATTTTTAAATACTTTAATTAATCTAAAATTTTTAATATAGGGCAATTTTAACGCTAAAATAAAGCTAGTCTTAAAAAATAATATAATCTTAATTTAGCTCTTATAAGCTTAAAATAGCTTCTCTTTAATTAGCCTTTTTAGTAATAACTTTAATCTTATTACTATTTTTAACTTTCTCTATAATACTTCTTTCTTTATTAATTTCTTTACTTTTAAAGTTATTTTAAAGCTTTAAATATACTTAATAAGTAGACTAAAGCTAATTTATAATTAGACTTTTTATATCTATTCTAGATCTTCCTATTATAACTATATCTATATAGCAGTAAGCTTTCTAAAGAGTATAAATTTCCTATAAAAGAAGACTTTTTTCCTTATACCTAAGCTTTAGCTCCTTCCCTTTAAAAGTAAGGAAGTTATATAAACTAGTTACAGTATATATTATTTTAATTTAATTGCTAAAGGAATATTTAAGTATACTATTTCTTATTATTTTTTACTTCTTTTTATATTAACTAAAAGCCTGCTTTATAATTATTTAAAGCTAGATATAATAGAGGTTATATAATTCTATTTTATTTATAGGCCTTTTTATAGTATTACTTTAAATCTTAAAGATAATATTAAATTTATATAAAGGGAATTAGGATTTCTCTTTTTAACCTAAAACTAATATTAATAAAGAAAAATCTTTTTAGCAGGACTTTAAAGTTACTATTATAAGTATATCCTATTAGTATTATATTATTAATAGATCTTTTAGTGCCTATAAGTATATATAGAAATTATCCCTTAAAGTTAATTATAGTAAAGATATTTTAAGAAATTATTAACTTTTTTAACTAAAATCTCTATTAATAAGTAAAAAAAATAAATATAGATATATATATATTATCTATTACCTTAATTATATTATTAAACTAATAAAATTTAGTATTTAGCTTAATTTATAAATTAATATATTTATAATTTAATATATAAATAAATTTTATATATAAATAATATATAAAGTTAATTAAATAAAAGAATATATTTAATATAATACTTTAATTAACTTTAAATTAATAGGCTATATTTTTTTAAGGCTTACTATAGGCTATTATCTATAAAAAGATTATTAGCTTTAATTTAAGTAATTAATATTAATTATTATTTACTTAAGTATTATTCTTTAATTATTAAAAAAGTTAATAAAAGTTACCTTTATTTATATAAAATAGGTTATTAAATATTATATTTAAGGCAGTTAATAGCTATAAGGTATAAGCCTAAAAGTTAATAAAGATATTAATATAAGGCTACTAAATAAGTAAATTATCTTTATAGTAAGGCTAATAGTAATATTAATAGCTAAGGCAATTTAAAAAGGTTATAATAATAGCTAACTGCTATAGCTATTAATTATTAAAGTTATTAATAATAATTCTATATATAAAGTTATTATAAAGGCCTAATTATAAGAGATATCCCTTATATATAGTATTTTTAAGTAATTAATAAAGCTATTATAGTCTTATTATTATATTAATTTATATACTTTTATATTTAGTATTTAATATAGTAAAAAACATTAAGAAATAGGGATATTACTTAATATTTTATTCTTATTTAGTAAATTATAGGCCCTTTTACTAGCTTGGTATATTACTGGCTTATATAAAGGCTATTAAGTTAGTTATTTATTATTATATTAAGATTATAGTAAGAAAATAGGCCTTAAGATAGAAAGGTCAGTTAGCTAACCCTCTTTATGCCACTTTCCTGGCAGAAATTAACTACCTGGCGGTTTTTACCGGGCTTGCCGATCAGGGCCCTGGCCCGAAATGATGTCACCAATATCGTCATTTCTCCTCACTTTCAGCACTCACAAAGCAATTTCTCGTCGGGAGAATGCATCTTCACGTAATATTGCAGCACCAAGGCCCCATCAGATGATTCAATAGTAGCATAAATAATTGTCTAGATCGGGCTCCGTAGTCTACGAATAGACGCCTCTACTCTAGCAGAATGCTGAATACTATAAACGCTCATCAAGTCTAAGTGAACATGATCCATTAGATGCTCGCTCGTCTTGGTGCCATTGTACGTCTCAACGCCTTCTTGGCCTCCGTCTCTTCTACTAAAGGCAAGACTCCTTGCTCTTTCATCTTGTTAAAAAACTCCTGCCCATACTTATACCCCAGTTGGTACAATTCATCGAATTTGTGGAAGTCAAGAGTCCCATAGTCATCGATTGGTGGACGCATGTAAATGCATCCAGCCATCGTTTTTGCACGTTCCAAAGCATCAACACTCGACACGTATGCCAGTCGTCCTTGAATCTCCGCAAGAGTTGGCGGGTTAGGGTGAGACGAGAATGGATTCCATCGGTTCACAAAAGCCCATGCACCAGAAAGTGAATCACCATACGTCTGCGGCGTGTCATCGTCCAAAGCACCTACATCAATGGCAAAAATTATGTCAACTCCGAGACCCTTCATGTGAGACACGGTCAAATTGTCAATGTAACCGCCATCCAGTAGCATGCTGCCCTCATCGCACAGAGGTGGGAGTAACCCCGCAAGGGACATGGACGCTCTGATATATCTCCATGCGTACCCACTGGTGTGGAACTCAGCTCGACTCTTACTGATATTGGTTGTGTTGCAGTAATATTCGAGCCAGAAATCTTCCATCTGCGTGTCGCCTAAAGCCTTGAAGATACCACGGTTGAATTCGTGTCCTGTGGTGTAAGATGCGGAGGGATACGTCAGATCAAGAGCAAACCGCCATAGACTGGCCATTCGCCCTGCAAATTTCTTGGCAAATCCAAACATAGGCACGACATCAGCATGCCTGGCGTACAGAGCGCCAACAAAAGCACCGATCGAAGTTCCTCCAACGAGATCAATAGGAATTCCGGCTTCTTCCATGGCTCGGATGATACCAATTTGAGTGATGCCTCGAGCACCGCCTCCGCCAAGAACAAGTCCAATGGATTTACCACATAGTCGTCGTGCCAGGCGATGAAAATCGCCCTTGTAAGGAGAATCGGGTGAGTAGTATGGCGTGTGATGCACCTTGCGAGACGTGTATTTTTGAATCTCAGCCTGTAAGACCTGAACACGTTCTTTAAGTGCTTGACCAAGTTTCTTGGGGGCATGGACTGGCATCTCGTTTGTCCTGAAAGCCATTTGCACATGACAGTGGCCACCGTTGATCCACATACGGTTGTGCAGCCAAGCCCGAGTCAGCCCAGGCCGTGAATAGCGCTCAGCATGAAGTAAAACCAAAACTTTTCTAGCGGTAGATTTCATGCCAAGCATAAAGCGTTCGTATTCACCAATAGCTGGTGATCCTTCGGCAAGACCCACCAAAAGGATGCTGTCAGCTTGCGTGATACAAGTCTGTGTCCACGGCGAGTTGACGTTCGTATCTAGAGCCAACATGTTAGCTCGAGGCTCTCGTCCGAAAGTCCAGAAAGAATGTTGTAACAGGAATAAGTCAGGAAAAAATTAGAGTTAATAGAACCAACATCGGCTTTGCCTCTGGAGTCTATGTGTGATTTTATCATCATAAAAGGAATGGCTGAAGAAAGAAAACATGTTATTGCTTACCTGCAACATAGACAACCAGGCCATACTTCTCTTCCAGATCAGCAAGATATTGGGAAAGCCTGAGCTTCCCCATCTTGTTGAAAGCATGCTTGCCGAGGTGGTTAAGAATGGCGGCCTGATTGAGTGATGTGGCCCCATTAGCTGGGCCAACTTGCGCCAGGGCATTCATGAGTCGGTTTCCAAACTCAACAACAGGTACACCCGCGGTAACAGGCAAAATCGCAACAGTTCGTAGATTCATATTGGACTTGCGCATCAGAGTTTTTGGATTGGTGCTAGCATCTTTGTACGAGAACTTGGAAGTCTCGTCAACGATTGCCCTCATTCGTGATGCAATGATCTTTGAAATTTTGATGGTGATATTCGGATGCTCTTGTGCCAAGCTGTTGAAGAGTGTTCGGGGGAATTTCACCAACTCCGTATCTCGAATAGCATGCAGAGTCCCTGGGCGAGCAGTTTCTGTAAGCACCTCTAGCTCACCGACGCTGTCACCTTGTCCGTATTCGGCCAGAGCCGTTACGCCGCCACTGCCGCCCTTTCGCTCCTGGACCAGACGAAGGCGACCGTTGAGAACGATATAAATCGCCTCACTTTCATCACCTTCGTGAAATAGCACCTGCCCTGCATTGACTTGAACCCATTCCAGAGCAAAGTCAATATGTAGAATCAGGCGGGGCAAGATGTTGGTCAGCCTCTTGGCCATAGTGAGAAGAACAATCGGATAGCGGTCAACAATCCGCTCCAGCGAAGCGCGAGGCAGGAAGCCTACATAGACATCCGTCTTTGCAACAACATCAATGAAAGACCGGTATGAAGACACACTTCCGATGTAACCAGCCAGCCCACCCGGTTTGACCAAGGCAATGCTGCGACGAGGCTTCTTCGATGTCGCTTGTTGCGTCTCGGCCTGATCTCTTGCAGCTTCGGTCCGAGCCAGATTGGGGAAAGAACCCATTTCAGAAGCATCTGGGGATGAAGGAGCTGGTTGAGATGAACCAAATCCGTTAGATTGTAAGATGTTGTGAGCATCTGCCTCACCACTCGTACCAATGTCTAAGAACCCATCGACGACATAGTACAAGCCAGGGTTTCGTTCTCCTTGCTCTACAAGAACAGAGCCTTTGGGAAAGAAGACGATCTCAACCTCATCCTTCATGTCGCTCGCAAGACCCTGAGCGCTCACCGGAGCGTGTAAAGCGGTTCCTCCAGAGGTCACCGACTCAGTCTCGCCGTCAACAGAGCCATCGTAAGGAGGCATGAAACCGAATGCGTTGTTTTGGCTGTAAAACTTTGATCGCCGATGGTCGAACGACACCAGTCTGGGAGAGCCTTCCATGGACTCAGGCTCGCGGGATGCACTTCCATTGGCATCAAGCCCAAGTGACTTGAACATGCACTCCAAAATAGAAGCACGGAAGAGATTGTCTTCATCCACAGTTTCTCGCGGATCCATCGTCATGCGACCAAGCCTCCTCGAATCAAAGGGATCATTGAAAAACCTATCATCCTTTGGATTCGCGCCCTGGTGCCTCATCGAGACCCCCGAAACGGATCGTTGATCCGCCGGTGAGATACGCGAAGTCCCTCGAGCTAACTGAATATTAGACAGCAGGTCTCCAGGGCTCGGAGTGTGGGGAGAAGTTCTTTCGCGAGGTGGTGCAATAGTGCTTGTGACAACCGAAGTCGTCCGCAGTTTAGTCATTGATTGCAGCATAGCCTCTTTCCGAAGAGTTGTACTTGACCTTCGCCGATGAGTTGAGGCCGAGTTGTGCAGTGCAATACCCTTCGTGTCATCATCTTCGTCTGCACGTTCCCTCTCGCGCTTGAACTTCTCCTTGAGACGTTCTAGAGCATCACCTCGCAGAATATTAGGGAGCTGGCATACTGTATACTTGATCATGCTCTTCTCTGTCTGCAGTACTTCGCTAGTCAAGCCGAGATAGTTGAATGCCTGCGCAAGCGTGACTCTTTGAAATCTTGAGAGAATAACATGGACAATGTGTGCGGTTGCCTTTGGGTAGATTTTGATGAGTCTTCTAAATGCGCTCGCTGGGATGATGGCAATTGTTGTATCAACCGTAGCACGAGCAATAATGTCTGGATGAGCCGAGCCAGATGTTGCCCTTGTTGGCAAGGGCGGCCGAGTAGGTGGAGGTGTATCGCCATCTAGTGACATGGCAGGAATCGCACCCTGATCGGTTTCCAAGCCAGAAACACCAAGACCTTCGGGTTTCTTTTCATCCGCCTCCATACCGTTCCGGGACCGAGGTGTGCCCGGCATGGACATGTTGACGTCTGAAGGAACACGTCGAAGATGGGGCTTCTCGAAGGTCGGATGTCTAAGCCCGCTGCTTTGGGCAGGATGCAAAGAAGAGTCCTCCTGATCATCATTAGGCCGTAGCCTAACATCCTCGGTAAACAAAGACATGATGGAGAACAAAGATGACATAGGTGCACCATTCCGAACTTCTGTAAGAAGCTGGTATGTCTGTTGACCAGGAGCGATATCGTCCTCATCTGAAGAGTCCAAGTCAAGATGTCCCCGAGAGGCTGCTGCGGCGCGGGGGCTCCGGTTTGACTTAACAAAGATCTCTACCAGACCATCGACGACGATACAGAAGCCTTTTTCTTCTTCGAGGTTGATGGTCTCGCCAGCAATGAGCTTCCTCGTTTGCATGCTTCGAGTCAACTCATGAAAGACGGGCCGTTCCAGGTAACCGAAGATCTTGATAGCACTCAAGAACTCATCTAGGTAATTTGCCAGCCCAGACTTGGTGCCACCTTCGTGGGTGTCTGGAAAGAGATCGATGTCCGGCTCTTTGCGCTGTGGCTCTGGTGGCAGACGAGAGTACATGTTCAGGATGCGATACCTGACAACCCAACTAACGGCCGACACGACCGCTGCCATGATAAACATGCTATAGGAATATTAGCGTTACGAAGCGGAAGAGACTATTGGTCAACGTACAGTGTAGTAGCGTTCATCGTGACAGTCCAGCTTGTAGAGAACAGATGGAAGAGAAAGGAAGGGACATTGATAGTCGCAATTCGAATGACCCAATATAAAATTGTGGAAGTGATGTGAAGAAGAAACCATATCAGCCACCCAAAGAGGCCAAACCATGTGTAAGGCTCATGGGCGGTGACAGCAGGCATGGTGCTCACGATAGAGGGAGAGGAGCTGCTGAGGGCATAGGCGACAGTCTCAGCGACGTCGCCGGCCATTTGGGCGGCATTTGACGGATCAGATGCCATGGCTGGTTATGAGGCTGCTGCGCATCATACCGTAGCATCCTGTAGAAAAAAGAGCCGCGTGGAAGCGGAGGGAGAGTTTTGGAGCAAGGGAGAAAATTGGAGGTAGAGGTTTTATGAACATGGGAAAGGAAAAAAGAGCGTGGCTGCTTCTGCGCGTGCAAGCTTTTAGCTTGTGATCGGGTGCGGAGCTACAGGGGAGCTCAGGTGCCGAGGATTGGCCGGTTCAGGCCCCACCCCACTGAGAGACGGTGGGTGAGCCGCTGAATTTGTTCCGCGTGGGCAGGTAGTGGAGGGGCTACCCGTTGGTGCCGTCACTTGTGCATCTGCTTGGATAAGCCATCACCACCTAAGTTATTCTTTTCTCGTTATAACGATCACGATCCCCAAATCGATTTATTCGGTGAAAACAGACGGTAGAAGCCTGTTTTGTCTCGTGCCAAGCTGCCACATCCCACATGACCATGCGCTCTTGAGCTCGGCACCCTACGATAGTCTTTCAGATGCCCTTTGCGCAACTCGTCGTCGGCAGCCCAGGCTCTGGAAAGAGTACCTACTGTGATGGCAGTAGGTTTTTCACGATACTGAATCTTCTGTGTCTGTAGACTTACCGATAATAGTGCACCAGTTCCTCGGCGCCATCGGGCGAGCCTGTTCGGTCGTAAATCTCGATCCTGCCAATGACCATACAAACTACCCTGCAGCACTCGATATTCGCAACCTAGTTAAACTCGAAGAAATTATGAAAGATGACAAGCTGGGACCTAATGGTGGCATTTTATATGCTCTTGAAGAATTGGAACATAACTTCGAGTGGCTGGAAGAGGGACTGAAAGAATTCAGTGAAGATTACGTTCTTTTCGACTGCCCGGGACAGGTGGAACTATACACACATCACAATTCCCTACGGAATATCTTCTACAAACTTCAGAAGATTGGATACAGGGTTGGTAAATTCCCTGTATGGAAACACAGCGACTGACCGTGTATAGCTTGTCTGCGTCCACCTCTCGGATTCTTTCTGCCTAACGCAACCCTCGCTATACGTATCGAACGTCCTCCTTTCCCTCCGAGCCATGATCCAGATGGACATGCCGCATATAAACATCCTCTCAAAGATCGACAAAGTCTCCGAGTATGACGAGCTCCCGTTCAACCTCGACTATTATACAGATGTAGACGACCTGACATATTTAACGCCCCATCTCGAATCAGAATCGCCGGCTTTGAGGAGCGAAAAGTTTGGCAAGCTGAACGAGGCTATCGCAAATCTGATCGAGAGTTACGGTCTGGTACGTTATGAGGTCCTGGCCGTCGAAAATAAGAAAAGCATGATGCACATTCTTCGTGTCATTGACCGTGCCGGTGGATACGTCTTTGGCGGTGCTGAAGGTGCCAATGACACAGTGTGGGCGGTCGCCATGAGGAGTGAGTCGTCCATGCTAGAGGTGCAGGATATCCAGGAGCGCTGGATTGATCAAAAGGCGGAATATGACCAAATGGAGCGTGAGGCAGAGGAGGAGCAGGCTCGCATCCAAGAAGAACAGGCCATGGAGCTGGACCAAAATGAACCATTTGCTCCAGCGGGTGGAATGGATCCCGACTTTGGAGATATGACAGTTCCAAAGGACAGTGGGATCAAGGTAGTTAGAAAAAAATGATACCCGTTCATCAATCCTCATCATCCATTTCTTCATCACTCGACGCGTCGTTGACGTCCAGAACCATTTCGTCCTGATTACGTAGCGAAAGGCTGAGAGAAGACTGGGAGTCCGTATCTTCCTTTGCGGCAAGGATGAGTCTCTTGGCCTGACGAATAGCTTCTTCCTCAGCTTTGCGGATTGTCCCACTGACGCGTACAACGCGGAATATACACGGCCTTCCGTCTTTGACGGGAACGTGATCCATAAAGGTCAATGTTGACCAGAGCATTTGATAGTGAGCCCTTGAACATCGTAAGATGAAAGTCGAGGTTGCTAGGGACAAGTATTTTACTAGACATGTCAGGAATGCGAACCGGTTCAATTTTACCATCCACTACTGACCTGAGCAGCTCATTAAAGCTCCAGATCCACAATCGCCATAAAGCGACGCGACTTCAGCTCTGATACCCCTGATAAGAGCACCAGGAGTGAGCTTTTCGATGGTTGGTTGATGGTTAAGAACAAAGTCTGGCAAATCTGATTTTGCAGCCTTTGCAGGGTCTGGCAGGTAAACAATGTTGACAAGGAGATACCTCTCCTTTATGCGCACCATTTTGAGAAAGCGGCGGTGAAAGATCGAATGATGATGAGGCTGTGAATGTTGGCGGATGGAAGAAGTCGAACCAATGCTTGTGACTGAAGAAGTCGACTTGTATCTCCGAGGAAGTTTACTGTAGCGGCTTCGGGGTCTGCCCCACCAAGACCGGGGCGGTCCAGCGGGGCCGTAGATGAGGGAGCTTCCCCGCCGTCACCAGTTGACGAACTCAACTCCCTGTAGAAGCTATACTCTTGACAACTATACACAGGTACTGGTATTTTTACTCTATGCAACGGTTTTCTTCAGAAATTGTTACTCATTTCGCGTAAAAACCATGGCTTCCGGTCCCTTGAAAGCGGCGCTTCTTATCGTCTCGACGACAGCAGCCAAGGACGCTTCCGCTGATGCTTCAGGACCTATACTCACCCAAGTACTGAAAGATGAAGGCGATGGGAAGTGGGAGATTCACGATACAAAGATTGTCTCGGATGATGTGCTTGCTATCCAACGACAAATAACTACTTGGACCGACGGCCCTGATACTGTCAACCTCGTTGTGACAACTGGCGGAACTGGTTTTGCTACTGGAGACTCTACACCAGAAGTAAGTATTCAATAGAGATATCTATGAGCCATTGAGGGCTAATCGTATTTAGGCAGTCACTCCCTTACTTCATAAGCAGGCCCCAGGCCTCGTTCATGGCATGTTAGCAGCGTCTCTCACAGTCACACCCTGTAAGCGACATCGCTTCCAATATCGCATCAGAGAGTCCTAACAAGATTGTTAGTTGCAATGATGTCACGTCCAGTAGCAGGAGTCCGCAACTCGTCCATCATTGTGACCTTACCTGGTTCACCCAAAGGCGCCAAGGAGAACCTCCAAGCCATCGTCAAGACACTACCCCATGCCTGTATCCAGGCTGCAGGTGGTAATTCCAGAGCTATTCACTCTGGCGGAATTAAGAAACTGGAAGCTGAAGCAGGCCTCACAGGTGGAGATACCCAGTCTACAGCTGCCAGTGGATGCGGTCATCATCACCACGGCCATGGTCACGGTCATGGTCACGGTCACGAGCATGGAAATCTTGTGAGACACACAAAGCCCGGAACTACTCTCTCTAATGATCCTGCACTTGGACCTTCTCGCAGATACCGAGAATCGCCCTACCCCATGCTGCCAGTCGAAGAAGCCCTGTCATTGATCGAAGAGCATACTCCTGAACCGGAGGTTATCTCAGCACCAGTCAATCAGTCCATCATCAACTCAGTTCTGGCCGAGGATGTCAAGGCCAGAGAGAATGTTCCGGCATTCCGCGCCAGTATTGTGGATGGCTACGCAGTTGTGGCCCCTAAGGATGGCCAGCTGAAGGGCGTTTTCCCGGTAACAGCCATCTCTCATGCTTCACCTGGTGAGATCGGGGCTCTGAACGAGGGAGAACTGGCTAGAATCACCACAGGAGCCCCTCTGCCTCCTGGTGCCACGACTGTTGTTATGGTTGAGGATACTGTCCTCAAAACAATGTCAGATGATGGCAAGGAGGAGAAGGAAGTCGAAATTCAAGTCGATGGAGTAAAGGAGGGTGAGAACATCCGCGAAGTTGGTAGTGATGTCAAGCAAGGCACAGTTATCCTCAACAAGGGAGAGACTATCAGCGGTGTGGGCGGTGAGATCGGTCTTCTCGCTTCCGTGGGAATATCAGAAGCAAAGGTTTACCGTCGTCCTGTGGTAGCTGTACTATCTACTGGCGATGAGATTGTCGAGTACAACCGCCCGGGCGATCTAAAACTTGGCGAAGTCCGCGACACCAATCGAATTACTCTCATGTCCGCAGTGAGGGAATGGGGTTATGAAGTTATCGATCTTGGCATTTCTAGTGACAAGCCCGGCACTTTGGAGGAGACTCTCCGTGATGGACTCAGACGCGCAGATCTTCTCATCACCACCGGTGGTGTCTCCATGGGCGAGCTCGATCTTCTTAAACCAACGATTGAGCGTTCTCTTGGCGGCACTATTCACTTCGGGCGTGTCGCTATGAAGCCCGGAAAACCAACCACCTTTGCCACAGTTCCTGTCAAGGACAATTCGGGCCAACGTGTTACCAAGACCATCTTCTCACTTCCCGGCAACCCGGCGTCGGCTCTGGTTACTTTCCATTTGTTTGTGCTCCCTTCACTGCACAAGCTATCTGGCGCCTCGACTAAGGGCCTCCCAAGAGTACCTGCAATTATCTCGCACGGTTTCCCCTTGGACCCTAGACCCGAGTATCATCGAGCTGTGGTCACAGTTGGCAAGGATGGGCTGCTCTCAGCTACAAGTACTGGAGGACAACGCAGCTCAAAGGTCGGAAGCTTGAGGTCAGCTAACGCCTTGGTCATTTTGCCCAGTGGGAAAGGGAAACTGGAGAAGGGATCAAAGGTTGAGGTTTTGCTATTGAGCGCTGTGCAGGCTGCTTAGAATTTGGTTCAAGTCCCAGTAATGAGTCGTGACCAAACATACAATGCACATGCCTGCATAAAATAAAAATCTTTAGTAACATGTAATTCAAATCTCATCGTGATGTACACTTCCACCTCCATATGATACTGGTACTGGTACAGGTACAGCAAAAATACGTCCCACCAAGCCAATCTTCCAAACGCCTGACCAAATATTATTGGCGCAATGCATGCACGCGCTCCGTCTCTTTTGAACACACAAGGTGGTGCCGTCGGTAAACCCGCCGGACTTGATGATGTCGTCTAAGGTAATGGATAGGTGACGGGCTTATTTCTTCTCGCCGAAGGCAGGGGCCTTGCTAGAGACTAGAAGACCAATGATAAGACCGAACAAGCCAAGCACTGAGCTGAAAATTTCGATGACAAGAATCTTGACGAAGCTAGAGACGTATAAGTAGTTGGTCTAAGTTATGATGATTTTAGATATATGACGTACAGTGAAGGATCAGCAGCATCGGCCAGAGCAGCACCGCTACCGTTAATTCCAACGGCAACACCGCAGACAAGGTTGCACATGCCGACGGTAATACCAGACCAGAAGAGGGCATATCCAGTGTAGTAGGAGTTTGCGGAGTAGAGCTCGGCTCCAGAGACGTTCTCGACTTTTTGCGAGAAGACAATAGCCATGATGACGCCGTAAATGGCGACAACTTCACAGAAGATAATGGAAATCAAGTTCTTGGTTCGGATACGAGGGGCCTTAACACCACCTCCGAGAATCGACGAGCCGGTAATGAAGATGCCCCTGAAACCAATGTGTCAGAGCTGTGCTATAAGGACTGTTGGTTGAGGGTATACGCACCATGCAGCGCCGACGACAGAGAGACCGATACAAAGCGCGATTCCTAGCGTCGCCCAGGTATAAGGCGAAACTGATTCGAGAAAACCGCCGATATCGAAGGACTCGCCACTTCCGGTGAAGAGCATGTCTGCACGACAGCATCATAGTCAGTAACAAGCACAATGAAGCCTCCAGGTATCAAGGCGTATGGGGAACGGGTTTCGCGTACAAGCTCCAACGATAGTCAAGAACGACCCAATGCCGCCCACTCCATAGTACAGACTCATTGCGACGGTATTCGAATTGTTATCTCGACGATCCAGGGGCTGATGTGTTGGCGATGGTGAGCGTTGGGTCGGATGAAGGTGGCTTATTCTGAGCTTGAAGGAGCTCCTGTTTCAAGGTACCTTGAAGCTGCGATGCGTGTCCAGCACGCAGGCAACTGGACTGGAATAACTGGGACCGACGTCACATGATGCGAGGCTGACTGGTGGTTTGTGGCGCGCTTAGTCATTCCCGCTTTGTACATCCCTCGAGGCACATGCATCTCATCAACCTTGCCCTTGACAAACTATCAACCACCCAAAACCAAAAATAGTAATTTAACGACCGCCTTCTTTTCGCGCCCGAACTTCAAAACCGAAACCATGGCTACCGGAGCGCAATCTTTCTATGAGCTGTACCGTCGAAGCAGGTACTACGCCATATTGCTATGCGCTGCTATGCGACAGCCTGACTAACATGGATCACTGTAGCATTGGTCTCGCTTTGACAGATACCCTTGATGATCTCATCAGCGACGAGCGCATCAACCCCCAACTTGCTATGAAGATTCTGAGCAATTTTGATCAGGCAATCACCGAGGCTCTTCAGAAGAACGTTAAGGCTAGACTTCAGTTCAAGGTTGGCGAACACCTCCGAGCTCGGCGCACGTACTTCGACCAAAACTAACCACCTCTTCTACAGGGAAGCCTCGACACCTACCGATTCTGCGACGAAGTCTGGACCTTTTTGATCAAGAATGTAACCTTTAAAATGGACAATGGGAGTCAATCCGTCACGGCGAACAAGGTCAAGATTGTTAGCTGCAACGCCAAGAAGCCTGGCGAGGGACAATAAGTCAACGACTCACGAATGCGCACGATCGAACACGAAGAAAGGGATTTGCAACTTTTACAGATTGGGAAACTACCGAAATTCTGCTTTTCAGCATTGGGCGGCGTTTGGAACCTGGCTCTTTACAGTTACAGGATATTGATTTATCGTGGGCAAGAAGTTTAGCACTAGATTCAGTGCTAGGAAACTAGACTTGGTTTTATGCACAGTCAACAGAAGTTTAGACGAGAATGATATTATATTGCTTTATTTGGACTCTACTGAATAGCGAGATAACAGCAACATGACGTCTATAAATTCACTTCCCCGGATTCTGGTGGTGAAGCCGGCCCGTCAGGGAGCAAGAAAATATCGGGCCTTGATATAAGGTGTTAAAATAAACTCAGTAAAAATTCTACTAAACCTATACTAAATTTATACTAAATTACCTAAATTTCTAAATCTTTTTGCCATTTAGGATCAAAGTCCCCGAGTTTTGTTTCCTCCTCTACCTACCTAGGCTGGCTTCTTAAAACGTCTCTAACCAGGGGCGACTCCCGTCTGCCTAAGACAGGTGGCCCCCCACTAAAAGACCACTTCTCAGCCTCTAACAAGGACGCCAAGTCCATCCATCATCATCAGGGGTCCTCCATTCTCACCAACCTAAGACCTCCGAAGAATCCGACGACCATGCTCCGTAAACGTCAGAAGCCAGAAGCTGGACCTCCATCTTCTTCACCTTTACGGAAACAACCCTCCCCTGAGATGCCGTCACCAAGTAATTGGAGTCTGCGGTCGCAATGGATGTTCTTTGCAGTTGCTAGTGGTGCTTGTGCTGCTTTCAATGGAGTTTTTGCAAAGTTGTAAGTACAAGGACATATATCACTTATAGCCACGATTATGTAGAGGCTATTCCAAGTGTACAGTGCAGATCGCATCATAGAAACTTCAGGTTGGAAAGAGGTAGCTTAAAAGATCAAGGTATGCTAACTTACTCAGGACAACTACACAACTCACCACCAATCTATCCGACAGCATTGCCAAACTGATCGGCCTATCCGCTCATGAGCACATAGCCGAATATCTCGTTCGAGGGGTAAGTTGATCTCCTTTGCGCTTACTCGACTCACAACTAAACCTTTCAGATATTCTTTGTCCTCAATTTAACATTCAATGGCGTTGTAAGTGACTTCCAGTCGAACCTCTGACCACGCACTTATATGCTTCAGATGTGGACGCTGTTTACTCAAGCTCTTGCCCGTGGTACGTCCACAACTCAAGTCTCCATCCTGAATACATCCACGAACTTCATGGTTACCGCTGTCCTAGGTGCCTTGATCTTCTCAGAAGCTCTCCCTCCTCTGTGGTGGGCTGGTGCTGCGCTTCTTGTCGCAGGCAATGTCATCGTGGGACGGAAGGATGAGACTAAAGATGCTGGTGCTGCGGCAGCTGCTGAAGGGCCGAGTTATGTTCCTTTGCCGACTGAAGATGATGGTGCACAGCGGGATGACGATGAGGATGTTATTGATTTGGGCAGAGAGTCGGATGAGAGAACACGATAGACAGGCTGGCTAGTCACACAGTCGTGGTGCAGAATGCCACGAGAGACATGCTGTTGGATCTTTGATAGAATTGAGATATTTAGCATAAGTTGAAACAAAAATAGATTCAATCCCGAACACCAGCTTATCATGCACGTCTCTATGGGAACAGATAATAAAATGTAGCAATCAACATGGTCATACAATTACCGCCGACTCTCCAGCTCGACACCCTCATCGAGCACCTCCTCGTCACCGTCCAATATTTGCCCTCTCCCCAGTGGCCGCTCGCTACCAGAAGTGCTTGTCAGGCGAATCCGGCCTCCTGAGTATCTTGAAACTCGGCCAGAGAACCAATTACCGGCTCTTTGGAAAAGGTTCCAAAGTTGCTCTTGCCCCTCTTCGATACGATGATCATCCTTGGGGTTCTCGGCGGCTTCGACCTTGAATTGGTATTTCAAACAGTCTTTGACGGTTACGAGACCAGTGAGCTTGCCATGATATTCAATCAATATGACTCGAGGTCCGATCTTTTGAAACAGCTCCATGACAGTCTCGAGGGGTAGTCTCGGGTGAGCCGTGACGGGTGTTGCATCAACATATCGGCTAAAGTCGAGAGTTGAAGAGTGAGATGAGTCGCTATGGATGTTGTTGAGCGATGTACTGGACAGATTTGCCGTCGATGGTGCAAATGTGCATTTTGCAGTCTCTGATAACGGTGAGGTTCGACTCATCTTATCAATGGCATATCGCAACTCCGTTCTGCCGATATAACCAACAAGTACCTTGGTGTGTTTATCTTCCACCACGGGGAAGCCTTGGTATCGATCATCAGCGAGGAGGCTCTGGACCTCGCCCAAGGTAAGCCCATGAACGGGCATCGAGACAACAGAAGTTCTCATGACAGCTGAGACAGGAACTCCGAAATTGTGCTCTTCTTTACTGTCGAGGAATGGCATTCCACTGAACCATATCATTCTATCTGCGATGCCTCCCTTGCCAAACAATTCGCTGACAGCTTTGGTGACTCCAACGACGATCATGGTGGGGAGAATATAGTTCAGAGCACCTGTGAGCTCAAACATGATAACCACCACAGATATGGTGATGTGCATGATGCCACTGAGTGCCGCAGCGGCTCCTAGCAGGGCATATGTACCTGGTGTGATGCAAGGCTCGTCAGGTTTACATGCGGAAAAGAAAACGCTGGTGGGATTGGCTTCGTGAATAGCTTGAACAAGGATTCCAATTGTTCTTCCGAAGGACGCTCCAATTGCCATTGACGGAACGAAGATACCAGCGGGAACCTTGCATCCATAGGATAGTATAACCAGGAAAAGTCTTAGAAACGTCGCCAGGAACAGTGAAATTATGTTCCACCATCTCTTGTCAGGCTCACAGAGACCATGGTACGATTCTCCACGCCCACATTCCGAGAAGAGGATCTCCATACTCTCTGTCATGTCTATCCTCAAGAAGGCGTTGGGGTAGGCAATAATAGCAGTTCCCGCAGCCAGTAAAGTCGCTTCGAGAACTGCATACTCCTTCAAGTACTTCTTTCTGAATGACTGAACCCGCAAATTCCACTTGATCACAAAGGCTCCGTAGAGACCTCCGAAAATACCAATTAGGACGTAGAATAGCAGCTCGAAGAAGTGCCAGTCGTTCTTATACTCGACCTGGAACATGACTAGTTGGCCCGTTCGGAAAGGATTCATAGCAGCGAGAACAGCTGTCGCTACCAGGGCACAAAAATAGCTTCGCCATAATGTCTTGAGAGGAAACTGGTTCGACATTTCCTCAAGAGAGAAAAGCACACCGCCAATAGGACTGCCAAAGGCGACAGCGACACCGGCAGCTGCCGAGGCGCTCAGAAACTCCCTAGTCTTAGAAGCGTTGCGTTTGTATTTGTCGAAAAGTCGAGAGATCACATTTCCCGTACACACGGCGTAGTGTACACTTGGGCCTTCTTTTCCAACAGACAAGCCAGAGGCGATAGCTAGGGGGAGGCATACCGACTTGATGATCAAAGTCCACCATCCAAGGAAGCCTTTCATAACGAACCCAGCAATGATGCACTTGATCTCAGAAATACCTGAACCGGCAGCATATGGTGCAAAAGACTTAACCAAGGTGCCTGCGACACAAGCAAATAGAGTCTATGCCGTTAGTATAAACAAGTCCGAATGAAGACTTGGCACTTACTGCAAAGACAAAATATATAAAATAGTTGAAGGGTTCGAAGCCAGTCCATCTGTGCCACTGATCGCAGCCTGTCTGGCATCAGCATCATTCTTGTTATCATACCCTGGGTAGCCTGGACACCACATACCATTCTCTTCTCCCCAGCAGCAGAAGTTCTCATTTAAATAGAAGCCTGTCTCGCAGTAGCCCATCTTGACGTCGGAGAGCCATTCTGTAATGATATTGAGTAGTGCTGCATTCAAGCCAATAGCAACACCAATGATTGTTACCACGATCCAGGCTTGCGCTGCATCATAACTCCTCCACAGCTGATATCGCCAGCCTGGCTGTCCTTTATCGTAGAGGCCGGCCGCTTGCTTTCTTCGCGCCTTACGCTTAGCTTGCTCTCGCGCCGCATCTTGCACCCAGTCTGCCGTGTATCAGTATCGGAGTCCGTATTGTAGTCGATCGAGTCGCATACCTATTGTTGTAAAGTCCTGGTCCAGCTAGTTAGCACAGAGCCGCATATCCAGTGTCCCACAACATACTTCATATCTCTTAATCTCGGCAATCTCCTCCTCGATAAGCCCAGCCCCTGTCCGTGCTGCACTCCCTGTTTCTTGATCTGCATTCGAAAAGACGGAGGATAAACGCGATACCACCGAAGGACGTCTTTCAAGTCCAGGTCCAGGAGGCGCCAAGCTGAAGGATGATTGTCGCACGTTCATGGTTCAGGCAAGGCGACCATTGTCGCTCAACCGCTATCTTTGAATTCGCGCAAGTTGGGATGATCGGATTGAATGATTAAAAATGCTAGCGAGGCGAAGATGAGGGCTGTTTCTTTGGTAAAGGCTATTTATTTCGTAAACGTTGTTATATGGTGAGTGTCATAGTGACCAACAGGGATGCTGACAGCTGATGTGTGGCTTTGGGTTCAGCCACAGTATCGCGTTTAGTGGTTGCAGCATCGCGTCTCGGACCTCATCAGTGAATGTCATTCTTCGTTTACTGTAGGTATCTTGGCTTCACAAGAACAGTAATTTCACATTCAACTCGACGTATCAGCCATTGATATCGATGCAAAACCTTCGATTTTCTCTTTTATAAGCATATCCCTCATATTTCCTTCATTCTCGACTCCCAACTCTCGAACGAATCGCAGCCCCTGATACAATTCTTGGAGAATTCGCTTGTGGTCAAGGTATGGCTCACATTTCCTGTTTTCAAGATGGTCGTGCAATTCAAGTGTCATTCTCAACTTTGAATTTACCGTGTGCTTCATTCTGGTGTTTATTTGTCCCTGCCTTGTATTTTCTGGTTATTCCTACGACTCTCTTACCCCTGTACTCAACTTTGACCTTCGTCCTCCGCCTCACGCATCGATGCATTTGTTTAGCTCTTCTAACTCACTCAGACTCACTCAATCTTTTCACATTTCCCTGCAATTTCTCTACTACCGCCATGCCTTATAACACCACTGCTATTCCTCCTCGGAAGGAGCCTACAGGCCAGAATCAGCTCCCTCGTAAGCTACCTATTGACCATGCTCTTCAGTCCCAACCTAACATGACGATAGTCTCTAGAGTTAAAAAGATCATCGCACAAGACCCAGATATCGGTCTGTGCTCTAACAATGCAGCCTTCGTGATAACTCTCGCTGCCGTATGTGCTTGCTACCCATTCTCACCCCCGTCATACTCATACGACATAGGAAATGTTTGTTCAGCATCTTGCGGAAGAATCACATACCCAAGCCAAGCTAGACCGCAAACCTCGTCGAAACATCCAATACAAGGATGTCGGTAAGTCAGCTCCCTCATCCTTGGCTCAACAACCCCTTCTAACTTCAATAGCAAGCGCTGTTGCACACCATGACAACCTCGAGTTTCTTGAAGACGTGGTACCAAAGACTGTTCCCTACAAGAACATCAAGGCCAAGGCTAAGGCCACGCAGGCACGTCTCCAAGGTGACAATACCAACCAGAAGCTCGAGTTTCCCCTAGCCAACGGCGTTGGCAAGCCTCTTGTGAACGGCAACTCCATAGCTCATCATGATAGACAGGATGACCCGAACTCGCAGTTGGAGTTGGAGTTCAGACAGGCTTCTGGTGCGAATCGAGATGGAGACGTAGCAATGACTGGCTAGTTATGGTATTGCTCATTTGCTGGATGAATCATGGCAAAAGAGGCGTTTTCAGGGTTGACCGTTAGTCTGCTGAATTAGAAAACGAGGACAAAAGCGGTCTATCACCATGATGTACATCACAAAACAAATGACAATCTTGATATTTGGCATCAACTCTCATTTCTTAGGGTGGAGCGATAGCCATAATGCGAAAGCGAAATAAATAGTATTTTTTCTGCAATCCCCAAAACAAGTGGTACATAGCCATCATAGTTGTTAAGCTTTATTCCTCCATGGCATCTCCGTGAATACCAGAAGGCAGACGTCCCTCGTTCAGCTCCTTCTCCAGCGCGATAATCTCCTGCAGGCTGGTAGCCTTCTTGATACGCTCCTGTAGTCGCTTCTTCTCGGCGTCCGTCAGCTTTATTCGGGAAAGCTTGGAGGGTGCGTCCGAGCCGTCAGTCGAGGTGTTGAAGGTTGTGGTCTTGATACCCTGGATCTGCGTCGTTGTTAGCGTCGTGCAACTGTTTTATTATTGGCCATGTCCATACCTTTGAAGCCAAAGCTGTTGGCTCTTCTTCAGTTCCGAAGAGCTCGCGAGCCTTCTCCCGCTCAGACTCCTTAACCTTCTCGAAGTCAAGAAACCGCACGGAAGGACACTTCCACAGTACCCAGTATCGATAGTTCTGCATCTTGCATCAGTCATTGCTGCACCAATCGACACGTCTCAAACTGACCTCCTTCTTGGAAACGGGGTTATCCGACAGTACCAAGTGCGTCAAGCGGGGGAATGACGCCAGCGCATCCAAATCCGCAAGCTCTGCCAGATTGTTCGACGATAACACCAGGTTGGCAAGATTTGGAATGGCCTTAGCCAGAGAGGGCTGAATGCTTGAGACGCGGTTTCGTGCGAGGAGAAGGGTCGTTATGCGAGGCGACAAGGGAAAGTTTCCCAGTACTTGAATGTCGTTATCTGTGAAGTCAATGGCATCGTGAGGCTAAGCTGTTAGCAACAGAGCAACAAGGCAGAGAATTTGGAACTTACACCAGCGACACCCAAGTTCTCAATCGCGGGAATTCGGTGGCCTGTTCACGCCGCAAAGACGATTGTATCAACTCTGCGCTCTCTAGAGATCAAAAATGTAGCATCTGCTCTTTTCAAAACGCACCTCGAAGATCAAGCTCTCGCTCCTTGAGCGGGTTGAGGTAGGATAGGGAATCCCGGATGAGGTCGGCGGTGAGCCGCATCTTGGATTTGGGGCCGTTACCTCGGGTTCAGAAATGCGGTTGCTTGGATTTGGCTCGCTGCGTGGTCGAGTTTGGAGACTGTTTGGAAGGGCGTGCGAATGTCGGTAGTGTTGATTTATGGTAAGGCAAGGCTGCGACTTGACGAGGCGTGGGGGAAATTTTGGTGTCGCGTGTGGCTTGAGCTTAGAGTGGCACACGGGCAGGCCCCAGCCACCATAGACTCAGAGTCAGGGACCAGCAACTCAGTTACAACATATACCAGTCAATCACGGAATAGGGAGTGGTTCGGGATATTCGAAAGAGTTCACGTATATTAAGCACCTCTTTAGAAGTTCTTACTGTTTCTGCACACTACAATAGGACACACTGCAATGTACCTAAGCTTAGCAGTTAATAATAATCTAATTCTTGCTTAGTTGTTCTATCCAGAAACAAGCTACCAGCAAACTAAAAGGTGATTGCTCTTGATGTTTTTATAAATTGCATCGTGTCACCAGCTGTATTCCGGCTCTACTGAAACACAAAGACGACGCCCATCCTATCCACCGAAACGCTCATAATATATGGGAACTCCAACAACGCCACATCTAAAATAGAATCCACGTGAGACTGCAGCAACTGTTGTTGCTGCAGGGATATAACTGTCGATCGAGGTGGTCGGGCAGTCGATGACTTGCCTCTTGATCCAGAACCAGCATTTGGGGCCGTTGGAGCCTGTCTCGGAAAACGCTCCATGTTCAACGTCAGCGCCGTTGTTGGGTGCGAGGTCGTGTAAGTCGGTTTAGGTAGATCTGGGGACAGCCCACTGTAGATGAACGAGCTCTCCATCCGAGACAGATCCCAGAAGCGAAGTCTTTTATCTGATCCGCCAGTGACGATAAAGGCGTGTCTCACGTCTCTGGAATCTTCTGCAGTTGCAGTTCCGACAACCATGGCACGTACTCCACGATCGGCGTTGGCGATTTCGTTGGGTTCGATGTGAGTAGCATATCGTCCGAGCATGCCTTCTCGCTTATCTTCGTCCACATCCCATGGCTCATACGCTTTGAGTCCATCCTTGCTGCCACTCGTTCTATAAATTTCTCGGCAGACGGTTTTCTCCAGGTCCCAAACCGTCACCTCGCCATGTCCAGTACCGCCAGAAATGCATACCCATTTGCCACGGCCTTTGGTAGGATGGATGCAAATTCGGTAGATTGACCCTTTGCCTGGTAGGCCCCAACCCTTGAGCCTCATCTTGAAACGCAGATCCCAGAGGTCAACAACTCCATGAGAAGTGCCCACGCAAAGCCAGTTGCGCTTCCTATCCACGCAAAAGCAAGTTGGCGTTCCATGGTGTACTGGGTTATCGAGAGTGTATAGGAGACTCATGGTCCTCAAGTCGATACCAAGAATCCTTGAGCGGTTAGTAGCGATGACAAGAATCGAGTTCGATTCTTGTCTAAAATGTTCACACCACACCGCGAACTCGCCATCTGGTAGTTGATACTCTCGCAGAACGCGCAATTTGCCATACCTAATAACGCCACCAGCAGATACGGTGTCAACCTTCACCACGTGAACGGTACCATCAGATGCACAGCTCACAAAACAATGCGAGTTCTCCACAAAACAGAGAGCGACAACTCGTGTGCTATCTCCGTGTTTGTGGAGTTGACGAGAACGGTGTGTAATGTTTCGCTCGAGCCTAGCCGTATCCCAAACCCTCACAGTACCGTCGTCGCCGCCAGTGATGAAAAAAACGTGGTCAGGGGATGGTAAAACCCTATTGATGGGGCTTTTGTGTTCGGAAAACGTTGCAACAAGTTGTCCGACCGGCTTCCAAGGTTCCTCGCCAGGTTGAACACTGGCGCGACTTGCTTTGCTCCTCTTGATCGGGGTGACCATAGGCCCAAATTCGATAACATCACGAGGAAAGTTATCAACATACATGTTATCGAGCATTCTTTGTATGCTTGGATCGTTGCCTGCGTAACTATGTTTCGACACCCGGGAGCCGGTAGTATCGCCTTCATTCCCTTCAGAGGAAGCTCGCTGGTCGGCTGAAGTCTGAGCAAAAGGCCCCTCAACCTCACCAAATGCATTCGCGTCGGTGGTGCCAGTTTGTGCGATCGATTTGTTCTTGTCCTTGCGGTCAAGGAGACTCAGGGCGCTTGCCTGATGGCGCACTGCATTTCTAGAAGGTGGCTCTCCTTGAGACGGTCCATCGTCGGCTGTCTGCATCAGCTGCCCTGCGGAGGGTGCTCTAGTATGCGTTCGACCAGCGCTAGTTGGTGAAAGGAGACGGCGTGATGAACGAGGTCCGACACTTTGCACTCGTCGGTTGTTGTTCACCCTCTTTTTTCCGCCAGCCGAGTCGTCAATAGTCATGGAGGCGTCCAAGAGGGCATCTGCAATTGTGTAAGGCTCCGCTGGTGGTTCAAGATCCACGACTGCATTGGGATCTCGAAGTGGCGCGTCATTGAAGAACACCGTCTGAGGAGTGACTCCCAATGATTTGAGAGATACTACACCACTGGATGTGGCACCATCTGATGTCGGAGTATCACGCGCCTTTATTTTACTTAGACGCCAAATGAATTCACGCAGGGCATCGAGCTTCAACTCATCCTCATGCTTGAGCCCGAGGTTTCTGAGTTTTGTCAACCATTGCTCATCTTCGTCATTTCGAGCCACTCGCCCCATGGAGCTTTGCATTAAGTCCCGAGAGGCACGGCTTGATGTTGACCCTTTAGAGCCGAACAACAATGGTTTGAGCTGTTGCAGGGGCTTCCAGTAGATACCGCGTTCTGTCTTCGAGGCCCACGTTATAGCCTGGTCAAAGACATTTCGAGCCAATGGCCTCTTGAGAGCATCAAGTATGTTGAGCTCGGAAAAGTCTGAGAGAACCTCCACTTTCAGGAACGGTTTTACAAGAGGCATCAGATTGCACCTCATATCAGCAGGTGGTAAGTACCGTGCCGACATTGATAAGAATTCTGCCGCTGATTCGCGGATCCAGATGTTTGGGTGCATCGTGAATCGGCTGATGAGGTCAACTAGCTCCCAAACCTTGGGCCTTGATAACAAACCAAGCCCAGCGAGCTGAGCAAGCGAATGGAGAGCGGCCTGTACCACGTACTCCTCTGGATCAGTCAAGGCTTGTATCATCAAGGGGAGCATGAACTCCTCCAAACTCGTGCTTCCGATGAAGGCTGCGATACCGACAATCGTATCAAAAAATGCGCATTTCAGCGTCCAATCTCGATCATTCAGATATGTGTTAAGATGAGTAAGGAGGACATCGTTTGAATGATGGTCGAAGAAGAGGCATAGCTCGGGTACGGAGGCCAAAAATGCTCTGCGAACCGAAATGTCCGGGTCTTCTACCAATTGTTTTGAATGGCTCTCAAGAACCTCAAAAAGCTGTCGCCCGGCGTTGTCAAAGACGCTCTCGAAATTGGCCTTGGCATCCGCTCCAGGTTCGACTTCAGGATCAGTAATAGGCATCGAGCCATCAGCTCGAAGGCTTGAGGCCATATTGAGGAATCTCTGTGCAGTAGTCGCAAGACTGCCGAGACAAGAAGCATAAGCTGCTCTGACCAAAGAACTGGGTACCCTTGATCTAGACCCCAGCGCGATTTCCATGCGAGGCAATACATACTCTACCAGGACATGAGAGTTGAATGCATTGACTGTCTGCACCAGCTGCAAAAGCTGGGTAATGGTTCGAATAGCAGCAATCAACACTAGATCTGTCTCATCTGGGACAAGAAGTGTCATTAGATATGGCAAAACTCTGTCCAACTTGGCTTCATCAGTTAGTCGTTCAGAAAAGGCAAGGAGTACATCACATGCGCGGATTCGTGAAGATGCCCGCGCAGTGTTTCTTAGTTGAGACACAATCAGCGTCAGGAATATCAACGTTCCATCATCTTCTGGTGGCTCTAATTCGGAAGATACGGTATGGTTGTGATTCGGTATGTTAAGTCTCACTGGGAAATGCGATAGGCTCAGCCTGGGCGGCGGCTGAAGTTCGTCTGAGGTACGTTTCTCAAGCTGATAACCGAGGAAGTATGAGATCTTATCAAAGTCGTAAAATACACGATCGATTCGATCATCAGCTTCTCCAAGATTTTTCGAAGTGCCTGACATGGGACTGTTGCCAGATGAAGGGTCTGTTATGAGCTCCATATACTGGTGCAGAAAATTGTAGAAGTAGTGTGGAAATACTTTGCCTTTCCAGAACTCCAGGTACTGGTCTGCTGAGTATCGTTTCTCGGGGTCAAGCTGAATCATGTGGGCTATCATATCGGCGAGGTCCTTGTTTGCGATGGTGCTCAGATGCGTAATCACAGGGTCGTACTCGCCGCGCCGATACTTGTACAACTGTGCGAGGCTGAAGATGTCCGACTCAAGAAACAGTTGCGCAATAACGCAGCCAGCACTGAAGATGTCCATTGCCCATGTCATTTTCGCATTCTTCGGCGGCGCTTCTCCAGAAGCATAGAAGCGCTCGGGGGCGACATAGCAGGTTCGGAGGCCCGACGTATCGAAGAAGTAAGAGAAATCCGCCGGGTTGTCGTCGGGGAGCATCACAGGCTTATAGGCGGAGGAGAAATCGGAGAGGTATAACCAATTCCACGAGGTCACGAGGACATTCTGAGCCTTGATGTCGCCGTGGTAGACATCGCGTGCGTGGCAATCGCGAAGAGCGCAAAGCAGCTGGAAGGCCAACCATTTCTTCTCGATGTCCTCGAGGAACGGTCGAGTGCTGACTCGGTCGTATAGTGAGCTGTAAAGGAACTGGCGGACCAAGTAGCCATTGGTCTCAGTCTCGATAATGCGCTGGAATCCGAGGGTGTTGGGGATTTTGTCTATCGCGTTACTCTGCTCTAATTTTGATTAGAAGATTTCTGGGTGTATTGAAAACGCCCAAGGTTTACCTATTATCTGTTTCTTGTATTGCTGTAGCTTGACGTCGGCATACGGTTTAACCAGGACCTTGACGAGCACTAGACCATTCTCGTGACGCCCACGAATAGACTTCATGAACCTCGCATTTCCTATGCTCTTCTCGAAGTGAACATCGCTAAGCTCTGAGATATCGATGCCTGCGGAGCCGACAGACGGCGTCGCGAGGGAGAACCCTTGACCCATGATTTGGTGGGGGCCTAGGGAATCGTGAAAGCTATCGATCAGCCACGCACGAAGCTATCGTCATTGTGAAAGAGTGAAATGGCAGGTATACGTCGTCTAGAATATAAGGTAGCGCTTAAGCTGCGATACGTTAATTCAACGTTGAGGTTACCTAACGTAGGTGTTTAGGTATGGGAGGTAACAAACCGTGGTTGATGCAGGAGGGAAGCTTGTCACTACCTACGAGGGACGTCATACGGAGGCAGGTGCACGCGGAAGACCATGCCCCACTAAAACACGTCTAAGTGAATCCAGCTGAGGCTCTACCCAGCGAAAATATGAAGAATTTAAATCACAGTAATTCATCATTCAATTCGATTTCTTTGGTATCACGCTTGCCACCCAAGGTGAGTAAAGACGCAGTCATTTCCATGCCGTAGGTCGTGTTGTTGGCAACCTGCTCCAAGCATGCCTAAACATAATTCACGATCCATAAGCCAGACTACACAGTTCATGGAAGAATAAATCTACCGAATCAAAATTCACAGAGTAAGCAATTAAGTCCTGGAAGTACGATTGGGATGTCATGTCAGAATAGCAAGTAAACAGTCATCTCCAAACAACATGAATCAATGCTAATCGACCCAAGTCTCTGTAAACCTCAAGTTCAGATAATCACATAGCTCTCACTGCATGTGAATGATGCTATAACCCACAACTCACCAAGCTTTTCGTCACTTTGATCCTGGTTCTCGTATAGAGACAACTACAAACAACCGAACTTCGATTTGTGAATCGGCTCTCCTTAACAGTAACAGTGCTCAAGTTTCAGGTGATAATAAAGCCACGACCCGATGTTGGTCATCGCCCCTGTTGACTTGCGTAGAAACGGGCTTGTATTCTTGGCACCTCGTGGCTGGAGTTGTACAAAAGCGATAAAATGGTAGCTGTTACTCATCATTTATATGCATTGTGAGCTTTTTTGTCTTTCACCAGACTAAAAATGTGTCCTGATGAAGTGCTCGTTGATCTCTTTTGTTAGGACGCTTCTCATCTGACATTAAATCCGACGACTGTGTGTGGCCTCTCCCATAATTGAGCGAAGAACTCCGAAATATACGCATGATTTATTTCTCTCTCTCTCTCTTTTGGTCAATTCAAAGGCAAACTGCTGGTTCGCCCAGTCTTGAATCTCTCTGACAACAACTAGTCTTCTTAGCGCTTTTTCTTGGATTCATACTCGACTGCATCGACATCAATTCTAGCATTCAGCAGAAATCACAAAGCACACTAGCAAGTCTCAAAAAACTACCATGTAGTTTGCACATCAATTGGATCACTTACTACCATAGGCAGAGTCCATGAGCACTAATATTGCTAAGTAGACAACAACCCTCAGAAATCAGCCCCCTTTTCATATCACAGCGACGCCTTTCGGCCTACTCCAGTCTTCGGGGAGTAAACTGCATAGCACAGAAGAGTTGAAGGTTCGTTTCTTGGAATCCTGTGGCCACAGTGGCTAAATCATGAGTTTGCTGATGATGATGATGAGGAACCGTCGCCAGGCATATCAGCCTGCAACTAAGGGGTGTATTCTTACCCGTTCCCCAAATCAGCTTAGGTCCTTTGGGATCTCTTCTTTGTCAACTCGTAGCAGAGACCTTCATGAAGTCTTTCTGGCTCGAATGCCCAATCTCTGAAAGCTTCCTGTTTGCTTACAGGGCCCCAAGAGATATTTGATGACCTTCATTTATTGGCTGAAAAGGCGAATGGAAGATAAAGGGTTCGACAACTCAGTATACCTAACTACTATACTAAAACTTACCTAAGTTTATAAATGTCTCTAATAATTTGACAAAATTTACTAAGAATATGCCATTCTTTTATGAAGTTCATAAGTTCAGGTAAATTTTAGTATAGTGCTTAGGTAAGTACTCTGAGTTACTTCCTATGTAAGAAGCTGAGATGTCCTTTAAATGAAAGGCGAGTTCCAATCTATCTTTTATTTCTTGCGAAAACGAGGGAAACGCGAGTTGTATAACGTCATTTTCGAGATTCCCATTGTTCATGACCACAAACCTAGATAGAACTATGAAACAAGAAAAGAGTAATCAGAAATACAGCCAAGTCCCTTGAAATCCTTAGAGCATGCAGCAACCCCGACGCTATGAATGGTCCTTCTTTTGACATAAGATAAGCTCCAAAGTGAGAATCAACAACTAGTATATGATACAAAGCCAATCCATACGGACACAATGCTCACGCTTCGTGATAAATATAAATGAAAGGTGGAAGACGGTCCTCCGTTTTCCAGCAGATGGAAGTAACCAAAACAAATTCCAGTGAGTTTTTTTTTCCCCTTTTGAAGCTTTCTTCTCCCCGGTCCGTGACGCCAATGATGATCTCAATGAGTAGTAACATGAGCGATGCTGAAAGCAGAGCACCTTAAACAATTGAGCTTCTCGTTATGGTGCTTCGAGAATGATGGCCCAGGCACACGACTCGCGACCACGCTATAGTCCACGGCTGCGCATCGCCCGGGTTGACCGATAATGTAGTTTGGGAAGTTCCATTTCGACATCGATGCCCTCGTCGGCTTCCATGATATTTGGATCCACAGCCATAGGTGCCATGGGATCTGCTGGGATAATAGGTTCGGCAGTTTCGAGCTTCGCGGGCTCCAACTTGTTCTCTTCCTTAGTGGGTGTCGGGCTACTTTCCTTGAGGCCGACGGCCATGTCGCGGCGCATACTTATGGGCCGCCGTGTCCGGACTTTGCCCATCTCGCCTGTTTCCTTTGCTAATTCAGGCTCTTCGCGCTCTACGCGCTCCATTTCTGTCTTGGCCATCTCAAGAACCTCAGTCAGTCGTTTCTGTACTTTACTGATCTCGTCGTTGCAGTCGCCATCGCGAAGGAACTGATGAGCACCGTGCTCACACATACTCTGGACAAACTCGAGGCCCTTGTCCAGCTTATCGTATACGTCTGGTGGTTGGTCGCCGGCACCGGGTCGGGATATTGACATAGGACCGAATCGCCTGCTGCTCATGTATCGAAGTGAAGGGAGAGCGTCGTCATTATTTCCATCCTCTGATACGTCTTGCTCCGCAAGCTTCTTGATCTGGGCAACTCTTGCGGCCATCTTGGCTTTGCGCATTAGGTTTCGACTTGACGAGACGAACCTCACAAGATCGTCAAAGAAGCTCTGAACATAGCTATCATAGTAGACAATGATCATGCTCCGTGTTCGATAAGCGGCAGGGGCGTCTTCGTTAGACATCATGGATGGCGACTTGGGCTTCTTCCTGACCTGAGCTCGTGCTCTAGCTTGTGCGGCTTTGATGATCTCTTGTTGTTGACGAATAGAACCTGGGCTTGGGGTATGCACCTTAGGTGTCTCGGGCTTGACTGGTGTCTGTGCTATGTTGTCGCCTGTGCCATCTTCGAGGATGTCCTCATTCGCTGGAGCCTCGGCGTGAACTACTGGAGGATCATCTTTAGGCTTGAGTGACTCGGTTGAGCCTTTGTTGCGAAGCGACTTTGTCTCCGCACTTTTGCCCTCTGCGGCAGCAACAGCGGCCAGCTCGGCCTGGCGTCGGTCGATCTGGCCACTGAGGTCGTCAAGTCGTTGTAACCAGTCCGGAACGTTGTTGACAAGATTCTTAAGCGCATCCATAGCCATGTCGCGGAAGTCGGTTTCTAGCGGTGGAGCCGTGTTGGCTAAAGGTATAGGGGCCAGGTGATATTCACCCGACTCCCTAGCTGTCGGATTGAAGAATGGCAATATATGCTAGAGCTGGGGAGCTATGTGTTTGCAGACTTGCGGCGAATGAGGTAAGTTGGGAGATTTGAGTTGTATTGGGACCTGGTGGCAAATAAAGGTAGGATGATCGACAGTGTTTCGTGTTGAGTCAGATGGATCAAAGTCCAGTTCGTGGGTATCAAATAGAATCAGTGAGAAATAATTGATAAAGCAAGCACCATAGCACCCAGGTGGGACAGAGGCAGAGAAATTGGATCGTTTCTTGGGTGAGACTCGTATCAGTCCTCTTTTGTCTCGTGATGGTCGTAATCGTCGTAGGCGTCGTTAGATGATACAAAGGTTCTCCCTGGATAAGAAAGGGTAGAAAGGTGTACAACTGAGTCAATGCAACTTGGTATGAATTGGGCAAAAGGGTCAAAGAGCTTGAAGTCGAATTTCCAAAGTTGCAGGAGAATAGAGGATGTTGCAGGTGTTTAAGATTAAAGAGCCAAGGCTGGTTGGTTGAAACGAAATGATTCGAGTTGGACTTGGTTTGGTTCAGGCCTGGTCTGACGCTTGTTGGGTCCACTAAGATGGAACGAACCTGGCGCGATGTTTGGGTGTTGGTTGTGGAGAGAATAGAACCAACAGCTGAGGCCTCGGAGAAGAGATGAAGATGGAGGTGAAAGCAAGGTTTGCAACTGTGAGAAGTCCACTGTGAGCGGTTCCTCAATTGATTGCTTACGTCTCGTCTCGTGTCGTCTTGTCTCAACAGGGCAAGGGACTCGGCAGGTCGGACGGAGGCTCAGGCCTTCTAGGGAATAAGTGACCGGGTGGGTAGTGGGAGTGCGGCGGGGAAGAATGGAAGCTAGAGAGCGCGGAAGACGGGAATTGAAGCGTTTTAGAGAGTCCAAGTAACGACTCCCAGGGTGAATAGACCCGATCCGAACAGCCCTGTCTAGGGTTTTAGTCTTATCCGATCTTGCACTTCCAGTGGCCTTCTAAGCTCCTCGGATTGGCTGAATGGTCTCTGGACGGGCGAGGGCAAGCCACAGTCCACTAATGACGGGGGAGTTTGAGCTTGGCTCAGGCCGGTTAAGGGCTGAAGCTGGCTGAGAGTTTGCTGCTTAGGGCGCGGGAGTTGCAACGATTTAAACCCCGAAGCGGTAGAGGCGAAGGGTAAGAATACAGAAGAGGGGCCAAGGAGCCGAGATTCAAGAAGAGATCGGCTGCAGTGGGAGGAGAGGAGAAGGAGGAGGAGGTTGAATGGGATGGTGTAGAAAGAGAGAAAGAAAGAAAGAGGACGAAGGGAAAGACAGGCAATTAGAGATGCAGAGTGATAACCTAAGCCTGTACGTAGCCCAATAAACGAAAAAGAGAACAAGATGGAGAGAGGGTTGGTGTCAGAGGGAGGGGAGCAGAACAAGCATGAACATGGGTGGTATGGATACCATGCGAGCGAAAAGGCGGGATGGGGATGGCGAGAGATTTTATTGCAGCACAGTAGCAGCAGAAAGATGCAGATGCAGATGCAATGCATATTGGCATTGCATGGTTCAAGGTCATGGTCAAGGTAAAGCAAGGTCGCTGCAGAGAGTGGAAGAGCGAGGAGAAGGGTAAACAGAGCGAACGAGCCTACAAGACGGGGTGTTTCTCTAGGGGGTCAGGGGCGTGTAGCATTAATGTCCCCTACACCACCAACAAGTGTGTACTTCAGAGGAACTCTCTAGCACACTGCATATTACATACAAAATGCATGTACTACATACCACTCGTACTACACCCTTGAGCACGAAATAGCAAAGCAGAGCATAGATTCAGTGAGAGGGGAATTTTGGCAAAGTTGAGATGGGAAAAGAAAGATTCTTCCATTACAGGGATTGTCGGAGGATGGACAACGGCGGCTGGGCGGCAGGAATCACGGCCGCGGCGGCACGGTGCAGGCCTGGCTATTTGCAGTGCCTTGGCTGATGTCGGCTTTGAGGAGCAAGAAAAATCAGGGTGTCAAAAAAGTAGCGAGTTAATTGACGCTCTAGGTGCATACCAAGCTTACCTGGCTATTTTTGTCGTCAGGATGGATCAAGATGGAGCTCCGTCTGGTCTCCCCAACAGTGGAGAAGAGGTTAGGGGAAACATGCAAGTAATCATGAGGTGACATTGTTGATACACTGACAACTGTACCCGTGATGCTTTGAGATACTCATGTTGCCATGCATTGAAGACGGCCTACTCGTTGAACTCTAAAAGAGACCATCACGGAAACAATCAACCTGAGTACTGTACATACTGAACAAGGACCCTTGCGAGATATGCCACGGGGGTCAACTTCAGGCAAGTGTGAGATGTGCGGGATGCCACGCAATGAAATGCATTGGGGAGAGAAATGTGACTGACGTTTTAAGGGTTCGGGATTAGTTCAGTCGAGCTAATAGGCTAATTGTGCGTCTAGTTGTTTGTGGCTTGGTGTTGATTTTTGACACAAAACTGTCAATGGGTCTCGCTTTGTGCTTTGACGTCTAGCTCACCATAAATGAGACAGAATTTCTCGAACCCAGTAGTCTCTCCAATGATCAGCCACGCTGCAGGCAACTCGGATATCATCAATCAACCTCTCTCTGGCTGATATATACTGTGTTGTAAAAACTGCGTACTCGTAAACGGGGAATGTTTCCAGCGGGGATCATGTGGAGCTGTTGAGTAGAGCCACGGCCCATGATGCCCTCTCTGGCACAGACAGGCTCATGCATGACAAGTCAAGTCGCAAGGATTCAGATCATACACTGTTGCCGCTATTATTACTGAATACTATGTAAACACAGACCAACAGGAGTTTCCTCTTTCACTGGCCACAGCGGATTCTCCTGTTCACGAAAGAAGTGTTCATGCATGATATGACATGACCAACTTATCGTGTTGCACGAATCCTTCAGAAATGGAAGAAGAAACAAATAAACGCACCGCTCTTCCGTCGATCGCATCTCGCCTTGTCCAACCCTCGGCCCGCTGCTCATGGCTCTTCTCTCACAATATCCGCAAGACATTCCCTCGTGCCGAACCTTCGGTGACGGAAAGGAGAAAACAAACACGGAGGTTGTTGAACATCGCCCTCGAAGCCTAAATCGGGTGATTCTTGCGCTTGTAGGACATTGCAATGGATCTACGAGAATGCCGTGTTTGTTTGCATACCAAACCTCCCGAGATCACTTTCGCTTATTTTACTCTCTCATTCTCATTCTCATGATATGATGGTTTTCTCGATTCGATCTGGAGCTTATCGGCCAACGCGTATGTATGTATTATAGTCTGATGTCAAGCTCAGAATTTTTGCTTTTTGTATAACCTACGTTTGGCTGTTAACCCTTGACGAACTTAGACCCCTGCACCCCACCTTTACATTATTTCCCTTCTTTGATTGCTTTGAAACTTCGGGTAGGACAAGACTGTTGGCACTTGATAGTCAGAGAGCGTTCCCCCAGGGACAGTCTGATATGTATGTAATTATGGCAGACCATTCTCAAAGCTTGTGGTGGTGATAGACAGGTCCTCTGCTGTTGTCAATGACGCTTTGTACCACCCAATCTAAGACTTTCCTGTAGGTACATCCATGATCCACCCATGGGTGTTGTTGCGGTTCTGCAAGATGCCATTATCACTGCAGTTATCTCATTTTAAAAATTATAGAGACAAATTCGACGTTTCCTCCGTTTCAAACCCATGGTCTACAGGGACTCATTAACGATGTGTTATAGACTACCGCTTCTTTGGTTTCTTCTAGACGACGGGAAAAAATTCTTTATCTGGTTTCTCATCAAAAACCCTTGTCATACCCTCCCCATGCACGATCTTCCTCTGAAACGACCTACCTACAGAGGAAGGTCGAGAAACACAACACCGCACTTCCCGTCGTTTGTGCGATCAGAGCATAAACTGAATATCGCATGGCTACCGGCTCGCGGCAATTCCTATAATAGGTAATGCCACAGCAGGCGGAAACTATCAGCCTTGTTCCTCGCGAACTTGTCATTGTGCTGCATGACGATACTTGTTGTTAGTGACACTGTATCCGTACTTGATGATCGTCTTCAAGGAAGACAGGGTTTATCAATCTCCGTCTCTAGAAGCCCACATGTCCTATTGAATTGTCTCAAGGATGAATAGTCCGACGGATATTAGGCATGTTCTCAGGAAATTCTATCCGCTCTTCGCCAGACCTTAACTCAATGGCCTCCTCGAGAGGAGCGTGTTGGTTCTTATTTCCTTGGTCAAAATCGAGTGTAACCCCAAACAGCTGACATTCAACCTGTTCTTCAACCTCCAGAGAGGCTGTGCCATCGCCGCGTGTTCATGTCCAACGGCTAAAGGACAACTCAACACGCAGCCAAGCCAAGGAGATCATCTCCCATAACAGTGCATATCAACGTCGCATCAACAGCTCGTAACATGACAATGAATAAAACACACTATGATCGACTGGTGATTGTTTCCTATAGTAGTTCTGCAGCCGATGGTTCACTAACGTTGTCTAATGAGAGAAAGGCCAAGCTGTCACGGCAGTTCAAACCATTCTTGTCATTTGTCCGATCCGTAGTCTAGCTTTTTTTTCCTTTTCGGCTCTATTTCTCTTTTCCTTGATCGGCTTCGCTTGGCTTCGCTTCCGCGATGCTAGTCCAACGGCCAACTAACAAGCTCAAGTTTGCGCCCGGGCATGAGAGATATCCATAGTACGTAGTTTCTATACGCCTTCCCGTCTCGATACGTTTTTCAATTCGAGACGTTTGGGCCCTGATCGGCAAGCCCGGTGAAATTCGTCAGGGACGAATTTCTGATACATTAACCTTCAGAAGTATACAAATTTATGCCGTTTTATACCTAGCAGAATTACTTATAAAAAGCTGCAAAAAGAGTAATATTTCTTAATAACCTTACTTAATTAGGTAATCTAAGCGGCCTCTACTAGCTTGGTATATCTAATATAACAGTAGTTAGTGCCTAATTAGATATAGCTTACTAGGAATTATTTAAATAGAGCTAAATTTAGCAAAACGGTTAGAATTATATTACTTTATGTAAGAAAACGGTAAAAATGACTTCCCTGGTGAATTTCGCCGGGCTTGCCGATCATACCCTTGGTCTGCTCGGCACTTCTGAAGCGAGGACAAGCAGCGCGTGCAGTATCCCCAGTCATGCTATTTCCTGATCAACGGAGTCTTGACCATAGAGATCAGCAAGGTTCTGCGGGTTGCAGGCGTCAACAATTCATCACCTGACTAGACTTGACTCTGTTGGTCTAGGTTCATATCCTTGAACAAAGCAATTTGCCCTGTTTTCTCTTCAGCAGAGCAGGGCTTTCAGCCAACAAGTGCCGTGCCGACATGGATTCAAAATATCTCATCATAGTCGTTACTATTAAAGAACCCCAGTTTCTTAAGAATGTTGGTTGCTGATCCACAAGGATGAAAAGGTCTAGAACTTGACTAGACGCTTGGCTCAAGACGAATACAAACGGAATTTCTGATGTATTCCATTCGATATCTCGGCGGTATGGACGTTAGGGTATGATCGGCAAGCCTGGCAAAATTCACCGGGGAAGTCATTTTTACCATTTTCTTACATAAAGTAGCATAATTCTAACCGTTTTACTGAATTTAGCTCTATTTAGATAATTCCTAGTAAGCTATATCTAATTAGGCACTAGCTATTATTATATTAGATATACTAAGCTAATAGGGGCCGCTTAGATTACCTAATTAGGTAAGGTTACTAAGAAATACCACTCTTTTTATAGCTTTTTATAAGCAATTCTGCCGGGTACAAAACGGCATAAATTTGTATACTTCTGAAGGTTAATGTATTAGAAATTCGTCCCCGATGAATTTCACCGGGCTTGCCGATCAGGGCCTTAATAAATCAGCCGTCTCTTGCATTTCCGAGGTTGCACTCAGAAGCATGAAGGATCATCAACAGCCCCAATCCGTCAACTCGCAGCAGAGAGTGTCATTCCAGTCATAGCTCTGAGAGTTGGATCTCCATAACTTAGACGCAACTACACATAGCAAAAGGTTTAGCCTGTCAAAGACCAGCGAATAGTGCCCGTCGGTGTTGTGCTTTGACTTTGATTTGTCTGGTCTATGAAAGGCCGGCTCGCTCCGCTTTGACGATGCACGAAAAACAGCCAAAACGGTCGAAGGGGGCTTGAGACAGTGGAAGCTCTGTGCTTATGACGATATACTTACAGGGTTCGTGTCTAGCAGTTTGGAAAGGGAGAACGAGAGAATATGCATTGAGACGGTCACTGAGACATTGACAGGCAATCAAAGACATGCATGGCAGATCCAAGGCACTCATGAGACCTGGCTAAGCTGTTTCGTATGCTGTAGAGTGCCGCGGGGGTTTCAAACTAGACGAGGCACTTGATGTTGTCTGTATGAAGCATCAACCATTATTAACCAAGATTCACCGTAAATCGCCAGAGGTAATCCATGCACACCGATGACTTGAATGAGAAACCTTTGCCTTCTCTTATTCTCTTTATTTCCGACTGACCTGCCTTCTCGGAACAGGTCCGATTAATCCTGGCAGCCATCAAAGTATGTTGGTTGTTAGTTTATCATCTGTTGGTCCTAAATTTCTTGATGACAGCCAAGTCTCATCATCATTGCTGCGTGCCAAGCTATACGATCAGGCACAGCACCGTATTCTGTAGGAACTCTCGTGTCATGCTGACAATATGCGACCGTCGCTCTTTGATTCACGCCACTCGTCAACTACCGGCGAGCTAGCCAAGCTAAAATCGCTGCTTTCTTCGTCGCATCGTTAGATTGTTTGCTTGTGGAGAGCTGTCTCTTTCTAGCTGCCACTTTCCTAGTTCTCAGCTGAAAAGGACCCTTGCATCGACTCTTTGGCAGTATAGCAGTTAACCTGTCGCACGACGGAATGTTGAGATGCATATAGGTCGTTTATTACCTCGTTCAAGAAAAGCAGATGAGACAGAGAAACAAGTTCAACCTCAAACAAACAATTGAGTTCAGCCTACATGCCTTCATGGAGATCTATGATCCCTCATGAAGTGGAGTCTCTGGTTTATTAGCCGTGTAGATCATGGCCATCTAGACTGGTCTATCCATGACAACTGTTGGGCTTACGACAATTCATGGAGCTACTCACTAGCCGCGATACGTACAGAAGGTAAAACCTTCCGGATCAATACAACATTACTGGCTGAGTATGGACTGTGCATCATGACGCTTATCACCTTGTGATGCAGGACTCAGGTTTGTCAACAATCTAGAAAGTCTACGTAACTATCAGCAAGCATGCCATGGTATTCTTATCATTCTAATGAGCTTGCGTTTCTTGATTCAAGTAATTAAACTCAATTGGGCCATGCATGCAGGATAACACGATATCTCCAGCCGCTTATCTTACAAGGTAGCAATACTCACCCAAGTTATTCCACAAAGACCTTGAGCAATCCGGCTTATCGATAGAAAGAGGTCAACGACTTATCTTAGACAGGGTTAAGGTCATACAGCAGCAGATCATCATCACATGAACACTATTTAGAGTCTTGAAAGAGATGGTGATAGAAGCACAAGTTAAGCAACTGAAGCCTCGAAGTTATTTATATACAACTACCAGGGGCTTTTCCATGTACAGCTAGGTGAAGTACCGACCTCGAAACTACGATGTGCAGCAACAAATACCCGAGTGAGTTGATCTATCATACTGTGAGGTTGTAAACCTCAATGGCAACATGCCGAGTTACACAATATGTGATTGACCGAGCTGAAATAAATACACATACTGGCCACGTGGTCGTATACTCTCAACGACGGTACTGGAATGAATTCGAGAGTTCCAGATAACTAGGTCCCAGAGTTCGGTTCACGCAAGCAGTGCATAAACACACTACGAGGCAGCCTTGGCCGCCACAAAAGGGGCCACTCTCAGAATACCCAGAAGAAGACGAGAAGAACGTTCTAAAAAGCCTTGTACTGTATCTATAACTATCACGGAGATATAAATTAAGGTAGTATAACAATATCATAAGCGAAGAAGCAAAGTGTGTTTTCAGCCTCACAATCTAAAGTCAGTCTGCCAAGATATTGGTTCAGGGTTAACGATAGCTTCAACGACAGCTGTGCCGTACATACTCGGAACTGAAGACAACAAAGGTTACCGCCTCATAGCCCTGGGAAATTGTCTACAAAGTCATCCCTACTAGTACTAGAAACTCTGAATGCATTGACAGATGACTCTTTCCTGGTCAAGGTCATCGTGAGCGGCGTATGGGTTTCGGTGCATTAGCAGGGTAAGGCCCCAGGGCGGCCGCTCGATGTATGTTGAGGCTCGGGCAATAGAGTATTCGGCAGATGTTAGTGGGGGCTGTGGTTACGATATCGATCACTCAGCACACTAATTGAAACAGCTTACTATTATATTTGAATAAGTCGATACACTTACAGCCTATATGAGTTTGATGATGATGTGTCGAAGAGGCACATACAATCTTTTCTTGCCGTATGAAAGTGCCGACATACAATCTTACAACGCACTGCTACTCAACACCATCTGATTCTGAGGACTCATATGTCAGCGCTACAGTGATCACAGGCACACAGAACACCTCGGTAGTTAAGTTCAAGCTCTGTTTTGAGCCTCGCTCTTCGACCCCAGTTTGTTCCGTATCGAGCTTTCGACAGCTTTACTTCTAAGGGTTTCCTCGGGTTGTCATGCCTTACATGAAAGTTCGCCGAACCATCGGCCATCGTCAGATGCTAAACCCTTACAGGAAAATCTCATCCTCCCCGGATCGATCCCGCGTGTTACCCGCCCATTAGCGTGGGCGTGGCCTGACTGAGGGGGTGAAACCCTCCGCTTACCTATATACACATGGTGAGTGCAAACTCACTGGTCACACAAACTCGTTGACTTATTAGGCCAAGATGGTTGAATCTTGTCAGCTATCGTGTCATGTCATGCCTCGGCTTGACAGATGGAGATTTACGCGCATGTCTGCTAATACCACTTACAACAGACCTTTCACGGGGCCACCATGCTTGAAGACTATTTAACGTTTCGCACGTGTCTTTGCGCACCATAAATACGATATAGGGACTCGCCTAACCCTCACCCTCACTCTAGCCTTACGCAGTTCAAGTCGTGTAAGCGCCCAACCAAGTGCGGGCCGCCTCCTCCAAAGCTTGGCTTGCATCTGTAACCCTTGTCCTGCTGTGCATATTCGGAGGTTACACTCAAGCAAAACTCCTTCGCCAACGGAGGCGGACCGACTCTACGAAACTTGCTCGAAACAAGAAATCGCCGTGAGCAAGATGTGCAGTTCAAGGATCGGAGGTGTCTCTATTTGTGGTTGCGAGTTGTATTGACAGAGTGTCAATTGGACACACTCATGTTACTAGCTGGAATAATACCCCGTAGCTCCTCCAGCCTCTCCCGCAATTTGACGGAGTACTTCTGTTGTGATGCACAGGGGTTGAAACACGCACTTTCACAGATGCGGAACTCGATGCGGAATTACAATCAGAGAGTTGCAGTTGAGAGTTGCAGTCTCGCCAAGTTGCATACTTGAACCGCCAATGCTGCTCTGACTGCTTGATACTGATGCATGAGAAACTATATGAGGTCCGTTCCACATACAGAACAATATCCGTCGTATCTATTCTCAGCAAGACACAGCGGAACTGAAATCGAAACAACTGAGACATGCTTCCGTGAGCGCCTATAGACGAGTCAACGACCAGTGAGAAAGCTCATCAGAGATTTATGATAGATTGCATTATGCATCTTTCTAGAACAGTCACTCCCGTCCCCAACCTCTTTCATTACAGCCCCCAATCGTGACAACACCCGTTGCTTGATGCTTGAGGAAAATCAAGATCAGACATGCTGACTTACCTTGGCCATGCATCTGCCTTGAATGTTCGACTGATATGTATGAACGGCTGCATGGGCACTTCCCTTCACCGCATCGCTCGTATAAACATTTCCATTTCGGATAGAGAGTTGAAGGTGATGCGTAATATCTCGTTCCGCATAACCGTGGGTAGCAGTCCGGTCCTTGACGGGTATTACGGCGGCGACTATCCGTAAATTACTAGATAAACTCGGTTGATCGGATCGCAGATCTTTGATCTTACGGGTCTCGTGTTGTCTTCCTGCTGGTGGAGTAATTCCCATCAAGTATTCTGACACAGGTTTGTACCGGCGATCCTTACGTGCATATGTTACTCGTTGAACTAGGCACCAGTTTTGAAGCCCTTGGCGTATAATCCTTCATAATAGGAAATCCGTGTCTGAGCACGGTTTTGGGTGTATTCTTCGCAGAATTGCTGACGTGCTCGTGCGATGTTGATGTAACGGAAATTGCTGGGCAGTATGCAATTGACGTTGTAATATTATGACACGATAATGACTGGTCTTATGCTTTGACCTCAGGATGTCTCGCACGGATTACAGGGCTGTGTAATACGAATCGAGGTCCTGGTTCAGGAAAACCACAGTCGAGACTGAGAAAGGCGATCGATGTCAACGAGGCAATGTTTGCGAGCGCATCTACGTACAAATCATCGGGGGAATAAGGCTAGTAACTCACTTGATATTGCCAGTGCTATCACATATCAGAAGTCTCACATTCAGAGTCCCAGTCTTGAGATTGCTGGCTTAGCCTTGGTGCAAAGCAGATATATCACGAGTCTGCATCATGATCGCCCCCTCTGGTGAGCTGTGTCTAAGCTTCAACGTAGCTATGATACATATATACAAATTGCAATTAAACATTCCGAGGTCAGAGTGGTGTTTTCACAACTGTTGTCTGGTTCTGAACCCATCTGGTCAATGAACATAAGGAGGTGATGAGTTCAATATCTACGACTCCTGGTAGGAATTTGAGAATAAAGGACTGAATCAAGTCTATACCAAGAGCTTGATTCATGTTTCTAAGGTTACAGAACTGTATCATCGAGTGTGAACGTGGGTGTCAGTCGTATTTAACTTACACACTCAGTGTTTGCCCTGATGAGGCGTAGGTAAGGAACGTAAACAATCACAGGTTGTCGGTGAAACATTTACATTCCAATTCCTTGTATTTTGTTCTATCTTTGAGTTGTTCCACTGGTAGAATGTGAATTTTCCCGAATTCAGACAAGGCGAAGAGGAGGTCCTAGGTACGCCTTGGGATACTGCCGCCGCATTAGCAGTTGTTCCTCAATACAACAGACACAAACTATCAACAATGACTCATTCCTTGTGGTCTTTGGTCGTCTGCTACATGTTGTAGGTACTTGAAAATAGCAAGACCCCCTATCCAATCTCACGAACAGGCCCAGTAGCAACCTCGTTGCCCCAATGATGCGATACACACAAGGACTGCTTGAGTTATATCGCACCGTAGTCCTGGCTAATCCGATGTATATATTGATTGTTTCTGCTTCTCTTGAGCTTTTTTGTGCCGTATAGACAGTAAAGCAGTCGTTGCATGATTTGATCGCGTTAATTCATTCGCCTGTCTAATGCTCAACAAAAGCTTGTTCTTGGATCTAATGAGGAACGTAGAACACAGTACCAGGGCATACACTCTATCCCTCTGCTCTAATAACTGTACAAGGTGTCAGGACTCAGTCGATTGCTACTTCAGTGAACCAGTGTTTCTCGACTTCGACGCTACTACACGAAGACAGCCGCCTGACTTCGGCTGAAAACTATGAGCGTCAGGACAAATTCTTAAGAACATGCAACCTTAGTTTACAGCTTCTTGGAAAATTTTACTCTCTAGTATTTTCCGGGTTATAAACGGCATAGCTCAATGTATCATCCCACTATATCACCGAACGCTCAGTCGCATGGCTAACTAACTACCTACCTCTGTTGACGATTATATCGTAAACATGGAGAACTCGAGGGCTCGTTTTATGGGTCTTGGTATAGTTCTGGCTCACAGTAACAGTTCACGGAAGACTGGTAAGTATTGGCCCCTCCAACTCACATATCGTTTGCTGGGTCAATCAGGTCTCTATGTGGGATAGTTTCTGACGACCTTCGTATATGACAGCCCAAGAGTATCTCTGCTCATCAGCAGATTCAAGGCCACAGCTCAGTCTTCTCCCAGGAACCATCCTTCAACTGGTAATTCCATCTCCTGCCATCTTCGGGGTCACTTAGATCAACCTGGTCCACCTCCTCCGGCACAATCACCACAACACGGAAGTTCTTCCTTGCAATCTCGTCGTCTAGATCTTCGACCTTCTGCCCAAGTCCGAATCCAGGGGCAGGCTTTTCATCTCGCTTTGTACCCGGGGGAGGATTTCGGAAAGACCCTCGCATGCCAGGGCTCAAGTTTCCAAAATGGGCAGTAATCTCTTTACCCCAGTTCCAGAAACCCGAGTCGTCATTGTTTTTGAGGCGCATATGCTTTTCTATCTCTTGCCTGACGTGTGAGGCTGATGGATGATCGATATCTTGGCCAAGAAGATAGGCGTGGCCACGTAGACGCCATTGAGTCTTGGTCTCCACGACCCAGAAGACCGCTTCGACAGGTCCGCCGCCGCCAGACTGCGGGATACTCTCTCCATCAGTTGATAGTTCAGGAACTTTTTCCATACGAGCGTCAGTGGTGATGGTGAGAAGGTCACTCTCGTAGAGGGAGGGGTTGAGAGGTGCCTGGTTCTTGGGGTTGACGGGAATCTCGGCCCACGTGCCTCGATACACGACGGTACGGGAACGAGGAGTGACTGAAGAGCCACGGTGATGGAGGGTGCTGAGCACGAAAGTTGGAGATTCCATCTTGTCAACGTGGGATAGAAAAGCTGAGCGCCATGGCGCTGCTGGTGTCGGGTGATGTGCCGACATTGTGTGTTGAAGGTGGTTGAGAATCTGGGTTGTTCGCTGGGTAGGTCGAGCCACAGGCCTCATTGACATTGAGAGTTGTGAGACGTTACGGGAACCTTGTTGCTGCACTTGACTGTCGTGGTGTTGTTGTGAGCGAGGCTGGTAGGTAATGTTGAGGTCGTCAAACCCCACTTCAACATACGGCATCATAGGTCAATCATCGGTATATCGATCTATGAGTCATTACGACAACAGTTGAACGGAGCATATGCCAAAGAGTCGACTGCCGGATTGCCAACGGTATGACGCCTGTCTCAAGCCAATTCCCATGTCAAACATCGGGTACAGGGTAGCGATACGAGTGAGCCATCACAGGATTCATGACATTTACAATGGTCTAGGTACCCAGGGCTGAGCCAACAATGATCCACCCACATATCCAGAATATTTCCGCCCTCGGGTCGTACTCTTACGATCGTTTTATAAACCCGTAGTATCACCATTTAGGTTTTATAGTGTTAAGCTTGGTCTTTCTCGTTGCAACGTAACACACTGGTGATTTGCATCATGAAGTTGACAACTAGTCATGGAAAATACACTTGAAGACCACTCATGACTCCGCTAGGCTCGCCTGACCTTGTCTGATCCTGCAGTTTATGACTAATTAGCCTGCGAATTCGTTAGCACAGACGCTCATCACAATTGTTCAGCAACTGTTGACATTCCAGGGGATGCATCCGGTCAGGGTTCAGCAGCTCTAATGACTACAAAAAGAGATATCGCCATATGCAAGCTACGCAAAAAATATGACGAGGTGGCCGCGCAAAGTTAAGAGCCAATGTTGGCAAAGAACGTTGTCACTTGCCGCAGGGTGTTCCGTCCAATACAAAAAAGGACATTGCGTACGTCATGAGCTCCGCCTCGGATTGGTCAATGAAGTTCTCTCTGAATGTTCTAGACCGTCCGGGGTCTGGGGCCCTAGGGAGGCTAGCAACGAAGGCTGGTGGGAGGGAGCGGCAATACCAGCGTGAAGTTGGTGACGTGAACAGGGGGCTGTTACGAAACTACGAATTGCCGTCGTCGCTATCGTAATGTAGGGAGATAATCTTGAATGAGTTGGGGGGGGGGGGGGGTGATCAACCAACAAAAATGGCGCTTCTTGACATTTTCCCACACGTAAATTTGGCCACCATTGTCTCGTGGTTGGTGTGTTGGGAGAAGAAGGCAGGAAGGGTAGTGCTTCGGAGGACTCCGATTGAGAAGAAAAGAAAAGAAAATGATCGACATCGCTTCTCTCATTCTTTCTCGAAGCTTACCTCGTACGTAAGTTGATGCACAGTAGCGCAACTGCCAACTGCCGCTACATTCTTGGTGTTCAGACAAGACGTCATGAGCCGGCGAGAAGAGTCCAAGGGAGATTTAGAGTTGAGAGTAGGGATTTGATGGAACGCGGCATACAAGAAAGGGAAGACCAAGGAAGTGTTCATGTGTTCCGTTCCGTTTCCGTTAACAGGGGCGCAGTTGATATTGAGTTTGACTATCAACGACTGGGATTTATCCGGCAGCTCTGGTAGGTCAGGTTTAGCGGAGAAAACTGGAGATGCTCGTCTCAGGCACGGAGATCGACTAGGACTTGTCGGAGCGATGTATTTCCTCAAGGAGGTCGACCAGAAGACTTGGCTTTGAACCAAAGCCGCTGGCGCCCGACTTTACCAGGGTGCCGGACTGTTGGGATCGGGTTGGTCTTGCTTCTGCGACGATCGTTTTCAGATGCGGCCCATTCAGAACTACCCAACCTTAACATGGTTTCTCGGCCTGTCCTCTAACTCCAAGTTTCTGCGTTGCAATTTAATCAGCGTCGCTTTTCAAGTACCGATCAATCCGCTAGGGTGATATATGAGCTGATGTGAGAAGTTTCAAACGAATTCTTCTGAGATAGCAACGGCCTCGAAGCATGGTTGACTCCTTCGGTTGCACTAAGTGCGCAGACACTCGCCCATGTTCAAATTACCGTATTTCTGCTCTGGCATGGCATTTCGACCAAGCCTGCATGTATGTCTCACAGTGAGATAATTTGAATTACCTCAGTAAGTCAAGGCTAGAACGGCGCTCAGCGAAGTGGAGATGATCAGAACTTGGTCATGGAGCTTTTAGCTAAAAAAGACCCTGGGCCTGGGCCAGCCATATTGCATGTTATTTCCCCAAGGGTCGCTCAAAATCCAATGGTGACATTTGGCGATGTCCCCAAACAGAGGTTGGAATAAAACATGGGAATATGTTGGTGGGTTCCATATACCGATCTGCACACTTTTTGTGTCAAGTCTGCGAATCGAGCGACGACGTCCGTGCTAGCTGACCGAGCCGGCACTTGTTGACGAGGCCTTCAACCGTAGACGGAGTCCTCGGTCGATCCGTGCACCATTTAGCTCTTGATAGTCACGGAGTACCACTTGAAGGGGTACCTGACCGAGCCTAGAGTGGAAAAAGGAGGCTGAAAGTGAAAGGCCTCGCTTGAAGAGTGGGATGGCCAATTCTTGTTTCGAAGCGAGGTGGGAGAGACCAAGTAGATCAGACGGACATGTCAGAGAACGAAGGAAATCTGGAATCATAGTCTGATGTTATTTACCCTTTTGTATCGAGTAATGAACGGAGTCTAGGAATAGGTTTCGACGGAACATGGCTGCGGGCTAGTTGCATTAGGGGAGTTCGGTAGTTTCCCATTCGCACTAATTGGGCGTCAACAATTTGCTGCAATCATTTGCACCTGTCAGAAGTGATTTCGATTTGTATTGATAGTTATAGATCTGGCGTCCAATGATGGTTGCTCTTGGCGATCGAGTGTGGGCGGAAGAACGCCAGAGTCTTACAGAGTCTTAACTACTTATGTGCAAGAAGCCAGCAAGGACAACGAAATGAAGCCAAGTCAAGATTCGGTAACTATCCGTAGGTAAGGTATCCGTGGTCTGGTAGTTCGTGATAGTCTTCACTTTGACAATGTGTAGGGCGTCGTCTGAGTAAGTGTGGCCTGAGTCGTAGAACGCATGGATACCCCTAGAAGGGTCTAACATCGATCAGACGGGTGTACGCGAAAAAGATACATGTAAGATGAAGAAAAACAGCCGCGATTTCTGAGATGGATGGATGAAATTTGTTATTACCCTTGATCTTGGGCAGGTACCGAAGACAAAAAACCACGCGCCAGCGGGCGCAAAATCCGTACCTAACGCATACAACTGCCATTAGAGGCATGGTAAGTTAGGGGTCTCCCGGTGGAAAGGTACCTACAGTACTAGTAAAAACGCACTTTCTAGAGTGCTGTTGCCATTCCCACTTTGTTACTTGCTCCGCCCCCGCCTTTTTTTGCCCACACCCAGGGCATCACTCCTCTTATTTTGACTCTTTTTCCTCTACTGTCCCATTTCGCAATTCCCTTTTCTTTTCCGGGGTCTCTCTCTCTTTTTTTTCGGTTCCATTTCGACCTTGTTATTCCCTTGGATTGACACTGCACTTTAAGAGGCTCTTTTACGCTCTGGCCCTACCGACGCGAATACAGTGACTGCTGCCGCCAACCGTCATTATCACTCGTTATCTACCTACCGTTACGAATGCTCTAATGCTTTTATATTGCCCAGGGCTAACAAACTCTCTGCCGTCTGGTCGCTCTACCCCAGCTACTGCCGCTACCGCTGCCGCTGCCCTGCCGCGGCTGCCCATATCCGGCCGTTATTTCCAGCGCCGCCCACTGCCAGCAGCCGAGTTCCGGCGACATAAAATCATTCCCGCGTCAGTTTAAATCAGCAATCCGTATCAGCTCAGATTCCAGTCATTATTCCCGGGGTCTTCCACCTAAACCTAAAGTTATCCCCAGCCCAGAGCTATCAGAGCTCCAGCTCCAGCAATAGCTAAAGCTCCAGTCCCAGCTCCAGCTCCAGCTCTGGATCCAATCGAACTTCTTTTCGGTCCAGGTAAATCCCAGATCTCAGCCCCATTTTCCTTCAGATCCAGCTCCCACTCTGCAACGTCTGATTGACGCGCCTGTAATATCCTCAAAAAAGGCGCTCATCCACTGGACCGAATATTTTGGTGAGCTTTGTATCATCGTCAATGGATCTATCACAGCGGGCGCTTCCGCGTCACACTCATCACCAACCACCACCATCTCTCTCAAATCCTTCGCCCTCGCATCTGCCGCCTCAACATTCTACGTCTACGTATAGTCCTGGTCCCGTCGCCTCACATCCAACTCTCCCTCTTCCCGGAACTCACCCACCATCCTCGACTTTGACACCAGGATCGGCCTCAACGTCCCCTGCATCCATCTCCCACCGTTTACCTTCAGCATCAGCTTCGACGACATCAAGGCATCCTACTGGCGATTATCTTCCTGACGCGGATGACCAAGACGCGTCGACACCTGTGGATGGAGAGGAACCTCCAAAGAAGAAGCAAAAGCGCAACAAACCAACTCTTTCATGCCATGAATGCGTAGAGCGCAAGACCAAGGTGCGACATTTCTATCCAATACATTTTCTCATGTTGTGTCGTGCTGTCTGCATATCATCTAACTCATCTCTACACATGTTCCCCCATATGAGATGAGCCCACTTTACCCCGACATTATGGCTCAGTATGGAATTTGATGATCCCAGGTCGTCTGAAAATGCCCAATCAATCCCGCTCCTTTCCTTCTGTTGTGTGAGAGTGAGTTTAATTACTAACATTATTCAAAGTGTGACAGAGGTCGACCTCATTGCCTTGCGTGTACGTGCACCTGGATCTTGGTTTGCTGGTTCTATACTAACTTTTAGCTAGGCATAAAACGACAGACTGAATGCCGGTATGCCCATGTCGCAAACCTTCTCGAGTATGAAGCCTCCCGACTGAGTAACTTTATGTCCTGGTTTAACAATCAAGTAGGGAGACCACCAGGTCGGCCGCCAATGGCCGCCGTATGACGAAACCTCCAAAGAAGAAGTCTGGTTCTAGCGGAAAGTCCCCCATTCCAAATATCGCAGATAGGGGTATGTCGAATGATCCCAGGGCAACCTCGCGTGGCGCTGTTGCCCTCTCCATCGGCCTTCTGTCCAACGTCCCTTATTCCTTGCCTTCTGCCAGTAATGTTTTTGGCATCGGGTCTGAGCACCCATTTGCCAACTACTGGACCTGTGAAGGGGGCTTGCCTGAGGTTATCTCAGTGCTTCCAGACAAGATTCAAGCCGATATACTACTTAGCCGATACTTCGAATGCGTTGACCCCGTGTATCCCATGATACATCGACAGACATTCTATGCGGACTACGAACACTTCTGGCAGATGAATCAGCAAGAAAAGACCGACACAGATCCGTCCTTCATTGCATTGATTTTTGTCATGCTGGCCCTGGGAACTCAATTTGTAACATCGACTACATCCCCACAGGAGCGAAGGCAGACAGCAGAGTTCTATGCTTCGGCTAGCAACCAAGCTCTCCGTATCGCATCATATCTTAGCAGTGCATCGTTAAGGTCAATTCAGGCTATGGTATTGCTAGTTTACTTCCTTATCAACGACAACCATGCCTCAGATGGATGGGCGTTTGCAGGTATTCTCATTCGGCAAGCTTATGCTATGGGTCTTCATAGAGATCCAAATATTGGTGGGTGACTGTTTTCTTTACTTGCTCTTTTCTTATACTGATTTCTTTCAGTGACTCCAAATGCCACCCTGTTCGAAAAGCAGCAGCGGCGTAAGGTCTGGCAAGCAGTACTTCTCCAAGATACTTTCTTGACCGTCTTACTCTCCCTGCCACCGTCTGCCACACATACAGATGTTTCCGTCGAAGACCTACTCGACGATGGCTCCTCGATTGCAAATAGCGACCCAACAGATACAGCATATATCCGAGGCTCTTGGACTTTGGCCAACTTGGTACAGGAGACGATTTGCTCGCCAAGATCATTAGACCTACCAATCTGCACTACGGCAAGGCATAAGTCCAAGCTGATTGCTGACTTCCGAGCTGTTTACCGTTCGTTCCCTGATGTATTCCGGTCTTGGGATCCTGATAGTATCACGGCGCTCGCAAAAACGAATAAGAGGGTGGTTCGCCAGACGCTGTTCTTGACGAGTAACTACTTCCATAACTTGATGCTTGTCCATGCTTCCGAGAGCCCTGATGTTCCTGTCAATGTTCGTGGTACATTGGAGGCAGCGCACGACGCCATTACCGCTTTCTTCCTTCTTTTCACCCTTCTTGAGATAGAAGCACGTGTTTGGTGGGTTTTCAATCACCGAGCTTTCTTGGAGGCGCTGTGTATCGGAAATGTCCTGAAGGAGGCTGCTCGAGAACCAGGTGGTGCAGATATGATGGCAAGGGATCCTCTCCTTGTCAGGGCAAAAGCTGATATCAGTGAGTCTTGATGCCTTTGTTGTTCCAGGTCTCCCTGCTAACATGTCGACAGCACGCATGATCCAGATCATGCAGGTTATGGGCGAAGACTCTGAGGTAGCGAGGACTCGAGTGCAGGTTTTGAGTGACTTTCTGGTATGAATGAGGCAGTGGCCTGTTTGTATAAAAGTGTTCTGGTTGATGACTGAATGAGACGTGAAGCATATTCAGGGGTAGCATTGGTCTAGCACGTCAGCAAATATCTAGCAAGGCATGTACATACCGAAGGCCATATTGTTCGATGTTCAAGCTGCGAGTTTTGAATACATGCTGGAAGATAAATAGATCTTAACACAATATATGCATACTAAAGAGAGTATTGTAGTGCTTCTTCGCTGTGCACTGCTGTTGTGTTTGTTTGAATTTCTTGGGATATATGTCTGATGAATGAACTATCCAAGTTGTCAGTGACAACAAGCAAGGGGAAAGAAACATCATGGTAATGATTTATTGGGTGTCTTGAAAATATTGAAGGCATTGCCATATTCAAATATCGCCAAGACAATCGAGGCAAGGAATTGCCGATGCCGTTATGCCCCACTCACGACACCAAAGACTCGGCCGGGGGCTGAAGGATGGACTCGTCAGCTCATGGTTAATGATTGGCCACTCGCTTAAAGTATGGGTTCATTGATTGCGTCGCCCGACCCTTTCAAGACAAGGCCGTCAGCCAGGCTAGACTCAACAGGGCTCCAGGGCTGTTTCAGTGCCTAAGCCGTCGTGCGCTACAGGGCCATTACAGGGCCTGTTTTGGGAGGCATCCGCGTGGCCAGGCTCCCACATCCCGTCTAGTCGCGTGGGCTTTTTCGCTCTCATTTCCATGGGGATGTCATCACCTCGACTCAGCTCGTCTCGCATTTGCTCTTAATTCTTTTTTCCCGTTCATTGAATTAACGACCCTTTCCCTCCTTGTCTCATTTTCGTATCATTCTGCCTTAAGCTTCTTTGTAGCGTGGCTGCCTGCGTTACATCCCCTGCTCTGTCGTGTAAGAGGGGTTTTTGCAGTTGACACTGCTCAGTGTCCTACGATACCTACCTAACAAGAGAGATTTTCGACCTTCATACCTCACTATGCGCGGCCTTGCTCAGGCTGCCATGGTGCTAGCACCGACGTTGGTGTTAGCTCATGGACCTCACCATCCTCCTCCTCCTCCTCCTCCGCCTCCGCCACCTCCTCCCATGGGATTTCTTCCCTCAGCTCTCGATGTCACGCCCTCAGCCTTCGTCACAGTCAAGCTCCCCTTGAGCGAATCCGAATCCTATCCTCTGGTCCGTCTTCGAGACTTGATTAAAAATGCCATGAACTAACATATAATAGACACTACGATTTGATGTGGAGGAATCAGAAGAAGTCTGTGGTCCCGCCAGCATCACCCTCAATGGCGAACCCCTCAAGCAAGACGCCAAGGGTCGCGGTGTCGGATCTTTCCTCATCAACAATGAGACCACTATTTCAGCAGACTGGGATTTCGAATGCATCGGCCCTAAAGAGTTCCCCTTCGGCCAGTCTATGCGCTTCAATGTCAAGGCTCTCGACGACATGGCTCTTACAGAGGAGTCTTCCTTCTGGATGACTTTCAAGCAAACCGCACCAGTCCGAATCTCCGATGTTGGAAACGCCGCATATGTCTGGAGTCTGTCAATGCCTTTCAGCAAGGACAAGGAGTCCTCCTCTGACGACAAATCCACCTCTACATCACCCCCCATCTGGGAGTATCCCGACCGCGATTTCCAGGACCCCGAGGAGGAACTTCAGGTTGAACTTATGGAACTGAATGCTTTGCACAAGCAGATTCTTCAGCTTGAGGAACTGGTGAAGGAGAGGGAGGCATCTGTTGCTAAGAAGCTGGGCAAGCAGTATCCTCCTCCACCCCCCTCGACTATGAAGAAGATCAAGCAGTGCGATGGCGTGCAGTGTGTTCTCCACACTGTTGGTGAGGAGGTGCGACACTCGGCTCACAGATTCTACGATAGCATATTTGGACATCACCCACCTCCTCACGGCCCGCATGGTCCTCATCATGGCCCTCATCATGGAAACGGTACTCACCGGGGCCCTCATCCTCCTCATCCCCCGCCGCCGCCGCCTCCTCATCATGGTCACCCTCCCTTCCCCTTCCCTGGAGGTCACCCTCCCCCTCCTATGTGCGCTCCTTGCCCCTGCGATCCTCATCATGGAAACCCTCCTCCTCCTCCACCACCACCTCCTCCTCACCACCGGGGTAAGCCTCATCATGACAGGCCTGAGCATGGTCACGGTGGTTTCGGTGCTAAGGATCATGAAGGCCACCACCCTCCACCTGTAAGTCTAATGCCTCAACCAGAAATTGAATTCGTCCCGCTAATTACTCTTCAGCCTCCTCACCATCCCATCATTGTCATCCTTGGAATCGTGACCATTGCTCTCGCTCTTTTCTGTGCTATTGCCATCGCCTACATTCACCGCCGTGTAGCGCGTCTCAGCCCCGAGGCTCGTCGTGCTATCCGCCGGGCATTCCGCCAAACTCGCGACGAGCGTCGTAAGAACTCTGCTCTGAAGGCTGCTTACCGTGCCTTTGTTACCCGATGGATCGAGAACGAGGATGATGAGAAGGAGGCTATGCTTAACGGTGAGCGACGCCGACGATCATCTTCCTGCAGCAGCGTTACCATGGAAGAGGAGATTGCTTCCTTCCGTGAGGCTGCTCAAATGGTTGAGGGCATTGTCGCTGCTGAGGAGGGCCAGCACAGCCATGCTCGTTCTTACAGCTACGCTGCCGGCCCCCCTGTTCCTCCCCCTACTTCCCACCACACTGTTGCCACAGTATACCCCGGCTTCATGGAGACGGATGAAAACCTTCCTGCCTACGACGACGATGAGCGTGACTCGTCGGTTGTAGCAGATGGATGCCGATACACTCCTGGCAGCTCCGATTATACCCCTTCAAACTCGGGGTCCAATGCCAGCGATGTCCTGGGGGATACTAAGAACTAAATTAGACTCAATGACCTTGGGCATGAATGATTTCCTTTGCATATTACTATGATACACCAGATTTCCTTATTATTGAATTTATGCGCATCAGATGTGGGATATTGGGGATTGTATTTACAAACAACAAACGCTCTCGCTCAATAGAAGCTATAGCAATCTAATACCACAACTTGAAATATACACCTCTATAATACGCTCTTGTGCCTGATCTCTTGTCCTTGTGCTTATCCACGCATGCTCTTCTTGTCTATCACCCGAATATGAACTCTTGGTAATTCTTGGCAATTTTCTTGACGCCTTCATCAAGATTCCAGCCCTTTACCTCACAAACATGTCGGTACATGTCTTCCAATGCACTGTCCATTTGTTCGCCGGCAATGTGAAGATCACTCTCCACTAGGATGCTCTCGTCAGGCAGGGCCCGTAGTATATCATCAGTCTTATTTCGGCTAGCATCAGTGCTTAAATTGACAGCTGTTGACAGCGAGACAAATATACGAGCTGGGATCGTTCGGTTCAGATACTGCCTCAATACTTCGACACTAGCACTGAATGAATGTAGGCATATTCGAGGAGGGTACGGCTTCTCGCTGCCATCGTCGTCCTCGTCTGAAAAGTCCTCAGCACCCGATGCCACAAGACGCCGCTTTCGTCGTGTTATAACCTCCCGCTCATGGCCCTTCCACGTTGCCGCAAGCGTCTCATACAAGACGCCATGAGCTTGCACGCCATGCACACTGACAGCTCTGCCAGTTTTTGCAGCAAGACGAAGCTGTGCGGCGAGAACATCACGCTGGTGCTCTATTTTCACCCTGTAAGGGCTGAGCTGTCGGCCCTCACGACTCCCTGGTGTGAGTGTCGAATCTCTCTCGACATGTTTCGATGTCAGCCAAGGTTCTGGTAGACGAAAAGCCTTATCAAGGCCGATCTCACCAACCAGAGCGCGAGGGTTAGCAGAGAGACGGGATTCGGTTGCATTGAGAAATGAGCTTATAGCGATAGGGCAAGGAAGAGAAGCAACAAAGTCTGGTGAGGGCTCTGGCTGTAGAACGGCATTGTAATGCGCTTGTTTGGCGGCATTGTCGGTACCGGACCCGGAGGTGGGCTGAAATGTCGGAGTGTCGGCCGAGTCGTCGTATAGTAGATGGGAAAACCATGGATGCCAGCCAAAGGAGGGAATAGCACAGGTCCCTGTTGATTCCGAGTTTTTTTGCAAAAGTGATTGGAGATCAGGATTGGAATGTTTGCTAGCGACATCCGCAACGAGCTCCTGGTCCTGGGCACGTGTTGCCATGATGGTCAAAGCTGCTGCACGCATAGAGGGTATATCGGTTATTGAAGCCATTGTGTCTGTTGGATGGCAGTGGGCGTCGCATATTGGCAGATGCCAGGGGAATGGAGGTTGGTCCCCTGCAAGCTCTGGCTTGGACTGCTGAGACTCTTCATGGTTATGGGTGTGGGTGTTTTGACACATGTTGGTGTTGATATCAGTGTCACAGTGGTGTCGAGATAGCGGGGTTTATTTAGCACTGCAAATGATGGAAGTTTACGTCCACAGAAGCACACGAGGTTGTCACGCTCAACGGCCAAGGTCTGGAAGGCTTGAGGCTTGAGGCTTTGAAAGACAAGTTTGAGTGATGTCAGCGGGGGAAGCTGATGTGGATCATGATGGGGACAGGCATTATCGAGGCTCCAAGTGGGGTTAACTTATGATGAGATCGGTCGATACAGTACGAACATATCCCATAAGCATTCAGTTAATCTGGGGCAATTTGTTTTCATGCGGTGAATATAGGAGGCTGAGCTTCTTGTTCGTGAATGGATTTCGTCTGCCTCGGCTTGTAATCACTCATGTGACGTGTGTGGTTGATGTTGGTTACTGATGTGCTTCAGTGGCTGTAAGTTGCTGTCCGGACAGTTTTTAGTGCAACCACCGATTCCAGGGTCCTTTTGTGTTACGGTCGATCTTCACTGGGCGCAAATACTCGGAAGTTCAATGCAGTCAGTCAGTTTATTGATATGGATATCAGCATTGTGATAGGGGATTTGATACTGCAAGTGCATTGAAAGACTCGTCATGATGTGCAATCATGCCTTATCGGTGCATTCCACCACTGACGTTGCTTTAATCTGTACAGTTTGGTAGGTATCATTGACCCTCCTTCTGCCAACATGAAGCTTCCCCCTACCGTTTACTATCACTTGCATCTCTCCCCGGTGCAGGTTCCCCGCACGAACCTTCCCTGTGGCTTGTCGCGTTGCCGTACGACAGTCACCTCAGATACCATAAAAATGGGCAAGTGCGGCATGTAAACCGACCTAAGCCAAGCCAGGCCAAGGCGAGCCACCATTCACATGTGATTGCCTCCTCCAAGTGTAATCCTCCTCACCTTAGACCTCCGTCGTTTTCCTTTACCTTTAGGTAGTCTTCTCCTCCTTTCTTCCCATCTCCCGAGATACATAAAATTACGGCTTCTACTTTGCTTCAGCTACAGCTCGATGCAACCCTGTAGAGTCACATTCGCCGTACACCGACGCTACATTCTCGCCGGCTCAAGCACCTAATCCCTCCGCGGCGCATCGTTTCTAGCTCCCCGGAAACAATCTATCCTATCACGGCTTTGGGGGATGTCGACGCATATCTCGTCCTAGAGCAGCATCCATCCATTCTATGTACATATCGGTACTCTACACCAACTAGTCGCCCTCCTCTCGGTTCTCTTTCTTTTCCCCCTTCCTTCTTATACTTTTATTTCCACATCTTCTTTCTCCTTATAGCCCGTGCTTCCATCTGTAACCACTAATTATACCGTCGACAACCTCCACGCCTCTGTACAGACAGCACTCCTCGAAGCTGTTGTGGTCATGTGCTGCTAGTCTCGTTCTGTAACACCATCAATATGGCACTCCTCAACCCTGTATATGCCTTCGTCGTGCCCTTCCTGTTTGTTGTCACGGTTCCTCTTGCTGTCTTCGCTGGTATCACAACTACCATCGCTTTCTCTGTTCTCATCCTCCGAGTTCTGGCTGTGTATCTCGACGTTGCTCTCTCTTTCGTTCCTCATTATTTGGGTGGACGTAAGACTCGCCCTTACCATCCAAATACTTATCATCCTCACCATCAAATCCTCGAACCGGCACCTGCAGCGCTCTATACCAATCCTGTACCTCCTTCTGCTGGTTCAACAGCATATGAGTCCTCCTTGCGACGTCGTCGACATCGAAGAAGCTCCAGTGCTCTATCCACGGCAGGCACTACCACTCCAATTAGCGAAAAGGGACTTGGCTTACTACCAAGCATTGGTCCAGAGCGAGACTTCGAAGGGGTTGGTGGCTGGCGTCTGGGTGGTGACGATGAAACATGGACTACCATAAACTCACGGCTTGAACTCCCTGACAAGCAACACCTTGGGCGAAATCATCATCGTTCCCCATCTGGTGGCCCCACGACACCTGGAGAGGGCGGGTATCTTATGATGAAGGGTCGCAACCGAAGCCCCGGAGCAAAACGTTTAGCATCTCCTAATAGCTCTCGTACAAGAACACCTTCTGGCCCACGGATCGCTTTTACAAGCAAGTCATTCATTGACAGTTACTTTCCAAGTCTCAAAACTTCTCCAAAAGGACTGAAAAAACTTCCGACTCAGGGTGTCGTCGATGCGTAAGACCGAGTCAGACTCTTTGCGTTATCGCGTAAACTATTCTAATGATCTAATGAAAAGGTGTTGTTAAGGTGGAAAATGGCACGAGGACCAAAAGTGTCACAGAATATGGTAATCCGGGGGTTTCCATTGGCGTTTGAGCGAGGATTTGTCAATTGTCTGGATATATGATGATGCAAAAATAAGATATCAATGACTTTTGAAAGAAAATGACAAGGGCGAATTTCAATCTGCCATTACTCATATACTGAACTGATACAATGGTAGCAATGTCCTATTCCTGGTATCTGCAACGCCTCCAACGCCAATCCAGCGTAAATACATTATCATGATAACATTGGCCAACCAAAAAGAAGGATTTGTCTTCTTAGAGAGTCTGCCAGAAGTAGTTTGCGTAAAAGAATCGCGAGAACTTCTTGTCCATGTTGACAACATGCACGTCCCCTTTGCGATCATTCCGAATAACAGCCTTGGACCACTCACCGTCCCTGTCATCTCTCTCAATATCGATGCCCAGGCTTCGATACACCTTGAGCCTCAGTAGTACCTCATCATCCACTGGATCTCTACGTCGAGCATTAGCTGCCGCATCGCCCTCAACGCCCTGAAGCTCCAGCTCGCGAAGACGAGCCTTGAGGTCAGCGGCCGTCAGAGCAAGGCGCTCAGCGTCGGTTTCAGCATCAGCAGCAGCTTTGGCGGTACGAAATTTCAGTGTGTCTAGACGTGCGATGTTGGATGCGTGATCCGCTGACGAGTGAGACGCAACGAGGTCGTCATGTCGCGATGTGTGTGTTGCAAGCTGCCGAGAGAGCTTCTTCAGTGAGGATTCTGCCTCACGAACGCGAAGGTCGCGAGCTTGTTGGAGAGTCGAAAGTGACTCTGTAACACGGGAGACGGCAAGTTTGTCTGGTGCGATATTGAAGTTTTCGATAGTATGATGAATGAGCTGGGTTTGTTAGCTTAGACAAAAGGGGACTACAGGAGTAAGTACTTACAGTTGCGGGTTCTTCGGAGAGCAACATATTTGCAGTTGATCTCGAGTGCTCGAATCAAATGTGGAAGATTTTGTGTCAATGACAGCTGTAAACCGCAGTTCCTCTACAGTCTTGAACGGTGATGATGGTGAACTTGGTGCTTTGCCAACGCAACTCCATTTTGGGCTAAACACGTTTCCGTCGTCACGACGACAATCAAAGCTTATCTTATCAGTAACCACTTCTCCCCCACCTTATTTAGCCGAGCTTTCCCCGTCAAGCGCACAGCGTCATCGGGCCCGCCACAGCCAGGCAAAGGTGAAGCCGAAAAGAGCTACCTCTGAATAACACGTGCAACCTCTATTACGTTACGTTTGCCATTCCATCTCGAAAGCCTCTTGATCCTGACCAAGATAATTGATACCAAGACTCCTATTCCTCCTATACAGAATACACCTTCACGTTCTTTGCCCTCAAGGACTTGTTCTCTCAGAATGGTAACTGAACTACCATGTGAGTTTTAAACTGCATGACGATATTCTAGCTTATACTGATAGCCTCGCTAGATGCTCTCGATGCCGAGACGTTAGTCCTTTGCTTTGAATATACGACGATTTCTTTATCCTGACTGACGGCGACAGACCGCTAAATACCTCTGAGCTTAATGTACTAAAAACGCAATATGAGCGCGAGGGTGAGATGGTTGGCATCCAGACCAAGTTCAACTACGCTTGGGTAACCACCCTACGTCTTAACCTGCGAGTCATTACACTAACTAAATCTCAGGGCCTCGTCAAGTCCAACCAGCGAAACGACCAGCAGCTCGGTGTGCGTCTTCTCTCGGATATCTTCCGCATCTCCCCCGAACGTCGCCGCGAATGTCTCTACTACCTTGCCCTTGGCAACTACAAGCTCGGCAACTACGGCGAAGCGCGTCGGTACAACGACCTCCTTCTTGACAAGGAGCCTGCCAATCTTCAAGCATCCAACCTACGCCAACTTATCGATGACAAGGTTGCCCGCGAGGGGCTGATGGGTGTCGCTATTCTGAGTGGTGTTGGTGTTGCGGCCGGTGTGGTGGGAGCATTTATTCTGAGGAATGCTAGGAAGAGGTAGATGACGATATTGCTAGGGAGGAAAGCGTGTAGGGACATATATTCCATGGGCGGTTTCTGGGACACTTTACTCACTCTTCACTATAACCTCTGGATTGGGCCCTCTTGGAGTCTTGCCATTATGAGATATGCTTGCACTACAAAATGAAGCGACCATTATTACATACGTTAACCCACTTTATATAAGTTTATCATCAATCACCCTAATTCCATCACTGTACTAAGGTGACAGGCAAGACATCGGCTGTTGGAAAGTCACATTCGATGAGGTAGTACAAATTTGCTAGATGTCTTACCACGCGATGATTTTCACATGTTAACATAACAGACAAATGTGTTGGAACAAGAAAGCTAGACAAATAAAACAATGTTAAGGAAACCAAGAAACAAGCCAGCTAAGAAACAAACCAAAGAGACGACGCATCACCATCTAGGGAATATCATCTGTCGAGACATAAATGACCATCCTTGTCTCAACAAATGTACGACTAAAATACAACAAGCTGCTGCTCGACAACTTCCTTGGCATCGCCCATCTGACCCTGTCTAATATCGTCCATGACCAAGGCACCATTAAGCCTGAGGGAAAAGAAAGGGGTATCCGAAGGCAGAGTATGTGAGCAGAGCAACAAGGTAATGTAGGCAGAGCACAAGGAGACAGCATGTCACCCTAAAAGAATATGGCGAACCAGATGCATAAAACATATTAGCATCTATAACGTCTCCCAACGAGAAGCGCTCAGATTGAAACGCCTTTCGCCATTTTCCCTGCTGTTCTACTCTCCAAAAGGTATTCTCATGTGACAGATTAGAGGTGAGACCAACAGGTTCTCAGGTTTGGTTTGACTCAAAGCATAGCCAGAGAAATACGCTTGCCTGCAACTTGAAGTCATACCGAGACTCCTGCAAAGCCATATAGTCTGCATCTCCCGTCTTGCATGACTAATCTTCATAAATGACTTTTGTTCCGTCTCCGTACGACAATCATTCCATGTGGCATATGTGATGTGATGTGATTAGGAGACAATGTTTTGTTTCTTAATTAAAAAAGGTGAGAGAAAGAGGCGACAAAGAAACGAGAATCGAATACAACGAGGGGCGTCGAGCTGGTATTGTATGGGCATCATGGGTACTCAGACATGGATAACGAAGGAGTGAAAGAATCCGCAAATCGTGAAGAGGCTGAAAGTTTAGCGAAGAGAGAATCCCTTTCGCTTGCCTTCCTTCTCTAGTGGCCGTCCGCTTTCGACTCGCTGCTTCTTGTCCTCGAGCTCCAGTCGTTGGCGGTCGAGTTGCTCCTTCATCTCCTTGTGGCGGGCGTACAGTTCCTCTTCGGATTGCTTGAGCTTGCTCTCCTTCTCTGCTACCTTCTGTTGGAAGACCATTTTCATCTCGGCCTCCATCTTGGCTAGCTTCTGCTCGTGCAGGGCACGCTCCTCCTCCTGCTTGACAGCAGGGTTGACCTCCTTGAAAACGCTGGGGTCTTGCGACACGCCCATGGCGAGCAGCTTGTCGGTACGGTAGTTCTCGTAGAGTTGGTTGTTGGTGTGCTCCTTGAGCTCCTCCATGTGTGTTCGGATGAGCATTTGTCGAAGCTTGACAAAATCGCAGTGCTCCTCGTTATCCACTTCAATGATGCCCCAAGGGTAGGCACGACCACGAATCTTGCGACCATCGGCGCTTGTGATCTCGTTATTGGCACCAACAACAGCGAAGGGAACCTTGGACATGATCTCATTGTTCTCGGCGATCGTCTCTTCATCATCAAGCTCGTATCGAGGCCCCTCGAAGATCTGGATGCCATGGTGCTTGATATCGGCGAGAATCTTGGTTGGTTAGTAATTGAATAAAAGTAGGTAATCGAGCAACTTACTCGTGACTTGAAGGCAGCAATCTCTTCGTCGGTAAGAGTATCAGCCTTGGCGATGACGGGGATCAGATTGACCTTGGTATGAAGTCGGCGCATGACCTCAATGTCAAGAGGCTTCAGGGAGTGGCCGGTGGGTTGGATAAAGAAGACACATGCGTGAATACGGTTGTCAACAATGTTCATGCGGTTAACCTTGTTCTCAGCATCCAAGTAAGAGTCGAATCGCTGCTCGATGTTGTCGACGATAGGGCGCCAGGACTCGTCGTTGTTGACGAAATCGCCGAAACCTGGTGTATCGACAACGGTCAGGCGGAGACGAACACCTGCCTCCTCAATGTCGGCACTAATGGACTGGATAGTAACAGTCTTGGGAATAATGTCGAGGCTGGGTCCCTTGCGCTCCTTGGGGGGGTACAGGGAGGTGTTGAACAGAGTGTTGACCAGAGTAGACTTGCCCAAGCCAGACTCACCTAGATTGGTGTTAGTCAAGATCGTTCACATTCCAATCATCTTGCACATACCAACAACCATCACGTTGAAGTTGAATCCCTTACGAACACTCTTTCGGTGCCATTGGTTAGGTAGGTTGGCAAAACCAACATAGCCAGTAAGCTTTCTTCGGACAATGTTTCTGTTGTCAGCCGGGGGAGGTGGCTGAGATGGAACTACACGACAGTCAGTACGAGAACAGAAATTCACGTAAAAGATAAACCTACCATTAGCAGGCGAGGCAGAAGGGGCCAACGCCGGAGATTCGCTGCCGGGAGAAGCTATTAAGACACATGTTAGCATTCATTGCAACCACTGATACTGAATATTATGCTGTCATATGTAGAGACACAAGGAGGAGCCTGACTAGGTGAATAATCCGAACTCGTGTTGCGAGGATTTCCCCTGGTAGAAGCCTCGACTGTGAGATGATCGCGGTTGGGCTTCACATTAGTTATCTGTTCATCTCCAGCTGGCCCACTTGTTGCAGAATAGTTATATAGTTCGTCGAATGACACTGGCTTCATGGGGCTTAATGTCGGCGGATCCTGGATGTCCACGTCAAGCATACTGCGATAGTGGCGTACTGTCGAGGGTCGAGGGGATGAAGGAGAAGATGGGCTTCCATCGTCTTGGCTCAATGGAAAACTAATAGTTCGCTTGGAATCCTGCGATACCTTTGGCGATGATCCGGCGAGAGGTGTGGTTGCCATGAACGCGAGATTTCTATCGAAATGCACGCTGCGGGTGCGAGCCTTGACGTGCTGTACCAAGTCGAATGTCATGATCGAATTTCAGGGGTTGGAAGTGCTGATTCTCAACGAGGAATGCTGTCAGGACCAAAAAGGGGGCTAAGAAGATAGACCCAAGAAATTGTAGATGATTCAGAAACGGATGTCGTCGAGCTTATCGGAAATCGATGGATTGCACGGGATGAAGGTCAAGATTTTATCGAGCTCCCGGAGAACAAATCATCCTCGTGGTTGAGTTCGGAGGCTCTTTCCGTGGTCTCTACCTGTCGCTTGTGCCATGTGGTCTGACACACGCGTGCATAAAAAGAAAGAATCATCTTACCCATATTGAATTATCAAGAACGGTCGAGTTGAAAAGGCTCGTAGGAAAGTGCGTGTTTCTAAGTTGAAAGTTGATGGTTAGCTACGTCAGGGGAAAGGCCAGCTAGATAGGTAGCTGCACGAGCTTGGTGGAGAAGTCTCGAGGGAGACAACGAGAAGGGCCAAACGACAGCTGACAATCTCCGGGAGACAAGCGCAATGCGATGATGAGTGTACAGTCGAAGAGAAATCGAGCCGATCGAGGGTGCTCCTTCTCAAAATCGTGGTCGGGCAGTAAGGAGTGGGACGAGGATAGCTACTCACGGAAATACCAGGAGACGCGTGTCAATGAGCGTCGCAACGAGTGAATACGAAGAATAGAAGGCGGCCTCGGGTTTATCAACACGGGACCTACTCTCACGCACGATAAAAGGCGATCGAGAGAAGAGTAGCAATGATGAGGCTAGAAACGGGGGGTAGGGGAAAAAAAGAGAGAAAGTAAAGTGAAGGAGAAGGATGGGAAATTTTGGAGGTGACAAGCGGACCAAGCAAGGAGACGAAATTCTGATGTGCTGTGCTGTTCTCCCAGCAGAGCAGCCTTTGGGCAGACAGCCGTGCTGCAGCAAAAGGGGTTTAGACGAGCTAGTCCGAGTTGAGGCACATGTGGGTCTCCCAACTTACATGATCCAGGGGCAGGCTCTGGAGATTTAGCAGATAGGGTCGCTGAGAGCCTGCTGTCGAACCTCAAAGGGTGCTGCCTCAGCGCTTATGATTGGTTCAAAAGGCACGGCTCCAATTAACGACGCGGGACAGGGGTCGTTGAATGGTAAGATGGGAGATTGGGGAGGGAGAGCTCTAGCTTCACCTCAAGCAAATTACTGCATCTTGGCTATCGGCATATACGTACCTGTATCATGTTGTAAGCGGCCCTGCGGCCATACAATTGACTCTCGATACAGCCTCTACTAGGTAAGTTAGAGCTTCTGTCTGAAGCTTGACATCATTTGAATTGCCGGTGAGGGCTAACAAATATTTGTACATATGCATGTGACCGGACCTCCTTACATCGGTCCATTCCCCAGGCAAGCTTGGAGCTCGCCTGAGGTACCTGGTTGTTTCTATAAAGGGGAATGCTACTCTAAGTACCTGTTCCTAGCTCGCTTGTGCTTCAAGTATCGATCATCATTCTCATGCTGTAAGTTGCCTTGGGTATTGATAGGGGTTATTCTCTCCTATTCGAAAGAATTGTTCGATAGTTAGAGTCAATTCCTTCTTGAGTCTCTCATATGTGTCATTTGTCTTTGATCTACAGTATTATTATATTTTTACATTTCGTTATCATTGGCTGCTTTCTAGCGGTATAGCTCAGAACATTTACAATTGGACTTTATCAGAGACAGATTCCAAGACATACGCAGATCAATCGTTTCCGAAGAGGTCAGGGTATCTTCTCCCTTCTCTCTCGTGGCCAGAATGCCGGCCTGAGATTGGATCACGGGATACCATGTTTTGAACTATTTATTTGCTCGTCCTATCCGTACCGTGGCCACTTTGATATTGCCCACTCACCGTCAAGTCCGGTTGCGCCTCAACCGCTCCCACGTCTGTGTTCCTCGTTTATTGGTTTCCTTTCCTCGTCAAAACATCAAACATCCGTTCCATTCAAGTTGTTCCCTCTGTGGGTCCGGGATCAATTACCCTTCACTGTGTTCTAGCTTCTCTTCAGTTACTATACTGGGCTTGCCCCCAGTAACCTAACTTCTGTCATTCACGGAAGGGCGTGACGATAAATTCTACAGGACTGCCATGCGCAGATACGTGAAACCAACAGGCTTCTGCATGCTGATATGCCAATCCTATAGGTGTACGACTGCATAATTTTGCAAGAGTTCACTGCATCTGCCCGTAAAACAATTGTAATGCCTAATATAGGTATCTTGTGAAAATATTTGAGAATCCTACACGCTACCACCTCCATGCCCTTCTTCTGCATGTATGACACGAGCGTATATACCCGTACAGCTCAGGTTTTATATAAAGGGATGTGGAAAGGAGGTACTTTGTATACGACGTGTAATTACATTCCGGACAAATGTCCCTAGTCCAAACGAGAAGTCATGTGAAGTATGTAGGGTCGACCTGTGAAACGTTTCGTGTTAAACAAAAATTCCATACAGTACCATAAAGCAGTGTATGGAAGCTCTGGCAATACAGTTCAACTTAATAATACATCACTACATTTATAATTTCCTATGTCTATTCCAATTGTTTCTAAACTCAGATAATTGCATTCATAACTTCCAAGCACTCAATAGTTCAAACTATCATATCTGTAGTATTGCAACTATGTCTGCTGCGGATAAAGGCATAGTCACTGAGAGTATACAAATGGCATCTTCTCCGTAGCTTCTCGTATTATTACGAGTGAAGCAATTCCCGAATGAGGCTGGCCAAATATCTGCTGAGATGTTGCCCTTCATTGGCAAGGTTCTCTGCACCTTTTGCATATGCTTATTTGAGTTATATCTCAATCTTTCTTCTCCTTTGACACTATCAGTAAATCTCATTTGACCACAAATAAAAGGTCAGAAATTATCCCAGACTACTTGAAGTAGAGACGTGAAGACACAAGGTGCAACAATAGGTTTATATAAGACTTTAGGTTTGCTTGTGATTTACAGACATATCAGTACAGGGTAGAAGAGCTAGCTTCAGTTCAACTTGACCAACGAAAGTTAGTAACACCCAATGTTAGGATTCGAGGATCTAACACATATGATAACACAGCACAACAAAGGATAGGCAGAAAAAGACAAGACATGTAGACTGTTACTTTTACGAGTAGAATATTGTATCTATAAGCCCCACACCGTTCTAAATGCCAAATGAGCACCGAAACCCTTCGATGCCTGTTTTAATTAAGATACACGCCACATTTTCGCTTCTAGTAAAGGTATAGTACACTGGTGGAGGAGCTGCCCAGATTTTGACGGCTCAAATTTATAGCATGATCAAATCGTCTCAGTCATCTTAAGCGAGGCCAGCCTGCTGGCTCGCAAAGAAGCGTTTCGACTCAGCACATCTCTCGCTCTTACATCCAGGGCATCGAAGACCCATCTGCTTCGAGCAAGCCTGACCTGCTGCCAGGTGCGCCTTGGCAATGTCGGCGAGAGCTTGGATAAAGACAGGACTACCGTTGAGAGACTCAACCCGCTTGACAGTTTCGGGGTGACCACTGTCGCCGATGACTTCCTGATCCAACTCATATAGAGTTTCAATATGGTCGGACGTGAAAGCGATGGGGATGAGCACCAGATCCTTTTGACCCTTGGATATGTAGTGCTCTACACTGTCCGAGGTTTGAGGTCCCAACCAGGCCGACGGGCCGACCTGAGACTGCCAGCACAGTCGGTAAGGGTTGGAGAAACCGAGGCGCTGCATGACGGCGTAGACAGTGGCCGCAACTTCAGCAGGGTAAGGATCACCTTGACCATGTTAGTGACTGTTACGAATATAAATGACTGAGCAACAAACCTCGGTTAACGACAGACATGGGTAGACTATGCGCAGAGAAGAGCAGCACAACATCCTTTCTTCGCGCCTCAGGGTATTCCGCAAGCTTGGCCTCGATGTTTTGGGCAAAAGCCTCGACCAATCCACTGTGGTTAGGCCAACGGTCGATTACACTCCAGGTAATGGTACCGTCACCGGACTCCTTGTTGGTCTTGCCTTCAAGCCGATGCCTCCACTTCCACAGCTCATTCAAGCTACTACCTGTTGTTGAGCAAGAGTACTGAGGATATTGTGTGAATGCGACAGCGCGACCACCCTTTCCATTTCCAAAGCCGTCCTTCAACAGCTGCTCGTACATTTCTTCGGTTAACGGGTCCGCGTATCGGAAAGCGACATAGGGCTTGTGAGGCGCAGTCTCGGGAGAGATCTTGTCCAGGATCTTACACATCTCGGCGTTTTGGTATTCAGACCACTTTCTAATTGGTGATCCTCCACCAATGGCAGAGTATTGCTTGATGATTTTGGGTGTTCGCCGCTTCGAAATCAATGGACCAAGATAGTTTTGTAGAGGGCCGAGAGGAATTAGATCGCCGTCGGCCTGTGGTGGTTGTCAATACACATGATCCGGGGGTCTCGGTGTTTTGTTAAATGACTTACAAAAAGGCGGCTCAAAAAGTCGCCAACCTCATCGGTCGTCGAAGGCCCTCCCATGTTGAGGAAGACCATGGCCGTAGGGCCCTTTGATCCAGTAGCATCTTGAGTGACAGGATGGACGGGAGTGGCCAGAAATCGCTTCTGAGTAGCGATTTGGGGTAGCGCAAGTCGATGCGAACTGGCCTGTGAAATGCTCTTGCAGAGCTGGCCTCCAGATCTTCGCAGAGCCATTGTCGATGAACTGTCACTGACTTCAAGAGACAAGGTGTGAAAGGGGCAAGAAAGTGCAATTTATTGATCAATTGGAAGTGGTGCGAGGTTTGGAATCATAAAACAGCTGAGGGGTGTAAAGAAATCTTATGTTACGTACATGCAACTAGTGCCGACGGCGATGATGCACGCATCTCCATGGGCTCCGGGATCGCCTACAAGGCATCATATCGGGATTTGGCTGCTAGGAGTGACTTGCTTGCCCCCCCGAGCTTCCGTGGTGCAACAGGTACTGCCGAACAGGGCCTCGCCAACCAATCATGCAATTGGTAATCGCTCAGAACTGTGCACGTGAGCTCGCGACAGGCAGCGCGTCGGAGCTTGTCATTAGCTCGCGTTTGCCTAAAGCTGTGACCCGCTAGCATGGGATCTCTCATCAGCTCTTAAAGTCAAGCTGACCCTGGGATGAGATTGATCGGGTTTCACTGAAAACAACAGACATCAATCGAATCAATATGGCTGATAAACAGCCTTGGCGAAAAGAAGACGAAGATGAGGAGGAGCAAGAACTCGATGAGAACGTGAGTTGATCGAACATTGGTACTCACCTCAACTCCATATTGATCCACCCATAGAACTATAAGGCACAGAAAGATGCCATCCTGCTTGCGATCGATGTCAGCAAATCTATGTTAGAGCCACCGCCGCCCTCGGACTCCAAAAAGGCAGATCGTGACAGCCCTGTCCAGGCGGCCTTAAAATGCGCCTATCATCTCATGGAGCAACGCATCATTTCTAACCCCAAGGACATGATGGGCATACTTCTCTTTGGAACGAAGAAATCAAAATTCCAGGACTCTGTAGAAGGTCCAAGTGGCCTAGGTTACCCTCATTGTTATCTATTCACTGATCTCGACGTGCCTGCGGCGGAGGATATCCAGGCCCTCAAAACCCTTGTCGAAGACGGCGAGGATGAAGATGAGGTACTGACACCTTCGGATGAGCCTGTTAGCATGTCGAATGTGCTATTCTGCGCGAACCAGATCTTCACAACAAAAGCTGCGAACTTCGGCAGTCGTCGTTTGTTTATAGTAACTGACAACGACAATCCCCACGCATCTGACAAACAGGCAAAGTCCGCTGCAGCGGTACGAGCCAAGGATCTGTACGACCTTGGGATCCTGATAGATCTATTCCCTATCACCCGTGGAGATGGGAAATTCGACCTCCACAAGTTTTATGATGTAAGAATTGTTATGAAGATACCAGGGAACCAGCTAACACGCAAAGGATATTATCTATCGTGACCCTGTTGGAGAGGCGAACATGACAGAAGTCCGAACCTCGAAATCTGGAAACGGATTGACATTACTCAACTCACTCATCTCAAATGTCAACTCCAAACAAACTGCAAAGAGAGCCCTGTTCTCAAATTTGCCATTCGAGATTGCTCCTGGGCTGCGCATCTCAGTGAAGGGGTATAACATTGTTCATCGTCAAACACCAGCACGCACTTGCTATGTTTGGCTGGACGGTGAAAAGCCGCAAATTGCTACAAGTGAAACTACGCGAATTGCGGAGGATAGCGCCAGGACCGTTGAAAAAGCAGAGATAAAGAAGGCGTACAAGTTTGGCGGCGAATATGTCTACTTCTCCCCAGACGAACAGAAGTCATTGAAGGATTTCGGGTCACCCATCATTCGTATCATCGGCTTCAAACCGCGCAGTTTGCTCCCCATATGGGCAAGCACTAAGAAGTCTACGTTCATCTTCCCCAGCGAAGAAGATTATGTTGGTTCGACCAGAGTTTTCACAGCACTCTGGCAGAAACTTCTCAAGGATGACAAAATGGGTGTCGCTTGGTGTATCACTCGAGCTAATGCGCAGCCAATGTTGGCCGCTATCATACCGTCTAGAGAGCGGTCTGACCATGGCTCGGGAACACCATATCTACCTGCTGGACTTTGGATCTATCCTCTACCATTCCAGGATGACCTGCGAAATATCAACCCACCAAGTGAAGTGCTGCGAAGTTCCGGAGAACTTACGACACAGATGCGGACTATCATCCAGCAACTCCAGCTGCCAAAGGCTATGTACGATCCATTGAAATACCCCAACCCCGCGTTGCAGTGGCACTACAGAATCCTTCAGGCCCTTGCTTTGGAGGAAGAGGTACCTGAGAAGGCAGACGATGCAACGGAGCCAAAATACAAAGCGATCAGCAAACGAGCAGGTGGCTACTTGGAAGAATGGTCTGAGTCTCTTGAAGAAGAGTCTGGTAAAGTTGCGAACAAGAAATCAACAAAACGTGAAACGGACGATGAAGACATGGAAAGACCGGTAAAGAAATCCAGAGGTTCGTCAGAGAAGGCAACTGGTTCTTCCTTCAGTATGGCTCAATTGAAGGCCGCAATCGAAGGCGGGACAATTCAAAAAATGACTGTCGCTCAGCTCAAAGATATACTAGCTACTAAGGGTATGAGTACTGCTGGACGAAAGGTAGAATTGATCGAGAGAATCGAGGAATGGATAGAGGAAAGTTCATGAGACTGAGGTCGAAGGGCACAATAGTGTGCATTATTGGTGCTTTATATGAAGAATGTGTGGCCGGCGGAATGGGCGTTTATTATGCTACTTTGTAGGGGCATTGTTTATCAACCTGCGAGCCCTTGATCATATTGAATCAAAACACTAAGGAGAATGACCCCGCTCATCTGTTTCTTATTGTGACTGTGATTGTAAGCCTTTTCTTTCTACACGGAAGCTTTTGAAGCCTTCGATCCTTTCGCAATCACTTCCTTTTCATCACATCCACCAAAGTTTCATTTACTCGGTAGCAACACCATCAGTTGAACATCCTAACAAACGAATCATAAAAACTGCCAGAGTTTATTTCTATTCACTTTGATCTGAGTATCTCTTTGAAATATTCCAATATGAAATATGGCGACTGCAGGCGGGAGGATAGATTCATCCTCTATACTCACACCCCCTTCAGCACCCGTTAGTGGCTCTCAGTGGCGAAGCGCTCAAGTCACGCCCACTAAACGTCAGCTAAACACTCCCCGGCCCCTAACCCCATCTATCAAATCCGTAGCTCCACCATCACCCACCTGCGCGTTCGTGAGCCCGCAAACGCCAGGACAGCTTCGTCCGAGCATCGCTTCGGCAACACTTGTCACCTCATCACCTCAGAAGGAGCCGGGCGCTGACGAGTATAACTCAAGGCTGTTGCGTTTGGCGCGACGCCGGCCAACTTGCGGGCAACGAAAGACCATGGCCGATTTCCTCGCAAGCCTTGGTCTTGGCGGCGCGCAGACATCCGCCGCGTCAGGTAGCTCGCAATGCGGTTCGGTCGAGGAGCTCCAGCTCAAACTACGAAGCATTCTAGATGCCAAGGCGACACCGACACGGGCCGAACATGTGGCTTTGACAATCGAATTGAGAGCCACGGTACGATTTCAGTTGCCTGTGTCCGAATCCGAGAACGGGACACTCGAGAGCCTGAACAACATCGATCCATCACTGGGAGGAGCGCAATCTGTAGGAATGAATGGCAATCGGGATGAAGGACAGCTATCGCGCGTGGTATTTGCCAATGATACGCTCATGAACCAGCCGCAGGACAATCCGACCCTGCAACGATCTGTCGCAAAACATATCATTTCAATAATCAGCTCAACCGATGGGAGTACATGGACCGTTCGAGAGGTGTCACGCGGTACACAGGGTTGGACTTTTACGTATTTGTGCAAGGACTCGTATCAGCAATGGACTCGACAGAATGCAAAGAACCAAACGAAAACAATAGTAGGAGAGTTCAGTCAGAGAGAGCCTGACCCAGTTCTGCATGGTAAGTTCAGAGCGCCATACGAAATTCTTGACTGGCTGACAATGCAAGATAGCTCGGCCTGCTTTTGACTGTCGAGGATCTATCACGATTGCCTTTAACCGCGGCAGTCGCTCCATCACCGTAAAATACGACCATACTCCCTTACACAAAACAGTTGCAGAGCTGGCAGCCCACTTCAAGTCTGCTCCTCGTCAACTGGGACCAGGCGCGCAGAGACTCCTAGAACAGCAGCAGAAGGCAAAGGAGAAGACGCCGAGGAAACCTAGAGGTGAGAAAAAAGACAAGAAGGAGCGAAAGAAGCGGGATTCTACTGTGAAGGCGCAAGATGAGAATGGTAATCCCCGGAAACGAAAGAAGAAAAGCAATGGAGCATCTCAACCAGCGGACTCAGTAGACGGGCCGATGATCCCCCCAGATTATCCTGGGGCACCAGCAATCGATGGACAAAATCAAGGGGCCCCATCGTATATGAATGGCGGAGAAGCGCCCGGCAATATTGGGCAGCAAGGATTCAACGATTATCCTCAAGGGTTGATGGGGGACGCAACGACGAATGGAACTTCGTCTCAGCAGGCAAACGGCCAAATGGCTTCAGTTGCTTTTCCAGTTAATGTCTCAGCAGCTGAAGCAGCACGTCGAAAAGAGGCAGCCACGACAATGCTCAGCAACGCTGGTGTCGATCCCACCACATTGTCTCCTGAGCAGTTTGGTATCTTCGCCAACCAAGCACCAGAGTTGCAACGCGAGTCACTGAACATGCTTGTCAAATATGGTGCAGAACGCCTACGCATTGTCCATCCCGGCAACAAGGAAGGCTCAACACAGGCAGGCTCTTCAACACAGAGCAGTCAGACAACTTCAACCGGACCTAGAACTACCAAAGAGCTAGTGCCACAGTCAAGTGCTCAGAGCAACGCGAACACAGATACTGAGACAGCAGTAGCTCAGGCTGCTGACGACACTTCCACTCCTAAGCGTAAGAGGAAGAAGATGGGCAAGTCGAGAACAGCATGTTCCCCATGCAAGGCACGGAAAACAAAGGTAAATGCCACTCAAACTAATTAGACGCTACTGAACTAATAAAATTAGTGCCCGAGGGAGAGACCAACCTGCACCGAATGTGCGGATCATGGGACTGCATGTGAATATGCACCACAGAAACCAAGAAACAGGACAACAAAACCCAAGAAGTCTGAGACAATCGTTGTTGATGACGATGAAGAAGAAGAAGAAGATGGCGATGAGGAGGATGAAGAGGTAGAGCAGCAGGAAGATGCCGAGGGAGAAGGTTCTGAGCAGGAAGATGACGAACAACAAGACACTTCACAGGACTACTCATACCCTCAGATGAATATTGGAAACATGGTCACCAATACTGATGCAACAACTCAAGATACCCAGTCCACACAGAGCAACTACTACCAGCCTGCTTCCGGGCTTGTTCTTCCTCAGCCAGACCCTTACTCGACCAGCTCTCAAGCAATGAGCACATCGGTACCGCAGAGAGGTAACTACTCTCATAACCTGCCAGAAGTGACACAGCCCATGGTCCACCCGGCCTCCCCTATCCCAGCCCCTGCCGGTACGATCGCTCCCTCTGAAACAAGGCGATGGACCGCCTTTGGTAGCGGTAGCGTTGGTGGAAGTAGCACCACCAGCAAGACACGAAGAAGTCTTCCGTCTGAGCCCAGCCAAGCCAATGTGCAAAACATGCCTGCAAACCCACAGCCATCGGACTGGGCTCAAACTTCTAACACGACTATGCCTGCAACCACAATGGCATCCGTCTCTCCGCAGATGGCATACGAAACACGCTCAAGTGGGAGGACTCGACAGAAGAACCAGAGTCTACCAAATGATACTCCCCAACAAGCTGCACTGCCCAACACGGTCATGCAACAGGCCCAGGCACGTCAATTGCCCGTCACTACCGCAGCCATGATGGCACAGACCCGTAAATCCCCTTTTCAACAAGCTGCGGTTCCTCGCACGACTTCTAGAACAAGCCAGCGAAACCAGTCTCGCACACCTGTAACTGAACAGGCACGAGGCTACCAGCCTCCTTCCGACATGGCTCAGCAGCAGAACCCACGAGGGAGTGCTCATTACGATACATCGCATATGTCCAGTGGTTCTGGCTATAATGACTATGGGCGTTACAACAGTACTAGCACCAGCGGAAGCCATCAACCATCGACCACCATGAGCACATCCTACCAGAGTACTCCTTCTACTGCAAACCAGTGGTCTAATTCTTCGAGTCGACACGATCGCCCATATGGCACAAACCCATCATATCAAACACCTAATATTTACGCTCAGACAACAGCGTCTAAGCCAACGGCGGCATCCCGCCAGAACTTGAACATGCGTTCAAACACACAACAGCATACTCGTGCTAGCAGTGGTTCATATAACCAGCAGCAACCACAACAGCAGCAGCAGCAGCAGGGTTACACATCATACTCTGGATCTACACATCAAAGCCAACAGGCTCAAACATCAAACCAGCAACAGCCGCCTAGCTGGTACTTCCAAAACTCGCACAACCCTTCTGTTCATTCTGGGGACCAGTCATCTGGCTATAACTATGAGCCATGGTCAGGCGTTTAGGAGCCAGGGTGCTCAATTCTACACAGCTCACTATTCATCTATGGCTTATGAGCGGTGAAGAAATTGCTAATGGGTTTGGCGAATCGGTTTATTTAGCGCAATGATGGCATACACAGGAATTGGGTTAGGACCCTCATCTCTGGAGATACCCGGCAATGTCAGACAATCGAGAATCGTAGGTTGTCACACTTCTTCTTTTCACCTGATGGATGTGATAGTGTCCTTGAAACATCACATAGCTTAAATCATTATTAGGTGCTACTCAGCTGATCATTAACCTTGACTCATGTATTCCTCTTAAGTCCCGCCAAATTCCATGGTATTTCCATCACATTATTTTCCAGTCATTCGCCCAGTCATACAAAGTATTCCCGTAAGGTATTCAGACAGGTTATCGGTCTTTGGATATATGTTGTTTGTCTACTCAACATGGTCCGAAATAGCAAACTTGCTGAGGGATCGTAGCTTGCCACCGTAAAAGTATAGCAGCCAAATACCAATGATACCGATAACACTTAGACCACCGAGAAGACTGGTACCCTTAGCAACACCGAGATTGTCAAACAAAGGCTGGGCAAAGAGAACACTGCCACAAGCTAGAGCACTTCGGAAGAAGTCATTCGCTGCGAAGAGACTGGCAGCATACATTGGGTAGCTGAGAGGAATGTACACAAAGATACACTGCATGACAATAAAGACTGTAGCTCCGTAGATGGTGATGCCAATGGTGGGCACGATCCAGTGAATAGAGGATCGAGCTGTCCAGGCAAAGAGGAACAAGCCAATGGTAGGACCAAGGGCGGCTGGTAGAGCCGGAACAAGACGACTTTCTTGAATGGGCCAGCCACGCTTAGCGATGCGAGGGTCCATGTAAAAGTAGAGGTAGGAGAGGTAGAGGCCTACGCCAATCATACAAGAGACGAGAACGCAGAGGAAGACGAGACCGATTTGACCAAGGTTCATGTTGTAGTAGACTGGGTAGACACGAGGGAAAACCTCGAAGACTAAGAAGAGTTAGTTATTGAGATGCGAATGATGTGGTGGAGCGAACTTGCATGAATAGTAGATACCATAGATAATGGCAGTGTAGACCTGCACGAACAGCACGGCAGGATCCTTGATGGTGATCTCCATAGGCTTGATGAGTGCATCGACAGCAATGGCAGAGACCTTCATATGGCGCTGGTCAATCTCACTCTGTGACATGAAACGTTGGTTGCCAGTGAGCTTTCGAAGACGCTCTGCTCGACGGAGGAGAATGTTGGCACCGCTGGTCTCAGGGAGTAGAAGGAACATGAGGATGAAGATAGGGGCCGAGGCCCAGATACTCTCATAGAGAGACCATCGCCAGTTCTTGGCGGGGACGGCGAAACCGCTGATCAGAGGACCAAGAGCAGCTGTATATGTTAGTTGAAAGCAAAAGACGATGAGAGCAAAGGAGACTTACGACCACAGTAAGCAGCCGAGACCCAGGCCATCATGGCATAGGGGAGAGCCATGAGACTGTAAATATCTCCCAGTGAAGCACCACCAGAAGCCAAACAAGGCGAGCCGAAGAAGCCTTGAAGGAATCGAAGAACCATGAGACCGGGATAGTTATCTACTAGTGCTGTTGGGATAGAGATGATAACAAAGAGAAACATCGTGACAATGTAAACGGGGTTTCGTCCAATGCGAGGAATCTCGCTCAGGGGTGAGAAAATCAGAGGGCCAATACCATAGCCCAGGACATATAGTGCAAGACCAAGCGAAGCTTTGAGTTGACTGACTCCAAAAGCGCGCATCACACCTTCAGTTGAGGAAGTGTAGATCGCAGAGGATGTATAGACGACGAAGGTGTATAGACAGATGATGAGGGAGACACCTAGGCGACGGTTGTTGGTCCAGTTATGAGGATTCTCGTTGTCGTCGCTGAAGTACCAATCGACGAGGATAGAACCATCCTTTGTCCGCTTGGGAACAACAGGGATAGACTTGACCTTCTCGACATCGTGCTCTTCGTCGGCCTCGAGTCTGTCGACAGTGTAGGCTTGTGTTTCTTGGGGAGATCGTGAGCGATGGAGTCTCATGGGCTGAGGATCAGCACGCTCGATGTCGTCGTTCTCATCGTTCTTCTCGCTCTTGTCGTTCTTCTCATTGTCACCCTTGAGCTTGGGATCTTCCTCTGCTGCAACAGTGGATGAGGCTGAGGATGCGAGAGCTGTACCAGTGAGGACTGTGTTGTCGTTGGGAGAAGACTCTTCGATGATAGCGTCGGGGTTGTTGATCACTGCAACCCAAGACTCTGGGAGCTTGAAGTCGGGCTTTTCTTCTGGGTACTGGAGATATTTGTTGCGAGTGACGAAGCGGATGAGTTGCCCCAAGGGAGCATCTCTGATAAGGTCTGACATATTGATGTATTATCTTCTTATCGAGATAACTGTTTCAAACGGGGATAAGAAGAGGTTATTAGGTGGGAAGGGTTCTCTTTAAGCTTATTATGCTAACTGAGATCTGGAGTTCAAATCTCATGAGGCATGCACTCGTCTTATACTCATATTCTCTCCCACTCGCCTGCTCCTCCCTCTGCAAGCTCTTACACCACGGAGCTTAGCAATCCGGAGTTAGTCACCCATCATGCTGTAATGCAATCTTAGCCCTTCCACATGTCTTTGATATGGTCCATACGAGCAAGCATAACTCTGTAAGCCACTTTCGGACTAACATGCCTGACGTTATTACCAATCCCTGCTCGGTGCTCGGCCTACTTTATTATCCTAGAGGTGATCAACAAGCTGCAGGTTTTGGAATAGTCTGGACCTAAGCGGAGTTTAGGGCTGACATTTAGGATTGGAGGGCGATTAGTGTTTATCACCGGGGGTGAGGTTTTGCTTATCTGCGTGAGCACTTACACTGTAATACTGTATGAATTTTCACTTTAGCCTGTGGATCTATTGCGAATTGAGTCGGGCATCTTACGTTTTTAACTAGTCGGGCGAATCTACACGGTAGTTGAATTTGTCTACAGTAAGATCGATAGCCATCTGGAAACTGAATTCATATGTCGTCATTGAGATCCGGATGCTCGGCTGCCTTTCTCTTAGACTATTGTTGATCTGTGAGCACTAACACGACGATATGTACATCTTGGCTGCTTACTTTGTCTTTCATCTCTGGATCTCAGCCTATATCTATCTCTTTGGCTCTTCCCCTTACACATGTCTCTCACCTCAGCGGTAAGCTCCAAGAGCCCGCCAGCTCATAACATGCATGCTCAGCAAATAAAAAAACCAAAACATATCTTGAACCCCAAAGATCAGCACTAATGACCTAAATGGGTGAGACCCTCCGCCATCTGCCGTCAAAAGCTTAGCAATCGTCCCGGGGACGTGGTGCCAAGATCACCCAATCAGAAGCTTCAAGGCCCCTGGATTAATCACCCTCGGTGTGACGTCTCCCCGGTCGAGGAGCCTCAATTTTCCTTGCATGCCGAGACTCTGCGGAATATTAATCACGACGGACCAACTCTGAATTAAATATCGTTGCTTTCAAACCGGAGGTTGAATATGTGTGTACCATACCATGTGACTCATTGAACTCGTCCTTTTTTCGGCCGAACCGTGAAATCTCTTCTTATATACCCCAACAATATCTTGAGTCCTCCACACCATGACAGCCAACACCTTCCCCGGGTTGGTAGGGCCTTATATCTCACTGACTGAGACCCAAACGCCCCAGCTACTCAACGATCGGCGCCCGCTCCCCAGCCTGATAAGAATCATGCTCAAGCTAAAATACAAATACAAATACATCGGATAGCCCGGGACCCTGCTTACTGTAATGACACTTCAAGGCCAGACATGAAAGCTCAGAGGTCGCATTATTATGTTCGTCACGTCATTGACGCTCATGCACAACAGCTGGCCTGCTTGACGATAAGCTCAAATACACACAGTAGCTAGTTGATAGGCTCAACGTCGCCCAAAGCTGACCCTGAAGTGCAACCAGAGACCGGATACGATAATGTAACGTAATAGTCTCTTTCCTGTGCATTCTTGGCCGTAGAGTCTCACTCTTGAGCTGATGTCTATTGACTTATGCAGCATAGCATCTTATCAACTGCTTGCTCTCTTCTGAATGCGCCGTCGTTGAAGCTCCTTTCGTACCATCATAGCTGGTGCGTCTTGGCCTTGGTCTAATAGGTCGACAATCTTCCACACTCCAGGGTGCTCTGCATCGAGGGCCAGCTTGATGAATGGCTCGACCCAACTTGCAGACCTCCAGGCAGGGTAATCAGGCGCTGCATTCTTGGCATAGTCAATGAACTTGAACGCCAGGTCAAAATCGCCCATCTGTGCGCAGGCTGGGATTATCACGTCAAAAGCAGGGCCCGCTTCGACTTGGTCCATCCAAGTCTCGGGGACTGTGGCATCGTCATTGCCTTGATCGTTCTTAGTCTTCTCATTCCCTATTGACATCGAGGTGGTGTCAATCTTGGCAAGTTCGGAATTGTAAGCCACTGCAAGGTCATACTGCGTCGTTGTTTGGCTGGCATGACGAAGAAGAAGCCCAATGTCTGACAGTCGGGGACTTTTCCCGGTGAGGAGGTGCATGTCATTGAAAAGGTGCATAGCAGCTTCTGAAGCTCGGGTTCGAGCCAGAGCCTCGATCGTAACCATAAGGACCTCCTGGGGAACAGGCCCCTCTTTGCGCATGCTTTGAATAGCAGCCTCAGCTTCGCTAATAAGATTGCGGTTCTTGAGTAAAGCCCGTAGAACGGGCATTGTGTTTTCTCGAAGAAGGATGCGCCCTTTGTCCTGTTGCATATTCAAAAGTGTAAGCGCACCCGCCACATCCCCCGAATTAGCGAACGCTTCCACCATAGCATCATTATGCTGCTGGCGAGGCTTGCCACGAACCGCCAGCTTCTGGAGAGCTTGACGCGCGAGTTCAATGTCACCGTGCCTGGCCCCAGTGGCCAGAACGTTCTCAATAATACCACCGGAAGGGCTGTGAACTGGGATATTGACAACATCTCGCCATACGAAAGTTGTTCCTTCGTGGTGGAAGCCCTGGCTGAACATGTCCAAGGCCATCAGCTGGATACTTCTGAAAGCAATGTCGGAACCACGGGCAAACTTTCGCTTCTTGAGTATGTGAAGCATTTCGTCGAAAAACCCTTCTCTGCCAAACTCCAGAATAAAGATATCATAAACCCAAAGATCCACATGCCCTGGCTCTTCTAAAAGCTGGTCGAACTTACTCAAAGCCAATTCAAACTGGCCTTCTCGTAACATCGCCACGGCAATACTTTGCTTGGCTGGCATCGTGAATTCGAACCAGTGCTGCTCCATTATCTGCACAACTTCTTGCCGCAGGATATAGTCTGGGTGTACACTAAGAGCTTCGAGAGCAAGGTAGCAAATATCCGCAGTAAGCGGGACATTTTGAAAAGTCATATCGTCCAATAATTTGCGAACTCCTTTGCTAGACCCCTGTGGGTCGGCCATAGCAGTCATCAGGCTCTCATAGATCAAAGCATCGGGGGGATAGTTGCGGTGTCTGAGAAGAAATCTAACGATATTCAGGATTCTTAAATATCTGTTGGTAGGGAAACTAGAATTGCCTTTTTGTTGTGGCATCCGTAACCGCCTGAGGGCGTCAACCATCACTGGAATTGATACGGTATTCAAGTCTGGCAACACCTTAGCCAGGGCTGGGTTTGGACCTTCTGGCTTGGCTTGTTGATCAACATGTTGCCCCGTCTCTATACTCTTTTGCTGAGCTTGCCCGGGCTCACATTCGCGGAAAAATGTATTCAATGATCCCTTCTTCTCTCCAGAGTCCGAAGACATGGCCTGGTCAAGTTCATCATGAAATGAATTCAATAAGTGATCATTGTCAAGAAAACCTGTGATTTTTTGGTCCTTGGCTATGTCGGTCCCATATTGGCGATTTTGAACTGTTATTAGATATAGAGGCCGGCGTCCTGGCCCTGCTGATCTCAGGAGTCTTGGTGAATGAGGCCTATAAGTTGCTTGGCAAAGACAGCGCCGTAGACCATTATACACCAATCGTGGACAAGGCATTCTCGCCGTACGATTATGTTGCCAATGTCGATGCTGAGAAATGGATTCTGCCGGTTATCGAATGAATTCTGTACCTTGCATACCTACAACTAAAGGCGGCAGCGGTGGGTTCAGTAAGGCATTTGTGCAACGACCACTATCGCTAACGGGGCTATGCATTCTACGAGGCGTTAGCCGCTCACAGCCGCTCTCACCTTGGGTCTCACCGAACAGGCGCGCTCCACTGAGCTTGTCCCATTCTCAACGTTGCGTTTCCAGCACCGCATCATAAACCACATAGTTACGACGCAACAAATTAGACCATGGTACGTTCTAATACCCTTGACCCCCGATGGTCACCATTTAAAACCCTGATCACCTCAGCGCACAATGCTCGCATAGCAACAGCTGACAGCGAATAGCTACCCCTCGGACTACTCAATGCGGCCCAGGGCCACCCCATGCTCGTTGAGCTGAAGAACGGCGAGACACTCAACGGACATCTGGTTTCGTGCGATACATGGATGAACCTTACACTCAAGGAGGTGGTGCAGACAAGTCCGGTATGCGCCCGCAGTCACGAACGCGATACCTTCGAACAGGATATACTGACGGGCTGAGTACAGGAGGGCGATCAATTTGTCAGGTTACCAGAGGTCTATGTCAAGGGAAACAATGTACGTTTCAACTGTGCTATGGAGTGTTTACCTAGAAAAAGATACTAATGTGCAGCAGATCAAATACCTGAGAGTACCCGACGAGATCATCGACCAGGTCAGCGAATCACAGAAGGGCCAGCAGGGCGGCTTCCGAGGCGGAAGAGGGGGACAGTCAAGGGGAGATCACAGCGGTCGTGGTGATCGTGGACGCGGTCGTGGTGGAAGAGGCCGAGGCCGAGGTCGAGGTCAATGAGATAATTACATGGTTAACGATGATACCTACACCTTGAACCAACGGTCCTAGATTTCACAACACCTCACAACAAGGCATAGTGGAGTCTTCGATACCAAAGAGAAGAGGAGGACTACGAAGGTTCTCTGGTACCACCGCATGGACATCTCAACTACCAGCTTGGTCGCGGCCCTGTTGGTGGGCTGTAGAAGCTCGGGATGAGCTCTAAACAAGCTGGGAAGAATAACCCAGTCCATGTGCCAACAATTAATGACATATGTCTTCAAGCCAGCATGAGACAGGTTCCTAATTTTAGTGTTTTGCGCGCGCGCGTTTAAGTGCAGAACGTTGGCTAAGCAAGTACTATTGCAAATGATCCATCACAAATTCAAAGCCTAAAAATTCGCGTCCACTCCCATGGATTGAGTATCAACTGACCACTCAAGTCCATGGCCTCAGTTCATGGTTACAAAAACTGGTCATGGCTATCACAACAGGGGATTGTGGGTAACTGTAAAATTGTCTATTTCATGTGTAAAATTGTTTTACCCAGCGCAGTCTGCGCCAAGTTCTATCAACACCATAGGCCCAGTATGAACTGTAGCCGGCAACATATATCATCAAAAGAGTCAGGCATTATATCGAAACATCGTTCATCAAACGCCCATTACAAAGTCCAAAGTAAACCCGTCCAGCCCGTCCTTCTCATTATATTCACTTAAAAGTTGGCAACAGCCACAGCGATAGCCTGGCTATCAGAGTGTGAGATGGACAGTGTGATATCCTTCACACCGGCCTTCTTGGCGGCAGCAGCAGCCTCACCGTGAAGCTATGAATGTTAGCATCTTGCGTGTTTGACTCGAATAAAGGTGACTTACAGAAACAGTGGGGGCACCGTTCTCTCCCTTGACAATCTCAATGTCCTTCATAGCGGCACCAGCGCCTTGACTGGCGACGCCAAGAGACTTGAATACAGCCTCCTTGGCACTCCAGCGGCCGGCGAAAGAGCTCTGGGGGCTGGGAGCTTGGCGGCAGTAGGAGATCTCGTTAGCGGTAAAGTTACGCTCGACGAAAGTGTCGTTGTCGATGTTGACAGCGGCAATGTCTTCAACATCAACGCCAACCTGGCTGTTCTTGTTTGTGACCTTGAGGGCCAGAGCTTCCATGACTTGCTCAGTCTCCTTAGCCTTGGCTGATGAAACAACCTTCTCTGACTTCTTCATGAAGTCAGGTGCATACTTCAGCTCAGATGACTTCTTGTCCTCAGAGACACGAGCATCAGGGTTGAGAAGAACCTTGCTGAGCTGGTCGTCAGAGTAAGGAGAGTTGTTCTTGGCGACGAACAGCTTGTTGTTGATGAAGCCATCGTGGAAGTATCGGTAGGCCTTCTTCTGGCGAGCATCGACCTTGGCGCAGTATTCGGCGTAGGTCTTCTCATCAAGAGTAGCAAACAGGTACTTAGGGTGGACACCAATGGCCTGAGCACCCTTCTGTCCGAAACCGAAAGAGGTAACGGAGAAGGCCTTGACACCGTCGGTCTGGATGCTGCGGCTGGGGTAGACGATGAGGTCGTACTGCTCCATGACGGGATCAACGTTGTCGGCGTTGCGGTTTCCAGGAACAAGACCGGTGTCGAGGACCTGGAGACAACCGTTCATCATCCAAGCGCCAGCAGCACCCTTGGGGTGACCAGTGAGGTACTTCTGGAAGATACCCAAGACAGCGTTGCCCTTCTTGCGACCAAGATGGCGAAGCTGCTGGCAGATGACATTGGACTCGTTCTTATCATTGGCCTTGGTAGAGGTTCCGTGGAACGAGGCAACACCGATATCGTCGACAGTGAGACCCCATGTGGCGAGGGCACCGCGCAGAGGGGCGATGCTAGGATCGCTCTTCCAGAAGTTGTTGCCCATGCTGCGGAGAAGCTCCTTCTCCTGTCGGGCAGCTTCTTTCTCAATGTGAGCGAAGCGGTCCGCGGCATACTCCTTCTCGTCAAAGGAAGCACCCTGAGACTTCATGGCATCAATCTCGTCATGAACATACTCAAGCTCCGACTCTTGCCATTGCTTGATAGTCTTCTTGCGACGCTCGATCTGGCGGCGTCGGTAGTTGATGTCGAGAAGAGGCGAAGGGAACTTGCCAGGGTTCTCGCGAGCTGTGGTAAGAACACCCTGGCCTGGAGCGGGAACGGAACGGCCAATCTTGTCAGAAGCAGTGGTGGTCAGGGCAACGATGCCGTGGATGGGGACACCCATGTCAAGGGCAAGCTTGGCAGTCATGATGACCTGGATACCGCAACCCTGAGACTCCATGAATCCGTTTCGGGTAGTAGTGGTAGGACGAGACATCTCCTTAGGAGTACGTCCATGGGCAAACTCGTCAACAGTGTTGCTGGTGGCCTTCATGTTGGCGAATTCATAAGAGCCTTCCTCACCGAGATCATCGAAGCCACCGACAAAGCAGACGCGAGCCTTACCCTCCATGATGGTCTCATAACCGGTGTCAATGGACTCAACAGCGGTAGCACAAGCACCGACAGGGGTCTTGATGGGTCCAGAAGAGGACATCAACAACATGTTAACCCAGGCAGCCATGGTGTTGATGAAAGACTCTTGGAGAATGTCGTTCTGCACTGGCTGGTCGAGGAAACGAGTGCGGTGCATGTCGCGGAGAGCGGCGGCTCCACCCATACCGGAACCAACACAGTTACCAACTTCGGAGACGTGGACGTACTTGTAGAACTCGTAGGGGTCGGTGATACCACAAGAAAGGAGAGCCTCGGCAGTAGACACAAGAAGGAACAGTGTGACAGGGTCAACTTGGGAGACGATATCCTCAGGAACACCATATCGCTTGGGGTCCCAACCAGTGGGGATCTGACCAGCGACGAGACGATCGAAGCGAAGTGCCTTGGGGATCCAGAGAGAGGCACCCTTCCTGAGGCGAATGATGTACTCGCCGCTATCCGGGATCTCGAAGACCTCAACCTTGTCACCGTGCTCACGCTTGAACTCCTCGGCAGTCTCTTTAGAGGCCTCGAAGGGCTCAAGATCCTCCTCAATGACGACCTCGTGAAGCAGCTGCTTCTTGTTGGGGTCGTAGCCCTCGAACAGCTCAGGCTCGATCAGACGAATACCAGAGTGCTCAAGAACATACTTCTCATACTTGGGCTTGACGTCCTTGTCGTCGATGGGCTCACCAGTCTTGGCGTCAACCCAGCCGGAGTAAGGCTTACCCTTGATAAGACCATTGTGGTTCTTGATGAGACCCATGATCCAAGCCATCTCAACGCAACCCTCCAAGGAGAATTCGCCATAGGCCTCCATCTCCCATCGAGTTCGAGAGTTACCCCAAGGACCAACTTCAGCAAATCCAGTGACCACAACAACCTTCTCCAGGTCAACCATGCCTTTAAGATTCTCGTTGAGTGGCTCAATGTCGGTCTTCCAGTCAGGTCGGTTGGGGAAGTCAAGCTTGATGTTGGCACGAGGATCAATTGTCTTCTTCTTGTAAAGAACCTCGGAGGCGGCACCATTGACAATAGTATTCTCAATGGCACTCTCTTTGGCAACAGCACGGCGGACCTCGCTAGTCTCCATGATATCCTTGCGGAGCTTGGTCATGGTCTCGTTCAGGTTAGGAATGAACTGCAGACCACCGTTTAGGTCAGCAAAGACAGGCTCATTCTGGCACAGATCAACCAAAGTGGGAGACATGAGACCAAGAAGGTTGAAAGCCATCTCCTGCTGAGAGAAAGTGCGGACGCCGAACGCCTCAACGCCCTCGGCAACGATGTTGTTACCAGACATGAGACCAGTTCCTCGGGTCCAGCCAATGACCGCACCGCAAATGGTGAGGTAGTTGGCCCAGCTCTCGGAGTGCCATCTGTTGAAGAGAGTCTCGAGGCCAAGCTTGGACTCGGAGTAAAGACCGTCATTACCGAAGGTGCCGTGGTTGGGAGAAAGGGGCAGAACAACCTGAGCAGGTCGGGTCTCGAAGCCACGCTCAGTCTTTTGGGCCTTGACGCATCCGAGGAGACGAACAAGGTTGGTAAGCATGATACGATGGGCAAGCTCAGACTTGGAATCAATGCTGTCAATCTCGCGACCATTCTCGGGGATAGCAGCGAAAGGAACGATGAAGTCGAGATCCCAGCCAAGACCCTCCTTGGTATCATAGATGTACTCGACGAGGGCTTCAACGTCTTGCTTGCTACCCTGATTGAAGGGAACAACGACAATCTGGGAGCCGCGAGAGCCATAGCGGGTGTACATGGCCTGGTAATACTCGGTGACCTCGCGGGAGAAGCGGCTGGTGGTGACAATGACCTTAGCGCCACCGCTGATGAGACCCTGAAGGACCTCGGCGCCGATAGAACCGGCACCAGCACCAGTCATGAGAACGTGCTTGTCCTGGAAGGTGACACCAGACTTGGCAGCATCCTCAAGGCAGTTGAGGTACACGCCGGTAAGCTTCTTGCTGTAGTCCCAGCCATGGAGACCCTTCTTCTTGAGGTGAAGGAAGGGAATGGTCTCGACCTTACCCTTGCTCTGGCTGTTCTTCAGAACCTTTCGGCCCTTGTTGTCCTTGGGAAGGATCTGGCTCTCGTTCATGGCAAGCGAGCGAAGGACCTCGCCATAAAGGCTCTTGATCTCAAGCTGAGAAGTCTTGGACAGCTTGTGCTGCTGCTTGATGAGTCTGTAGATGCGAGAAAGATCGCTCTGGACCTTGGTGCGGTTGCCGTACTCAGAGATCTTGCCTCCCTCGGCCATTTGCTGGACATAATGCTCGAGCTTGCGACAGCTGGCACGCGGGACTTCCTCGTAGTTGAGGTTGCCCCGGGCGTCGACTGTTGTCCTGGGTCCGGTAGGGAGGGAAACATCCTTGTACACAGGGGCGACATCAAGAACATCCTTGCAGTTCTCGAGAAGCTGCTGTCCGAGCTCCTGGGCAAGCTTGTAAGTCTCACCTCGCTCAGTGGGACAGTTGTCGATATGATACTGCATGAAGTCGAGGAGCTTGGGGTTGGATCGGTTCATGAGACGAATGCACTGGCTAACAATCTCACGATCAACAGCCTGGAGACGACCGAAGATGATGTCGAAGTACATGCTGAGAGCGTCCTGGCGAGCCCAGTTCCATGATGAATCGTAGGTTCGGGCCTTGAGGGGGGTGAAGACAGGCTCGATACCAGAGGCATAAAAGTCACCATGCTCAGCAGTCCAGAGATCAAGCTGGGCTTGCAAAACCTTCTCGGATTTCTGGGAGTTGAGGTGAGCCTTCTCACCCTCACGAAGGTCGATCTTGAGGTATCGAGCGAGAAGCTCTAATTGTTGCTTGAAGAGGGCACGCTGGTCCTTGGTGAGGGCATCAATAGCAGCAGGATCCATCATCATGCCGCCGCTAGAGCCGCCCGCGGGGCCAGCCGCCGTAGCTGTAGACAGACTGATGCCGGCATTGGTGGCATACTTGTTGGCGACGCTGTCAAAGAAGGCCTTGGCATCGCCCTCAGAGCCTAGTCGCGCAGGAGGCTCCATTGTGAGGGCGAGAAGCAGAGCACCATCTTGTCGGCCAGGTCCAAGACCCCATCGACTCTCGAGATATTTTCGGGCGGCTGTGATATTGAAACCACCAGGCATCTTGGATGAGATAAGTCGAGCAATCAAGGACAGTGATTGCTTGCCGAGGTTGCCATCAAAAGTGGCTTGCATGGATGCACCAAGCTCATCGAGAGGTGTGTCTTCGGGCTTCTCAGGGGTGGAACCGAATTCCTTTCCAAGATCACCGAGAATCTCGTTCTGAAGGGTGGATTTGCCTGTGCAGGAAATATCGTTAATAATATATCAATTGCTAAGGACTCAATCTGACTTACCACCGACAAGGTCCTTAATGGCCTTGCTGAGAGGAACCTCGAGGAGAGGCTTCTTGAGCTTTTGCGCAATGAGGGCGCGAACAATGTCAACAGCCTGTACAGGCTCATCGGCAACTTGGGCGACAGGACCTGAACTGGGAGCGGGTGCAGCTGCAGCAGCGGGAGCAGCGGCAGCGGCCGCAGGGGCTGCAGGGGCATCACTAGAGGAAGCAGCCGCAGGCTCAGGTTCCTCTTCCACGGGATCAACATCATAGTAGATCTCCTTAGCATCCTTGTTATAGCAGAGGATATTTCGCTGAACGGACTTGGCGGCATCGTAGGCTTCGTACTTGGACTTCAAGGTTCGCTTAGCCATGACACCAAGAGTATCGGCAGGACCAATTTCCACGACTCGCTCAGCGGTCCTCTCACCGAGGAACACATCTTGAGTCTCAATCCATCTAACAGGAGAAGCAAATTGGTATGCGAGCAATTCAACGAGCAGCGTGTGAGCAAGCTCTTGCTCAACTTCGGGACGCATTTTTGGTGGTATTAGGTCGTGAGAGGATTTGAAAGAAGGGGTATCTCGAAAAGCGCGGACTGGCTATGGCAACCTAGAATTGGTGCAAGACGATGGTCGAATTGACGGTGAATGTACTAGGGGCCCGCTTAACCCCAACGTAAAGAGAAGATGGAACCGTCGTAATGAACTCCCAAGCTGAAGGCAGCTGGCGGGGAGATGGAAAGAAGGGGAGGAGGGGGGGAAGGAGAATGAGAAGGATGATGGAGGCAGAAGAAAGTGGCCGGAGAGTCTATGAATATGAAGGCCAAAGGTGAAAATCCGTTCTGCCAACCAGCGAGAAGCAATGGGAGGAATTAGAGAAGAGACAGAGCTGAAGGATCAAGCCAAAAACATTCAATGGATGCGGATGGCCCGTACGAATAGGTAATCACGACTGTAACCGACTTGCGAGGGAGCAGCCGATTGTTGAACGACTGGCCCACCAAAAAGTCGTCGAGTGAAAAAAAAATTGGGGGAAGCTCTAGGCCACACCCCGACCTGTTCTCTCCTAAGTTGGCCCCCCCTCCACCGGACAATTGGCGCCTTGTACAGTACCTGCTGGAAGAGCAGATGTCGGTACATCGAGACCCTTACAGGGCACTCTGTACGCTCGCTCCCGCTGTAGCACGGTTGAGTATCCGGTACTTTCTCTTGAGTGGAACATTGGAACATCCCCGAGCCACACATGGCGGCGGGTCCTTGGCGTGCAGCCCGCTCCTCAACCATATTCCAGCGCTATGCCTATCCGAGTATGGTTGAACACCGTAGGCGTGCACCAGCCAGGGGCGTCCAGGGGAGCATCTTCCCCAGAAACCGACCTTTTGGGGCACCATCAACATCGATGAACTGAGATGGAGATAACTGGTTTGGCTGGCTATCTTCTTTATGGCTTTGCCTTCATGAGCCACTGATAACTCGGCCGAGCGGCTTGCTTATGTTGCATTCTCGATTCTGTTATCTACTGGTCGACAATTAAGTTCTGGGCCCAGCAACGATAAGAATAGGCTCCATCTCGGAATATCAAAGGCAAGGTGACGACAGACATCACACGGGTCATTAATATCAACCCCAGGGGTCTAAGGCTATGACAGATGGTCCCTGCTACCAGTCAGAGCTCGTAGGAATAAGCGAGGATAGTGAAGGTTGAGTGGTCCAGGTAAGATGTATTTCATTGAAGCTGGATAGGGTACTAGGTCAGGTGTTCCCCAATGAACCTTAGGAGGGCTGTTACTAGAGTTATGGAGTGCCATATAATTCAAAGTCTTGAAGATGTTTGATTCCGATGGTGGTGATGAACTCGTTGAAATTTCGAAGATGCCAGGCAATAACTCTAGGTGGTTCCATTTGTCAATGTAATTTCGCGTCTTTCTGAACTGCCATCCTAGGTGTCCGGCTCAATGTACTCGGCTAGGTACCGATACATTTCAACGTCGAGTCTACTCGTTTGTCCGTCGGTTTCCGCAAATCCGAACTCCTCTTGTATGCAACAATTTGTCGAGAAGTTGAGCTGCCATTCCATGCTTACTGTCTCTAATAAGCCATCGTTGGATAATAGAGTTAGGTTGACTTGCTGAAACGTTCGTTGTCTAAGTCACTGTGATGTTTGCGGCTCTTATCTGCACCTCTCAGAAACCACTGCGGATAGCCACAACCGTTGGTGCATGGAAACCGAAACGAGATCTACAGACGCCATGCCGCCCAGGGATAAGGGTCAAGCAGTCAAGGAAGGTCAAATAACAATCCTTTCGGTCCTCAATGGCACACGTCCCAGTTCCATTTACAAGCCACCAGTAACTCACCGAAGCGAGCCGACTCGAGGTCACACATCGCAAAAGGTACTCTAGTAGTGTATGTACTCCTTGGGGAGTAAGAAAGTATCGGACCTTGATAAAGGGTGTCAGAATAAACTCAGCAAAATTTATTCTAAGCTTATGCTAAGTTGCGTAGGTCTTTTGGTCAAATAGGACCAAGGTGTTGAGTTTTCTTTCCTGCCTTTGATACCTCTTTACGCGTAAGAGACTTGGATAGTGATCAATACATATAACCTAACCCCACCATGAGCCGGAAGTCGATGCTTTGACGGAGAATGTGGGGGGCCGAATCATTGTTGGTAGGGGAAGTTGGGGATGTGAGTGAGGCGTTGACCAGGCGGTGGAGGGAGGCACAAATTTTCTCTCATGAGTCGGCGAACATAGGATGGAGTCATGACTTCTCATGATGGTGTGCACTGTTAGGTTTGGGATCATTTCAGGATCAAGGATCAGGAATTGCTACCCATGCCATTCAAACTATGTCTGTTCAGAGTCACTGGAGGCCTATAACAGCTCATGTTGAATCAAACCCCATCTGAAAGCTGTTTGCTGAGATTGGAAGTGGACGTTGATGCTTGTCTTTCAAAGTGGAGTGGAGCCACACGGGAGGCCCACGAAACTCCCGAGCTGAGTAGATGTACCTAGGTACTTTCCACTAACTGATACAACACTTGACCTGGGCTGGAAAAGGCTGGGCGATGGACAGACGTGAAAAACAACCACTGATTCATGATGGTTCCCCAAGCTGAACAGCCAGATGATTATTTGCAGATTGTTAGTTTTAGTAGTGTGAGATCAGCTTTGGCCACTCTTTACTACTAGGTGTTAACTTGAAAAGAAATCCATCAATTGTCAATGGCCACCCCGAAGACGAATTTTCTGTTCATACTACATTGAGACAAATAAGTTCACGATAGTCCCGGGTAGGCGGCGACTGTGAATGTCCTTAGCATACCCGAAAAGCCGAAATAATTGGTAGCGAAAATAGTTGAGGAGAATTGATTGAGGTATGACGAAACATTTGCAGAAGATCCGACTTTCAAGATTGCTGAGGGACAATGATGACAACTCAATCATTCGATGGCTTGGTACGGTTGCATATAGTTGTCGGAGATAGATAGGAACTCATTCGTATAAGGAATTGAGTTAATAAGTTGAGTGCAACCCATCCAACAAGCTTGGCCACATCGTCCGTGGCAATGATAGTGCGATCAAAGTTAAGGATCAGATCCAGATCAATAGGATCAAACTCCTGGTCTGCAGGGAGGATCCTGTTGTTCCGAAGCGGACGAATTGACTTCCCATCAAAATTCAGCATCAGCCTTCCGCCCACCCGCTTGCTGCAACCATAACTCAACAGCAGCCTCACAGGCGCACCAAGAACAAACAGATGCTCCAGTATGGCTCCAGAATGCTGGTCCAGCCCTCCAGATCGAATCCTTGGAGAATAGTGGCTGGGAGTAATTTTGCCCGAAGTCACCCGGCCCTCTCTCTAGAGGCAGAAGCAATGGGTTGTTGCCAGTGGAAATGCGGTATACAAGTACCGGTACCTTGGCCAGGACCCTTCACCTTCGTTGACCTTCTTCCCAACCCAAACCCTGCAAATGATGGTCCCCTTGTCCCTCTTTGGCAAGGAGCGTCATGCAGCAAGGGGCGTGTCTGATGTCGTGGGGTCCCAGCGGATCAAGCGAACCGCCAATGTGGTGCATGCCAATGGCTCTCGCGGTCTCACAACGGCGGGAGGTGGATGCGCTTCTTCACTAAGATAGCCCGGATTGTGGAGGGGGAGTAAAAAGCTGCCTTCCCTACAGTGCACCTCGTAGAAAAAACAATGCCAGGATACGTACCCCTCCATATCCCCAACAGAACTGAAATTTTGGCCTGTTACTCCAGTTCATTGAGGCGGCCCCTCCAAGACTCCAGGTGCTTCAACCACACCCTCGACAACTCAATCCAATCCAATCCCTAGTCGGCTACCGGTACAAGCTCGATTTTTCTCGTCTTGACTTATACCGTGGCCGGGACCATTTCTGAATCCCTCTTAGACCTCTTCTTCCGACTCTTCCTTCTTGAGATTGTCCATCTTCATCTTCCTCTTCCATCACCATCCTCATTTCCTTCTTCCTCCCTCCCTACATCCCCTTTGCGCCTGGCTGGTGTTGTCTTGTCTTGTGCCGCGCTGCGCTCCACCGACTCTAAAGCTATTCTCTACTAATTTCTAACCCCTCCCACCTTTCAGGGGACCAGCCAGCCTTCACGCAAATCAGGACCGCCGGTTTCTTCTCACCAGCGTCCTTGGGGAAAGCATCAGATCTTATTTCTGGTGTGTTACGACTTGAATTGATAGGTTTGTGACCACCGAACCCCCCCCGAGAAGTGTCTCAACCGCCAATTGCAAACTAACCGTTCGCTTTTGCTCGCCACTGCAGATTTCTTCGATACCCTTCACTCATCATGTACGGCGCCGGTCAAGGCCCTCAAACGGGCATTTCCACCCCCAGATCTAGCGCTTCTCTTCGGCCATTGACTCTCTCCCACGGCTCTCTCGAGACCTCTTTTCTCATTCCCACCAACCTCCATTTCCACGCCTCTCAGTTGAAAGACAAGTTTGTCGCTACTCTTCCCGAAGCCACCGACGAGCTTGCCCAGGATGACGAGCCATCATCCGTTCCCGACCTGGTCGCCAGATACCTTGGCCTCATTGCTCACGAGGTTGATGAGGGTGAAGATGATGAGCAAGGCTCCTACGAGGAGGTCCTGAAGCTCGTTCTCAACGAGTTCGAGCGCCATTTCCTCCGTGGCAATGAAGCTCACGCCATTGCTGCCAGTTTGCCTGGCATTGAGTCTAAGAAGCTCGACTTCATCCGCAGCTACTACACCGCTCGTGCTGTGTGCAACCGACCGATCAAGCCCCACGCTTCAGCCCTTTTCCGAGCAGCTGAGGATGGTGACGCCGAAATCTACACAATTTTCGGCGGTCAGGGTAACATTGAAGAGTATTTCGAGGAACTCCGAGAGATCTTCAAGACGTACTCAAGCTTTGTCGGTGATCTTATCACCCGCTCAGCTGAGCTGCTCCAGACTCTCTCCAAGAACCCCAAGGCCGAGAAGATGTTCCCCAAGGGTCTTGATATCATGAACTGGCTTCATCACCAGGACTCTACTCCCGATGTCGATTATCTCATTTCGGCACCCGTCAGCTTCCCTCTTATTGGCCTTGTCCAGCTTGCCCATTATGAGGTGACATGTAAGGTTCTTGGTGTGCATCCTGGTATGCTGCGCGAGAGAATCACTGGTTCCACTGGCCACTCCCAAGGTATTGTCATGGCCGCTGCAACTGCTGCTGCCGACTCTTGGGACTCGTGGAGAGACATTACCAGCTCTGTTCTTACCATGCTTTTCTGGATCGGAACACGAAGCCAGCAGGCATTCCCCATCACCTCCATGACCCCTACCATGCTTCGCGAGTCACAAGAGCACGGCGAGGGTGCACCCACTCCTATGCTTAGCATTCGAGATCTTCCTCAGGCTGAGGTTCAGAAGCATATCGATGCTACTAACCACTACCTCCCCGAGGACCGTCACATCAGCATCTCTCTCATTAACAGCCCACGGAACCTGGTCGTGACAGGACCCCCAACCTCCCTCTACGGTCTTAACGCTCAGCTGCGCAAGGTCAAGGCCCCTGTTGGCCTGGATCAGAACCGCATTCCCTACACAGAGCGAAAGGTTCGCTTCGCCAACCGATTCCTGCCCATCACCGCACCTTTTCACAGCAAGTACCTCGCCGAGGCTACCGCCATGATTGATGAGGATCTCAAGGATATCTCAATTGACTCCAGTGATCTCGGAATTGCCGTGTTTGATACCAACACTGGCAAAGATCTCCGAGAAGAGGTCAAGGGCAACATTGTTCCCGCTCTTGTCCGTTTGATCACTCGTGATCCTGTGAACTGGGAGAAGGCTACTGTTTTCCCTGATGCCACCCACATTCTTGATTTTGGCCCTGGTGGTGTTTCTGGCCTCGGTGTTCTGACAAGCCGAAACAAGGAGGGAACTGGCGTTCGTGTCATCTTGGCTGGTACTGTCGATGGTGGCATGAACGACCTCGGCTACAAGGCTGAGCTCTTCGATAGAGATGAGGAGAACGCCGTCAAATATGCCATTGACTGGGTTAAGGAGTTCGGCCCCAAGCTTGTCACCAATAAGAGTGGCCGAACTTACCTTGATACCAAGATGAGTCGTCTCCTTGGTCTCCCTCCCATCGTTGTTGCCGGCATGACTCCCGCTACCGTCCCCTGGGATTTCGTTGCCGCTACCATGAATGCTGGATACCACATCGAACTTGCTGGCGGTGGTTACTTCATTGGCCCCATGATGACCGATGCTATCACCAAGATCGAGAAGGCCATCCCCGCTGGTCGTGGTATTTCCGTCAACCTGATCTATGTCAATCCCCGTGCTATGGCCTGGCAGATTCCCTTGATCGGCAAGCTTCGATCTGAGGGTGTCCCTATTGAGGGCCTTACTATTGGTGCTGGTGTTCCCTCTATCGAGGTCGCCCAGGAGTACATCGAGACCCTAGGCCTTAAGCACATCAGCTTCAAGCCCGGTTCCGTCGATGCCATCCAGGCTGTTATCAATATCGCCAAGGCCAACCCCCATTTCCCTGTCATGCTTCAGTGGACTGGTGGCCGTGGTGGTGGTCATCACTCTTTCGAGGATTTCCACCAGCCTATCCTCCAGATGTACGGCCGTATCCGACGACAGGAGAACATTATCCTTGTTGCTGGTAGTGGTTTCGGTGGTGCGGATGACACCTACCCCTACATTACTGGTGACTGGGCCAAGAAATACGGTTATCCTCCCATGCCCTTCGATGGTTGCTTGTTCGGTAGCCGCATGATGGTTGCCAAGGAGGCTCACACCAGCAAGGCGGCCAAGGAGGCTATTGTCGCCGCACCTGGTCTTGAGGACAGCGAGTGGGAGCAGACCTACAAGGGACCAGCTGGTGGTGTTCTCACCGTTCGATCTGAGATGGGTGAGCCTATCCACAAGCTTGCCACTCGTGGAGTTCGCTTCTGGGCCGAGATGGACCAGAAGATCTTCAGTCTCCCCAAGGAGAAGCGAGTTGCTGAGCTCAACAAGAACAAGGACTACATCATCAAGAAGCTGAACGACGACTGCCAGAAGGTTTGGTTTGGCCGCAACAAGGAGGGCAAGGCCTGTGACCTTGACGACATGACCTATGCTGATGTCCTCCGTCGTCTTGTCGAGCTCCTCTACGTCAAGCACCAGTCTCGCTGGATTGACCGCTCCTACACTGTTCTCGTCGGTGACTATATTCACCGTCTTGAGGAGCGTTTGACCACCACCCCTGGCAAAGCCTCTCTTCTCCAGAGCTACTCGGAGCTCAACGAGCCTTTCGAGGTGATTGACCGTATCCTCGCTGCCTACCCTGATGCCGAGACCCAGATCATCAACGCCCAGGATGTTCAGCACTTCCTTATCATGTGCATGCGCCCCACTCAGAAGCCTGTCACTTTCATCCCTGTCTTTGACGACAACTTCGAGTTCTACTTCAAGAAGGACTCCCTGTGGCAATCTGAGGATCTCGATGCCGTCGTTGGCCAAGATGTTGGCCGAACTTGCATCCTTCAGGGACCTGCCGCTGCCAAGTTCTCCACTGAGATTGATCAACCCATCAAGTCTATCCTCGATGGCATCCACGAGTCTCATGTTGAGTACCTTACCCGGGATCTTTACAGCAACAACAAGGCTACCATCCCTTACATCGAGTACTTTGGTGGTAAGCTCGTTGACCCCGAGATGCCTCTTGATGTCGAGGGCTTGACTGTCAGCTACGATACCTACAAGAACACCTATCGCTTGTCATCGTCTGCCGCTGCCACCCTCCCTGAGCTCGACTCATGGCTATCTTTGCTTGCTGGACCCAACCGCAACTGGCGCCATGCTCTGCTCATGGCCGATGTTGTTGCTCAAGGCCAGAAGTTCCAGACCAACCCTATCCGACGCATCTTTGCTCCTTCTCGTGGTCTGTTTGTTGAGATCTCTTATCCCAATGATCCTTCCAAGACTACCATTGTTGTTCGTGAGCAGCCCCGTCACAACCAGTACATCGATGTCATCGAGGTTAAGCTCGTCGGTGAGAACAAGATCCAGGTCAACATGATCAAGGAGACCACTGCTCTCGGTAAGCCCGCTGCTCTGCCTCTGGAGTTCACCTACCACCCCGAGGCTGGATACTCTCCTATCCGTGAGGTCATGGAGGGCCGCAACGACCGCATCAAGGTAGTTTTACTGGAAGGCGTGGTTCGGAGAGGAGCCTCTCGACCTCGACGCTGATGTTACTGCTAAGTTCGATGGCGGTAAGACTACCATCACTGGCGAGGCTATCAACGATTTCGTGCACGCTGTTGGCAACCACGGAGAGGCTTTTGTTGACCGACCTGGTAAGACTGTCTATGCTCCCATGGACTTTGCCATTGTTATCGGCTGGAAGGCCATTACCAAGCCTATCTTCCCTCGCACCATTGATGGTGACCTCCTGAAGCTTGTCCATCTCTCCAACCAGTTCCGCATGATTCCCGGCGCCGAGCCTCTCAAGAAGGGAGATGAGGTCTCCACCACTGCCCAGATCAACGCTGTCATCAACCAGGAGGCTGGCAAGATGGTTGAGGTCTGTGGCACTCTCGTCCGTGATGGAAAGCCTGTCATGGAGGTCACCTCCCAGTTCTTGTACCGTGGTACTTACACCGACTACGAGAACACCTTCCAACGAAAGGTTGAGACTCCTATTCAGCTTCACCTGGCCACTACCCAGGATGTTGCTATCCTTCGATCCAAGCAGTGGTTCTCCGTCGACGAGCTTCCTCAGAACATCGACTTGCTTGGCCAGACCCTGACTTTCCGTCTCCAAAGCTTGGTTCGCTACAAGAACAAGGCTGTCTTCAGCAGCATCGAGACCCGCGGCCAGGTTCTGCTTGAGCTCCCCACCAAGGAGATCATCCAGGTTGGCAGCGTCGACTATGAGACAGGGGAGTCTCATGGTAACCCCGTTGTTGATTACCTCGAGCGCAACGGCCAGCCTATCGACCAGCCCATCAACTTCGAGAACTCCATCCCTCTCAGCGGCAAGTCTCCTCTCGCCCTCCGAGCCCCTGCTTCCAACGAGAATTACGCTCGTGTGTCCGGTGACTACAACCCCATTCACGTTTCTCGTGTCTTCTCCAGCTATGCCAACCTCCCTGGCACCATCACCCATGGCATGTACTCTAGTGCATCCGTGCGAAGCTTGATCGAGACCTGGGCCGCCGAGAACAACATTGGCCGTGTCCGAAGCTTCCACGCCTCGCTTGTTGGCATGGTTCTGCCCAACGACGAGCTTGAGGTTAAGCTTCAACACACTGGCATGGTCTCTGGTCGCAAGATCATCAAGGTTGAGGTCCGCAACAAGGAGACCGAGGACAAGGTTCTCGAGGGTGAGGCCGAGGTTGAACAGCCTGTGACTGCCTATGTCTTCACTGGACAGGGTTCTCAGGAACAGGGTATGGGTATGGAGTTGTACGCTAGCAGTCCCGTTGCCAAGGAGGTCTGGGATCGCGCCGACAAGTACCTCCTCGACGCCTATGGTGAGTTTCATGAATCGGTACTATCAGTGTGCATCTGCTAATATTTCCCAGGTTTCTCTATCACCAACATTGTCAAGAACAACCCTAAGGAGCTCACCATTCACTTCGGTGGTCCCCGGGGTAAGGCTATCCGCCAGAACTACATTGCGATGACATTCGAGACCGTGGCTGCGGACGGTAGCATCAAGTCCGAGAAGATTTTCAAGGAGATTGATGAGACTACTACCTCATACACCTACCGCTCCCCTACTGGTCTTCTCTCGGCCACCCAGTTCACTCAGCCTGCCCTTACCTTGATGGAGAAGGCCAGCTTTGAGGACATGAAGGCCAAGGGACTTGTGCCCAACAACAGCACCTTCGCTGGTCACTCTCTCGGTGAATACTCAGCCCTTGCTGCCCTTGCCGAGGTCATGCCAATTGAGAGTTTGGTGTCCGTTGTGTTCTACCGTGGTCTCACCATGCAGGTTGCCGTCGAGCGTGATGCTGCTGGCCGATCTAACTACTCCATGTGCGCTGTTAACCCCAGCCGCATCAGCAAGACCTTCAACGAAGCCGCCCTCCAGTTCGTCGTTGACAACATTGCTGAGGAGACTGGCTGGCTCCTTGAAATTGTCAACTACAACATTGCCAATATGCAGTATGTTTGCGCTGGTGATCTCCGTGCGCTCGACACTCTTGCTGGTGTGACCAACTTTATCAAGATCCAGAAGATTGATATTGAAGAGGTCAAGGACAACATCGAGGAGGTCAAGGGACACCTCCGCGAGATCATCCGCGGCTGTGCCGAGAAGACTCTTGCCAAGCCCACACCTCTTGAGCTGGAGCGTGGCTTCGCTACCATTCCTCTACGTGGTATTGATGTGCCCTTCCACTCGACCTTCCTTCGATCTGGTGTCAAGCCTTTCCGATCTTTCTTGCTCAAGAAGATCAACAAGACATCCATCGACCCCTCCAAGTTGGTTGGAAAGTATATTCCCAACGTGACGGCCAAGCCGTTCGCGCTGACCAAGGAGTACTTCGAGGATGTGTACAAGCTGACCAACTCGCCCAAGATTGGTGCAGTGTTGGCCAACTGGGACAAGTATAACCAGGATGAGACCGCTACCAACGGTGTTGAGGGTAGCGACAGCTCCAGTGGCGAGTATGAAGGCTCTGGCCGTGCTGCTTGAGCGAGTTAGAAAACAAAAGAGAAAGGGGAATATAATAAAAAAAAGAGGAAAAGGGACCATGCAGAGACATGAAGTAACGGAAGATTAGAGATGGATGGATGATCACGAAGAGAGTTTACAGATTCCCGGCCGGATTGTTATCCTGGCATGAGTATATTACGATGTATCTTGTTATCTTTAGCTAGAGGGGCGTTTGTTTTTGCTACAAGTTTAGAGAATTTTGAATGTTTGATGATGACATTTGGTTCATAAATCGAGTGACATATCTCGTCCTGTGAAAGCTCAGGATGCGCACGCAGTCTTGTGATGCTGTTTCGCTCCTGGTACTGTCGTACAGGTGAAGCTCGTGTAGGAAATAATTGGCGAGATAGCGAAATACCTGGCATTGATTGGTATGCCTCGGCTCGGCGATTGTACCACCCTACCATTGGATCCCAGTGGCTCCGAGCGGTAGCGGTCGGCTGCCGGCGACGGCCGGAGACGGACAAGTGGTGGAGATGGCCTATCAGGGGGAATCAAGTCCGCTTTGGTCGCTAGCAATATCGCAAACATAGATAAGTTTACGTGTTCATGAATTCGTATATAATGCCCAAAGGCGAAGGGTTTTAGACTCGTTCTCCTTGTTCTCGGGGTTTCTCTCTTCTTTCGGTTCTGTTCGCTATTACATCATCCCCACTTGGCATCTTACCTCCTTTTGTTCAACAACACAGCCAACACTTGAGAGATCAAGATATAGAGGAATCTACAATGGCGGGATTAAAGAAGCAAGTCTTTGTGGGGACGTTCATATCCAGCAAAAGCCCCAAAGAGCTTGACTATCAGCATGATACGATTGTATGTGTTGATGGAGAGGGCAGAATTGTCAAGGTCGATACAGAGGGTGGCAGTACTGAGCAGATTGGAAAGAGACTACGTGAAACTCTGAACTGGGAGCTCAGCGATGTAGATGTTCATATTGCGAAGCCTGGGCAGTTCTTCTTCCCTGGCTTTGTTGGTGAGTGATACAGCATTTGCTTTCCAAGAAACACACACTGACAGAAATACCAGACTCACATGTGCATGCATCTCAATACCCGAATGTGGGAATATTTGGAAAGACTACTCTCCTAGACTGGTTGGAGAAATACACATTCCCTCTAGAGTCAAGTCTAAAGGACTTGAGCAAGGCAAAGCGAGTATATGGCTCATGTGTTCGACGGACATTATCCCATGGAACGACAACAGCGGCCTACTATGCTACCATTGACGTAGCAGCAACGAACCTTCTCGCTGATCTCTGCTTGGAGATAGGACAACGAGCTCTTGTTGGACGCGTGTGTATGGACAACCCTGACATGTGCCCAAGCTACTATCGCGATGAGAGTGTCGAAGAGGGCCTTGAGAAAACGAGACAGACGATTCGACATGTTCAAAAGATCGACCCAGAGTTTAAACTTGTATCACCGGTGCTGACACCACGATTTGCACCAACTTGCTCCAGCGATTCGATGAAGGGACTGGCCAAGATCCAAAAGGAACTGGATCTTCCTGTCCAGACACACGTTTCCGAGAACGAAGGAGAAGTCGAACTTGTCGCAAAGCTGTTTCCGGAGTCGGAGTCGTACACGCAATTGTACGATGATTGCGGTCTTCTTACCACTCGGACGATTCTTGCACACGCGATTCACTTGACCGAAGCGGAGGCAAAGCTGATTGCACAGCGGGGAAGCAAAATCTCACATTGCCCCTGCAGCAACAGTTCACTCACAAGCGGTTCTGCACGCGTTCGATGGCTCTGGGACAAGGGGATTACCGTTGGCCTCGGTACAGACATGAGCGGCGGCTACAGCCCTTCCATTCTCGAAGCAGCACGTCAAGCAGCCCTCGTGAGTCGACACGTGGCGATGGGAATGGACGAGGAAAAGGAACGGAGCAAGTTGACGGTCGAAGAGGTGCTGTATCTTGCAACTCGCGGCGGAGCAGAGGTTGTTGGACTGGCTGATAGAATCGGTGGGTTCGAGGAGGGAATGGAGTGGGATGCTCAGTTGATAGGTCTGGGAAGCGTCGATGAGGATGGTCTGGCGGAGGATGACGGGAATGTGAATGTTTTCGGGTGGGAAACTTGGGAGGAGAAGATTGCAAAGTGGCTGTTTAACGGAGATGACAGGAATGTCAAGAGGGTCTGGGTCAGAGGGAGAACGGTCCATGTGAGATAGGCAGAGGACAAAGAGACGAGCCGAGACAAACTGCTTATGTTGTTTCAGATCTTATAAGGAAGACTGACACCAATGCTATTTATTGGTACGGCAGCAGCGCAGTACGATCTCGGTCTACCCTCGTGATACCAGCGTCAATGTTTCACTTGGTTTCATACTCATTCAGCCCTAATATGCCATGGCTTAATAAAAAGAGGCGTGCTACGAAGCCATCACAGGATTGTTACTCTGCACTTTTCCATGTCACTTCATCACTGAAAGTACATGCCACTACTGACTTTTGCGTATTAGCTTTAACTAACTGTGTGTATCAATATAACTCCTGCCTACCAAACCGAGGCATCACACTTTATGTGAAGAAAACACGACAGATCCGATTCGCATGTGAAGTCTTGGCTTCACTGATATATCCTCCATACTCGCACAAAAATGACCAATCATCCTCCTCCGTTATGGTTCATAGCCCTCATATAATGGCCGAAACACCATCTCCAATGACAGACACTCGTAACCGGGAGACCTCGATGTGTCTTTCATTCCGAGACTGCATCACTCCCTGATCGTGCGGCTTCTCACTTCAGCCCTGCGTCTTCTCAACAATTTGTCATATTTTCAAAGTTGATTCCGTTCATCATCGGAAGGGTACATCTCATAATCAGTGTTGAAGAGACTTTGGTTGCCCTCTCTTGTGAAAGAGGTCTCATTGGTCAGATACTTGTCGTTTACGAAATCGCTAGCCCGAGGAGTAATGATCTGTTGGCTGGCACTAGGAGGCCGTCCGCCAAAGGCGCAACGGTCTGTGTGATCGATGTGGTCAAGTCTAGCGCGTGCGAGAACGGCTGGGTTGAAGGCGTTGTTTGGGGTGGGGTTTGCGACTCTAGGGAGATCGGCTCCGGTGATCTCACCTCGAGCGGTCTCGGCCTTCTTGACGTTACGGCCATTGCTCTTGCTGGCCCGGGTAGGCTTACTGGCCTTGGTGACTCTGTAGGGCTTCTCTTTGTTCGTGGCGTTGCCATTGCCCTGAGGATTAGTGCTGCTAGAGGCATTGTCCTGGATGAAATTGTTGTAGGGGGCGGCACCGTAAAGACCATTGTTGACAGGGAGATTGCCCTGGGGCCCGTAGTTGACAGAGGTATTGTCTTGAAAGTTGATATCAAAAGAGGCATTGTTCTGAGTACCGCTGTCGATAGAGGCATTGCTGAAGATGCTGGTGTCGAAACCGGCATCGCCCTGAAGACTGTAGTCGAGGGAGGTACTGCACTGAGTACTGTTGCCGAGAGAGGCATTGCTGTAAAGGCTGGTGTCAAGAGGGGTGTTGTCTTGCATGGGATAGTCGAGAGAGGTACTGCCCTGGGTGCAGTCGTCGAGAGCGGTGATTCTTTGAAAACCATTGGTGGTCATGTTAATGTTCTGCATATCATCGGCAGCAAAGAGAGTGTCCTGGGGATTGCTCTGCATAAACCCATTATCCTGAGACCCCAGGCTGAGGAAGTCATTGTTTTGAGGGTTAAAGTTGCTCAAGGCGTCAACCTGGAATTCGTTATCCATCATTGTCCCGACAGGATACCAGTTGCTCTGCATGCCGCTGCTCTGCATGCCGTTGCCCTGCATGTCGTAGTTGTTGAGAAGAGCCCCCTGAAAGTCCATAGACATAGTAGGGGTATTGTCGGTCTGGGTGTATGGTTGATAGGCCGATTGGCCTGGAGGAAGTGAGCTGTTGTTCATGTCGAGTGCACTAACCATGTTGTCAGTGTTGGGAGCGCTTCCATCCTTAGTCAGAGAGTTTTCATCCATGGTATTGCTGAGAGCCATAGAACCGTTGTTGTTGTTGTTGATATGATTGCCAACATCCATAGTATTGTTGACATCAGTAGTGTTGACATGGTCGATTGCGCCTCCAGCATCGGCACTTTCACCGATATTGGCTGGAGTTTCAACTGGGACACTATTGATGTTGATGGGGCCACTTGTGTTGGCATTGATACTGTCGTTTTGGTTGTCGTTGATCGGAGTAGGGGCTTCGGCCGTGTCACCAGTCGCCTCACCAGTCGCCTCACCGGCAGCGGCAGCGGTATCGACGTGGATTGCATCGTCAGGAAAGACCATATTAATGAATTCTGTTAGGTCCATCTCAGGCGGGTTCAGGCCCTGAGACTCTGCTTCCTGTATTTCACGATCTTTGGCCTCGATGGCAGCAATGATTGCTTGAACCCCTTTCTCCTTCTTCGGTTTGTCCAAATTCGTCAGTCGCTAGACACAACATGTTAGTAAGTTCCTAGGGCATCGGAATCGTAAGCACTGTATGTAACTCACTGAGTTTTTTGAATTTCGAGCTGAATGTTCTGCTCCTCTGATGTCCTTAATCTCCTTCGATTGCTTTGATTCGGCCTTGCACACTTTTTCATTCATATCTTGTAACATTTTGTTCTTGTAGTCCTGGTGGAGGGCATTCCATGCTCCAGCGTTGGCGCCAAGGGAGATAGCCTTGAGGCGCCACCAGTTCATTTGGAGTTGTAGCTTTGCCATCATTTCCCTGCGGTTTTTCTCTTTCTCTTCCCGTCGCTCACGAGTTCTCCTTGCAGCTAAGTTGTTGCGTGCAAGAGCGACATCCTTCTGTCTTTTGAGAATAACAACGTTTCTCTGTTTCAGGACTTCCTTTAGACGAGCGTCTTGAACTCCGGGTGGCATCAAGTATAGACCACCAACAAATGGCTTGGGAGGTAGCTTAGGGAGAGCAGAGAGCGGGGGGATGGGAATGTTTTGAGCCTGAGTCTGATTCTTAATCTCGGCCACAATCATCTTGAAGCGACCATCAACATCGTCCTTGGGAAGAGCAGGATCGGGACCCAAGCCAGCTTCGCTGAGCGTGACACCCCCGAAGCGTATTTTGTGAGCACGAGGGTCCATAGAGCTAGCTTCATACTCCGCCTGAAGCTGGGGGTCAATCGGAGGGTCACTGTCTGCCTGTTGATCATCCGCGCCCATCTCAGAAGATGGGCCGCCGGACAGGCTCACAAGAGCTTGAAGATTTTCAGATACTGGATCCGTCTCTTGTCCAGGTGCGGTTGGGTTAGCAGCAGCACCCTGGTTTTCAGCAGCTTGTCGAGCAGCAGCAGCAGCATGGAGTCTTTTCCATTCGTTGACAGCCAGGTCAATAATTCCCTGGACAACAAACGGTTTCAGAGTGCCTTCTTTTCCGTATCTGTCTCTGTGGAATTGCTTGAATGCTTCAGAGAATCCAGGAACTTCCCACCATGCACCAGGGATGGGATCAGTACGGGGTGCCTGGAACTGAAGTTGTTGAGCCGGCTGATGGGGCGGTAGATCGATCGTGGAAGCAGGTGCTTGGGTCCCAGATTGAGGAGACTGAGATGCCTGTAGAGTGGCTGTAGAAGGAGATGCTTGGATCTGGGGTTGGGTAGGCTGAGGTGCCTGTAGGGCAACCGTAGAAGGGGTTGCTTGGATCTCAGGTTGGGCAGACTGAGAGACCTGAAGAGCAACCGTAGAAGGAGTTACTTGGATTTCGGGTTGTGTAGACTGAGATGCTTGGATCTCAGGTAGGGTAGGCTGAGGCGCCTGTTGGGCAACCGTAGAAGGGGGTGCTTGGATCTGGGGTTGAGCAGGCTGGGAGACCTGAAGAGCGGGCTTCTTGGTAGCAGGACCCTCTTGGGAAGCTGAAGGTTCGACACTGTCAATAGATCGCTTCAGAGACTTTCTCGGCTGCTTGGCCTTCTGAGAAGGGGGTACCTGAGTCTGAGATTGTTGAGTCTGCTGAGATGCCTGTAGAGCGACTGTAGAAGGAAGTACCTGGATCGCAGGTTGAGTAGGCTGAGATACTTGCAGAGCGGGTTTCTTGGTAGCAGGACCCTCTTGGGAAGTTGAAGGTTCGACACTGTCGATAGATCGCTTCAGGGATTTTCTTGGTTGTCTGGCCTTCTGAGAAGGAGGTGCTACGGTTTGAGGTTGCTGAACCTGTTGGGGTCCCTGTGGAATAGACAACTGAGATGTTGAAGATTGCTCTTGAGCCTTCTTAGGCTGTCTTCTTCTGGGCTTCTTAGCAGGGGGCGCTCCCGCCTGGGGTTGTTGAGACTGTTCAGCGACTGATACAGTAGGTAAATGGAGAGTAGTTGATGTCTGAGCTGCTTGGGATCCAGCAGCCTTTGGGAAGCTAGTACCAAAAGCTCGGATAGATGCAATGGCTTCTTCTGCAGACCCAGGTGATAGTTGCACTTGAGACAACGGGCGTGCAGGTTGAAGAGGCTTCAAGGGAAGTCCTTCAGACATGGTGTCTTCGGGACGCAAAACCGCGTGGGGAATTAAATAGAAGGGGTTTATGATGTGAAAGTGATTCTGTGATCAGAGTATTGTGTAGTGATTAAGAGCAGATGTGACTTGCGGCAGTGAATAGCTGCACAAGTCGTGGGTGGGAGGGAGATGTGGTAGTGCAGTGATGCAGTGATGTGGTTCAAAGAGATGAAATCGCAAAGCATGAGATGCTCGTGATTGGAAGAGAGATAAAAAGAAGACGATCCAAACCGTAGAAGTGTGTTGTGGTAAGAAAGAAGTTTGGGTTTGTGAGAGTGATGTTGTGATGGGAGGAGATGAGAGAGGAGAAGGGAAGAGATGGGGGGAACGAAGTGGGTGGAGCAACCAAGAAGGCAGAGCAGCAAACGCAGCGAAGCGGAACTCGAAATGCCAGTGTCAGTAGAAAGAGCGGGCTATGCAGTCGAGACAAGCCAGCGAGTTGCCTACATGGAAATCTTGCAGTGGCATAGGGGCATTATGAGCTAATGCACTTGGTCACTGCGAGGTATAGTCCGCCTATGACAGTGGAGGCACGCGTAGATAGACAGTTTAGAGGTAGCAGACGCGCCTGGAGACGTGATCAAGAAAAGAAAACGTCACGGGCAGAGCAACAGGTTATATCCCATCCGATACAATGGAAGCCATACGCTGCATTTTTGTTTGGCAGCCCACGTGAGCATATCCCATACGTCTTTTGACAACATTCTCTAAATAAGCGATCCTGAGCATGCCTTACTATGTATCTATATCGAATATATAATATTTCACAAGTGATGCATACCTATGAAGCTATATCATCGAGTGTCTGGCGGACCCTATGCGTTGAAGTCGAGAGTGGAGTTCCATATCCTGGCACTGCAGAGCCTCTATCCCCCACATCAAGTTGGTATGCATGGAAATAAACGGCCAATCGCCTGGGTGAAGAAAACACATGACGTGGTTACTCGCGAGGGTGCACGAGGCGTAACATGCCAGGAAAACAATTCCAGCAAGAATGCACTCTGAGAGTTGTTTATATATTTCAAGCTATTACCCTTATTGCAGAACTATCGAAAAGAGAAATCACCGGTGAGTCATTCGTTATTATTCCTTTTGTCGATGTCTTAATTCGTCTTGGTGGTTTACCCCCCAACTCGCCAACTCGCCCCATTATCGGCCTTCGCTAGTGTCCAAGCTTCCAAAACCCAACCCGGAGGGCCTCTTATATCGTGTATTCATCGTCAGTGTTTTTTGGAGTCGTATCGATCGTTTCGCTTCATCACAGCTAACTCGTATCATGGTTCGTGTCGTAGGCAGTGGCCGTATCGATGGCATTCGTCAAAACAACTCGCCGAATCGTTGATCTATCAAGACAAAAACAACATACAAACAATGCCACAGCAAACAGATATGTCGGGATATATTTTCGAAAGCGCTAGATTGTTCTGTGTCGATGGACGTGAATAGGGGTTACGGTTGGCTTTGGCCATCAGCAGTATCGTTGGTGATGCACCTTCATTAACAACAAGGAGAAAAAATCATTGGGAGCCAACCAAGAGGACAAAATCATCCATCCAGGTCAATCTACTGAGGTTGGTATGTTCGCTCGTTAAGTCGTTGTCTTACTGAACATACTTGTTCATCATCCCCCTTCACTCTATATTCGCGCCCTTTGTTTGAACATCACCCAGCACTCACTCACATACAACTAGCATTGATCTCATTGCTAACCTCTTCCTTTACCAGTCATCCTACCGTCATCGATCGCGAATCATCCCGAGAAAGACACGATTCGTCAAGAACTCAAAAAGATTAATAGGAATTGAATTTCCACGTGCCAAAAGACTTGGCTTTTCGACAACACATCGCTGTCCGCTTCATGGTATCTAAAAGCACCGTGCCGCTCCCATACTCAAGTCATGTCTCGAGTCCATCAAGGCCGTTATCCACCCGAAAGAGAGTGTCCCAATACGCCGCCGCGAATACGTTGCCCCCTTTTTCCAAATCCCTATGGCTTGCTTGCCGTTATCTTGACCAGAGCCCTGCTCACAATGCCAATCCTGTTCCGTCCTTTGTCCATCGATAAACCGCCAAAAGCTCCCTTCGCCGTTGTTGCTGCTCTCCCAGATCTTCAGGTACACGACCTCGGACCTGAGCAAGAGCGCTACGCATAACTTTGCTGAATTTTCGCTGTCCATTGTTAGTCTTTACGCTGAGACCCCGATTTCTTGAGAGGGACTTACCTGATATTCTGTGCTTAGAGTGACAACACATGCTTCGTGAGCCCGCACGATTGTCTCGCATGCTTTTGCAACACTTGGCGATGCCTCCGACTGCAGCTTATCCGCAATAAGCAGCAACAAGAACGACCCTTGAAGAAGATATATACCGAAGAAGAACGGCATGAACTCGAGTCCGGGATCGAATTCAAGAATCTGGTTGATCGCTTCAGCCGCAGCAACAGCATGGCTCGTCGATGTGATGAATCCCTGCGATGAGATCCACAAGTCCTCATCATCCAGCAAGTTGATGGGATCCCATTTCCCAGCCAATAGAATATGCAAGACGTGCATAACATGAGTTCCATATGCAATAACGATTCGAGTCTGTATATTGCTCTCGGTGAGGCGATTCGACCCGTTTGTGTGTACTGAGTGGACTGATGGTGTGTTGGCATCAGGAACCCCTGAGCGCTCGTTGCCCTCGTTCTGAGCATCGACTCTTTCCTCCGCTGGTCGGGGCAGGTTCTTGTGTTCGAAAACCTGCAAGCTCTGCTCATATATTTCCAGATGTCGAGTAATTTCTGCGGTCTGCGCATTCCACTCATGGCCTTGACGAAAGCCGGTTCCGAAACGCGGGTGATTCTTTGCGTGGTGTAAGTCGACAATTTCACCCAGGATTGTCATGAGTGGGAGGAAATATCCAAATATACTGTGGCCTCGGCACTCGTATTGGGGACCATGAGCTTGTGTCATGTCGGCGCCATATCCTTCTGGACTCGTTCCCAATAAATTGGGATCTGTGGTAGAATTCGAGTGGCCGCTGAAATCGCCGCTCTGCCATCGGGCATCGTCCATGGGTTGCAACAAACCCTGGCACTCTATATCAAGCAGAAATAGGGGGCGATTGTAACACAATGCCAAATGTCTGTCGACGATGTAAAGGAGCCACCATATTCTGCGTCTCTCCTCACGTTCTTCCTCGCCTACGTATCCGTTACCACTAATACCGCCTTCTCCATCATCTGCGGTGTCAGTGTCCATGTTCTCTTGAGTCGCAGGTGAAGGCCCAGGGGGAAGCTCGCGACCCAGCTTCAGCTCACGAGCAAGGCCCCAAGCAGCGGTCCACCATCTCATACTTGCGCCTTTGTATTCGCTAGCAGAGACGACGACTGCCAAATGAATGTAAGTTATCACGTCGTCAAGACTACCTGCGGCACCAAATGGCCCTGATTCGCCACTTGTAGCATCAAGGCTAATTGAGCCGGGCATGGCCACACCCAACCCACCAAGAGCAACACCATCAGCAACGGGGCTAGGCGCATCGCTTGGTGCTGTATGAATGAGTGGCCGAAGAAGATACACTGTAAGTTCTAAGAGCTTCTGACACGTCTTGGCACGAGCTGATGGTGTGCTGGCGAGGAAAGGAGCGTCACTAGTCTGTGCAGCAACCCAAAGCATGCTTGCCAAGAGGGCTGGTTGACATGGTCTCGGCCTCGTCTGATCAAGGAAATATCGTTTTCGGAATACGAACCCCAAGACATAAGGTGACATCGGGTGCATCTGGGCCGATGAAGAGGACGCAAAGTATAAGTCGATTAAATCGCAAGCCAGCGGGATAGGGATAAGGTTGTTGAGATATGGCACCAATGGCTCGAGAACAGGATACCGTAACTTGGAGTTATTGAAGGCTGGAGCTGGGACCTGGGACTGGTATTGACCTGGCGGTGAAGCCATTGAGATACCCCATCCAGGTGAAGTTCCCTTCCCCATTGAGTATCCAAGAGGGCTATTTCCCATCCTGAATGTGGGGTTATTGGCAAAGTTGGGAGGACTCTGGGCTTGCATCGAATATGGGAATTCTGCATAACCAGGCATGTTGCCTCGTCCGTTGGCCGCATACGACTGACCGTTGAGCACAGGACCTTCAAGACCCTGCGTCTCATAGCCGTGTGCCATACTTCCGAAGCCATTGAGATCCAGACCGCCGTTATTTTCAATGTGTTCGCCATCCAGAGAGGAACGCCCCATGTGTGGTTGCTCGCTTATGTTGCCAAGGGGGTCGAGGCCTTCCAGACCTTGAGTATGTCGCATCACATCGTCGCCGGGATCTCTGCTCGATTTGCTGCTTGTGCTCGGGTGTCGTTCATTAGATTGCTGCTCCAGTACCATATTCGACGAGTCGAGCCCCTTGTTGCCGGATTGGCCATTCTCAGATGCAGATTCATCAAGAGTCTGGCCGTTGGCAGCCGCCGCCGCCTGAGCAGCAGCTTGCTGGGCCAGTTCCTTTCGCGAGGCCTTTCCTCTCTTCTTCCTTTCGCGGATGTACTCACACCCCAGGCCGAATTCTACAGAAGTCAGAAACACTCCGTTAATGTTTGACCTCATTACCTACCAATGCAGTGTGCACAGGGGTGTTGGCCGTCGCATTTCGTGCGGAGCTGATTGCACTGATCGCAAGCTCGGCTGATTCTTCTCCTGATGGGTCCTGAAGTGCTGGCGTTACGCGGATGAATTCCATAAGGATGCTGTCGATTCTTTACTTGGGGACCCGACCTCTCCAGATGAGCGTTTGAGAGGGGGACGGCTTGCGAGAGTGGTTGAATTGGATATTGATGGCTTTGCCCGAGTGATTCCAGTCCTGTACCTGACATGGTGCCTTGCTGGACATTTCCATCCGGTGAGATGTTGGAGGAGGTGATGTTCTGGTAAGGTGAAAAACGTTGAAGTGGATTAGACAACATGTTGCCGGTGCTCGCGCTCAACCGCAGACGCTGCGGAGGGTCTTGCGGCAGTAAGGGTATTGTGGGTTCGAGTATCCGTAGCTGGGATAGGATCGGAGAATGTTGTGAGCTATTCCCCTCTCTTGGAGAGACGGGGACAGCTTCACTGATAAACCTGGTCAGCTTGCCCTCCTGCAGGCAGAACTCAAATCAGTTTATGGGGAAGTGCTAGATGTAAGAGGTAGGTAAACAGGGGTTCGAGTCTGATGACGGCTGCAGGCGGGTTGCAGAGGCATCAAAACAGACCAAGATCAACGCGTATTGGTATTAGGGGGGCAAATTTGTCGGGGAGCGGGGACCGCTGAGTGATTGACAAAGGCATCTGACACCTTCGCATTATAGGTAGTGATGGGCACAGGGTTGTGAGAGTACATACATACGTCTTCCTGTATATATGAGGAGGGCAGGGTGTAAGAAATGGGTTGGCACTTGACAGGGAAAGTGAAGGGATTTGGGGAGATGAAAGAGACGGTTCAGGAGATGAGACAAAGTGAAGGCATACACTTACAGTACCCTGGTCGTTTGAGGTGTCTAGCTGCCGTCGTAAACTCTGGCTAAATAGCTTATTGCCAGATGCGTTGAGATTTGCGGCAATGTCAAGGCTGGACCTCTTCCTCTTTGGACTCTTGTGCTTAAACACAGCTCGACAAGATCTTGGTCTTTGATGCAATTGATTTTGTGATTCTTGTTTTAGAGAGGCAAGAGAAGAATGGAATCTTCATGTCAAGATTGGTCACCTTATGGCTCGTTTTAAACAGGCCCAAGTATAATCAAGTCATGTCAGATCAGAAGACTGACTGAGTGACTGACTGACAAGTGGATCCTCGAGGTTTGACGTTGAGTGAGTCGTGAGTGCTATAAAACTCAAAAACCCCCGGAGTCGAGAACCAACTTTGAGACGGAGAATTGGGATCACAAAAGATCAGGAGAAGGAGAAGCAGCAGTTATGGATAGATTCGAATGCTCTTAACCAACGATGACAAGGACAATCTTTGATCAGACAGACGGTAACGAAAGAAGGGACGAGAGAAACGGGCGCTGTGTTTTTCTGGAGAACCCCAAGCCCCAAGGCATGACCGCTCGTGACTGAAATGTCGGGCGGTACCCAGGAAAACCTGGGCATGGACGTGGCCTGTCGACAGAAACGGGGGAGTACTTTTTACTAGACCAGCATGCCCCAAGAAGCTGCCGCATGCCAAATGGTTCGCTTACTACTCCGTACGGAGAAGTGAGGATCTAGCCTTAGTTAGACTCCAAGCTTGGGAGCGAGGTCCCGCCGAAGGTGGGTTGATGAACAGATGTGGAGTGGTGTAAGAGGTGGAGGATCTATTTGGTACCATGGGGTGCCTGGGTGCCACTCCTACCAACGAATTGCTTGTCCTTGTCGGTTGGATCTTCCGAGAAAGAAATAATTCTTTTAATTAATGGCTGTCATGTCACAGTCGCAGTCAATCTGGGGTGTCATCATGCTCATGTTCGAGACGTGTTCTTTTCCTTTCTTTTCCTGTCACCGGCCGGCTTCGAAACTAGCCGTGCGTGTCCTGCTTGTCACGTCTCGTCTCGTCTCGTCTTAGTCTTGGTCTTTCTTAAACCCGCCACAGCAAATCGACATTAACCGTGAACCTGGGGAAATTGACAACAACAGTTCGTCCGCCTGGGGTCGAAATGCAAATGATGCAAAAAGGTGGCAGCCATTTCTAGGATCTCCATCTTATTTATCCAGACAACGACTGGACAGGGTATAGGCGAGAGGCCACTGTCGGTAGCTTCCTCATATGATTGCTACCCATCTAGGAAAAGAGCTGTAGCACGCCCGAGGTCCTGAAGCATGTGCTGACGTCTGAGAGAACCGTCCATTGCCTATGTTGGAAACAATGATGTTATTGACTGAGCTTGTCTTGTTTGTCTTTTGTTCTAATGGTTGTCCCTGTAGGGGAAAGCCCAGGGTCGTTGGATCTAGTGGCGTCCAGCGCGTGGCCGCCCATCTGAGGCTCTCAGACACTGACACACTTACACAGACCTGACAAAGCCGGGCCTAACTTTAGGTTAGCCGAGGCTTGACGTCGAAAATTCTCTCGGCGGGGGGGAAGGGGAAGGGAGACGGCAGAGTAGAACGGCATTGTAGAACTTGCAAGCGCCAAGTGCTCTGCTCGTAAGACGGACGAAGGATGATGAAGGATCTTCGGGCTTCGTTCCCAGGGCCTACGATCCGTTCCGCAAGGTGCTAGAGGCGTCAGGGTATCTACACTACAGCGTGTGCTGTGTGTGTATGTGTGTATATGCGTACATATGAACATATCATGGACTTGCACTGCATCTGCACCCACAAAGTGGATTGAAGCAGGGCGCAGGGTAGGGAAGGACAGGGCAGGGCAGAGCAGGACAGGGAACGGGAACGGGAGGGAGGTGTGGATGAAGAATGCTTGGGACTTTCCTATTGCTCTCAGTTCCCCGGATTTTCATGGTCGAGACAATTGACTTTATCCCCTTGTTCTGATGTTCTTTTTTTGCTGAGATTCGAGCTTGAACGTCGATGAGCCAATGTGCTACGTGAACTGAACCCCAGGTGATTGATTGACTATGCGCCTTCCTTAACGGTTACTAGTGCACTGGGAGGGGGGACTTGGGGGACTCTTTGAAGTTTGGGGCTCTAGCTTTTCTACACATTCTTCCCCCAATCTCTGAGATCGAGGACAACCAGGGGGGCCAATTAGCTTTGGGTTCGGCTCATCTCCAAGAGCTTAACTTACTTGGATGCTGTTAACCCCCAAACGGGAATTATTCGCGAGCCTGTCTCTCGATTCATTAACTTCTCTCATATCCGATCCTGAAAATTTCCACTTCCAAGTTTGAAGTCACAGCTTTGACGTCTTCCTGTCAAACTCTTCACATCTCCTCTCTTACCAATTCTTGTGTAACCTCTGTTGCTGGACTATATCATCGGTAGCCTGTAGTTAACCCGGCATTTGCGCCCGCATTCGCGCACCAATCAAATCATCGAGAGGCCTGTCAGAGCCTGCACCGGAAGAGCGGATTAGACTCAGTGGAATGTACTGTATGTATGCAATGCCAGGCTCCAGCATAAGTCAAAGCAACCATAGGCGATTCAATCACTCCAAGCAGCATTTGAACCGCATGCCAGGCCAGGGTCTTGGCCACGAGTCGGATGGATACCTACCTACCTACCTACCTAACTACCTACTGTACAGTACATCCATCGTGATCTCCCCCCAACTCTGTTGATATCATACCGTACCTTACTTGCTGACCTATTGTTCCTACGTTCCTTCACAGCTCCTACGCTGTAAACTTACTCACTTTCCAGAAAGCCAATCTCGCCAATCGCTGCCTCCCCCTCATGACGTCCACCTAGCCACCACCGGAATGTCTTGCTTGTGGCGCCGAGGGTCCAACGGCCTTCCGGGCCGATTTCCCCACACTCGTCCCATCCACATACACCCCTGCTATGTACCTCCTCTGCTTTATGTATTCTGCACTCTCCCCGGTCAAAGGGCTCCATGAACTGACCCTTCAGTTCGTCTCGACACCATCTTCAACCAAAGACTCGCACTGCTGCGTGTGCTTTATCGTCCCTTGTTCCCGGATACCACGTGGCTCCCTCCTACACAACCTCCTACGTCGCCGTCGATGCCTGAGTTTTTGAACCATCTTTGTGATGTGACAGCCCTTCCACCTCGTTTTCGGCGGTATAGCAGTGTCTATATGACCACTTTATCTGTAACCGCCTGAATCTCAGGTCGGCAAATGCGGTCTGTGAGCCTAGCTGAATTACGGAGAGCTGAGCCGGACATTTTATTATTCAATCGTAATAATATAGCCAAAGCTTACCGTCTAGGAGAGAGATCCCGACTTAAAAGTTGTCACACCGCATTATGGCCAGTCGTGTAATACCATACGAATCCGCAAGTCTACACCTAATCCATCAATTAATTTATGCTTCTGGTTTTGGCTAGTATTCCCTTGACGACCAACTCCGATCCCCTTCTAGTAACTGAAAATTCTTCATCCAAGTCGTGACTATTAAAAACATATGCAGCCATATTTACAGTATCGTAGCGGGAATATTCAGCCCCTTAATCTAAGCCTGGAAGCCACCCACCACGGGATAATGAAGCTCCTAACCCATCAAGCGCTGCTATCTGGTCATTTGTATCGGCTTGCAAATTGCCGTTACCTTCCGTGCTGCTGTTGGGGGTATCCTGATTGTTGCTGTCACCAAACATGAACACAGAGGTGTCCTGTCCGTTGTTGGCCATCTGCCAGGCCTCAAAACTCTGGTGCCACCTTGCGCTGTCGTTCAAGAACCATTCTTGCCCGTCCATCCTCATAGACCGGTTGGATGTTGGAGGATTGCTGACAGGCGGGACACTTGTGCCGGCGTTTGCCATGCTGTTGCGGTTGATGGGTGCAAATGCCTGCTGAAAAGATGGCATCGATGATGTAACAGGCACAGACCCCCATCCACCCATAGGTTCGGGTCCAAATCCTGCGTTGGATCTGTTCAAAGAAATCCCCTGTTGTTGAGAAAGGATGGTGTTCGACATCGGGGCGCTTGTCAGCATGGCGTCTGTTACAGATCTTTGAGGTTGGTGCTGCGGCTGTTGCTGTTGAAGCTGTTGCATCGGTCGAGCCAATTGGGCTCGATTATACGGGGGAAAGGGGCTGTATTCACCCATGGCCTTCATCCCCAGACCACCATCAGAAAGGGGTGAAGCTCCTGCCTGCGAATGAGGTGACGGGACATCAGAGGTGCTGTATGTTCCGTATTTTTCGTCGGCCCGATGAAGCACGAATGCTGCGTCCTCAGGGAGTTCGCAATTCCACTTCCGGGCGAGAACGCTCAGGATACTCAAGGTTCTTCTCGCGCAAAGCCAATCTTCCGCAATTTCTTCGAGGTGTTTTACCCCATGAGTGATATCCCGACGAGCAGTTTTCTCGGGGAGATTTAGTAAATGGATTGTACATGCGCTGTGCACCATATACACTGCGATGTTACAAATCTGGCGCAAGTTCCAAAGCTTCTTGTACAATCGAAGCAGTTTTGAGATTGCTCCAGCATTTGCTGTACAAATACGGCGAGGTGAGACATGTGGCGGAAGAGGCGAAGAAGTAGGCGAGTACTTTAGGAAAGGTCGGAAGAGATGTATGTACTGGAGATGGAAGAACATGCTATTCAGGGTCAGTCATTTGTGGCTTAGCTGTCCGGTACCGCGTTACTTACTGCATGAGGAGCACATTGGGTAGCTGGCCATCTTTAGGCTCAAACTCCCTTGGGAGTTCTTTTCGCCACTCTTCTAGACGGCGATGCAGCTCACTCAGCTTTTTGAGTTCTACCGTCTTTCCACTGGACCTGCCAATGTGACTTGGATGGTAGAAGAAGGCGAGCAAATCACTGCTGATCTCGGAAAGCTTTGACATCTGCAGAGCAATAGCTCGTGTTCGTGCTGGTTGTTTAAATGACTGGTCAAATCCACTGTCCGTATAAGGCGACCATGATTCCGCGTCTTCGTCGGGGAATACATCGAATTTGGAAACGTTGAACGAACTTTTGGGAATCTGAGGCAGCCTGCCGAGGTAATTGGACCAGCATTTGTCGAATAGATAGCAGCCCCAGAATGTAATTCGCCTGGCATCAATCTCATAATCACTCATTCGTTCTTTGTCGAGCTGGCCAACATCCAGGTTCAGGCCAATATCTTCAGCCATGCGGAAACTCATTCCACTATAAACCCACCCCTTGGCTTCGCGAGCACAGCCGGCTTCTCTCACTGACATGAGTGCCAATGCTTGAACGGTAACTAATCGGGGTTTTTCGTATTCGTCGTTTTCAACAATCAAGCGTTTTGCCTCTGCAAAAAAGTGATCGCCTTTCGTCCGGCTATCGCCAGGGGTACCATAGGCGCCGGCTACACTTGTAAAGTGGCAACCCAAAGCGAGCATAGCGTTGACCAGGAGTGATGAACAGTATGCAGTACCCCTTCCTATCCCGGCCTTGCCTCTCAGAAAGTCTTGGAAGAAGAGTGTTTTTGAGAGCGTGGTAAAGTAAGGGTAGTGCCAGTTGAAATACATGTTAATTAGGTGAGTGATGAGCTGAGTGTCCTGGGAGACGCGAGTCCAAGAGGTAATAGGGTCCTGTCCAGTTGTATAATCTTCAAAATTTGGCTCCATTTCTCCTTCATGAGTCGGATCACTCAGATAGATAAGATGAGAGGTACCTCCGATGAAGCGAACGTTACCATTCTCGAGTCTGAGCTCACCCATTTTGCGAGCCAGGTCCCTTTCACCCTGCTCGGGTTGGTCGGTAGTATAATTATCATTGGATTGATCATAATCATCAGAATCATCATTAGCCAATGGAGTTGTCGGTTGTTGTGGTTGTGGCTGTAGTGGCTGCTGCTGTTGCAGCTTGATAATATCTTCGGCAACAGCGTCAAGGCTATTGCAGGTACGGATCTTTTGAACAATGCCCAACACATCGTCTTCTTCAGCATTCAATATAGCTTCGATTAGAATCTGCAAGGTCGAATTGCGTGCCTTCATGCTGTCGACCTTTTCGCGATAAACACCTTTCCGGCGATGGTCTGAGTTAGGATCATAAACACACTCAGTTCCATATACGCTGGAGCATGCAGCGCAACTGGGAAGGGCACCATCGCACTTGGACTTGCGTTTACGGCACGCTATACACGCCGTACTCACGCATCGCCTCTTCTGACCGGCAGAGTCGGCGCCTCTGCGTGACTTCTTGCGAGTTGACCCTTGGGCAGTTGTCGATGGACCCGGCTGCACCGCGGACTTGGGTTCCGGTTCTTCCATGGTGTAACTGAGCAAGCGAAGTCTGGTGATAAAAATGCACGCAAGTCAAGAAAATGGCAGAGGTCAGGATATGAGGAGATCCAGATAATAAACACTCTTCGTGAGATGATATGACACGATGTTTTGTATGAATGTGCTGGTTCGTAGGCCCACAACCTAGACTGTGGGGGACGAAATTGTGGTTAGAGGTTGAACGATGATCAGCACCTTGGCTCAGACTAAGCGAATATGAGGTCTTTGTGGTTGGTTGATAGATACGGGCGCGGATGACAGTTTAGATGTGGTAGATTGAGAAAGAATTGAACAGGAGTTGGAGACTGAGCATATAGTCATCCTAACAACTATTCCATCCTTGCTTTGCGGGTTTTGTAATCAACCATGTCTGGTAGGGACAAGGTGAGGGCTTCTGCCGAGTTGACCAACTCCACGGGACTTGTTACCCGGGGTCAACGCCGAAGACAGCCCGAGGTGCCTGACCAAAGTGAGGTGATATGAGATGAGGTGATGATGGGAGGCGATGCAATGAAACCTGAGGTGGTAAGAACAAGATCGTGGATGAAGAGTGAGGAGGAATGGGAATGCGTGAGGTGGATTTCTTGCAGCTGAGGCCTAGACTCTGAACGCGGCTGATTAAGGTGAATCTTCAGGCGATTCCCGACTCGACCTGACCTGACACCGAATGGATGTTTCTTCTGAGACTTTACTAATGTAGGAAAAGACCCTGAGGTAGGCGCACGCGTGGTAAGGTTAAGCGGGAGAAGGAACAGTGAAACTGACGTTGGTCAAGGAATTGAGTGGAGGCATTAGTCCAGCATCAGCGTGGAGGGTCCCGCCTCTCCTTGACTTCTGGCGACTCAGAGAAAGGCGTTATGTAAGTCGTCTCTCCTGGACTAGCCACTCTAAACCGAACATTGTCTGGGCCTGGGCCTGGGTCTGATACTATTTCGGTATAGTCTGAGCATTCGGCTTTTGGAGGGAATGAAGACAGCCAAGATAGCTTATTGCCCAAAGGTTAAAACACCAGCTGTCTTGTCTATCACATGGGATGGGATAATATTCTCAACAAAGATAATCGACATCTTTCCCGCATAATCCCCCACTTGGGATCGCCCAGCCAAGGATGTGGCTCCTCACCTTTTGTACATACAGTAGCGGCCTGGGGCCCCAGGGTCTATGATAGCGGCTGTGCGACTTAGGCAGGCCGTCCTGATAAGCTCTCGGGAGAGTCCTCAGATTGGCTACAGAACGGTAGTCAACAGGTCTGGATTCTCTTTTGGGCCGGGACTTGAGCTGCATTCTTATCCACGGACGTGGTACCCAATAACCCCATCCGTGCTTCTTGTGGCGCCTTAAAGAAACGAGTTGGCTTTGTACTGCCTTGTACTGCATGTCCAATCAAGTGGACTGTCGGCTCAGCTGCACCTTTATCAGCTCGAGGCACGCGCTTTGACTTGTTTGTTCAGACTAGTTGTACCCAAAAACATACGCACTTGTTCTCTCAGTTAACTTCTTATCATATCTCAGTGTGACCGGTTGACTAGAAAGCACAGAGAGCAGCCGTATCAAGCCCCTGACAATCCCTTTGTTAAAGCATGGTCCAAGATAACCTCCAAACTTTAAACCAGTATAAATCCAGCCACCAACAGTAACGTCAAAGCTGCCGTCCTTTGCACCAATAAGCCCGCCATCATTGGTGGCTTGAGATTGGGAATCTAATATCCGCTTGATGACTCCTTAGGCCATTTACCGGCCAAGTTGCCGGCCCGTGTACCGATACCCGTCAGCCCGTGTTGTACAGCAGATGAGGCGCGGAGACTTCTCTCATGTTACGGAGATTATATGTGATTGTTCCAAACCTTATCAATTACCTACGGCCCATTTCTTTTCCATGCTCCCAAAACTGACATCACCAGCTACCTACTTTGTACAAGAACCCAAATCATAATTTCGTAGAAGTAGTAATACGTGTGGACTTGCGCACTCAACACTGTTTAACGGCAGGAAAACAATATGCTATCCAGACTTGTCATGCTTTTAACGGTGGTGATACATACAAGGTACATCCGGTTGTCTACCGTACACTCTAGAAGGTGGTATATTACACAGGCATCCCATCCGCCTAGTCAAATTTCTTCCCAATTCCAAAACCGCATGTTTATTTTCATTAACCTCGTCCCAAGTACCAGTTGTGGGCCAGCTGGTTGGTCAAATAGCTGAAAGGCGTAGGCACCTCAGCCATACCCTTTCTTGCGACAGGATGACGCAGGTAGACCGCAGCACAGATGTTGGGGTTAACCTCAAGGTAGCGGGGGATGAAGGCAAAGGCAGACATGAATGGGCGAGGACGCCAGGGAGTAACATAGGGTTTAGAGGGATCGATAGGGTTCTCGGAGTCGTTTCTGAGAATGTTGATGAGGCGGCGGGTCTCCTCATGGGTCAAGTTCTCAGTGGCCAAAATATTCATAGCCCGGTCGCGATCTGCCTTATTCGTGATGCCCTCCAGACCTTTCTCAAGGACGTTGTTCTTGAATTGCAACTTCTTCGCCTCTCTTTCCTCCTTACTTAATTTAGAAACTGATTTCTCAGTTTGTGGTTCAGCAGACTCCTCGGCCGATGCTTCAGCTGAAGCTTCAGCATTGGCTGCTTTAGCCAGTGTTGAGTCAGCCTTTCGGAAGGTATCGACAGACTCAAGCTTTGTGATCTGAGCCTGAATCTGATGGAGGAGGTCTCGTGCGTCAAGTTCACGAGCCTCGGGAAGAGACAGGAAACGCTGGGCAGTGTCGCGGAATAGTCGTAAATCTTTCTTCTGCTTAGCAGAAAGGTTTCTCATATCACCCTTGAGAATCTCTCTGGCGGTTGTTCGGAGGTTTTTGACACGGTGTAGCTGCACCTCTCGCTCAACACGCCTGCGCGCGTTTTTTCCAAGAGCCTTTGCATCAGCAGACTCAGCTTCTTCTCCTTCCTTAGCAACAGCATCGAGAACCTTGGATTGCTTCTTCAGCCCATGCTTTCTGACTGACTCTTCTTGTTGGTCGAGCATCTCCTTCTCACGACTTTCCATAGTTGTATACTCAGCTGTCTTTTGCTCTCCAGTGCCATATAGAACTTTCTCAACCTCAACTTGAAACATATCACCAGGATTCAATGCGTACGATGGATGGACCATCTGTCAAATGTTAGAGCAATCCGTGATGGAAGTTTTCTATTAAAACAGACCTTCTTGCCGTTCACCTTGACAGCTCCGTGAATGATAAATTGACGAGCTTGTCGTACACTGCTGGCAAACATGGCCCGGAAGACGGCGGTATCCAACCTTCGCTCCAATGGGGCGAATGTCATTTGCATATAAGGTGTCATGTTCTGGAAATGCTCTGAGAGCATATCATTCACATTTCCAAAAGCTCGGCCTCGCTGAGCAGGATGAGAAGGACTTCGGACTGTTGTGCTGCCTTTGGGAACTCTGGAGTATGTCTCGGCGGTCACATTGGATGTCGTCAGACCTGAACCACGACCAGCCGCCTGCTCGGCACCATCGTTGGCGGCTAGGTATTCGGGAGGAAGATCGACAGCGGATTGAAGACGTCTTGAAAAGAGCCGCACCCACTTCTTCTCGGAAACATGCTCGCCGTGATAACCTCGGGTTTTCGATTTGGCTGCCCATTTCTGCTGGAAAAATGTTGCTCGACTGTTGACTTGGGGCTCCCGACCAGCTGCACGGGCGATGTTAAACAGATTGTACTTGTTCCATGATTGCCTGAGTTTCTATATGGTGTGTCGGTTAGCAAGGCAAAATTCACCTCCTGCGGGGTGGCACAGCCAGCCCGGGACAATTGGGACCAAAAGTTGAGCATACCGGTCTCGTCAGACTATAGTATTTCGTAGGCCGACGCATATTGGCAGATTGAGGCCCACGGTGCTGGGAACTGGCTCGTCGTGATTGTCGTTAAGAGCCAAATTTTTGGCATCCATTCAGCTGGACCACCGGATTATCTCGTGGGCCCGGCTGTGGTTCAATTCAAATTCACTCGCTTATGTCAGCTGGAGAAGATGAGAATATGTGGGTCCTCACTGACTTACACGCAGGACGCGACTCAATTAAACACGACGCGTCCCTAGCTCAGAGACATCCCAAAGGAATTCATGAGTCCCACAAGCAACACCACCATTTTCCAAATCTTTCAGGGTTAAGGATATTTTACTTCTAATACTCTGGAAAGTCCATCCACAATGCTTTCAGCGTCGTCACCTATCACTTTACCTCACTCTCCACCGCCGGCCAAACGAGCCAAACCCCACGATCATAGCCCTCCTAAACCGAAAGCTCGAGGTCCATTCCTTGTTGAGGACGACGATTCCGATTCGGACAGCAATGGCGAACCTACTGACTCTGCTCGTGTGGCGAAACGTCTAATGACCGAGGATCCACGAGAGAAGCCTTCAGATACCATCGCACAAGACCAAACAACAACTATTGATCTAGTTGATGAGGAAGAACCCCCAAACACTCCCAATGTGCGAGCTCAAGAACCAACACGACTGAGCCAAAGACCAATCTTCACCACGCCGATTTTCAGTAATCTTGTGCCGCAATCTTTCAAGGCAACAACATGCAACGGTAAATCCGTCACAATCAAGGAGCGAAGGGCCAACTGTGCGCCAACATATGAGTCCATGATCGCAGCTCGATCGAAAACGAAAGAAGGACGAGCGAAACGAAGCTACTACGGCGTTGATATTCATAATCTCATGAGCGCTGCATCTGCAGAGATCGCAAGTCAGAAACAAACGCAGCCGCAAAGGCCCAATGTGCCTGTTCAATCGGTCGAGCCACGGCTGTCGAACAGCAAAAAGCCCAAAAGAACTCGCTTATGGACGGAGAAATACCGAGCAAGGAGCTTTATGGATCTGTGTGGTAACGATAATACCAACAGAAGGGTATTGGGATGGTTGAAAAAGTGGGACCCCGTGGTGTTCCCCGGAGCAGCAAAGTCAAGACCTGTGATAGCCAGACGACCAGGTGCTCAGCAACCAGAAGAGGAGGAAAAGCCTCATAGAAAGATCTTGCTGCTCACAGGACCTCCGGGACTGGGAAAGACAACGTTGGCACACGTGTGTGCGAGACAAGCAGGCTACGAGGTTATGGAAATCAACGCCAGTGATGACCGAAGTCGCGATGTCGTCAAAAATCGTATCCGCACAAGCTTGGGAACAGAGAGTGTCAAAACTGTCAGTAACCGCAAGGACGGAGACGGCCCTCCGAAATTGGCTAAACCAGCATGTGTCGTGGTGGATGAAGTGGATGGCGTTGTATCTGGTTCAGGGGGGTCAGGTGAAGGTGGTTTTGTCAAAGCACTGATAGATCTTGTTCTCCTGGACCAGAAGAATGCGTCAGGTGCCACCACAGAAAATTATGGGCGAAAGAAGAAGAAGGGTGACGACTTTCGACTGCTCCGGCCCCTGATTCTCATTTGTAATGATGTTTACGCGCCAGCGCTTCGACCACTCCGGCATTCCAATTTGGCTGAGATTATTCACGTTGGCAAACCCACTATGGAGTCGGTGGTTACCAGGCTCAAGAATATTTTTGAAAAGGAAGGTATCCCTTGCGAGAAAGACGCTGCACGAAAGTTGTGTGAGGCGGCCTGGGGTATGACGAGCGGCATTGACGCTAGACGAGGAGCTGAGAGCACAGTGGAGGGTGACCTCCGAGGTGTCATGGTCGTTGGTGAATGGGTAGCGGGACGATTTCGCGCATCAAATCTGAAAGGAAAAGGCCCTCTCACGCGGCAATGGCTGGAGCGCAATGTCCTTCAAGACCTAACCAGCGGCGCTGGTGGTGCTCGAGGTCTTGGCCGAGGTGGTGTCAAGGACATTGTTGCACGCCTCTTCCAAGAAGGAGGCGGCTTTCCAAAGCAAGCAATGGATCTGTCTCAATCCAAAACACAGCATGAGCAACCGCAGGCTGAGCTGGGTTTCGGCGAGTATCAAAAGAAGCATGCCATGGAAAGACTTCGGCAAATGATTGATACAAGCGGCGAAATCAGCCATATCATGACGGAAGTTTTTACCGAATACCCAAATCGCGAGTTCAACGATGATCTGTACCTTACCAAGCCTAATCAAGCATACGAATGGCTGCACTTCCACGACACATGTCAGTCACGGCTTTATGCTAGCCAGGAGTGGGAATTGGCACAATACCTCAGCCAGCCCGTTCTAGCTTGCCATCACCTTTTCGCATCCCCCAAGCGCTATCTTCCCAGCATGGGCTACGATCGCCGCTGGGGTGGTGATGCGGAGGATAACTCTGCGCATCCACTGCCATTCTCTGGTTCTCGAGCTGACTACCAAGCTTTCGAAGCAGAGCGTCAGAATAGGACTCAGCTCCAGGCTTTGCAGGGACAGCTCCCACCGACACTGATGCGTTCGTTCCGCAGCGCTGAAGATGTTGCCGCCGAGTTCCTCCCTTATCTTGCACGTATTGTCTCTCCGGACGTCAAGCCCGTTGTGGTGGGTGGTAGTCAAGGATCCACGGCTAGCGTACGCAGGGAAAGCGAACGTGCCATGGTCAAACGTGCAGCTGATGTTCTTGCCGATGTTGGTATCGAGCTGCAGAAGGGAAGAATTGAGAGTGAGTCGCTCACCAATCGGACACCACAATATGTGTATCGCATGGAACCGTAAGTCACTCTCTACCTCGAACGGGTGAACACAACTAACATTACTACAGGGATCTTGATGTTCTGGCCACGTTCGAAACAGCTGCATCACTTCTTCTACCCTCGGCAGCACCTACACGATATGCTGTTCGTCAAGTTCTCGACCAAGAACTGAAGCGAACATTAGTGGAACGGGAAGCTCGCGCTCGACAGTCCCGCTTCAAAGCAGGCAACCCACTTGGACACGCTGAACACCTCAGCACAGACAAGATTATGGCTTCCAAGAAACATGCACTCGAAGCATCATTTCAGGAGACTACACTCATCAAGCGTGATTTCTTCGGCCGAATCATAGAGGCGCGGCCGCTAGCTGAGATGACAAAGAATACTCCCGAGCAGCAAGCTAAGCAGGACGAAAAGGAGCGCAAGGTGTGGGTGACGTATCATGAAGGATTGAATAACGCTGTGAGAAAACCAATGTCTTTGCAAGAATTTATGAGAGGATTGTAAGAGCACGGTACTATGGAGGGTCATAGATTTGTGAATAGCATTGAGTCAAATTAGCATTGGTTGCATAGCGATGTTGAAATTTATCCTTAATTTTATAAAAAGTTCCGACGCTATAAAGAACTCGTGTATCTAAACCTCTCTACATCCAAGGCCACGACAAATTAACAAATAACAAGTCTCATCAAGCACAGCTCTGTCTAGAGTTTCGCTTTGGGGGTGTCCTGCTTAGGTCCAGCCTTGGGCCTCTGAGCAGGCACAGACAAAGGATCATACACAGTAGATGAAAGATTATCCGATGGTACAGCAGAATGCTGGAACAGACTTCGCAGGTCAAGCATACCGGGATGCAAATCCTCGATCTTGCTAGCACCAATGAGGCGCATGTTCATTTCCAGCTCATCCTTCAGCAGCTGCATAGCTCGTACAACACCAGCCTCACCATAAGCACTCATGGCGTAAAGGAAAGGTCGTCCGATACCGACGCCACGAGCACCTAGGCAGAGAGCCTTGAGGATATCAGTTCCACGACGGATTCCGCCATCGATGAAAATCTCAATCTTGTTCTCGAGACCGCGCTCGCGGAGAACAGGCATTGTCTCGGCAAGAACCTCAATGGCGGACCGGGCAAACTCAAGCTGACGACCTCCGTGGTTGGAGAGAACAACGCCCTGGCAGCCGTAGTCAATAGCCTTGAGGACATCTTCGACGCGCTGGACACCCTTGAGGATAATAGGCATGGATGTAATACTTTGGAACCAGGCAATGTCCTTCCAGCTCAGTGCAGGGTCAATGAACGTCGAGATAGCGCGCGCAGCACCTTGGCTGTTATCCGTGTCTGTGCCCTCTTGGACGTGGGAACCAGGATCGGTAAACTTAGATCTCATATCCTTCTCGCGACGTCCCAGCTGGGGCGCATCAACGGTGATGAAGAGACCCTTGCAACCACGCTTCTCAGCATGCTGCACGATCTTCTTAGTGATAGCACGGTCCTTGTTGACGTAGAGCTGCAGCCACTGGATCTGATCGCCTGCTTTTGCGTCCACAATCTCGTCAAAGGAGCAGGATGCAAGAGTAGGTATCATCTGAATGATGTTGTGCTTTGCTGCGGCGCGGGTGAGGACGACTTCACCCTCTGGGTTACCAAGTTTACCGAGGGCTGTGGCAGTCACATAAACGGGAATGTCTGTTTTTGTGCCGAGCATGGTGGTTGAGAAGTCGATGTTTTCCACGTCGACGAGGATTTGAGGACGAAACCAGATGCGATGGAACGCGCTGTGGTTCTCCCGCATTGTCTATTCACATTTAGATAACTTGCTGAGTAGTTGTGCAAGGAAAACTTACAATCTCATCGTCGGCAGCGCTGGAGTAGTATCCCCATGCAGTCTTTGACATCACACGCCGAGCGACAGCCTCAAAATCGAAGAGGTTATAGCATTGCGACAGAAGAGGCTTCTGCTCAATGCGCTGCAGGCGTTCCTCTTCCTCTGGGTCTACCTCTTTCTTCTCCTGCTGAACGGTGCCCATATCGACAGGGCCGAGATGCTTGGAGGCATCAAGATACTTGTCGAGGGTGTCGGGAGGATGGATTGGTTCATATTCTTCGGTAGCATCTTTACCCTGGCACGTGTTAGTAGATGAGTGATGTTCAGTAAAGGGTAAGACCTACAGCGTATTTGAGAATGATCTTTTGACCTCCAGGGTGTTCTGCAAGTCGTAAGTCTTATCCGATGTTCACTTTTTTTGAGCGTATCATACCTGGCAGAAATTCTGTCACATCATATGCTTTACCCTATCGCATTCAAGTCAGTAAAAGTCGGTAAGTCGCAACTCTATTCATGGGGCCCATACGTGAACGATAACCCAGCACGACTTTGCGCTGTTGTGCTCAGCAACCTCGCCGCCTTTCAACACCATTTTGACAGTATTCGATTTGTTGTTTGTTGCAAGAAACCTGCATCAACTGAAGGAAAAAAGAGGAGCGCGTTGCCTTTTGCCCGAGGATGAATGACGAAATAGGCTCTTGATCGACAGGGTATAGCCTGTATGTGGATATCTTGCGTCTAGATCTTGGGAGACAAAGTCAAGCAATCAAAGGCCAAAAGATTCAGGAGTAAAATGGAAGTGAGAGGATGAGAAGATAAGAGTATAAGAAGAATAAAAGTACAAAAAACAATCCCTTGAGAATCCGAACACGGAGACCGGATAGTCAGGGAATAACGGGTAGCGGAACGAAGCCGAGTCGGTTCGGCGACATGACCGGTCTGAAAGTTCAACCTCCCGGTTCGAGCTCAGTAACCTCAGTTCACTTCTGCGGGGAAAGACTCCATAAATCATCTTGAACAGCCTCTAAAATTGCCTGTATTACTCCCAACATGCACCATCAAGTCTAGCGCCCAATTTTAGTTGGGGTTAAACAGCTCGGGCAATCGGGGTAAAGTCATGCGGGGTGCCTGGGGGGGCTTTTTAGCCTCATTACACCGCAACCACAACCTCGGTTTAAAGTGTGGCGAGTCTAAGCTCAGGTAACCTTATAAGATGAAACAAATGTTTTTGGCAATTCTTCTCTAGTTATGTCGTATTCTTCCGCTCAGCTCTCGTAGCTGTAATGCCTGAACACAATTGCTTTTCCTTTCATCACCATATCCCTTCTCTTTAGGTCAGACAAATGCATCATAGCCAAATGTATCTCAAAATTCATCGGCAATCATAGTAGTCGTCTGTTTACTACTATGTCACCCCCAGCTCCTGAACCCGACGACTCGCTTTCACTTTCTAATTACTTCCATGCATTCAGCCCTGCCCAGGGATCATTTTGCTGCTGTTGCTGAGGGACTGCTGATTGAGGATGCGCACTCTGTGGATAAGCACTGTTTGGGTGCGCGCTGCTAGGCTGATTTCCATAATGAAATGTCTGTTGAGGTCCAAGCGGTGGTGGCCCAGGAGGTGGCGGAGGTGGCACGAATCCAGGTGGCACATAGCCTCCCTGTGTCTGTGGTGTAGCTGAAGCTCCGTATCCTCCAAATGATTGAGTTTGTCCGAACGTTGTCTGGTTAGGAGGCGGTGATGCAGGGCCCCGGTAGCCTCCGATGTTGAACGACGTTTGGTTCGGGGGAGGCGACGTAGGTCCAGGTGTACGTCCATACTGACTTGGATTATATGTAGGCTGCACGAAAGTGTTGATAGGAGGAGGTCCGAACGATTGTGTTGTTGGTGGCGGAGAAAAGTTCTGGTATGCTTGTTGAGCCAGGGTTTGTTTCTGCACCGGAGGTGAGTTCGGCGCCTGATACTGGCCTTGGTAATTGGTTTGCGGATATCGAGGATTCTGTCCCTGCTGATACTGCGAGGGGGGTGCTGGCCGATTTTGCGTCTGAGGCTGTGGCGATGACTTGGAAGGGTCTATCGACATTCGGTCCATGAGACCCCTGAGTCTCTCTCGCTCCATCTCGGCCTGCGAGTTCTTGCTCGATGACCGCTCCTGCTCAATTTGGTTGAGTAGCTGCGCGCCCTCAGATCTACGGTTGTTGACAAAGCTGTCGACGTTCTTCTCCAAGCTCTCTACTGTCTCGCGCATCTCAGCATACCAATTTTTGGCGCTCTGTAAGCCTGCGACAAGGTCCAGGAATTCCTGGTATGCGCGCTTATATCGGTTGATGACTGATGATCGCTGCCGCTGGATTGCCTCATATTTGCTCTGTTCCGATTGAACTCGCTTATCCTGCAATAATCTGTTGAACGTGTTCGTGAGCTCCTTCATCAAAGCCGACTGCTTGTGATTGGCTTGCAAAAGTCGGTTTTGATGAGGCCGGAACTTTTCCAGCTCTTGCTCAAAGAGCTGCGTCTCATAATTAGATATAGACTTCTTATTCAATATGAGAATCTGGGAAATATCGTCGTTGTGGGCCTAGCAATATTAGTCCGGCTTCTGATTGAGTACTAGTGACTTGACTCACCTTCTCCTTCAAATCCTTCAGCACCTGGTTTCGTTCTCGCTTGATAAGGTTGAGTTTCTTGAGAATATCCTCAACCCTGTTGATCTGATCCACAACACTAGGACCCTCTTCAAAATCGTCATCCAAAAGATTCGGCTCGATGCCAGCTGGGCTTGTTGCGTTACTTCCCCTTGCTCGCGCTTGTGCAACGGCACGTTGAAACAGCTGGTCGACTTCTCCTGACTGAGCAGCCCGTCGCATTTCATCAAAATCCATTTCGTTCTGTCGAAGTTTACCCGCTAGCTGGTTGTCACTCCTTGATGCCTCATCCAAAGCCTCACGGTAATGGCGAATGTCGCCCCGTAATGTCGTTGTGAGTCTCGAGCTTGGCTGCTGTGTCCAGTCGTTTTCATACTTGGATCGCATTTTTTCACATACACCTTCCTCCATATCGAGTTGCTTCGTGCTCTTATCCAGGATCATGAGGATGGAATCCTTCTCGGACCGGAGCGAATCGAACAAGGTTACCGGGTTGTCTTGGTCAGAAACATCAGCGCACCACTGCCGGAAGTCCTCGTCAGGCAGGGTATCCTGGTCGAATCCACCCTTGAGCACTTGCAATGCTCCTGGCAGCCTCAAATAATCCAGGCTAGCTGCCATTTCATCATTGGCCGTTTCCACCCGTTCTGCCTCAGCTCGTACAAGCTTGGCTTTCTCTTCATCATATAAGCTGGCAGACTCCGTAACAGCAAACGGCACGATTTTAGCGAAAAGGTCTGGTCCAGTGATTCGTTGAATGTCTTGACCAGCATATAGCTCGCTGACAGGAATTGGCTTCGCGGCTGGCAGCTTGGCGACGGCTTCCAGGCTGGCCTCGGCGGGCACTTCTTGATGGTACACATAGTCATTATCTCTCAAAGCACTTTGCAGCTGAGTTTGCACTGTCGAGTGATGTCTTTTCGTAATTTCCTGAAGAAATCCTCCACAGTCGGCACTCAGGTTCGAGCTCATGGGAACCGAGCTAGGAAAGTTCCTAGCAATGCGCTCGGCTTCTTTTGCTTGGGCCTCGGCAACTTGCAGTCTTCCAGCAGCGATACCGTGCTGGTTAGCCTCGTCATCCGCTAATGCTTGATAGTATTGTGCCATAGAGTTCAGCAGGTTGGTTTTGATCTGGTGCTGTTAGCGAACATACAACATCAAGAATGAGCCATGTTGAATGGCGACGGGTGAATCTACCTGTATCATTAACAGCCACACTTTCTCAAAAATAGCCTTGTTCACATTTTCCTGAACACCTTCAAGGGCCTGGCCATATAGATAGCCAGCCTGAGCAGCCAACTTTGCGAGCAACCCAATCTTTTTCTTATCAGCAATTTGCTTTTCAAGGAATACTTCCTGAGCCTGTGCGAGCATGATATGAATCAGTGCCTTGACAGTCTCTCTACTAAGGTCGGATGATGGCGCATGGAGGAAGTTTTCGTTGATGTAAGTGAACATGCCAGCTGAAGCCTGAAAGTTGTGGTAGGCAGTCTTGAGGGCGGACTCCTCGGCGCGGTCTTGAGCAGCAGCGTGACAGGAGAGAACAGCAGAGATGTTGAATATGATAGAGGCTTTCTCGAAGGCGAGCGAATATTGCGCAGTAGATTTGTGTGTAAATGCGTCGAACCTGATTACAGAAAATCAGCAGGTGTCAAAAGGTGCAGCGCACCATCCAGTCGAACTCGACCTCGGGGAAACGAACCATGTAAAGGATATCTTGATGTGCTGCTCATCAACAGGAAATCGTAGGTCAAGAAGCTCGAGCTGCCCATAGTAGCGATAAAGCATATCTCGTCCAGAAGTGCTATCCTTTCCAGCGCCACGCACATCTTGTCTCAATCGATTCAGTGTCGCACACTCCTCTGCATAGCGTTCTGGATCATCGCCATAAGTATCGCGGATATAGCCCTTCAGAGGCTCAATCCAGTCAATCTCGTTGGTAGCCTTGAGGGGCACCGAGATCATCGGAGACTGTGCCATGGCAGGCAACAGCTAAAGGGCGAATAGCGTAGTGGCGCGATCGGATAGGACTACGGATCGAGGTGAGGGAGAAGAAAGGTATGTGGCCAATATGCAGCTGAGCGTGGAGATGTCTGCTGGAGCTCCAAGTTGGCGGTCGCACAGATGCAGCTAAGGGTTGCAGGAGATGCCGGGTGGAATGACAAGGCTGAGGAAGAGACAGATCAAGTCCCTGGATATTGACGACGATAGCCGGCTGGCCGCTTGCAATGCGACCCGATCTATATACGATTCGAGGTGCGTGGTAAGAACGGGAGTAAGAGGCGGATCGTGAGAGGATGGTTTGGGGGCGGTAGCGGGGACAGCTACAGTACAAGCCGGCCAAGAGCTAGAGAGACCGCAGAGCCAAATAAGCTCGAGGGAGGTGCAGCTGGGATGCACTGTTGACAGGGGCCGTCCAAGGGTGGTGTCAAGAGGAAATCTGTCAGCGAAAGCTGCAAGAAGACACACCAGTCGACAGTAGATCGTCCCACGCAGATTGTGAGGGACGAACAGAGACGTGTCTTGGTTTAAGTTGAGTCGAGGTTGAGTCGTGGTTGAGAGTTTGATGGAGAGCGGGGTCCGTCAGGCCCAGTTGGCGTACGGCGGTGACGAAATAGGTCCAGGGGGCCGTCGAAGCGCGGTAAGGGTACCTAAGACATGAGGTAGGCCCAGGAACAATGTTTTGTCACATTCAGATGAGGGCAATAAACACCGCAGTTTACTCTGGAGTGCCGCAGCTGATGAAACGGATAAAAGTCTAGACCCGTGGCATGTACAAAAAGGTAGCTCTAGAGACGGCTAAATTTGGGCGGAAGCACTTTGAGCTGGGCCACCTTCTGATTTTGGAGACCACCCGACATCACAGAGCTTACCTTCTGTACTGCGCCTATGGAGCATCGTCTAATTCACCAACTGTAACTATACAGTATGGAATGCCCACGCTTAATTCATGCATACATACTACAATATTCAATGCCTGCGATAGATAGTCATCTTCCATCACCACTGGCTCATGATAGCCCCCGTCGCCGTCTCATCGCGGGATATATCTCCACTCAAGCACCCCAGGGGCCCAGAACATGAGCTTTTAGTGCCAAACCGCATCAACAACCGCCTGATGGGCCATTTTAGGCCCAATATCAACAGCCAGTAACGTTGCAAAGGTGCCTTGTAAACCAATTCTCGTCCCGTATCTTGTGGCTCGACTATTCCTGGCTTGTCTAAGCCTCACTGATTAACCGCCGCCATATTGTCCTCTTCACTTTAATCCGACACTATCACAGACCGATAATAATGTTGAGTTCGGTTTGTGATAACATTCATGGGCCGCGTTATTACTTACGTGGAGAGATGCGAATCACAGCTGCCTGTTGATACTAGCTTCGTCAAATGCGTACTACGAGCTGATGAATACACTAGGCATCACAGTTTTTAATGCATGGGACTGCCCAGATTGGTTCTATGGACAATGGCCGTCAATATTCATATCACTTCCTGAATAGCTTCCGGTGATCTCGACTCAGACCTGCAAGGCGATTCGTTCGACAGTCACGCCAAAATGAAGCCTCATCATTATCATATACGCCAAGACATTTTTCCCTCCCGACCATCACACTTTCTTTGATCAATAAAATGGAAACTATTCTACTTATTTGCTTGGGGTCACCAGTCGGGGCTCCCCAATCATCTCAATCACATCTAGTCACAACCCAATAGAAGCACATGGGAAAGACCTATTCATGTTTGCTTCGTAGTCCATGCATGAAGCATGTCACATGTTCAGGCTCACATCGATTGATAGGTAGAGAACATCCTAATGGTCTGCCGAACTATCAAAGTTGCAGTTGGACCATCAACGATTTGCTCAACTCGATATCACCCACATACATACAAAAGACCCTCGTCTGATGACTCGGGGCTAATGCAAGTGACACTGGCCTCATCCTAGCCAGGAACGCTCGTTCTATCTACCATTGGTCAGTTCTTCACAAAACCAACCAGGAATCCCGCCCCAATCCGTAGCAATGAGCGGCCCGCTTCTGCAGGGGTCTTGATCCCTCTCAAAGGGTCGCCGCGGCCTATTATGCGACCTCATCTCTAACTGTTCCCAACCGTTCGCTACAAGTTCGAGATATGACCAACCTTGTCAGAAGTCTATAAACCAAGTGGTATACATAGAAGGTCCTACTTCTATGTATCGACATCCTGAGTTTATAATAGAGGTGGAAATACATGGACATACGAGATGGTCAGATACATGAACTCTAGTTGGGCAGAGTTACATCAGACCATCTCAAGCTAGCCCCAGGCTCACTTGTCACACCGCAAACTGCCTCGATGTGTCGGGTGCTATTGACGACGGGGCTGATCACTCTTCCAGTAAAATAGCCGACGGCTTGCATTTCTTGATCGCAAGACTGATCTGGGCATCACCGGATCCACCTGTTGGTCTCTAAATTAAAAAGTACGACTGCCGACGATAGGCCATTGCCGGTAAGTCAGTATCCACTATTCACGTTCTCTACACTGGAGTGGTTCGCGCTGTAGATAACTTTTTGGAAGGTTTCCGAGGGGATTCCAGTTACTTTTTATATATAATGATATTCAGTGCTCATAGCTGTGTTCTGACCAGTATCTGTACATTGATTTGTGATGCGTGGCATGGTCTCATCCCTCATAATGTGTTTGCCAACTGATGGTCACGAGAGACCTCGTTACCGAAACAAGTATTTAAGTCCAAGGCGGCTATTTAACAAGTGATTACTATATCAATAATAACAAGCCCCTTCAACGAATCGTTCAAATTTGAGAAATACATCCTGCGTTCGGTGTCCAGGGTAAGGTTGCATTAGGATGGTATATGCAATACAACGATACAGACGCTGACTCTGTGAGAGTCAAATTTAGCAGAGACCATAGCCTAGGTGGGCGTACAGCATATGTGGACGCTGAGATGTCCTTTATGTAGTCCTGTGACGTCCATGAAACAGCCCCGGGGTTTTCGGCGAAGGCGTATAAAAAAGCGGGCCGTACCCGGAAGCTAACGTCCGGCCGGATCGGGATCGAATCTGGAAAGCCTCCATCTTCTCTCGGCTCACGTGCCAAGTCTCTTGCGAAGATGTACGTATCTCTACTTAATGAGGGACCAACATGGAAGTGATGTAATTATACTGGGTCTATCGAGAACTTCGCATTGTACCACGTTATGACCCTGATTCAATTATCATTGTTGCCTGACGTCAACGATAGTGATGACAAAATGACGATGGATTCGGCTGTTGGAACTCAACATTATATCAGCCGCGAGTGGCCATATATCAATGAGAATTGCTACTGTTTAGTTGCCCACTGTCACTCATCCTGAAGAAAAATTACACTTCTTTACATTGAACCTCAAAATGTCGACACCAGCAGCTCCCTTCTATCAGCTCCGTTGCGGCTGCAACCAATACCCATGGGGTAAACAAGGTTCTAACTCTCTATCTGCACGACTCTGTGAAAAGACGCCGGGATGGGATGGGAATGGAAAGAAGAACTTCAAGATTGACGAGGACAAGCCATATGCTGAGATGTGGATGGGCACATACCCCGTGCTGCCATCCTATATTGCTAGCACGGGCGAAGATCTCCAAGACGTTCTGGACCGATACCCTAAGGAACTGTTGGGGGAGAAAATCACTTCGAAGTTTGGACACAGCAAGCTTCCGTACCTTCCCAAGGTTCTCTCTATTGCGAAAGCATTGCCATTGCAGGTCCATCCTAACAAGGAGTTTTCGAGTAAGAAGCACAAGGAGGACCCAGACTCATTCACGGATGGCAACCACAAGCCAGAAATCGCCCTCGCATTGTCCGAGTTTGAGGCTTTTTGTGGCTTCAAACCTGTTGAGGCTATCGTGGATATCTTACGCCAGAAGCCTTTGAGACACTTCCTTGTCGCCGGTGGCGCAACTGTCGCGGATGAGAAGCTCAGTCAAGAAGGATTGAAGCAGGTCGTTAAAACTATTTTAACATCATCTGACGAAGACATCAAGAAGGCTTTTCAGGCAATCCGGGAACTCCCCGACTCTGCCTTTACGGGACTTAACTCAGCCATTCCACAGGTTGCCAAGAAACTCGAGAAGAATTTCCCAGCAAACGACCCTGGTAATCTGGTCGGACTGTTGTGTATGAACTACATGCTTCTCCAACCGGGCGAGGTCATCTTCATCCCAGCAGGCGGGATTCATGCCTACATCCAGGGCGATATCATTGAATGCATGGCACGTTCTGACAATGTTCTCAATACTGGATTTTGCCCCAAGGCCGAGCGAGACAATATCGACGAGTTCTGCTCAGTGCTTAACTGGGAGCCCACGACCAAGTCACAGACGACACTGCCACCAGAAACTTACCCTGGAAGTAAAAAGGGCAAGACCCAGCTTTTCAAACCACCTACCAGCGAATTCAACGTGCTTGCGACTGATCTGAAGCCTGGTGACCGTGAGGCATTGAGTGAAGGTGGTCCCAAGATTATGCTTGCTACACGTGGAAGCGCAAGTGTAAAGGCAAATGATCAGTCGTTTGAGCTGTCCGAGGGCCATGTGTATTTCATCGCTCAAGGAGTGAAGCTGGATATCACTGCTGGCAGTGGTGGTCTGTTGCTGCATACTGCGGTTGCAGAATGATTGGCTATCATGTTTAACGAAGGAGACGGTTCAGCCTGTGAAATTAGTTGAGATAGGCAATCAATGGAAGAGGCTCTTAAGCGTGGAGTTTAAACAGATGTCGCAAAGTCTCATGTAAGAAGCTCAAGTTCAGTTCTAAACCATTGCACACGCTGAACTTGGAGATACAGTCGTTTTTGGTTACATGTTCACCTGTATGTTCCTTCCGGCGTACAGGTAAACTGAATGGGAACTGATTTGATATTGAATCTCGTTTACCAGCTATTGCGGCATGGAGGAAGTAGCTAACAGTGTAGGTTCGACTTTGGTTGATAGTGTCCTAGACGGATCCGCCTGTGAAAGTCCGGGTCCATGTATCGATGCCAAAAGCTTCACAAGCCGTTTCTTAGGTATCTCGATAAACCAAAACCAAATGATACAAGTATGACTCTGGATAACAACGGTACGGTTAAATTCTAGTGCAAAAAGACAAAAACATACAACAGCGGGGATTCGCTGGTCGTCACCGACCCAACTACTAATCCGCCGGTTAGTGGCTTGACTATGGGAGAGCAGACGGGATCCCGTATTTTCCACTACCTATGGTCGTATGTACCTATTGACTATGGGAAGAGGATAATATCCTTAGCCCTTTGTTCCTGTTAATCCATAGCGCCTGGAGTACGTTACCGTAGATCCCGTTTACGATGGATAACGAAACCCCCAAAAGAAAGGGTGGAAACCTATGGCTTCATGTATGAGAATCTGGTGAGGAAGGAAGGGGAAGGTTGAGAAGCGACTGTGATGTGGTTGCGGGTGGTGTTTTAGTTTTAGGCAGGCATGGAGCATTGGCCAGGCAGATAAGGGTGCACTGTGTTAAGTGTGCCACTGGGACGAAATAATGGACAGTGCGACTGCTCCGTGATTCACACTCACCTTCGCCTTCTTCTTTTCACAACTTCTCAACACTCTTCACCATGAGATTCCTACACATGCAACAATTCCCGAGGCTGATCTCATATATTTGAACGATCTGGCAATTAAACGATAGGAATCTCTTACTTCGTCCAAGTTCCCTGAACGCCTCCCTTATTCTGGGCATTCCACTTTAGCCAACACGCTGTTTGCGTCTAAGTGTTGCCAATGTCTACATTCAACGGAATCGTATCTGAATTCCCAGACATCAGAAGTCAGTTAATCTATGAGAAATGGTGAACATGGTCTTACAAAATCCCAGTTGACTTCTTTCGGCGCAATGCCGGTGCACAACCACCACTTGCTTGTTTCCTGAGTCATGTTCACAGCGACCACTTGGCTGGGATCGAGAGCCTGCGATCTCCATTGTACGTCTCCAAAATTGGTTTGAGTCTTCTACTAACTTCAGATCCAGTGTCTACTGCTCAGCAGCTACCAAAGAGATCCTTCTTCGTCTTGAACGATATCCTTGTCGCATCAACTATGCTAAGGGGGTGCTAGAATCAAGACAGCAAACCTTCAAGCATCTCCGCAAAGTCTTGGTATGTATACACTCCATTTCCCCGACCTCGCACTGAAGAGAATAGAAACCCTTGCCTATGGAAACGCCTACGTCGATCGAGCTTTGCCCGGGCCGCGAGATCCAGGTAACTCTTTTTGACGCCAACCATTGCCCAGGGGCTGTGATGTTCTGTATGTTGACACCGAGAAACAATCTTTACTGTTTCTAACCGAATAAAGTGGTCGAGGGAGATAAAAAAGCAGTTTTATACACCGGAGATGTTCGAAGCGAACCATGGTTCGTGAGTGCTCTTTCCCGGAATCCGAATCTCATCGAGTACACGTCTGGGATTAAGACTCTCGATAAGATCTATCTTGACACATCCTTCACTGAGAATGTGCCCTTTCAGACAAAAGCCCAAGGCATCGCTGAATTATTGCGAAAGGTTTCCCAATACCCTAGTGATACCATCTTCCACTTACAAGCCTGGACTTACGGATATGAAGACGTCTGGCTCGCCTTGTCTAAGGCTTTAAAATCTAAAGTTAGTTAGGATGACCTCATAGTACGCTTAACTGTGGTCACTGATATTAGCAGGTTCATGTCGACGATTACAAACTCCGGATCTATGGTTCGCTCAAATCAAAAACCTCTGACTCGAGATTTGACACAGATATTCATCTAACTCCAGAGTCACCGGCTCTGACTGGCCACATGTGTGGCAACACGCCACATCCAGGGTGCTTAACGTCAGATGAAAATGTTCGCTTACACAGTTGTGAAAAGGGAAGCTTATGCGAAGTGGCTCAAAGACCTACCACTATATCTATTCAACCTATCGTTGCGCACCTGCCTACAGGAGAGGACTTGACCGAAGTTGGTGTTGGCGGTGGTGGAGTTGATCTTCAACGAGAAGCCGAGTTGGAGTTTCTGGACCAAGCTAGCTTGGCCACGCTGTTCAATACGTTTGTACATAGTATCACTTTTGCGAGAGACATGCTAATCGTGAACCCAAGGTTCCTCTCCTCATCTATCTCTTCAACCGACATGTCAGATATACTCGAAGGGACCTTGGAGAAGATAGCCTCCACCGGTCGCAACATTCCACTGGACTGGGACATCAACACCTTGAACGCTCACTCTGCTGAAGAGGTTATCATGATGCTGGTAGACAAAGTGAGAAAGAATCCCAAAAACCAGAAGCAGCGTGACGAGTGCAGCCTCCCAAGAACGATTTACTTTCCATATTCGAGGCATTCTTCGTTACCAGAACTCCGCCACTTCGTCGAAGCTTTCCGGCCACTAGACGTGTGGCCATGCACTGTCAATAACGCTGAGTGGCTAAAGAATGGTAGGTAATGCATATGGACCTACGCGTCTTTAGCTGACATAAAGAAGGGATCACCATTGGGGGCATGTTTGGGCCCTCATGTTCCGGTGAATTGTTTGAACATGATTTGGTGATGCAGGATTTTGCTGCCACACACATATCAGATAACGGACATCAGCAACACTGCAGCCAGACAACGATCGGATCCGACTCCGTCCCAAGCTCACCAGTCCGTGAGTCATAGGGTGCAAGTCAGAAACGCCGTATCAATATAAACAATCGATTCGTAAGCCCCTTATTGGATACACAAGGAAGTATTCGTCACGGGCGCATCGTCTCGGAAGTGGAATGCCCAGAGGAGAACCTGGAAGCTCCATCCGAAAACTCTACTCAGCAGTCGCTCGTAATTCATACCATCGAGCAATCAGAGGACGTGCAGCAAGAGAACCACATTTGTCCGGAATCACTGACAACTAACTCATCCGATTCGCCAGCACCTGTTTCTTGCCATCGCAAACGTACTATTTCTGATACTTCAGTAAGTGGAAATGGCAGTAACAGGAGACAAATGCGCCAAATCACTGAAGAACCGTTGCCCCTGAAATTACTAGACGAGGCCTCGATTGGTCGCCAAGATGCATATTGGCATATGGTTGATTACATGGACGAGGGTACTTGGGGTTCGTTACAGCTTATATCTACGAACAACGAGTATACAGTCAATGAACCGGAACTGTGATAGACGGTAGATTCTATAATATTCCAATTCAGCAACTCGTGTTTCGAGCAAAGGTTACCATGCAAAGGTTACCATGCTTCATTCCGGACGATATACAACGCTTTATGCTGGTGTCAAGGGCACCCGTGCCTATACAACAGCTTCAGCGACCATCTGCTTAGGCCACTGCATCATTCCTAAGAAATTTGGCCTGCCGGTTAAGCCTTCTTCTAACTTGGCCATCACCTGTCGAGACCAACCCCTCGTGAACCAGAAGCCTTTCTCAAATACTGCCCAGTGCACAAGGTAATGTGCGAAGAGAAGAAGAGCATGTGGCCTTTGTGCAGCTAAGTCGATGAGTATACTGTCATCAATAATGTATAGCCAAAAATGTGTCGCTGCGACCTCTGCATGTAACCCAGCAGCAGCAAATAGTCTCGCAGAGGTTTCCAGACCTTCAACAGCTGATGTATAATGTTGCAGGCCGCTAGCAGGGATATCAGCTTCTTGGAAGGCCCGAAGCCTTTGCAATGCGGTCCATGTATCTGTGGGTAGAGACGAGTTCTCGAGAGAGGGACAACTACGGGTTGGGTCAGCATCTTTCAAGGTAAGATCACAGTCTCGGGCATAGATACCGTTCTGCCTCATCGTCAGAGTCAAGGCCCCAAATTCCGAAGACGACAGGAGCGAATTCTGTTTTGACTATCCGCCCCATTGCTGGTTCTAATGTCGTCTTGATACCCCTTAGCAACCCAGCAAGTTCGATGAGATTTGTGATGGGGTCTTCCAGTGCACAGTTATTCATCCGGGTGGGTAGGGTCAACATATGCAGCACAACAAGAGATGCAAAGCCAAAAACAGGCATCCAATTGGTCATGCTATAGTGTTGGAGGTAACGACGATAGCCCTCGGAGCCAAGAGTTTGATGATAGTCAGCCAATGGCAGATACGTCTTGCGATTATCTGGCACCAGATAGGCCTTGTGGGCAGCGGCAATGGCAAGGATTCCATGCATGACGAAAGGGTCTTGGTAACCTAATCTTGGAATAGCGACGCCCCAGACGTATGCCAGATCTTTCCGGACACACAAAGTATCCGCGGTTACTGTGCAGTAGTGATGCATAAGCTCACAATCGCGGGCCCAGAGTTCATGTGGAGGGAAGGGAGCGATCTGCTGTGTGGGACTGGGGTGACTGTAGCTGCCAAAGGGATCAGGGGAGTTGACTAGATGATGGCTGTCTAAGGAACTCAGAGTTGGAGCTGGGGTTGAATCTGAGGGGCTCAAGTTGGGAAAATATGACGAACGACTGTCACTGCTGCCGTCAACTGAAGAGATGCCTAGACTGGTTAAAGGTTGTGACGCGAGACTGCATGTTACGCCATGTCTTGTGCAGTGGAAACATGATGGTCGAGCCTCATCACACTACTTTGGTTAGACACAGAGAACGGTTATGGAGAAGCTTAAGTCTCGTGCTCGGAAAGGGCGCTATATTTTACGAACCTTGACTTTACGCTTCTTACAGTTTATACAGCCCGTCCGAGATTTGGTATGAGTTCTTCGAGAAGACATTGTATGATTGGTTTGTAAACCCGCGGGTTCGTATCACGAACAAACGGCAAAGCGAAGAGAAAATTGAGAGACAGGAGAGAACCAGCTTAGAGACACTCTTTTCACATGGACTCGGGACAATGTAGAGCGAGGCAAATGACGAGTACGCGGAAACAGCCTTCTATACGCGTACTCGGAGCCGCTAGGGTTGTTTTAGGAGGAGAGAGTAAGTCGGCATCCTTGTCGTCGGGACGTTGAGGCTCCCGTCAGTGGCAGATCGACCAATCTGAAGCAAAGTATGCTGAGACTTGAGCTTCATTGGGACAAGAATGGATATTTACGAGTACTCGCAAAGTGTTCGGAGATTTATCAGATGTACGAGAATGGCCATGGCTGTGCGAAGGGAGTAAGTTAGATGGTAGAAACATAGATTATAAAGAAGATAGATGTCCTGTTTCCTTTGATGGTACGAATTAAAAATTGTTCAGCAGTTGAGTGGTTCTCAGCAAGGTTTGTTTCTTTGTGTTGACTACCTAACTGTTCTTTTCCTGTCCTTTCCTAGCCCTTCGTATTTTATCTTTCAAACTCTATCTAAACCTTGACTGTTCATCGGAAACACTAGTCGAGTGGTTAATATGGACTGCAACCCCAACTACAAGGATGCCGTCTGGGCATTCTATCGATTTGTACCGTCAAAAGAGGCAAACATTGTGTTTGTAGTTCTCTTCGCGATAACGACGCTCCTCCATGTCTTTCAACTCTGGCGAACAAAAACATGGTATTTAATCCCATTAGTTTTGGGCGGAGTCTGTACGTTTTGCCCACATTCCGATTGGCGGTACAAGGACGCCGAACTAACCAAGGGTACCCAGGCGAGGTTATCGGATATATCGGGCGGGTTTTGAACACAAACGAAGAGCCGGGGTGCTGGACGATGGGACCCTACATCATGCAGAGTGTCTTGATTCTCATCGCGCCTGCGCTCTTTGCCGCGTCGATTTACATGATCTTGGGAAGAATTATTCTCTTGACGGAGGGTGAACACCACTCGTTGATCCGACGGAAGTGGCTCACCAAGATCTTTGTATTTGGAGATGTTGCATCGTTTATGCTCCAATCATCAGGTATGAGGGCTCGTCTTTGTGCGAATGATGGATAGAGATGCTGACTTTTCAGGGGGCGGACTCATGGCTATTGCAGATCTCAGCAAAATGGGCGAAAAAATCATCGTTGGAGGTCTTTTCGTCCAGCTCTTCTTCTTTGGCTGCTTCATCATCGTAAGCGCGGTGTTCCACATTCGAATGCATCGAGACCCCACCCCGAGATCCTTAGAATCTCGCGTAAGGTGGCAGACATATCTCACGACACTCTACGTCACAGGAATTCTGATCTGGGTGAGGAGTTTGTTCAGGGTGGTCGAGTTCATCGAAGGAAATGATGGGCACTTGATGCGCAGCGAGGTTTGGGTATTTGTGTTTGATGGCATGCTGATGCTGCTGGTGTTGGTATGGATGAATTGGTTCCATCCTGGCGAGATCGGACTCCTGATCAGGGGAGAGAGAAGCATCACGAACGGACTCGAGCTGGTCAAGATGGGAGGAGGATCGGGGAGAAAGAGGCTCGATACCATGGAGAGCCTATCGTCTGAACACAATGTTTGAGTTAAGGATAAGAGATTTGCTAGCATCGGATCATGAGATTCTGCTGCTAAAATAGAATAGTGCCCCCTGCGGCTGGAAACTCCCCCTGTAAATCGAAAGCTTAGCGCATATACCAGCCAATCACCCAATTCCTCAGCTGGGCCTGAGACGGACAAGACATGTCTCAAACTAACATGATGCATTCCAAGGAAAATACACGGGCTAGACGGGACTAACTGCTGCGGTACATAGCTTCATGGGGAAGTACCTCGGGATGACAATCGACTTATCAACATGATGGCATTACCATTAGCTCTAGGTTCAGCTGCGTCGATAAGAATGGCGCTTGGCTAAGGAGAGAGGGTTTTTATCTAGGTAGCGTAGCCTGGCTGTGCCTCTTGTTTCTGTTCCTTTTGTTTCTTGTGTAAATACATTCTTGTCAATTCATCGGATCTTCTCTGGAGAAGTATCATCATGACTGTCCTGGGCGACATATTGACTGAAGTTACCTTCACTCGCGTCTTTCTCTTCGGCTCTCTCTTCTTGCTCGTATCGTTCATTGTCGATTTGCTCACTCAACCGCGTTATCCTTCTGAAATTCCAGTTCTTGGTCACAGCTCAGAGAAATGGTTCTCTAGAATCAGGAATAGTCTCGCCTACTTCACCCAACACCAAGCCTGGATTGGCGAAGGCTACGAAAAGGTAACATCCCCAAGCCACGCTACCACTACTCGTCTCTAAAGATTCTCTATAGTATGGCAAAAATGGCCTTCCATTTATTGCCCCAGCGCCTATATCGCGACCTCCAGACGTCATCCTTCCCCGTTCTCAAATCGCCTGGATGATGGACCAGCCCGATCGAATCCTCTCAGCATCCCACGCCCACGACAAGATCCTCTACTCAGAGTATAACTTCCTCGGAAAAGATCTCGCCGCGGAGCCCTTTGCGAACCGCGTTATGCACAAGTATCTCGCCCGTAACTTGTCATCAGCAATACCAGCAGTCGAAGACGAAGTCAGTGGTGCTGTTGAGCATGCGCTAGAGACCATGATGAAAGCAGCTGCTGAGAAAGACCCCAAAAATGTCGACGGTGAAGGCTACACCAAGGTCAATCTCTGGGATCTTTGGCTTGCGATTGTCCCTCGCGTTACGAACCGTCTTCTCGTTGGCAACCCAGCATGTCAAAATCCTGACATCTTGAAGCCGATGGTGAGCTTCACAGACAACGTCGTAATGAACAGCTTCTTGCTACATGGCTTCCCTCAAGTTCTCCATCCGATTATTGGCCGTCTGATCACCATACCAAACTATCTCCATTGGCGCAAAGCATCCCGTGTCCTACTGCCGATCATTGAACAGCGCTTGAAAGATATGCAACGTCAGGAGGCTGGCGATCCTGAGATGAAGAACTACACGCCCCCAGAGGACTTCATCACTTGGGATATTCGTCTTGCGATGGCAGAGAAGAAACCCTTTGAGCTTAATCCCGTTGTCATCTCTAAGCGGCTCTTACCGATCAACTTTGCTGCTATCCATACAACCGTCTTGACAGGTCAATCTTGGATGCTGGACTTTCTGTCTTCTCCACCATCGGTTCTTGAAACACTGCGCAACGAGATCCTCGAACACAAGCCGTCTGAAGGCCACTGGACGAAACAGGCCCTTTCTTCTCTCGTTCGCGTCGACTCATCCATCCGCGAGTCCCAGCGTGTAAGTAACTTTGCCGCCAACCTCATCGAGCGACAGGTTATTGCACCAGAAGGTCTGCATCACCCTGACTATGGATGGACTTTGCCGCGCGGGGCATTCGTGACGGTCAACTTGCAAGGAACGCACCACGACGACGAGATTTATGAGGACGCCATGAGCTATGATCCCTGGCGATACTCACGAGTCCGTGAAGAGTGGGAGGCCAAGTCGGCTGAGGAGAAGCAAGAAAGGGAGGAAGAGGCTAAGAAGATAAGAGGATTGGGAATGGTGACAACTAGTGATGCTCATTTGGCTTTTGGTCACGGCCGACATGCTTGGTAAGTCTCATAGATATCTATGAGTTTTAGTGCTAACTTTGTGAAGTCCTGGCAGATTCTTCGTTGCTCATGAGCTCAAGCTCATCATGGCTGCATTCCTTCTCAACTATGACATCAAAACACTCGAGAAACGACCAAAGCCCCAATGGATGGGCGCCACTATCATTCCTCCCTTGGACGCATGCATCGAAATTCGACGAAAGAAATCAACATGATTGAGTCAGCTATTGTGAAATCTAACTGTACCCGCCATGGGCCTCTCCGTCATTAAGAGTCACCCCGTTACGCTTATCCTCCATCAACCTCGTCAGCGCCGTCACCAACTTATCAACAGCCACCTCAGACGTCTGATGATGAAACACGAGCCTGGCCATGGGGAAGACCGAGACATCCTCCTTTGCACAATACTCAACGAATGCCGCGGGTGGGATCTCAGCGGCTTCCAGATCTAGCAGAATCATGTTGGTCTGAACAGGAAGTGTGAACTTGTATCCCACGGTTTCGAGTCTAGCAGCAGCATCTTTCGTCATGGCATGCACAGACGGAAACCTCGGGATGCTGTACTCCAGCGCAGATAGAGCTGCAGCGGCCATCATACCCGGCTGTCGAGTTCCTCCTCCCAACATCTTCCTGAACCACTTCGCCCGCTCAATGAAGGGCTTCTTGCCGAGGATGACGCTGCCCATTGGGGCACCGATGCCTTTGGCCAGACAGATAGATATACTGTCAAAGCAGGCTGCGTAAGCCTTGAGATCAACACCTTCTCCGATGACACCGTCAAAGACACGAGCTCCGTCTAGATGCATGGCAATGGGCTTCTGGCCTTCCGGTACAGGGAATGAACGGACATAGTTTGAGATGGCTTGGGCTTCAGCAAGGGGCAGAATAGTGCCTGAGAGTGTATTCTCAAGAGATACGACCCTTGTAGGTGGGAAGTGAACTATCAAGTTAGTTACGTATATCATACTTTAAGACGAATCAACATACTGTTCCCATCAGCGATGATGTTCTTCTTAACATCCTCCAACGTCAAATGCACTCCGTTCTTTGCATGAACCGTCGTGACACTCGCCTGTGAAATCACTGGCAGAGCACCACTCTCCCAACAATGCACATGTGCCCTATGATCCAGCAGCACACTATGCGGTGGCTGGGTAAGATGCGTTCGCAAACAAATTTGGTTCCCCTGAGTACCAGAAACAGCCCATAGAGCAGCCTCCATGCCCGTCAACTCGACAAGTCGAGCCTCGAGAGCCTTGACAGAAGGGTCACCTTCAGGATCGTAGATATCGTCGTTTACCGAGGCCTCGAGAATAGATGTCATCATCTCCTCGATGGGGACGGTAACGACATCTGAGCGGAAGTCACGAGAGGCCTTCTCCCGGCTAGCGAGCAACTTGGCTTGGACCTTTGGAGTGAATGGGGATTCGGGGGTTGTTAGGGAAGGCATTTTGAGCTTGTGACGCTGTGCTTGATGGTGAGTGAGATAGGAGATTGCTTTCAATGGACTATCAGGGGCTTTTTATATTTATGTAGATTATATGTCTTTGATACCCCACATTCAATGAGGGGAATCTATGTCTGGCTGCTCTGCGTTCGTTATCTCTGTGGTGAGTGTTGATCTGGAGTTTCCCGCGGGGATCTGTCAGCCCCGAGTGTGAGACCGGGTTGTAAACGATGTTGTGGATCTTAACTCTCTGGACGTAGCTCGGAATCTACTCCAATTCTTTGACTGTACAATGAACTATGAATGTCCTGACTTTCTATCTCTCATGAAACTGTTTCCAAATGATAGTATCTGCTTCACACCCACCCCCATGTCACAGATCCATTGAATGCTACATCTGGTCTTGCGAAAATGCGTCTTCTCATCTATACAGAGCCCCAAATCTACCATCCCTTTCGATTTGTGACTTGTTCGGGCACTTACATATGCATGGCAGTCTATTATCGCCTGGCATCCCCACAGTCAAAATCCGCGGGCAACTCAAAGTTTCCCGCGGTTGCGCGGCTCAAAGAGAACGACCAATCTTGTGGGCAGTGTATACTATTTACTCTCGATGGAGGAAATAAATATTGACTAGCTTCTCAGATGCATACTAATAGCTTGTCTTTTTGGGTCTAGGGGCTATACTGGCTGAAACATGCCAACAGCTCAATAGTGTGAACAGAACTTTTGTAATTTGACAGATGCATTACAACTTAGCATTGTTGCCATTCATAGGCCCAAGCTCAAACACGCTCTCTATAACTACAAGTCAAACCCCAATCCATCTGTATTTCCCAGGAAAATGCCCCCGTTCTTCCCTTCTCTCAAAAGAGCACCAACGTCCACTCTTCCACCCGTGATATACCTCTCGCTAACACCCAGGTTCACTCTTCTGCTCAACTCCTCTCTCAGTTGAGCCTTCAAAGCACCCATTTCGGCCTTAGACAGGCTCTTGGCTGCCTGCTCCTTTCTCCTTCGTCCACCACCTCGACCCCCCTTGCCACCACTTGCGTTGACAGCCTCGAGATCTTCAGAGTCGTATTCTACTCCAAGTTCATCAGCTGCATTTCGTAGCCATGTATCGTCGCTGTGGGCCTTTTCCTTGGCTAGTACAGTATCGGCGATCTTTTTGGCCAGGTCCACACGGGGTTTGAGACGCGATGCCATCTTTCTATCAATAAGGAGAGTCTGAATAAAGTGCTCTCTCTTTGCACCCAAGCTACGCTCGGCGTGGACTTTGCTTGCAAGACGTCGAGTAGGGAGGACTTCGTCAGGTGAGCACAGAATCACACTCACGCCACTAGACTCGCCACGAGCTGTACGACCAGATCGGTGGATGTAAGTATCCGCAGATCGGGGGACATGGTAGTGCAGAACTTGGTCAACCTGCTTGATATCGAGACCACGAGCGGCAACATCGGTGGCAATGAGAATAGAATTGCGAGCAGCAGTGAAACGCTCAAGTGAACGGAGGCGGGCCTTTTGTGCCATTTGGGAGTGCAGAGGCAGCGCCGTGAGGTTAAGATTCGAGAGAAGGGGTGTCAGACGGCGAACAGCAGAGATAGAGTTGGTAAAGACGAGAGTACGGCGACCAGGGTTGAGAAGGAGGACGGTGTATAGATAAAGATCCTGTACAAAGTTAGCATGCTGTGCATGTCTGGCTTATTCTCAAAACTCACCTTTTCCATAGCACCACACTCAATAAGTCCTTCCTTCAACCCCTGAGCCATCTGGCTTACGGGGTTGACATCGATGAATTTAGGCTCACCCCTGAATTTCAGACACTTCATCAGATAAGCCATCTTCTCCTCATCGCTTCCTGTAGATTTGCCCTTTCCAGCCAGTTTGGTCTGAAGGTCCTTGTCGAAAGTTGCTGAGAAAACCAATGTCTGTCGTGCACTACTCTCATCGTCCTCTTCATCTTCCTCCTCGTCCTCATCTGAGCTCTCTGCATCGTCGCCCGGGCTTTTCCCATCTAGAGCACCAATAATATCCTCTGCCTCCTTGAATTGACCAACTTTAAAGAGTCGATCAGCTTCGTCGACAACAAGGAACTTGATCTTGGCAAATTTGCTTTGCAAAGCTCTGTCGCCACTAAGAACCTCCCATAAGCGACCCGGTGTGCCGATAACAATCTCAGCCTTCTCCAATTGACGCTGCTGTTTCTGAATACTGAGACCACCTGTCACAACACACACGTACGGCGCGCTGGGAAGACCGTCACAGAGTGCCTTGAGATGATCACCCAATTGCTTGGCCAATTCTCGTGTAGGGGAAAGTACCACAGCCATAGGACCAGTTCTCTTGACACCCTGCTCTTGCAGCTCCAGCCAGCGCTCAACCATGGGAATACCGAAAGCCAAAGTCTTTCCTGAACCTGTCTGTGCCTTGCCAATAACGTCATCACCAGCCAGAATCTCGGGAATCGTCTTCTCCTGAATCAAAGTCGGCTTGGTAAACTTGAGTTTCGCGATGGCTGAGAGAATTTGAGGCGATAGGTTCAGAGGAACCCAGGCCGCCATGTCGACGTCTTCTTGGTCTGCGTAGTCGTTCGCATCGGCCAACGCGCCGAACGTGTTGCCCCCGCGTGCAGAGGACTTTTGTACGACTTTCGAGGCCTTGTCCAGCTGCTCGTCTTCTTTTTCGGCGCCACTGTTCTTCCCATCCAATTTGTTTTTGTTTTTGTTCTTCTTGGTCTTTTCTTGTTCTGCTTTCCCTTGCCCAGCCTTGCCCTTATTCTTCCCTTGAGGCTTCTCGCTCTCCAAGCCACCTTGACCACTGCCAGCTTCGCCGGAATCGATATCCCCGACCTCCACAGGGTCGTCGCCAAACCCTTCAAAAGATTCGTCCCCATCGAGAACTTCTTGCTGAGGATCGATTATGTTGCTCTTGTCGCCGGCCACGAGGAATTGCACTTTGCTACCATCCTTGACCACGTCCACGCCCTCGATAACCTCTAGTCCTCCAAAGTCCTCGCCTACCGAGGACCAAGCGAGTGCTGTAGCGTCGACAGCTCGGCGCGATTCTTTTCCACCGGATTTCTTCTTGGAGATGTTCTTTGATCGTTTCGAGGCGGGACCGGTCGCAGTTGGAAGCTTGCGCTTCTTCGAAGGGAGAACCATTGAATAAATTCGAGTCGCCTCTTGCCAAGGCGATATCCGTTTCGCTTTCCGCCGTTTCTTTTCGTTGGGTGAGTCGGCTGAACGGGGTTTCTGTTGTCGAGTTTGATCTCGAAGTCTATAGGAAGGTCCCCAATTTTTTGTTTCCTCCGAACTTTTTCTTAGCTTATCGTTATCGGCAAAAGCTGTTGCCGATCCGCTAACACCCCACCAACAACAACAACAGGACATCAGTCGCTGGAGATTTCTTCGGTTCTCTCGAGTGATACTTATACTTCTGACTTCCACGGTTGCAATAATGAGATGAGATAAGCGGGTTTTCAAGACGACCTTATGACGCGAAGTCGGCCGTATACTACTATGATACTCTAATCTCACTCTAAGCATACTTTGAATAAAGTCACCACTAAGAGTATTCTCATAATAATTCGAATTGTAGTCAATCAATCACCTATATTCTAGCGTCAGACGACAAAAGACTTCAGGTTGTAAAACAAGGAAATGTATTTCTTTTTCCATTTAGGAACCCAATAAGTATATGAGACATAATAATGCTGTTGTAACACTCCCAAATGAACCGTCATCCATTCTCTCATCCCCTTTAATGGCCAAAACACAATAATTACATGCCCTTTTCATGTTGTACATTTCAAATATCCCAACCCCAGCGCTTTACTAATGCGCTCCGCGTGCTCGCTTGGCTCCTCCACCAACTTCCGAATCTCCTCGTGGCCGCTTGTTGCCAGGCTGAAAATCGTTGGCACTGGGGTTCATACCACCGCGTCCACCACCACGGCCTCCTCGACCTCCACGGCCAGCGTTACCATGTCCACCCTCTTGAGGTCCACTGGCTGCACGTTGGCCAGGAGGCACATAAGCTCCACCCCTTCCGCGTCCGCCACCACGAGGCATAGGGATGCCAGATCGGACTGGCTGTTGTCCCTGCTGTTGGCCTTGTTGTTGTCCTTGTTGTTGTCCTTGCTGCTGCGGTGCCTGCTGCGGTGCCTGCGTCTGTTGCTGACCTGGCTTAGCAGCGGGTGCTACACCATTTTCATTGTTAGTTGCAAATGGGTTTGGTGCAGCCGCCGTTGTAGCGTTAGCTGGAACAGCGAACGGATTGTTCGTCTTGGGACCGGGAATTCCACTGGTAGCCGGGGTTGGCCCTGCCGCCTGCGCTGGCTTAGTGTCTGAGCCTGCTTGTTGTTGTCCCGCCGGAGTTGCAGCTGGTGTCCCCTGAGCAGCCTTAGCACCAGCTGCAGGTGTCGCAGGGGATGGTGATGGAGGCACGCCCGCAACCGAACCCTGTCTGGCCGGAGTAGGTTTTGCCACAACCGGTGTTGCCGGGGGAGCCACAGCAACCTTGGCCACTTCCCAAACCTCGACCACGGGCTTCTGAGGAGTTTCGGAAACAGCCTTCTCGACTACACTAATTTTGGCATTGGCTGCTCTCAGCTTGTTCTCAGCCATGTTGATGCGTAGAGTTGACTTCTTTGACTCCATGAGCTGGGCTTGATCCCTAGCTGCGGCAATCTTGGGTTCATACTCGGTTTTGATTGTTGATTCCAGCTCCGCTTTGAGTTTGGAGCTTTCTATCTCAAGCTTCTTCTTGATGTTGGCGGCAACAATATTCTTAACTGTAGGGTTAGTCGCCAAGAATTGTCGAATGCCAGTATCATCGAGCTGAGACAGATCGGTTTGTCCAACGGATGAAGGTGTTGCAGGCACAGCAGGGGCTTCTGCTTTGGCCGGTGTTGCAGGGGGTTGATCTGCAGGCTCGGTCTTGGTGACATCAGCGTTTCTGGCTGTGGGGTTCTCGGCGAGCCAGATCTGTTTTTCTTGCTCGAACTTGAGCTTGAGATCCTCATCCTTCTTCTTGTATTCCTCTTCCATCTTGCTTCGACTCTCCCTCAGCTTGGCGTTCAGGGTATCCCGCATCCTGTCGGAACGTTCTTTGATAGTAGTTTGAATCCTTGTCTCAACCTCATTGGCCTTCTGTTCAAACTCTGCAGCCTTAGCCTCGGCAGCTGCAACTCTTTCTTCCAAAGCCTTCTTCTCTTCGTCGGAGATGCTTGAAGCAGGTTGCTCTGTGGAATCGGCAGCTACGGGCTCTGCAGGGGTCTGATCGGTAGTTTGAGCAGAAGCATTGACAGTAGCCTCTTGGAGCTTCTTTGTCGCCTCATCGCGCTCAGAGATAGCAGTCTGCAACTCATTGCGGAGAGATTCAAGCTGTTGCTCTGCACTTTGCTTCTGCCCATTGATGGCCTCGAGCTCCTTACGAGCATCGGCAAGCTGTTGCTCAAGCTGAGCAACAACGTCGGAAGATACGGAAGCTTCAGCAGGTTGGGCGGGTTGGGCAGGAGTAGGGGTAGAGTTTGCAGTCTGAGCCTGTTGTCGTAATTGCTCAACCTCCTTCTGGAAGTTTCGTATTTGTTGTTCAAGCTCAGACTTCTGGTTTCTTGATTCTTCTGCTTCCTTCTTGGTGCCTTCGAGCTCATTTTTAGCTTTGTCCAGGCTCTCTTGCAGTTGATTGGCACGCTGAATGGCCTCGTTCTTCTCTCCGGTAAGTTTCCTTGATCGTTCCTTGGCCTGCTCAACAATCTTGGCGCGCGTGGTACTCCAGTTGTTTCGCTCACTTTCCATGGTAGTCTCGAGTTCGGTGATCTTGGCCTTCAGGGGCTCCTCACCTTGCTTCAAAGCATCACGTTCAGTTTCCAACTCGGTGATCTTATCCTTAAGCTGCTCCATCTCAGCGGGGTCAACTCGTCCATACTTGGTCAGAATGCCCTCAGTGCGCTTCTGCCATCGGTCGCGATCCTCTTGGATTTGCTTGATTTCATCCTCGAGGAAAGACTTCTGAGTCTTGAGCGTGTCGATTTCAGCCTCCAGGGGTTGGATACGGGCCTCCATCTCTTCAATCTTCTTGTTTTTCTCGCCGATCTGGTCCTTAAGTTGCTGATTCTCGTTGCGCAATGTCATACTGCTTTCGCGGTAGATATTGAGCTCATTGAGCTTCTCCATGAGGTCCTGGTGTGTCATTGAAGTGCGACCACTCTGGGCAGCCTGTGTGCGTTCTTGGTCAAGTTTGAGACGTGCCTCGTCTAGCTGTGACTGGGTATACTCAAGTTGTTGCTGGAGTCGCTTGGCCTCTTGAGCCTTGAGATCATACTGAACCTCGAGAATCTCCTTCTCTCTTCGGAGGTAACCGTTGAGTTCCCGCAGACCATCACTGGCGTCTCCCAGGGGAACTGGCGACATTCTTTCGTCCTCCTCTTCTCCACCACTTCGCTTCTGTTGAAGCGCGGCAACTTGTGTAGTTAGGGCTTCTAGTTGTTGGTGAAGAATCTTGTTCTGGGAGTTGACATCTTCTCTTCGAGTCTTAAGTTCTGTCATCTCCTGCTCCAGCTGCTGTCGACGTTCCTCCCAAGAGCTTTCGCTTTGAGCGAGGGTAACCTTTGCAGAATCCGCTTCTGACTTGAGCGATGCGGCCTCGCTCTTGAGTGTATTGTACTCAGTTCGTAGTTGCTGAACAAGCTTAGCAGCCTCAGCATGCTTCACTAGTTCCTGCTCGTAGTCTTGCTGAGCCTTGGAGGCGATTTCAGCTTGAGCACGTAGATCTTGCTGATGGAAGCGAGTTGCCTCCAGATGCCTTGCGCTCTCCTCCTTCAGTCGGTTCACCTCCTCTTGTAATATGGACTTCTCATCCTCATATCGTCGTGCAACCTCACCCTGGGAGTCACGTAGGCTAGAGAGCTCAGTGTTAGAGCGAGACAACTCCGCCGATAAGTCCTCTGCACGCTGGCTAAGCTCCTTGATTTTCCCATCCTTTTCCTCAATGATGGCTTCCATCTCTTGTCTGTATTGTTCTTGTGATCCCCGTAGATCCTCAAGCGCTTCTTCATTAGCCTGGCTGAGCTCTTTGAACTGCTCAGCCTGCGTCTTCGCGTTCTCGAGATATGTATTGGCCATGTCCAAATTTCGCTTCAGGTCGGAGATCTCGACGTTGAGATCCTGGATCTCGTTTTCGAGTTGCTGCTGTTGCTCGCTAACCTCAATAGTTCCAGGTCGGGGCGTAGGTCGGGGTTGGAGTCTTCCAGCTCGTTCCTCAGCGTTTCGTAGCTCAACCATCAGCTCATCAACGCGAGCCTGAAGGTGATCTCTGCTGGTCTTAACAGCGACATGCTCCTCACGAATCTGGCTCAGGCTTGCCATGAGTTCGTCGATTCGCTTCTGTGACTCCTTTGACTCGAACTCCTTCCTGAGTTGCAACTTTTTGGTTTCCTCTGCTTCGTAAGTGAGCTTTCTTTGGGCGTCGCTCAATTCCTGTTCGAGGCTTTCAATCTTGGCCTGCGCTTTGCGTCGGGCTTCCGAATCAGCCATGTTGCGCTCATTTTCGATTGATTGCTGAGTTGCTAACAAATTGTTGAGTCGATTCTTTTCCTCAATAAGGCTCTCGTTGTCCTTGCTTAATCTATCCTGAATATCCTTCCAAAGCTTCTTCTCTGCCTTCAGGTTCGCAGTCTCGTTGCGAACGCTATCAAGCAAACCTCTGGCTTCAATGAGCTCTTCAGCAACCTGTTGCGTCCGAATATCTTGCTTAGCAGCGGTCTCAGACAAGGTCTGCGCTCGCTTCTGGAGTTCACGGTTCTCACTTTGAAGTGCCACATAGTTGGTTTGTAACATTTCACGCCTCTCAGACTCAAGGCGGACTTCGGCGTGAAGTTTAACCTTGTCGGTCTGTAGGCTGTTTCGTTCGGCTGACAGAGCGTCCATCTGATCGCGCAAATCCTTACGAACTCCGTCCTGCGCCTCGCGGTAGTTGTCGTATTCAGACTGAAGCTTGCGCAGTGCCTCGTTCAGAGCCTCGGTTTGCTCGGTTGCCTCAATACTAGCCAAGGGCAAACGCTCGCCACCAGCAATTGAATTGCGCATCATAGATGCTTCGTCACCGTGAACACCTCGTTGCTGCAAAAGCCTTCGGAACATATCACGCTCTGTCTTGAAGCTCTCCATCGTCTTCTTGATAGATCTTGCCTCCTCAGTCATGTGACTAAGTTCCTGCTGAAGTTTCTCAACCATGTCGTGGTCTTGCTTGGCCTGGTGCTTCTCTGCGAGTGCTTCCTCGCTTTCGAGTTGATTGGCAAGCTCCCGAGTAATGCGAAGAAGCTCTTCGTTCTTGGCCTGCAGAGACTGAATATCCTTGAACACCACCAGCTTCTGCGTAATGAATTGGTGAGTGTCGGACATATCTGATAGTGCCTCCTCCGAAATCTCTCCTTTCTGTAGTTGTTGGAGTCGGAAAGTCTCTTCATCAGTGAGTCGGTCTGTGCCCTTCTCCATGGCGTGGATCTGGAACAACAACATGTTGATCTGAGTACCAAGATCTCGAAGTTGAGTGCGCAGAATATTTGTTTCAGATTGCGAAGTTGCGAGTGCGCTCTCTGCTTTCCTTGCTGCTCGCTTTGCCTTGTCTCGTTCCTCAAAGCTGTTTTGAGACAACTCTGACATTCGAGTAATCTCTTCACGAAGCTGTTCAGCTTCAGTTTGAAGATCTTGGATCTCGGGGGCCTTTGCTTCTAGAGCAGTCATCATATTGTCGAGCTCCTCGGAAAGCTGAGCGTTGCGACGCTTTTCAGTAGCCAGTTGACCCTTAACTTGGTACAGCTGGTCAAGGGCCTGGGTGGTGGTTATCGCACCCTTTGTTCGCATAGACGGGGTTGCGAATGGAGAGGAAGGTCGCATCAAGGAGCCGTTGGCACGGGGGGTTTCTGGTGCAGACTCGGGTGGCGGTGCGTGCTGCTCCATACGAGCCTGGAGCTCGTCAACTTCGGACTGAAGTTGGTTAATGCGTTCCTCCATCTCACTCGTGGTCTGGCGTTCTTGCTCAAGCTCGGCCCGAACGCGTCGGAGCTCGGTCTCGTAGTTATCGCGAAGTCGCTCCTTTTCACGTTCAAGATCATGCACTCGTTCTTGGTGTTTCTTGCTCAGCTGGTTAGACATCTCAACCAAACGTTTCTGAGCTTCAAGCTCATGCTTATAGCTCTCGATTGTCTGCGCAAAGGTTCCCTCCTGGTTCTGAACCTTCACCAAAGCGTCATCCGCCTTGGCTTGCATGGCATCGAGTCGATCGCGGAGCTGTTGCTCTGTTCTCTTTAAGGAGTCAACCTGAGATTGAATGTCTTCATTTTGTCGCTGGAGCTCGGCAATACGGGCACCCTTTTCCTTTCGGTACTTGAGGCCCTCCTCGCTCTTTGTCTTGAGTTCATTCTCTAGCCATTCGCTGTTCTTTCGGGCAAGATCGAGCTGTTGTTGTAGGGATTCTTCTCGGTACTTGGCACTATTGAGCTGGCCCCGTGCGTTCTGCTCCGATTGTTGCAGTGCAGTGATCTCGCGAGAAAGTTCGACATTTCGCTGGTGCTGCTTCGTAAGTTCTTCGGTGATAGTCTGATCGCGCTTGTTGTTGGATTCAATAATGCTCAAGTTGGTTCGGTTTGAAGATTGAAGGGTCTCAATCTTGTCATTCAGGGCCTTGATCTCGGCATCGTAATCCGATTTCTTAGATTTGAAAACTTGAAGTTCATTCTCGAGAGATTGTCGCTTCGTTTCTGTGGGGCAAGCGAATGTCAACAACCATCTGCCTTGGTTTCGCACGGTCTGTTAAAACATACCTTCGTCCTTGAGCTGCTGCCTAGCCTCTTCAACATCTTTGAGGGCCTTATCCGCAGTAGCTTTGAAAGTTTGCGATCGCGTTTCAGAGCTGCGCACCGCGTTCTCCAGTTCAATGTCGGTCTGGAGCTTTTCCGCATAGAGGGTGTCAAACTCGTGCGCTTTGGCTGCAACAGCCTGCAGAACAATGTTGACGAGCTCAACGGTCGGTTCTGTCGTTAGAGACGCGATAACGGGCTGGTCGAGGCCGAGGTGGCCTGCGACGTAGCCGATGTCCACGTCTGCGGCCGCCATGGTCGAGGTCGAATCAGGTCAATAGCGCGATACTCGTCATTACCGCAGCTGCGCGCTCGGAGGGGGGAAAAGACAAATCGAAAAGAAGCCCAAGTCCACGTCGGTTGTCGCTTCGATATGCGTCTATCAGATCAACAAATGAGGGTAAGACGTTGATGAAATTCTCCGACAAAGGAAATGGAGCCTTTGTTGTTGGAGAGACTAAGGTAGGAAATTTGGAGCTCCAAAGCTGAGATGCAACACGCCAACGTTTGCTACTGGGGAAGCAACGGGCACGGGCCACCCGCAGGTGGAAGCTGCGTTTGCACGGCGCCCTGTTTTTCCGCCGACCACGAGCTTACCCTACACTCCGAGCCTCAATCACACGCAGTCTTGACTACAGATATTAGGCAGTGTAGGTAAAGCCCCTCCTAATGCATCTCTGCTCTACTCACTTGTGGGCGGGGGGGAAGAAGAAGAAGAAAACCTTGGACTACTCTTGTAAAGTGTAACCACATTATCTTAATTGATCCAACCCGCCTGCGGCCCATGAGTGTATAATCTGAAGTTTCACCCATTCCTTTGACTCAAAATCAGTAGCACACAGCAAGATCTGGGCTACAATTTGTGCAAACATATAAAGAGAATGGAAAGTATGCTCGATCATATATAATCACAGGTTTCTGGTAACATCAAAACTGGAAATCTGTCTGGTATCCATCAACAACCCGTGATTAAATTACTCCTATTACCAAAGAGTAACCATAACGCCAGCTTTTGAAGCCATTGCAAGAATAGAAGAGATCAATATCCTTTTATCGACTTCGTATATTAGAATCCAGCTCATAAGCCTCCACAGGCCCTGACTGAAAACCCATTCCGTGAAGGCCAGAATATGCTGGCGCAGGACTCACTGGTGACACATATTCTGATTGTGCTGGTGAATGCCCCCAATTAGACTTTGCAAGGTGAGCTTGAAGCTCAGCTGTGGGTGCATGGTTAGGAGGGAGCTCTGAAATGCCCTGCCCCCCGCCTAGTTCCGGTTTGAAAGAAGTGGTCGATGACAATTCGGAAACAATGGGTGGTGCAGTGTGGCCCTTGATATAAGCACTATTACCCATGAGCTCTGGATGTCCAGTATATTCTGGAGGCCCGTCGGCATTGTTGGAGAGTTCTTCGCCCTTGGCTTGACGTTGACGCTTTCTTCGAATACAGAGGAATAGTCCGGCGCCGAGAGCGGCCACCACGACAGCGCCAGCAACTCCTCCAGCAATCGGTGCGATACTCGTCTTCGATTCATCCTCCTCCTTATCCTCATGATCAGGGTCAGACTGTTTCGCAGTGTTCGAACTGGAAGTTGCAGTTGCGCCAGCTGAACCAGTCATTCCTGGACCTGTTGTCTTTGGGCCAGCTCCTGAACTAGCAGTCGGATAAGACTGGAAGATTGATTGGCTGACTGTAGCAACGACCAAACTCTCAGCGGCGCTGCAATAGTACCGAAAGACGTCGATGGCGGATGTGACGTTGGCAATGTGAGTGCTATCGCAGTAGTCCTTGACTCGCTCAGTCAAACTGCTAGAGATGATCTTTGACATCCCTGATTTTATGCAGATGCATGAAGCCAGCTCTTGAGGACCGTCTCCACATAGCCAGGAGCTTTGCTGCACTGTTATCAGAGACATGATGGCGTATCGAAACTTTGAGACTAACCTCCATAACTGCAGAAGCTATCCCAGACTGGGCACATTTGTTGAGAGATTTGAAATGCGGCATGGCTGTGATGTAGTATGACACTGACAATAGCAACATTAGAATGACTCCATGAGATATGATTTAAGACTCACTATCTCCAGGAGGCCCTTTCGGGGGTGCAAAGGACGTTGTGCCGTCGTTCATCTGACAGAATTCGCTGTAGAAGTTCTGGGCTGACGTGACGTCTCCGTTGTTAGAACATGAGTATTTCACGGCACTCCTAAGTGTTGAAGTAATATCCCGAACGACATCTTTCTTGTTACAGACACACGGCGCATTCAATTCGGCGGCTTCAGGGCACCTTGACGACCCCTATATTCATGTTAGTCAGGCCAAGCCCCTATCACTGGACTTTGGAAGCTTTCATACAATATTGGCCACGGCGTAGGATAATCCCGACTGCGCGCAAGGCGGGAGATATGCCAACTCGGGAAGATCTGTTATATATGCCTCGACGATATTCTTGGTTGGCGAAAAGAAAGTGATGTGTTCCTCCTGGTTGCAGTACTTCTGCATCAGCTTAGACGCACTTGACAGATCCTCCGTCGCGCTGGAACCGCAGCTGTATTCTATATCGGTCGAGATCGATGACGCAACTTCGTCCATTCGAGTCGAGCAGATGCATTTCTGCAATTCGGTTTCTGAGTCGCCGCACATGGTCGAGTATGTCTGCATGCCGACATTGTATGAGATTGCGCTGGAAACACATGGCGCCTAAACGGTCAGTATCGCACTGATGCTCTTCCCAGGTGCCGTACTAAGTAGGTAAAGATCTCGAGGTCAGTCACGTAGGAGACATCTTTTCCGGTAGTCAGGACAGCCAAGCCCAACAGGCCGATACACGAGAGGCCGTATAAGTGCTTCATTGTGTGGACTAACACTATAATAAAAACACCAAAAAGCACAGAAAACAATGAAACAAAGATCCTCGCACTCAGCTGCGCACAATGCAGCCGGAACATTCCGTCTCGAAAAGGAGCTCTTCATCTTGCCAGCAGCCAGGCTATCCTGTAAAATGCCCTATTCTCCTGGTGTGAAGCCTCAAACAGCGCCTCTCGAGTCTAGATACAAATTGGGCCAGGACCCCTGAGGCTAGCTGAGATAACTTGTGTAGCTTGTACAGCACACCATCAGCTGCATTTCATCCCACCACCCAAGAGTAGAGTGAGTCAGGCCCTGCATCTAAGCAGAGAATAGAGTTATCTCATGCTTAAAGAGAAAACTACCCAGGTGAGACAGCTGCTGAGAGTTTACTCCGTATAAACGAAGTGTTTCAGAGTTGAGGGTGCGTGCAGAAGAGGTCGTCGACTCAATCATCACAAGACGTGGGCTTTTCTTAGCGCCCTTGGGCTGCATGCTTTTTGTTCGACCAGAGCAACAGACAAACGATTTAATTTCCCTTGAATAGAGATGTTGAGTCTCACCAAGTTATATACTGAAACCAAAACTAGATGGAGACGAAACTATCCTTTCATCAAGATCTCAAGTTTCATATGTACCTAGTTGATTCAGGTCTCACATGTTATTTCCAGAGGGTGATTCGATGACCAAAACACTCGTTCGTCTCAACTGGTCCTCAGTGGAGGTCAAAGCGATACCTGAATTGGGAATGAAGACTTTACCCATCCAGCCATCCCAGCCGGTGGGTGCATACTCCTGATTGAGCTAGCCCCGGCGCCACCCACACGGATAGTGACTGAAGTACACCTCGAACCATTGGCTCTCTTGAAATGACCTCCACGCTCAGTAACTTAAGACAATGCCAAGGATTGAATCACTCACGACATGAGACGAGTCAGCGACGAGAGTAGGTGACACGACAGCGCATACTGTGAGTATGGTGATCAGTTGACGAACGGGTGATGGAAAAGAAGGCGATCAACTGATGTGGTGAAGAAATTGCTTTGCGGTCTCGATAGAGTTACCCGGACATGAGTCTGGCCAGGTCTTGTCTTGTTGGCCGGGTACGTAACTTTCCAGGTTCTCCGGCTCTTAAGATCGCGGCAGTTAATTTTCCCTCCACCATGACGTCGACTTTTCCCTTCAATCCGATCATATCTCGATGTTGCGACGACGGATCTTGGGTGATGTCAGAATAGCGACGATCTAGCTTCAAGACAAGGTGTTTTCCTTGGTAGTGTTTATGGTCGTTACAGACCTCCAAACTTTGAAGGTTGCATCAAGAGGAGCCATCCAAATTTTCACGTCGATCACTCAAGAATTGCATGGCTGTGTAAGGTATGTATCAGAATTATTTGGTAGATTGTTCGTTGCTGTACTATAGTAATAATATGGTAGCTGTTATCCCTCAGCTGTGATATTGGTGGTATCCCGTAATCCGTAATTGTCCGGTGCCATTGCATAAATGTCCATAACGCCTTGCTAATACTCAGAAAACATAAGAAACCATTATGTGGCTAGTATGGCGGTTGCTGCGAACTTGGCTAGTGTCCCAACTCCCGACTTACAAAAAAAAAAAAAAAAACAAGTATAATATCAAAGACAAAAAGAAATATTCGTAGAGTGGTAATGTGTAAGCGCTTATAGGACGCGCACAATCTTGGGAACACGATACCGCGAGGGACTGTCGTAGTACTCGCTGATCATACCGCCCTGGAGACCCATGGGTCTCCGGGATGGTAATCTTCCGTTGACACTCTGGTCTCGTGCGGAAGCTGTCTTGCGCGAGTCGCGGCTATGCTCACGCTGATTGTGTCGCTCCGAGGAGACTTGGCGAGAGCGTTCAGAATTATGTGTCTCAGAGGAAGATGTCCTGGAACTGGCGCGAGATCGGGATCTTCGAGGGCTTGCATGATCCCAGCCAACAGGCTCTTCTGAGATTTCGTCGAGGAGATCATCGTCGCTGTCCTCCTCGTCGCTTTCAGGGTGGAAGGTACTGTTAAGGGTCTCCCAGAGATCAAGACCAAGATCGTCCCAGATGACGACGGCCTTGAATAAACGACGGCAGGCTTGTGTGCCAGCAGTCTTGTCGAGCCTGGCAAAAGACTCGAGCTCGCCTAGGCTAGGTAGGTTCTCCCAGGCAATAGAGATCTGATCGGATTGGTCCCTGAAGGGGGATCGCTCAAGGTAGTAGAGGAGGAAGTCTGAAGTTTCGGCCTTGGTTGCAAATTCAGCTTCCTCGAGAGCCTGTAGGCGAAGCTGCTCTTCTTTGTCCTTTTGCTCCTGTTCTTGTTGCTGCCTCTGCTTGCGTCTCTTGGGTACACCAAAGAGTGGGACCTTGGGGACGTTGGAGGTGGTTCCTCGGAGCATCGTTGCGGAGTTGTGAGTTGGCGTTGACTAATGTAGGGAGGTATAGTAAACGTTGTCGAGGTGCTTGTATTGGTATATATGGCTGAGGCAGGTCGGATGATGAGCTGGAGGGGTAGGAATGGGTTGTTGGTCGACGGGGAAGCAAACAAGACAATATGCGTGTCAGGTTGTTGCTATTAAAGGATGTTTATGCATGCGTGTATGCAACGTGAGAGCACAAACACGACCCAAGCTTGTTAGACGTTTCAAGAGACCAGCTCGTCGAAGCTTTTGGATTTGGTACTGCTCTTGACAGATACAGCTGGATAGCAGAATGTCTTGAAGGGAAGAGCAAGATGGGAAAAGTTGAAGTGGTAGGGGTGCTGGCAGATGGATATATGAAGAACTGGATTGGATCGAAATGAATAACACCCTGGGCCTTGTTCCTGGTCCTTTTTGTTTGTCTTTTGTTGTGTTGTGCTGACTAGCCTAGGACCAGGGGGTGTAGGTAAATGTGATGAGGATCCGCGGCTATTTTGGTGGAAGAGGTGAGGTAGCCCAAAGCCCGTGCTTGTACTGTAAAGGTACTGTAATAGGTGGTAATTGTATTCTCGGTTTCGGAACTTCGCGGATTGGTTGGCGATCGTGAAAGAGAGAGATCAGCGCGTTTGAGAAACGGGGGAATAGAGGATGCTTTTAATATCTTTGTTTCTGGCTGCTTGCTTTTTCTCTTCCGACCCCTTGGCTCGTAAAGTCTACTCCTTTCAGGTTTAACTTGCTGTTTTAGGCTGGGCTGGGCTGGGCCAGTCTACTGCAGCCTCAGCCATCAGCTGTAGGTACATCCTCTAGTGCAGGTCCGTAATTCCATTTACCAAAAACGCCAGAGCGGATCCGTGTCATCATTGAGAAGCTGCTGGAGACATGACCTGGAGACGCCCAGCCTGGGCTTGCGGCTTGCCATGGCCTAATTTAGTCGCAACGGTGTCGGTGTATGTAGGTGACTGTGCTGTACTGTAGCAGTGTAGGTACCGACGGAGCTCTGCTAAAATGATCACCCACTGATTTTCCCCTTGCCTTTCCCAAAAGTATGGTCTGCCAAGAAGAGAAGCGAGTAAGGCGCACCAGTCACCAGAGCAGAAGACCCCAGCAGAGTGAGGCATCAGCGGGTTTACCTGAACCTAGGTACGGTAGCGAGTTTTGATCCTTGCCCCGTTTTGTCTTTCATTGTCTTTCCGATGCATCTGATTTCTGGTTTGTCTCATCCCGAGTTTGGGGGTTGTTCACGAGGATACTTCGTGATGATCAGTCGAGAATTCTATTGGTTTCGAGACGATACAGTACGGTTACGAACAGACGGTTCAACATTAGCCGGCTGGAGGGGCGTCGAAGTCTAACCGTACAGTAAGTAAATTCAGAATAGAGGCTATTTGCTTTTCCCCAGCTCCCGCTCAGCCCTTGAACTGTTTGAAATGAGTTGTCTTGTCAAGTGGAGGCAAGAAAAACTCAAGACCACTTACCTAAGTGACAAAAAGACTCAGGTAAACTTGGTATGTTCTATTGTGGCTCAAGACTAGATTATTTTGGCACTCATAGTAAACGTCACAAAGTTTTCTTGCTCCCTGAAGGGTTGTCAACGTTTCTTCATTTGAATTGACGTGGTTGTCAGACGGTCCCTGATCGGCATGTGAGTTCGCCGAACCCTAACCCAAACATCTTACGAGCCCGGCAATGTCTCGTTTTGCCGAGTTACGGGTTAGCTCTTTGCCAGAGGAATGCGCTGCTCGCTCGAATCACCGCTCTCTTCTCTTGCGTTGTCTGGTTTGTCTCGCCTTTCTATTGTGAAGCTTTCCATTGTAAAACGCGAGGCGTTGCTGCTCGTCATGAATTTTTCCCTAATCCTCCGCGGAAGCCGAGTGACCGAACGGATACTGTTCTTTGAAACCACCGTTTGCTGCAGCCATTACGGTCTTGGATGCCTAATTGGTTATCGCGAGCAGAGACAATAAGACGCTATTTCTGTTAGGTGCAGCAACATCAGGATCATTGTGAGCGTTCCGTGATTCCGACTCCGTCCCGTCATTAGTGTCAGTACCCGCCAGTTCCTAGTCTCCGCTGCAGTACGATCCCGCCCGTGCGAAGGAGCAGTCCTGGCCTGAAGATGATTGAGATGGATGGATGTACCTGGTCGGCCCGTCAAAAGGTGGCACGGACACAGATGGACAGGTCACGCCAGCCAATACTACTGCACCCTAGGCATCTCGCACGGTTGGGGCACCCTTGGGATTGCTCATGATAGGTCGGCTTCTGTTCCGGAGGCATAAATGGGACAGCGCAGGGGAAGAGACGAGACGAGGCGAGACCCCAAAAGCAAGGGACAAGTACTTTGTAACGAGCCTGAGCCAGGAGAGAGAAGAGAGGAGAGGGAGCGCTGAAACGCTAACATTTGGCAACATTCCCTGTGTCCCAGGAACCCGGAACAAGAACGACAATCTGCCATTTTCCCGGCACCGCAAACTAGGCCCTATCCTGTCAAGTAACTTTCTCAATGTTCAGTGTCCACGCAATCAATCAATGAACCACGAACGCCAAGGCTTTGAAACTGTAGCCTCGCTCTACCACGGCTAAAGCCATGGAGGCGCAACTTTGTCCTCGATAAGTACACCATGTGGCACTTGACTCGTCAAACTCGCGTTGAGGCTTTCAAGTGCCTATTCAGAACCCACTCACCACTTCTGGGCACTCCCGCTTTGCTCAAAGCAGAATGCGATCAGCAAATCCCCAGCTTGTGCCGTGTCTAGACTCCCAGACTAGACCCGACCCTTTGAAGCTATCCCCAGCTACCAATTTTTCACGCCAGAGTCATAGCTTGTATCTTGATATCAGATCAGATCGCTTGCACTAATAAAACCTCAACCAACAAGACTGTTGGAGTTCACAGCACGAGGCGTCTGTGTTTACGAGTCTACCGCTTTCTCATCTCACTGAACTACCGATAACTGTTTTTTTTTCTTTCATTTTTTTTTCCACAGTCGTATTCGAGGCTTGCTCGTATCCCACAAGACGACATCACAGTGTCGAATGGCCTTTCACTACCGCACCTCAAACGAGCTACCATGACTTTTCGCCCGGACTCTGTCCGTAGTCAAAACCTCCACTTCGGTCCGCGATGGGGCCATATGACGGCTCCGCGGTTCCACGCAATCCTCCGGTGACGGAAGTACCTGAGATACCCGTCGCTCGAAACAGTGACATTCCATGAAACCTTCCTTCTTTCTTCGGTCTCCCCAGGCTCATACTTTTTCCATGCCTCATCTGACGGCATATACCTTAAGTGCGCTTACGCCGAGAAGGAAGAAACGTCCAGAAGGAAACTCTGCCTGGGCTTTGCATACGTAGCACGTTCTCTGCATCTTCTGTTGAAGTTAAAGGGCGCGGCTACATTCCAACCATTATCCCCCGCGCAACTTCTACCCCGAAGAGGAATGGCGTGTCGGGTAACTCGTGAATCCCCCAGTCCGAGGGCGACAGCTATGGGAGCGGTAGATGAGGCTCCTAGCCAAGATTAAGCAGCCGTCAAAAGCTGTCATGGAATTCAGCAATGAGGCTTGTGCATTAGGCTTCGAATGTGACGTCTATTCAGAGATGTTTTTCGGTCGCTGGATGAATGGGTATAAGGATTGTGGCTGAAGTCTCTTTCTCCCTGGACAAACTCTCACTCAAGATCAGTAAACAAAATACATCGAGGGTCTGCTCGTGGAATGAAAGAGTTCTTGGCGATCAGAACAATGCCGACCAAAAGGCATTCGACTCTATTGTCATCTATTTCGAGACTGGTCTCGCTCTTTCGATGTTGTCCCTGAGAGCCGATTAAGATCAGACAAAGCTTGGATGGACCACGATCAACAGCATAAACCAGGCACAGGTCCCTTGAATGGGTAATTTCAACATGGTTGAATTTTGCAAACTCAATTTTGCACAGATTCTATTCCCATCTTCAACCTCAGCCTTAACAATGGTGTATCACATACCCACAGACGTTCATGGCATGCTCGGCATAACGGCATAAACATTGTTTCTCTTAGCTGTTCATGCGAGTCAAAGCAGACACCACCATGCCATCCGTGCGAACCATCTCTGCCCAATGTCTGATCTACCCGTCTAATTTAGGTAACATGATCCTCCTCTATCTTTCATAGACCCGTGCTAGCAGCTGCCTTGTCGATCCAAGACCCCAGAATCTGGTAATTAGTATGCGCCATACCGAAAACCGCCGCGTTCTATGGCCCCGAAATTCGCGGCGGCGGCATGGTTCTGTGCAACCGAGCATTCAAAGTTAGAAACCTTATGCTAAGCGTGCTGGAAATAAGAGAATTGCTTGGGCTCGTTCGAGTGGGGACTAGGTAATGCACGCACGTCTATCAAAAATACCTTGCGATGTGATGAGATTGCGAAGCGACTTTTTTGTTCGGACGCCGGAGCAAAGCTGGCGACTAACGGCCTTATTAGAGCATCCAGGATATTGCCAAGAAAGAACTAATGAATACTACCTACGCAAGTCCCTCTAGGGAATGAAGAGTTCGGGCAAAAGCTATCTCCCGAAATGCTTCATATGGCCATCTTGAGAGGCAGATCTTGGGTCTTGGCAGCCAAATCAAGATAATGGCAAGGACCTTCTTCCCACGGACTAAATTGATGGGCTTGACCAAATTGTTGGCGTTGATATTGATGGGTCCATTAGCTTGCAGCCCAAGGATTTGGACGACGGAGTCTTTACAATATACTTTGCTAACCTATTGCACGAGGAACTCAATATTGACAGCAACCATCAACTAGACCCTGGAATTAACGCCAAAGACTCTTAAAGAGACGGAGTTCTTGGCTTTTCTCAATGAATTTTATCATTCTCCGCATCTCGTGTAAGTCGCATCGAGAAAATCATCATGTGGCTTGGCTACCCAAAAGCCTCCTGATCGCTCAGGACTGGATCTCCGAGGAGCTTCTTCGAGAAACAACTCAGGGCGTGCAAGAATATGTACATGATTTTGATGCAAGGAGCTAGGTGGTTTCTTTCTGCTCGAGAAATCAACCGGGGAGTCGAGGTGGTGAAACCATAGATATGAACTAATGGGTATAATACAACATGCTCAACACTGTCGCAATGTCGAGTCTCTGGATGGTCAGAGAACGTCCAGGTTCGGGTATTTTGGATACAGAGGTACCCAAGTCAAACGTTTTCGTATTATCTTTGAAGTAATAGCAGTCTGTGGGAGGATTTGAGTGACACAGCGATGGATGTTTGCAAAGTTCTCAGCTAGGTAGTCATGCCCAAACAACAAAACCTAGTGTCAGGTGTACAAACAACCGCAACAGTAAATGAGTGGTCTGGTTATCCTGCCGGAGCCTGGAGGCAGAATATATAAGTTTCTCCTGCCCTCCTGGCACAAGCCGGCAACAACTCTGAGATAAATAGACTCGAGTCCATTTGCCGCTGTTTTTATAGAACTGTTTTAGTATACTCTCTGATTTAGTATTCGCCACTTTATTTGTCTGGAGTTGGTCACTTGTGATGTTGAAAGTGCTGGATTTGTTGACACTGTCACCTGTAAATACCCTCACTTCCCAGCAGTGCCAGCTTGGCTAGCACTGCCGTGCAGCTGCCAGAGCACTTGCCACTGCGCGGTTGCTGGGCAGTGAATTTACATCGGCGTTTCAAAACAGGCAGAGATTCATTTCATCTTCATTTCATCAAACTCATCTGCTCCGATTCCCCATCGTCGATCATCTTTCGCTTCACTTCATAACAGTCTTCAATGAACCACTGCGCTTCATCAATTGCATCCCTTCACTAACTTCACCATTTCTACCACAAAACTCTCAAGTAATCACTGATATCAACAAAACTCAGTCACCATGTTCTGGCGTCGCTCCCGTCTCACTTATGACCCGAAGCAATTTCCCAACTACCGCCCCTACGCCGAAACCGGTTTCGAGCGCCTCATCAAGGAGTGTCCGAATGTATTTCACTTCATTGCCTTCACAATCAGATTCCAGATTTCTATTTTCAGTATCATTCTGCAGTGGTTCTGCATGATGCTTCGCAGTCCTCTTCAGTACTCCAAGCACAAGGATTGGATCCTCGGTCAATACAACTCAAGCCCTACTGCTTCTCACATGCTCTGGGGAGCCTTCATCACTGCCTGGTCCTCTCACTTCATGTACCGCATCGGAAAAGCTGTTTGTGAGGTGATTATTGATGCCTATGATGACCCTGTGTGGGCTCTTTACGAGATCTGGGATCTCGGGGTATACTCGCAGTTCTTTCTTGTCCGCACCATCTTTTTCATCCTGATTACCACATTCAACTTCATCTGCTTTTGGACTGTCCTCCTCTTCACCATGTCGACATATTCATTCGTCGTCTGCCTCGCCCTGCTCGGCGCTGTTGCCATGTGGCAGCTGCACTATTACTTTTTCGTGTACAGTCCTCAGGAAGTCCCTGAAGAGGTCTCATATCAGTCCCCCCAGAAAGAAGTTCTTTCTACTCCCGACAGACCAGGTCGCTGCTTTCGAGTACCTACACCTTCTACTGGGTCGTCCACTTCTTCCTCCCGATCATCACCTGGATGTACTTCACCTCACCTTCGACCCCGACCATCAGACAAACCCCCTGGCGCTGCATACGTCAAAGTATCTCCCAAAGCCATACAAAAGCTTCGTGACGAAGGAGTCTTCGTCCCAGAACCAACCAGAGTTGCCGACTACTCTTATCTGGAACCCTTCGCAGTAAAGCGCCCTACCAACTTCAGCCGCTCTGATGCAAAGGCGCACTTCCGAAGAGTTAGGGAAATCGAGAGGAAGAAAGGCATAATATCATACAGGCCTGACCCTTATAAAGATGATCCTCCCTCCCCTACTGTTATTACAAAGACCGCGTGGATTCATTCCAAGATGGATGCTGTCGACCGAAAGCTTCGAAACATCACAGAAGATGTCACCGAGATGAACACGCTGCTTAACACTTTTCAAGCCAAAGGCAGCGTCAAGCCCCTTCCCGACGCCTCACCCGCAATACCATTGTCGCCCAGAACACAACGGCGAAACGCAACTCTCGCTGAGAAAGATCGCATTGGACAAGTCATTAATGATTACCTATGTGAGATCAACACCATCTCGGCGCGTGTATATGGGCACAAATCCTGGACTGAAGACATGCTGAAGCACATTGATCGCCTGGTTGCCCACGCAGGAGATGCCGCTTCCCGCGCAATTCGTATAGAAGTCGAAGATTGTAAAAGGCGTGTTGATCTCGCGTTCAAGGGCGTGGACGCGGCAATTACGAGCTCTAATGGCATTGCAGACTTTTGCGTTGATCGCCAAATAGAACTGGAGGCCCAAGCCAAGAAGCTTTGTCGTATGGATCGAACTCAGGCTAAGTATCCCAGCATTCCAATCTTTGATGAATACTATGGTTGATCCTCACCGAGTTTTTGACTCATCTTTATCGACTAAACGATTAGCAGAGTGCTATTGTATACATATAAACCACTGAGAGCACTTGAAGATTGATATTTTGGAGTTCGGGATTATACCCTTTGCTTTACTACACATATCAGAGACACTTGCACGATTGACTACGAAGTCGGGGATATGATATCTTAGGTTGACGTTGAGTATAGCGGACGGAGTTGGCCATTTAAGAATGAATTCGATGATTAATGTCATAACATTTGTTCTTATGCTCCTAAAGTGATTTCTCTTTCGAGTCTGTTCATCATTGCGAAAAGGCCTGCCGCAACAGTAGCTCGCTTATCTATAACATCCAGGTCGCCTAGGTATATAAGTTCTTTCTCTTGAGTTTCTCTGGTTATGATAGGTGACTCACGATAAGCAGAAGACGTTGTCCAATAAACTCATCTCGTATCAACAAGAGCGCTGGGGATGAGATTAGGAGATGACGATGTTATCCTCAACCACCAAGGCCGGTTTCTAATGACTTGAAACTGACCACTGTGACAGATACTTCTCGGTGGTTGCCTATCAACTACTGGTCCTGAAATGCGAGGATACGGGAACTGCCAAAGCTGTTGAGGCAGTCTGTGATGCCACAGACCATGCGACCTCAGTGAACGGGAATAATAGCACCATGATATTGACCTTCCTTGATATTGAAATGTACCATTATCGAATGATGCGTCCATTTAGAGAGGCGAGGAGAAGAAATATGTACTCATTGCGGCTATATCTTTACTTGCCAAATCCTCTGTGAACACCTGGGTATCGCACATAAAAATCGCATCTCGTCGTCAGGACAGTTCCAGAACCGATCCTCCAATAAATCCTTCAGGTCAGAAACCTCCCCCAGATCCATAGACTGAACAGATGATCATCAAGACCACCGAGGCACCGGCTAATAACCAGCAGACTCAATACCATGAACCTGCCAGTAAAGACCTCCTTTCTTCCCAACCTCGTCAGCAGCACACTTGACAGATCCACGAGCTGCCATCTCCGTTCCAGCAGAGTACTCCAGAACAGCCTTCTGCATAATCCAAACGACATCGTCATCGCCGACTTTTAATCCCTTGTCAGCTCGCACAGCAAATGCACACGATCCTGATTTGACGATGTTGACAAGCCCATCTCCCACATCGTACTCGCGCTTGTCGTCGGAAGCAGCGGGGATGCTGAAAGTGCCGTTACGAGTACCAAAGGTTGAGAGAAGTGCTGCGCAGTCTCTGTAGTTGGCCCGCTTGGTGCTCTTGGGAGCCTGGTGCGCGTTGTAAGTCGTCTTGTCGCATGTACTGAAGGAGTGGTTTCCAGCAGCCCAGTAGGTGTATGGATCTTCGTAGGCACTGGGTGCTGTGGTTGAGACGGCGATCATGTTGTCTTTGGTAGGAGTAGCCGTGGGCGCTGCGGCTGCAAGGCCGATGAAGACGGCGACAAGGTTGGTGAAATGCATCTCGATCGTTGATCTAGAGAGCGGGAAAAAAGTAAAGAAGTTTGCTGAGAAAAAGAACGGATCGTGGTGAAGAGTAACGGACCAACAGGTGATCAACACCTATGTTAACGAGTGACTGAGAAAGGAAAACGCTGCGCTGCACTGCAACGAGGAGGTTGGGAGAGACAGTCAACAGCAGTCAGTTGACGGGGGAGAGAAAAGAATTATACCCAATCCAGATGGGCAAGTGGGATGTTTATTAGATGCGATCACAGGCGGAGATGGCAGTGTTTCAAGTAGAGTGGATGAGTATGAAACAAGGATCACAATACGCAGAGCAGAGAGGATGGTTTATTTTGAGTGACATTTTGGGACCAGATTGATTAGACTCGGAAAAATTAGTGCTGTTTTGCTTTTGAATATATTTAGTCTCAACGAGTGAAACAGGGTGACGGGCTGTGTTTGTTTAATTGCGATAATCACAGCGGAGGATTTGGCGTTTGTGTTTCCGTTTTTTGATGGGGACGATGTTTCGAGCAAAGTGCCATATTCATGCCGAGATCAACGCGTATAGGCACAGGAAAACGTGTGATTGGAAAGCTAATAGGAGGAGTGAAACGAGCGTCTCTATATATAAGGAATTATATGTGATGATCAACCATATGATCTTGTATTCTTGGAGTTTAATTCGCTGCCAACAAGACTGACTGAGCGCAGGACCATAGCGACATTACATACAGAGTATGTACGCTTTGACTATTGCCATGTCTCTCTTGAAGCCCTCAAAACAAACTACCTAGTAATTGTCTATTTCTTTGAAACGGTCTATCTTGCGTGCCTTGGCTTTCTCATATGCGCATAATTTGCAGCCTCGCATCGAGGCCGGATCAGCACTCTCAGTCTCCAACCTCAAGATCAAAAGGTCGTTGATCAATACCAATTTCACATGATGGTAAAACCTGGCGACAACTGCCGTCAAACTTGAATATTAGTCTCTATACCGTTGCAGTGGGATTTATCTCCCTGCAAACTTAAATGGGCTTCCTCGCAATATCTCGTGATAGAAATTACCTATCAAGTCTCTTGTCTCTCACTAACTCCCCGGGCCGACAGTGGAGAAAAGTGACGCTCCAGTGGGTTGAGAGCCCCCACTCCCAGCGGTTCATCAACCCCGGTCTTGGAGATGATGACGCGAGGGGCATTGGCCAGTGACAGAGCAACTCGTTGGTTTATTTGTTGGGTGATGTTTGTACTCTCAATATGACTTCATATGTCGTGGATCTCTGTCTCAAGGCAGCCATGAAAAGTCTTGGCCAGGTTACTAGTCCTTGGTCTTGGTTCATGGTTACCAATTCCCACGGCATAAGGGTTGATTACGCTAATGTAAGTTGGAAAAAGTGTCATTTCCACCATCTTGTCCTCGTTATTCCCAGACGTCACTATCTCGGCCGATAGAATACCCAAACATGACGGTTCTTCAGACTGATGCTCGTTCATGGAATTGACCCTCTTTATTAAGCCCGCCAGTATCCATATCATTCCCCATCAACTCCTGGGGTCATCATCTTGGCTCCGTCTTGGCTCCACGTCAAAATGATCACCCCAAAAACCTGTATCATGGACTGCTCAGTTCAGGTGACCCCCTCCAAGAAAAAGGGCCGTTACCACGATGATGGAATGGCTCTGATGATCGTCGGAACTCGGCTGAGGGTGAGTGAGACCCTTTTCTTTTACTTTTTTTTTTCTTTTTTTCTTGGTGTAACTCTCAGCTCGTCGCTTGACTCGATTCCCGAGCCCCGATGAACTGTTCTTGTCCCGTCTAGTCCTAGCTTGGGGTATTATCGGCCCCCAGTTTTGGGATCATTGCCAGTTCCTGATATCATCGTCATGGCCTATCAATGGAATGGTATTAACTAACATTGTCGGGTCAGCTGGAAGAAGAAAATACTGTGAGGGACCTTGACCATTTTCCATGTTGTGAAATTTCTATCCATTGTAAACTCCATCGCCCAATCTTCTCTTCATTGCTCTTCTCTTCATATCATAAGTACTCAGCCATCATCGTCATCATGAAAACCGCTTCACAACCTTCAGCTCCCCATAACGCAGCAAGCAAAGTAAAGCGACTCGTTGGCAAAATTCGCCGCCACTCACACCCTCCATCCCCCGAAGCTTCCTCAGCATCTCCCTCATCATCCGCAAATCCGTCTCGCGAATCTTCATCATGTCCTATTCCACACATCGGCAAACATAGTCAACGCCAAAGTCGCCGCGGATCAGCCTCAGATGAGGAGGACCGCGCGCACGACCTTGAACTCTGGAACGCAGCATACGATGTCCTCAAAAGAGATGGCACGTCCTCGGGTCTTGTGCTCGCGTATGAGAGCATTATTTCTCATGCACTCCCTGATACTTTGAGGCCGGGACATAACGGGAATGGGAATGGGCTACCGACAGAAAGTGAGAGGAGAGCGGAACTCATGATGATGATCGCAAAGTCTGGTTTAAACCGCGAAGTTAAGGAGACATCACAAACAGACTCGGGAGATGTTGAAGCAAGAGAAAATCTGATTCGCACAAGGTCGACTATAGCTTCATTACTCGATGACCAGCCCAGCGCCGCTGTCGCTTGGGCGGGCTTCTGCTCACTAACACCAGTAGGCTCCGACTGACTCAACCCATTGAACAACAAGACTGACATCATCAATAGCTTCTACTAGAACCCCTTCTCCGACATGAAGATATTCGCCAAGGGTTTGTGCATATTGCACACACCATTCCTCACTACATGACCCTCCATCGTGCCCTCCATCCATCATCCTGGACATCCCTACCAGAGTTCCAACGTCAACAGCCGCAAGTCCATCAAACTCTTCTAACACTTTATCGACGCATCCTCGAGTACGAGATGAACATTGTCTGCGCCGCTGCGAGCGCCTGGAACATGGCTGCTCGTAACGTCGTCGATTGGCATGGCTGGAAAGGCATGGCGGATGCTGTGCGAGATATGGACGCTGAGTTGATGGGCTATGTCGAGAAGAATGGCACAGATGAGGCTAGGGCGTTGATGGAGGTTCAGAGGAAGTTAGAGCCTGAAGGGGGAGGCCGCGGTGAGTTACATGACGACACTTCATCACCAAATGCGTAAGAATACAAGACAAGCCAACAATCAAGGGGCCATTACAAGCAAGGTGGTTTTATAGAAAGCCAATTTCAATCGATTTACCCGGATAGTCAAATCTACAGATTTCCCTTTTCCCCAAAGCAGACTCCCTACTCCATGCTCCGCCCTTTTGACCAAGCCAGTGTAGGACTTTGCTTTTTCCCTTTTGCCAAGTCACGATTAAATCAACCAGTCTATATTCCAACAACCAATTACCATGTACCCAAAGACCACTTTGCTCCGTTTCTACAAGAATACTCCTTTAAGAACGCCCCAATTACTGCCCAATATTTGAAAGGATACCCTGCTTGTCAAGGTTCCTCAGAGTATCACCGTACTCATTGATATGTCGCTGCCAGCGACTGACATCGCCCTTGAAACCAATCGCCCCCAACATGGCTGACCATCCAGGCATTTGGTCACGGGTCACAAGTTCATATACACGACAGAGGATTTGATGAAATTCCACCTGAGGCCTCATCGCAACCGCGTACAAGTGTCGCACCAAGTCAGCCCAGCCGGCGATAAAGTCGACATCAAACGTGGACTCGGGATACCGGAACTCGATAGTGTCGTACTTAGAGACAACCAGTGCACACCGGGTAGTTGTGTGAAGGGATCCCTCGTCGAATTTTCGGAGGGCGATGCCCAGGCTAATCAAGCTGGTTTCCGACCACAGGCGTTTCATAGCTCCCAGCAGACCTCTGTCGACTTTCGTGCGCCAGTGTAGCTGTCGCATGACCTCTCCGAGTGCTTCAACAAGAGCCGCACCCTCGCCATACACTGTTGGTTCACCCCTTTCCATGGCGATTCGAGAATCAACGCTGATACGCGCCGAGTAAGGAGAAGTCGAGCGGAAAGGATGGCACAGAGGGTACAGCAGAGAATCTTCCAGCAGCCAGACTAAAGATGCAAGGCGCAGCGCAGTCTCTAGCTGCATGCTGCCGTCTTCGTTGACGTGGAGGTGTAGTCCACAACCAGAATTAAGTCCAACTACCATGTCGCCCTGCACTGCCGCAAGGCACTTTCTGAGGGTAGGTAGCCCCTGACTGAACTCTTCAGGACGAGTGAGGATAGGGCTGTTGAGTTCAGTTCCATACCAGTCGTACTTGCTTGAAGGTGTCATTCCGGACTTACTAACGCAGTCTCTGGTGATGTGACGCTCCGGAACAATGAACCAAAAATCAGTCTTAGACACTGGTCCGCTAACAGACTTGTTATTCCAAGCTCGAATGTCTCCGCTATTATCTGTGAGCGGAAGAATTGTAGTGCCAGGGATTTGGGCAGGGCTGGATGGCGAAGGTGTGAGGCTACACGAGACGGAGACCCCGCTGCTGGCGATCAATTCGCATACCTTATGAATACAAGACGGTTCGATGTCTTTGTAGTCTCCCATCACGAGGCCCAAAAAAGCCTCCGGTGTTGTAGGACAGGTCCATCGAGTCTCACCAGTCACAGCGTCGGAGTTTGGGATCTGCAGTGCAACCATAAATTCCAACTCGATGCCGACACATATGGACTGCGGTATCGACATGCTGGGCTCGAGGGACGCAGGGATCGCAGAGGTCTTTTCTCGACGGTGAAAATGCTTATCGACCTGGATGTGATGATAGCTTCTCAGGGTCGAGAGCAGAGAGGCTGGAGCCCCTAATGGGTTACGACTTATAGCAGATAGCTCCATAATGAACAATATGAGGTGAGTCGAGGAAGCAAGAACAATTCGTGGTGTTCACTCTTATATATTCGCGAGTCAAAGAACATGGCCGCAAAGAAAGTGAGTGCGTCTGTCATGTAAGGAAAAGGGACGGGACAGAAAAGTAATCTTGACTCGCTCACCGAAGGGCGGTCAAGGTTTAGGAATTTGAGGCTGTGAATGAACTATCTTTTTACATGTGCCTGTTATAAAAGCCTCCCGCCGAACAAGCTTCTCAGTATGAAACTCTGTTGTCGAGTAGTTCGGCCACTAGTCAGCACAGAACAGCCCAACCCTTTACAAGCACGATAAGGTGATCATGATTCTATTCGTAAGTTAAACATTCGGCAACCTCAATCATGGTAACAACACAAAAGCCATTCAAAAACGCTTGGCCCCGACTGGGTAATGAACAGAGTGACACTTGTCTCTCAAAAAGTGTCTGACCGGTCCAGAACGTGTGATTTAGAGGTAGCGGGAGTGGTAGGGTGATCCTTGCATCCAACCTTTTGACATAATGCCAGGGGTGAAGATTGGGTGAGATCTACACCTCAACATCCAAAAGATTGTGAGTCGCGGAGAAGCACTCGAGAGTCTCGTGAGTTTGTGGTGATAGGTCCGATATGTTGGCAACCCACCTTTCAGCCTGTTTTGAAAGTAAGAACATGATTGACTGATTGGTCTTATCGTAGCATTGTGCCATTGAAATGTGTTGAACAAAGAGTACTCGGTGAGGAATAGTTGACTTACATGAGGAGGAAGCACAGGGAGAGTTGGCGCATCAAAGTTACTCCGTAACGACCAATCATTAAGCTGCGCAGCATTTGCTAGGAAGCTTGCCTGAAAGGAAGAATGCCTTGTCTAGAGTTAGGGGAGGAAAGAAAATACATGTCCTCGATCCAAAGATGACAAAAAGACTTAGGTAATATAGCCTAAGCTTAGGATGACTTTTGCTAAGTTGATTTTGACACCCCACAGCAAGGCTCGCTGTTTTCTTGCCCCCGAGGCCTGTGACGAAATCCCCTAATTTTGTCCACTGCCTCTGGGGTGCAGTCGGGTTCCATTGTGGCGGACGAGGAATAGCTGGCCCTGCCTGCATCTTTGATTGACTGACTGAACTGTGCCCAAAAAACGCGACATCGCGTTAACTCCAATTTAAGCCAAACTCCATCCTCATCACCCTATTCAAACAACGTCAATTATTCCCACCGCTGAATCGATCGCATCGCATTCGAATTTATCGCGACGAGTATCTTAAACCTTTGGTTTATTCGCAGCGTCGCCCTCGACTCAAACGCGATTCCTCCCGGGGCATGCCACTCGACTTTCCACAATGCGTATGATCAAGCCTTCATGGCTAAGCCATAGCGGCGAGCAAAAGGATTTCGAAGTTTACAGCTGTCATGTCTCCCCGGATGGAAAACGACTTGCGACTGCGGGCGGCGATGGACACGTCCGCGTTTGGTCGACCGAAAGTATCTACAATGCCGACACACCAAAGTACAACAAGCCGCGCCAGCTCTGCCACATGAGCCATCACCTTGGAACAATTCACTCGGTTCGCTTTTCGCCTAATGGGCGCTATCTTGCCAGTGGAGCGGACGACAAAATCATTTGCGTATACCACCTGGATAAAGGACCACCAGCTGCTACCTTTGGCACCAACGAGCCTCCTCCTGTCGAGAACTGGAAGACATACAAACGTTTAATTGGCCACGATAATGATGTTCAGGATCTCGCCTGGTCGTACGATTCTTCAATATTGGTTTCTGTTGGCCTTGATTCTAAGGTGGTCGTCTGGTCTGGTCACACGTTCGAGAAGCTGAAGACTTTGCCTGCACACCAAAGTCATGTTAAGGGTATCACCTTCGATCCAGCGAACAAATTCTTTGCAACCGCAAGCGACGACCGAACGATCAAAATCTTTCGATTCACTTCGCCTGCACCTAATGCGACACAGCACGACATGGTTAACAACTTTGTTCTTGAAACGACCATTAATACACCATTCAAGAGCTCGCCCCTAACTACCTACTTTCGACGATGTTCGTGGTCTCCTGATGGCAATCACATCGCAGCTGCCAACGCTGTAAACGGCCCCGTGAGTTCTGTTGCTATCATCGAGCGGACGAGATGGGATAGTGAAATCAATCTTATCGGCCATGAAGCCCCAACGGAAGTGTGCATGTTCTCCCCTCGTTTGTTCCATACGTCGAAACCAGATGCGAGTGCAGCCGATGGGGCTGCGACATCGCTCGTGACAGTGATAGCATCTGCTGGCCAGGACAAGACTTTGAGTATATGGAACACAAATACGTCCAGGCCTGTAGTCGTGTGTCAAGACTTGGCAGGCAAGTCGATATCTGATCTAGCGTGGACTCCGGATGGGCAGACCATTTTTGCGTCAAGCTTAGACGGTAGCATTGTGGTTGTAAATTTCGAGGAGGGAGAGCTCGGCTGGGTAGCGCAACCAGAGGAGAACGTCAAGGCACTTCAGAAATATGGGGCGTCTCGGAAAGGAATGGGTATAGCTGAGGACGTGGATGGCCTTGTTCTGGAAAACCAGAGTAAAGAGGGGGAGTCGCGGGCTGTAGAGTCGAGGATGGGTGCACTCATGGGAGACTTTTCCGAGTCAACCAAAGAGTCAACACCTATCGCTAATGGCCCTAAACCCAACGGCACTTCGGCGAAGCCATCGACAAATGGCCAAACTGAGCCAGAAAACGAACCAGAGAAGCAGCCAGAGGAGACAGCTGACAAGACAGCCGAACGTGTCAAGGAATTGAAATCGCGGGTCACTATCGGCAAAGATGGCAAGAAGCGAGTTGCACCTTTGTTGGTGTCATCATCAGGGACAGGCACGTCTTCATTGCCTCAAACTCAGTTGGTTGGAACAACAAGCACCAACAAGAACGCGCAAAATGATACACCGCAGACGATAGTTGACATAAGCAAGCCTTATGACGGTTTGCCTAAGGGAGGCATTGCTGCCATGTTGCTTGGTAACAAGAGGCAAATCAACCTGGGTGATGACGAAGATGAAGAGGAGCCAATTGCCAAGCGCGTTGCAACAGGTCCTACACCTATCGTCACTGATGGCCCTAATGGGGTCGAGCCAGCAGCACTCGTACCTGTTCAGAATGGTGTTGTTCCCACACCAGAGTTCCTTAGGCCCGCAGTCATGAATGTGTCTATGTCCTTCGCTCAAGTAAGATTAGCTGTACCGAAGATCAGGTCACATATCCTTCGGCCGCTGGACAGAGGAATTTTACAGGGCGAGAGCTCCTTGGAAGAAGCAACAAAGACCCCGGAAAACATAATTCTGGAAGCGAAGAATGATATTACCCATGGCCATCCTTCTCATGTCATAGTCAGCAAAAGGGGCGCTCTTATTTGGGAAGAGTGGCTTCCCAGAGATGTCGTTCTAGTAACAGCGACGAAACACTTTTGGGCCGTGGCTTGCGAAGATGGATCTGTGCATACCTGGACTTCGGCTGGAAGAAGACTCCTCGCCCCTATCATACTTGAGTCTCAGCCTGTTATTCTGGAAGCTCGCGATCACTGGCTACTGTGCATTACAGCTGTCGGCCTTGCCCATGTTTGGGACATGAAAACCCAATCTGCTCCCAATCCTCCTGTGTCACTTGGACCAATTCTGGATATTGCCACAACATCGCTTAACCAACACAGCGCGACGCCTGGCCCTGGTATTACTTCTGCCCATCTGAACAGTACCGGCCACATCATTGTGACACTGACCAATGGTGATGGGTACTGCTATGCTCGCGATATGTATACATGGCAACGCCTAAGTGAAGCTTGGTGGGCTGTGGGCTCACAGTATTGGAACTCTAACGATTCTTCTATTTCTGCTTTGCAGTCTACAGCTGTTGGTCCGAATTCTAAGGACAGACAAGATAAGAAGTCTTCCAAGGCCACTGTGTCGTCAGGCGTCATACCTTTCCTTGAGCGACATACAACGAACGAATTTTTATTGAAAGGTAGATCATATTCCTTGCAGCGCATTATTAAGATGGTCGTGCAGCGGAAGGAGTCCGAGAATCTTGAAAGCAGCGTCAGCATTGCCCATTTGGAAACAAGAATTGCTGGTGCTCTGCAACTTGAGGCACAAGAAGAATTCCGACTATATCTCTTCATGTATGCGAAACGCTTGGGCGCCGAGGGGGCAAGGGTCAAGGTTGAAGAGCTCCTCAACAGTCTTCTTGGTGGCATACTCGAAGACAGCGAAGAAGATGAGGAAGAAGACGGCCATGGGTGGTTCAGCAAAGAAGGTGACATCTGTGGATGGGATCGAAAGGAGCTGCTCACAGGTGTAGTTATGATTCTTGGTAAGTTATCGTTATTGATGTCACTATGGCAAAAGTTGTACAAACTAACAGCAAACAGGAAAATACCGCGAGCTCCAGCGATTGACGCTCCAATACGCAAGAATTCTCGACATAAGTTTAGAGGATGGCTCAGTGGACGTTGAGCAAATGGATGTGGAGGCTTAAACAAAAGGCATAGTTCTAGGGTTGTATCATTATCGTAATACACGTCGTTCCTATGCCGTGACAGGGGCAAGGACGGCGGGCACTCTTTTTTGTTTAACAGGCAAATATGGCGTTGAGGCTTATCCGCCGGGGATCTGATGGTCCAGCGGTGCGAACTTGGGGTACAGGCAGGCGATAGACTACTGTTGGTGCTCTTTGATACGAAAGAACGCCTGGTTAATGAGGGCATGCAAACACAGTCATGCAGTACCATCCTGAGAGTGTATTGATTGGTGAAATTCATGACAAATGGCTAATGTGGATGAGCAAAGTGATTCTCGACACACCGTTATCTTTCATCGTTCCCTCTGTAACACAACCGACCGAGATTGCTGCGGCTCATGATCACATGCCATGTTTGGTGAAGAGTGGCGTCGAGTGGAGGCGAGGAAACAAGACGATGTTATCGTGAGTGGGCAAAAGGGTGCATCGCCAACATTGGTCTGTTGTTGTTCCTGGGCTTCTCCGGTCCGGATCTTTTCTTCCGGTAACTCCAGAGCCTCCCGTCTGGGCAACTACTTCTCTTCTTATCAAGCTGGTGTTTAGTGTGAGGTGTCGATGAGGTAAGATACTGCACCTGCTCGCAGCTGCCACGTCCACGTCCGCCTCCACATTGAATCACCTGCCAACCTGCATCTCCTTGGTTCTTCTCGCCTGAGGATACAATAACCGCAAGGTGGAGGATTATTAGTAGGTACAAATCCCCCCCAGTTTGTCTTCTCTCTTCTCTTACTTCATTCTTCTTATTCTTCATCCTTTAATACGTTATTGTACTTCGAACCTGGAATTGAAAGCAATCACAAGCACAAGCACAATCCCTTCTCTTTAACACGTCCAGAACGTTTCCGTGCAGCACCTAAGGTGCCTTTACACTCCTTTCATTCTCATGCTCCTTTCTTAAACCCTCTCCCTCTCCACCCTGCACTTCATCTACCTAAGCTACTCAATAGCCTTCATCTTTACGGCCTTTAACCTTGCCGGTCCTTTCTTTGTTCAAGGCATTTGTCAATTCTTCCCCTGAACGTTGAACATTATCTTCACCTTCATCATGGCAAAAGCCCCTCGCTTCACTCTTTTGTGGGCAGGGGCCCTTACCCTTCTTCACTTCACCCTGTTTGTTTGTGGCTCAGCCTTACCCTCTTCTACTGATGATCCCCTCAAGGCAGCCTTGGTGAGCCTTGTCCAAGAAGATGACATTGATGCTATACTCTACAGTATCCAACAGATTGAGGACAAGTTCAACAACCGCCACTTGTACGACTGGGTTTTCTTCAGTGTCCAGGATCTTCCAAATAGGTTCAAGGATCTCGCTTCCAACGCTACCAATGCTACTTGCTTCTTCGAGGTTATTCCTGAGGAGAACTGGAACATGCCTGGTTGGACTGATCACTCCCAACTTTCGGACTCTCACGGGATCGATTCTGACGGCAACCCAAAGACCTTTAAGCCCATCGCCGACATCCGCCAGATGAAGCGATGGAGCTCGGCTCCCTTTGCTAATGAGCAACGTCTCAGCAACTATGAATGGTTCTGGAGAGTCGAGCCAGGCGTAAGTGGTCCTGAAACAGCCACAGTCATGCATCGAAGATTGATCAGGAGCTGACACAAGCAGGCTTCTTTGAGCCAAGACATTCCTTTCGATGTCTTCCGTTACATGCGAGACAACGGTATTGCCTATGGTTTCAACCGAGCTGTCCTTGGCCAAGCCAACTTATATCAACTCTCTCGCGTCAAGTCTTTCATTGAAAAGCACCCAGAGCTCCTTCATGAAGAGGCTGATATCACATGGCTCATTGAAAACGGCGCAGGTCTCACTATTCAGCCAAGCTCATCGGACGACAGCTGTGAAGGATCGGTAGACGAGGGCAGTGACAAACTGAGGTCGCGGATCATTTAGGAGAGCCGTCCTGGTGGTCAACGCAGCTCGGACACTAATAGGTCACAGGATGAGACGGCCCACGACAAAAACACCAAGAATGAAGGGGAGGAAGCATCTTGGATTGGTGGGTCCTTTGCGACTTGGCTAAGTGAAGTTTACGGCAGCAGTCTTTATCCAACCTTTGACATTGGATCCCTCGCTTTCTTCCGCAGCCCTCATCACGCTGCCTTCTTCCACCACCTCGACAGTGCGGGCGACTTTCAGTATCGCCGAGTCGATGATGTCCCGGTGCATAGCTTGAGCGCGAGTCTGTTCCTGCCTCGGGAGAGTGTCTGGAACTTTGGCACTAAGAATATGCAACTTCGCACCCAACTTAATATCCAGCCAACCGGAGTTGGAGCTATTCCAGATGGTGATCAACGCATCGTGGACTATGAAAACACTGACTCAGGCAACAGTGTCAAGCAGAAGAATGACGCTGAAGGGGAAAAGAAATCGCTTTATGACAATTGGGAGTTAATGACACCCGACGTGAGCGAACAGTCCGAAAACCCGCACTTGATATCAGGCAATACGTGGATGGGGAAGGACGTAGCGGATGAAGCTGAAGGATGTAGTTTTTTTTGGTTTTGGGGGCAAGTTTTTATTGGATTTCAAGGATTTGCAGGATATGGGTGGGAAACAGATTTTAGTTGTTTGCAAGATGATTGAAGGGACAACTTAGGATCGGGGTACGACATGTACAGACAATTGGGCTCACCGCCTCGCGGGTCGAGGCAGCACAAAGAAAAGATGAGGCTTGCTTTTCAGATGAAGTTGTTTGTGCATGAGTGAGTGAGAAACCACACTATCAAGGCGGTGAATGTAAATGTTGCATAATGTATTACGGGGGGACCTTTCGTCACAGTTGAGACAGGAAGACGTTTTGGCTGGACCCAAGAAAAAGGCGCCTGCGTCGGGCGGCGGCAGATGTCACACACATGGGTACAGTCGTACAGCGTCTCAGGCGCGTCTTTGACGTGAAAAAGCATGGATGGATGGATGGATGTCTTCCTACGTGGCTGGTGGTGCTGCATATATGATATCTAGAAGACGCACGATGTACGTCACTAAGCAGTGCAGAAGCAGGCAAGTTTGGTCAGATAAATGACGCCATTAAAGAATACAGCATGTGTGAAGCTGGGGATTGTCGACGTCGAAACATATCATATTAGTAAAGGATGTAATTCCCTGGAAGCAAATGACGTACGAAACAAAAATATAGCAGGTTGGGTTTTTGGTGCTTGGACATGTTTGACGAGAGGAGCTGCGGAGTCTGTGGGGTTCGGATGACGATCGGCGCCGGTGGGATCGGAGCCGGGGAGGGGAACGACGAATTTAGTTCAAGATCCGAAGTGAGATTGATTTGGCTTGGAGATTTATGTTTGAAATTGGAAGGTGATTGACCACATCGTATTCGAGCATATAGCCTCGTTTAGTAGCTGTACTAGAGGTTGAGTACGGAGACGGAGTAGCTTATGACAACCTCGGCCTTCTCATACCGATGATTCACGGCTTTTAACATGATACTCTCTGATCATGCTCGGAAATGAACAGAGATGCGCCTTGTTCTTCCGCCGCCTTTGGATAGATTTGTCGCTTGCTACCTATGAAATGAGGGCAAGAGACAGACGATTTGTGCATTCTACACTCAGCCTCGGACAAGATTTTCGGTTAAATCTACCGGTATCCGCCTGTTGTAAAGCTTTTTTTTCCCTCTTGGTTCCTGGCATGAATAAAAAGGTACAGGGCAGGGATAATAAAGGGTGGGGAGGAAGATGCACCGACTGCCACATGCCTTCCTGCCTTACCTGGCTGGGCATAGGTCTGGGTCCTATTTTTATGACAAAAACTAACAGGAGGTAAAGCAAGGGGTTCACAGTTCACAGTTCACAGTTCCTTCCATTGTAGGCTGGACGGCTGTGGTGCTTCCTTCCTTTGCACTACCCCAGGGTCACTGTATCCTTCCTGCCTACCTACCTACTTGCCTTATCCTATTCTGTAAAGAACGGAGACTTCCTTTTTTGAAGGTGCTCCCCGCCTCTTTCCTCCCCTTCTGTCCTTCTTCTCTTTCATTTCTTCCATATGTAGAAACTCTTTACAAATATTCTCTGGCATTTCGAGAAGTACGAATAGCGAGCACGGATACCCGACGTCGACTGACAGTGACGATATTGCCCAAGGCATTTGGCTCCCGAGCCTTGGCAGTGCACGATTGCGATCGCGGAGGGGCCCTTGGATCTGCAACAGGAACATTTACAATATTGACGCGCGATCCGAATACTCGATATTACCCCATTTTACTTAAACGAACGAAAAAGAACCCAGAAAAATCATCGGACGTGGTTGGTTGGCGCCCGAGCCATCGTAAAGAATCCGAATTTCGCCCATTGTCGCATCGACTTCCCAGCCCGTGTCGCAAAGCCCCCATCGCGGTTTCAGAGCACATTGCCCTCTTACTACTAGCCAATTCCTCTTTCACATCACACTCCTTTTACATCACGTCGACGCACTCAGCTCTCCTTTCGACTTTACAATGGCGATACTGGAGGCCTTCCCCAAGGCGCCTCCTGCTAGCCAGGGCGGCTTCCTAGGTCTGAGCAAAAAGCAGTGGGCTTTGACAACGGTACGAACTTTCTACCTGGTTTTTTGCTATGTTGTTTGGTAATATATAGATTCCCTGGTGCTGACGTGCTATTCCAGTTGACCTTTCAAAACTCAGCCCTTATCTTGGTAAGTTTTTGTCGCAACGCATCATCCTAGTCTCAGCTAACATTGCCTTCAGATCATGCACTACTCTCGCGTTATGCCTCCGAGTGGCGATCACCGCTACTTTACTTCGACCGCCGTCTTTCTGAACGAGATCATTAAGCTCGCAGTTTCGCTATCCTTAGCCATCTATGATACCTCAAAGACCTTGGCTCCTACGACCCCCGCAACAGTCCTTTTCGAGCAAATCTATAACTCTGTCTTTGCTGGTGATGGGTGGAAACTTGCATTGACAGCTGCTTTCTATACCTTGCAGAATATGCTGCAGTATGTCGCTGTGGGTAACTTGGATGCGGTGCACTTTCAAGTGCTGTATCAGCTCAAGGTATGTCTCACCACCAAGTCATATTCGTCTTGGCAAAGTAAGCCCTGTTAGCGTACGTGCTGACTTTCTTTTTTTACAAGATTCTCATTACAGCACTGTTTAGTGTTGTACTGCTGCGAAGGCACTTGGGACCCAAGCGCTGGCTTGCCCTCATCATCTTGACGCTGGGCGTATGTGTTGTGTCACTCCCTCAAGCCGGCTCATCTTCAAGCTCATCCAGCATTCCTCTCCGCCACATGACGGACCATTTCTTCCCTCGCTCGCTCCATGAGCTTGGATACGTACCCACGGACAACAGCCAGGCTGGACATCTAGCTAAGCGATCTGCTACCTACCAAGGCATTGACCATGATTTGCCGCCTCTTGACCCTCTTATGAATTACTCGGTTGGCTTGGTCTCTGTTCTTGTCGCTGCTACGGTATCCGGCTTGACGGGTGTCTACTTCGAAAAGTTACTCAAAGAGAGTCCCACTCAAGCCAGTGTTTGGATCCGAAACGTTCAACTAAGCTTTTACTCCATCTTTGCTGCCGGCCTCGGTGGTGTCATTTGGCAGGATGGTGAAGGAATCAGCGAGCACGGTTTTTTCGAGGGCTACAATTGGGTTGTGTGGAGTGCCGTTGTGCTCCAAGCTGCTGGTGGCATGTTGGCGAGCGTTGTAATTCGGGATACGGATAATATTGTCAAGAACTTTGCGACGAGCATCAGCATTGTCATCAGCTTCTTGATCAGCATTATGTTGTTCCAGTTCGAGGTGTCGGCAACAGTAAGTTCCCTTATCGTAACCATAAGACATGGATATTAACACAGCCTGCAGTTTGTCATTGGCACATTCCTGGTTCTCCTCTCTACTTGGATCTACAATGGTTCAGATAGGGCTATTCGCCGTCCTCCACCAATCCAGATCCATAGCTTCGAGAAGCCGGCTATTGAGAGTTTACAAACCCCTCGCAATTTGGCGAACCGACTGACTGTCAATCCCATGGATAGCCCTATGGGGTTGACCACGAGTCGACCAAGCACACCACTACTGCCCAGAACACCAAGTCGATCCAACTTCAAGAGAGACAATTGATCTTTTCGATACATATATCGATCAAAACACCCACCACCTTAGACACTCGAATACAAAAATTCGTATTCGGGATTTCATCATTATGAAGTCAAACGAAGACATGAATCACGCATCCTTGCAGTAACATTATATATAGCCAGGATCTCATTGGTACATTTCTTGGATAGTTAGAACAGCTTGCATAGCCGGTCTGCAGTGGTTATTACTTTCTGCGTACCCCGGTAGGTATGGTTGGCGATAGGAAAAACACCCACTTCTGAGGAGGTGCGGTATGACAGTATACCCCTGATTATAGAAACGTGAATCTTAGATCAAGACTAGAAAGGATGGGAATGGTGTTTCCCAAAAATCACAGCTTTCAAGTTGAAAATATGGTGGATAGGCTTGGACAAGAATGCAAGTCCATTATCGCTGTTTACTTGCTTTACTGAATAGTCATTCCTCTTGATGTGACCTGATGGGAAGCAGTTTTGTTCCTCAGATATCACTCCTATATACACCCTCCATTACGCTTTGATGGCCTCAACTTTTCAGGATATATAGCGCCTCTTTGAAAGAAGATCAAACGCAAACTTTTTGCACTAGTCTAGATTGTAGAAACGAGCTTCGTTTACATAATGACTTCGTTGGTGACATCCTGTAACTCTATTAGCGGGGTGCTCATCGAATAACTCGAGCTGGAAACTTACCCTCTTCAACTCCTTGTAGGGCAAGCAGACACAGTTCTGCACGCGGACCTCATCGCCGACACCGCAGTCCTTGCCAAGGATGGTAATGCTCTGGACCTTGACACCATTCTTGATGATGCTGGTCGAGTGGCTGCCAACAGGGGTAGGGGTACCCTCAACTCGAGCCCAGGCGCCAACGCGGCTACCCCAGCCAATGATGGAGTAGAGAACGCACGCGTCGTGCTTGATCTCGCAATCCTCGAGCACGATACTCTCCTTGACACGGGCGCCAGCGCCAATGTGAGCACGGGGGCCAATGCTCACATTAGGGCCGAGCTTAGCAGTGGGGTGCACTTCGGCTGTAGGGTGAATGAAGACAGGAGGGACGATGTTAGCGCTAGGAGTGGCAAGCTCTTGGCTGTGGTCGGATTGCGCAGCCTTTTGGAGGTAGAGAGCGTTGGCAGGGACAGCAGAGCCAGCAGTCTTGATCTGGCGCCAGAAGTCCTTGGTCTCGTAAACGTAGAACTGCTTGTTGTCGGCCATGTCAGAGAGGATATCCTGCTCCAGGCGAATAACCTCGCTCTTCTTCTCTTCGTCGTCATCGTCGTCGTCAGGAAGGACGAAGCTGTTTTCAAGGTTATCGGAAGAGGGGTAGGAGACGAGACGAGAGGGTCGGTCGAGGCGGCGCTTGATGGCGGAACGGATAGAGGGGAAGATTGCCTCGGTGGAGAAAAGGTAGACACCGCAGTTGATGAGGTTGCTGATTCGCGACTCGGGCTTCTCGACATAATGCAGAACACGACGGGTGTGAGAATCGGAGACAATGCAACCGAAGTTTGTCGCGGCCTCATCGCTCACACGTGTTCCGAGAATGACAGCCTCAGCATCCTTATCGTTGAAAAGCTTAAGCATCTCGTCAAGAGGGAACGAACAGCAAACGTCGGCGTTGAGAACAAAGAGACGCTCGGGGCGACCCTTGAGGATAGCATCACGGAAGTGGTAGAGACCGCCAGCGGTTCCAAGAGCCTCATACTCGCGGAGGTACTTGATAGTGATGGCGGGGAACTCCTTGGCGGAGTCCTTGATGAAGTCGCGGAAGACAGATTCGTCGTAGTAGCCGATGATGTAGACCTCCTGGATCTGCTTGTTGGGGACGCGAGCGACGGAGGAGAGACAGTGCCAGATGATGGGGTGGCCAGCGACTTCGAATAGAGGCTTAGGCACGTCGAGGGAGAGAGGGCGGAAACGAGTGCCGCGAGAAGGACCACCGACCTAGAACAATTACTCTGTTAGAACAGCAAGTTTATAGAGGGGCGTGGGGAGGGTGAAGCTATACCAGGATGACGGCCTTTGTGGCGCCCTGGTCCTTGGTGCGATGGGCCATGGGGACGTGGAGGGACATGATTGCTGTGGTGTGGCGAAGAGTGGGAATTGGAGAGAAGAGAGGGAGAAGAAGCTCGTAGAGGGAGCCGAAGTTGAGCTTGATCTTTGTGTTTTGCTGGGGAGTGAGTGGAGGGGACACTTTGGAGAATTGAAGGCGGTGACCGAAAAGGGAAACTGTTGATGGGCTGGAACGGTGAGGTTAGGTGGGGGGTGGATAATGCACGTGGGAATAGGGGTTCAGCTGAGTGAGGGGCTTACCCTGTATTAAATACTAGAGATGAGAAACGACTTGGTGTAGTTTGGTGATGTTTGGGTATTACAGTCTTTTGGTGTCGTTTATTCAATTGTTTCAGAAACCGAAGTATACGCGATTGCAAGTGCGATCAAAAGTCTATCCATATCGAACTGATCAAATCGTTGCAACCCAAGTAAGCGATGTTGGATGTAACCAGACGAGAAGATCGAAATCATTAATATTCCACAGTCAGGCCCCTCAATTGTATGTACACATGCGCGAAAATGGTGCTTTTAGCTTCAGAGCTATTACTCTTGAGTGTTGTTGGTAAGCTGTCGAACTCGGTGACTTGTATCAGATTCATGAGCATGACGGGTCCGAATAGTACTTGTTCACGTCATTATTTGTAATAAATAAACGAAATATCTTGTCTAGATGTATGAGCCACTGCCCTTCATGGATGTTTCATATAATATGTACCTTAGGTAGGTGTAGTAGAAACCACTCCACGACTTGAGATGTTAATCACCACCAGCAATCCCACGTTCTCGGTTTAATTTTCGTATCAGGCAGTTCCACCAGAACCAAGCATCGTGAGATGTTTCTTTGAACTTAGGGGTATATTGGCTAGGATGTTCAGAATCCAAAGTGATTGGAAGCTTGCAAATGGGCAGCGCTTTGTCTAAGAGACAAAGAGGAGAACCAAATGAACGGTAGCTGACCAGGAACAGCAAGATGCTAGAAGGAGAAATGGAAATTTCCATAGTATATATTTAACTCACAGTAATCCAATAGAAGCGAGCTGATTTGTTACTCATGTGTTGAACATCGAAGCAGGGCCTGGCATGACTTCGCACATCGCAGGCAGCAGACTTTGCCGCGGCAATTATCGGGCGAAGATGCCCACAAGAGAATTTGTGAGGTTACAATTTATGCAAATGTTGCTTCTCGTAGGAGATTTGTAACACGAGTAATTGAAGGAGTTGCGTGATGTCTGCAGGTTGCCAAGAGGCGGGAATGGGTACGAACCGTTCCGTTCCTTGTTTTTGATTGTGTGGAATCTATAGCCCCTCGACAAGTAGTATTTGAATCTTGGGCTTGGATAATTACTAATGGGTTGACAGTATGAAAAGCCCAATTGATAGTTTTGTTCTCAACTTTTTCAATTGTGTCAATCTTTGCATCGTGAACCAACTTTAAACCTCATCTTGAGATCTTCAAACCGAGTGGGTCGAGTTTTAGCTGCCGAAGATAGACCCCTGCTAGAGAGTGGATATTGACGGATTAGAATAGAAATGGACCCATTGTTAACCTCTTCTGAGCTGTATGAATATAAGAAATGTCGAAGACATAGACTATGAATTTGAGAATGCGAAAACAGCCATCACACAATAGGGTGGCTGAGGCGGTGAACAGGTCATTGAGACAACATGCAAAAGCCCCTCCATCAATGAACCAATGCAACGCTCATCAGCCGATTCCAAGCCTCCCTCTCCGCACTTGCCCGCCATCTCAGGACACAACGGCTACCTTCATCCAGTCAAAAGCCAAAGGCGCCTAAGTCAGGGGTACCCATCCCTGGAGATGTTACCTACCGGGCTGCCGTCTGGGGAAAATCTGGGGTTCCTTTGTGTACCCGACAAGTCCCTCGTCCGTACTGCGGCGGCTCGCAGCACGGCTTACATACCCCCAAACAGCTTCTCCAAATACCATAATGTGACTTTGCTAAAGACCTGGATAATATCAGACGTGTGCACCCCGTCACTCATCAATGGCGGCAAGAAATTCCCCGCAAGTAACGGTTCACCTCCTCTTTTAAGAGAGACGAGTTCCCGACGCGAGTGGAGGCGTTTTCCTCCTTGATACTTACCTTAGCTCCGTTTCGTTGTCAACACTTCCTTCAGATCTGCGGATTCATTGCCGACTATCAATCTTGTCAATTGCTGACTATATATTCATTGACTGTCAAAATGTCTCCTCTCGTCGCTCGCGTCGCTCGCTCTGCTGTCGTCCTTCGACCTCTCCCTGCAACCCAACGAGGACTCCGCACCTCGAGCATCCTCCGTGATTCCGAGCCGTACCAGGCGAAGCCGCCCAAACAGAACCAGAATCAGTATGGATACACGAATTGAGATAAGGGTGAACTGGGCTAATAATTTATTCTCAGTAACAAGATTCTCGTCGCTGGTGCCCTCGCTATTGGCGGTGGGTTCTGGTGGTTCTACCGAGGGGGTAAGCCCGTCCTCGACGCGTCTGGTGAACCCAAGGCACCTACCAAGTAAATACGACAAATACTACAAGAACAGTCTGGAAGTTCAACTGCGAAAACGACACAGGTGAAAAGACATGATGACGACGGCGATGGCAACAAGGGCATGTGAATGGGGAGGGACCTGGCATTTGCTTTCTGGGCAGAGAGCTTCAGCCTGCAAAAGTACACCTTGAATGGTGGGATGTCTTATTGGTGATTACCTTCAGCCAACACTATGCATAATATCACTTTATTTGCACCATGCACATGCAAATCTCACTGAACACCTGCTTCGCATTGCTTTATTTGAACCTACACTTCTGAGCTGCCGCCCTGTGGCATTGATGAACTTAGCATTGCACATAAAATGCATCCAGAAAACCCACTTCGCAATACTACCATACCAGGCTTCTAGTAGATGCGAGAGACAATTGATGGCCAAGTTGCCAATTGGAAGGACGAGCTCTGTCACATGCAGAAACTAATCGTCGTGGAGGTGAGAAAGGGCCCTGCTTAAACTTTACCTCCCGTTGGATAATGCGCCCAAAAAGGAAAATTTTCACCTCAACACCAAGTAAGTATCACAGAGTCACATACATAAATAACATTGAAGACACTTGAGCACATGACAAAAAGAAGAACCAACAAAACATCTCGCATGCCCCGTACTGGAATCGAACCAGTGATCTTATCATTACTAGTGATACGCTTTACCACTGAGCCAACGGGGCTTGTCTAGCGACATACACAAGCTTGGAGGCTTGCTTCGATGGTCCTCTGAGATGTACGACAGTATAAGATAGACCATAGATTAAGACATTGAGCTTCTGTTTTCTCGTATGTCTCTATCTACCTAGGTATAGGAAACAAATATTCTTCGAGCCATTCCTATGTTTCCCTTCTAAGAAAGTAACTTTCATTCTTCGTGGCGGACGTATTCCCAGTCTTCAGATTGAGCTGGAGAATCTGAGGACGTCGCTGCATCTCCCCCCAATGCTTGTCCTACTGGCACCCTCCCTGTGGAGCTGGAAGCAGGCCTGCTTTTGAAGGCTCGTTGGCGCTGGCGAGATACAGCGGGAGCATTTAGCCGCCTAAGTAAAGCATCAAAAGCTGCCTGGTGGCTAACGTCGTTTGCGCCGTTCGTGGTGGAATCCGCATAGGACGGCGGCGCGTTTCCTGCCGGGGCACTGCGTGAAAGGCGAGGAGCAGTTGTTTGAGAACCCTGCTGACCAGTTTCAGAGGTGGGCTGTTGAGCAGTTGTCCTTGAGGGCGTGTGATCGCTTCTTGGAGGGAGGACAAGAGAGGCAGGAGTTGGGGCGTGCCTTTTAGGAGCAGTTTCCATGGCACGCTTCTCATGCTCACAGGGACTCTCCCGGCTTGTCTCCAGGTAAGGGGATGTCTGGCGAAGGACAGAGCTTGGAGGAGCAGAGGATGGAAGTTCTTGAGGTACCGAACTCTCATCCTTGGTTGTCTGCTCGGGTGAAAGTTCAAGGTCTATGAGAGCACGTATGTATTGTAACTGAGTCTTCATGGTATGGTACATAGGGCATAAGCTTCCAAAAGTACCGAGTGTGAAAAGAAGAATGCGGATGGCGGCATTGAATGAGCTGAAGACGTAGGGCTCTGTCCATTCCAGATTCGCCAAATATGCTTGGTAAGTCAGAACACTTGCTAGTGTGCAGGCATCGTGGGAGAAGCTGAACTGAAGGATCATCATCCAGCTCGAAAAGATGACGGCACGAGCTCGGTTCCATTCGCTGCGCTGAATCCATGCCAGCGGCTTGAACTTGGTGGTAGACCCCTGGTTCTTGGCATCACCGTTCGACTTCGGGTTGAGCTGCTTTCTGATCATGAAGTAGTTGAGAAGAACGACCAAGAAGATGTACAAGAAGTACCTGGAGATTGACACCTCAACCATGTCGGGGGTTACCGCCTCAACGGCCCCAAGATCTTGTAGCTTTCCCAGCAGGTTTGGGCACGGTAGGTCCTTTTGTACGAAGAAGACATTATTGACAACCCCATTGTTATCATAGCTCTTCAAGCATAGCTTGGAGCCCTTCATTTTGATGAGGCTCATGTTGAGATCGAAGATGTGGTTTGCTTTTGGACTGCAAGGAGAAAAACGTTCTTGAAGAATGAAGAGATAGAAGTGTATAAAGGTCTAAGGTGGGATGCAGTGGCCCATAAATAAGGAAGAATATCTTGTTAAGCTTTTCGTTCATGTAACTTTGAAAGATTCCCACGCAAAGGTTCTTTCTTACAAGCCACAGCATTGCTGTTTATTGAGGCTTCCCAAAATTTACTTGCCTATATATGAAAGCTAGTCCTGTGAAATGAACGCAGTTAAGCTTAAAGTGAACATGAAATTATGGACTGAAAGTTCGTTAAGGACCACAGGTGCACTCAGTCACAGAAGTGATTAGCTTATAGTGCATCTTCAGTCATCGAAGCTTGATCACTTTAACCAATACCAGATGAAAAATACATAATGTTAATTATTTCAAAATGTGAAAAAAGCTTCGTGGGCTTTGTATAGGTCTTGAGTTTTCAAAGACTTTAAGGACAGTAGATATACTCTCGTCACAAAATTATCCTAAATCAAGAAGAGGGTCACTAGCCTCATGCATAAAACATTTTTCATCAGACTAACTCTAGCATGCCTAACTATGAAATTATCAAAAGAAACTAGAGTTAATATTCTATACAAGCCTCGTGATTGGGAAGTTTCTTCTACTAAAGACAGACGTTGGAGTAGCCACGATTCATTGCAAGCCAAAAGTTGCAAAGTGCTACAGATACAATTGTGCAATCAAAAATTTAGCTCGAAAAGCTAGTTGTCAAAGGAAGCATGGCTCGTAACAAAGTCATCGTGGAAGCTTGACAGAATATACCACATGGGATCAAAGAGATCAATAAGCCCGAGTAACGTTATCAGCTCACTACGCTCACATGCCACCCCAACTACCGGCACCCGCACCCATTTGATCCATCGTAGGCCTACTCAAAGTCCTTAAAGTCTCATCCCAGTTCCGCCAATCGATATCATCAACCTCGCCAGGATCCATATTTAGGTCGAGTCCAGGATTGGGCCCGGCTCTGTTTTGTAAAAGCTCATCGATATCACCGAGAGCACCTGGATCTTGCGTGTGCTGAAATATATCTGAAACTGGCCATGGTGATAGGCGAGCACCTCCAAGTGCTTGACGATCGTTGTCGTTCCTATGTGTAGATGCAGTCCCTGATATGGCGGGCGATGCAATGCTTGAGAGACTTCCAAGGCTACCATCCCCTGGGAAAAGACCACCCATGTTCTGCGCTCCAGAATCAACCCCTTCGTAGTATATGGAAATGTTTGGATTGCCCGAGTGAATGTTTTGCCAGGTGTTAGGGTCGAATACACTCATTTGGTCGAGTGGCTGTTGGGCCTGTTGCTGGGTTTGCGGAAGGGACGCAGGTTGATCTGCGCTGGGTAAAATGCTGTGGTACACGGTATCATCGGAGAAGTCTCCCGGCCGAAATATCTTTCGCCATCGGGCTCGGAGTTCTGACATGCGGGTCTCCATTCCGGGCGCAGGACCAATACGTTCCAGTACAGGTTTGATTCTCTCCTCACGATCGAGACGTCTCGCTGCCTCAGGATCAGCGCGTAACCGAACAAGTTCTGATTCACGATGTCGTTTGGCTTTAGTGAAGAGCCTTTTAATAGGCATCCATGCAGCAGTATGATTTGTGTTGTTGCTGCCATCGATTGGGTGATCGTAGTCGAGAATTTGGGCAGCTTCCCATGCTCGCTCCGAGGTGACACCCCAAGGCCGTTTCGAGAGTTCCAGCAGCATGCATGCGATTGCGTGCCATTGACGGTAGGACTTGAACAGCCAGCGCCATTGCCTGCAGCTGGGGTCAATATTGAGAATGTGGCTGTACTCAACGATCTCAATACAAGACTGCCACAACCGGCTTCGGATCTCGTATGATACCTCCAGGCCCGTCCCGGGGAATAGCACAGGCTGATATATGATGAGACCAACCTTTGCCATCATGATTCTAGAAATAAGAGAAGCGACCCAGAAAATAGGGTCATCTTCCCTCATAAGATGTTTCAGAAACTTATCCTCCATGCGTTCGTAGACTTCAACTAGCATGCGCTCGCGCTCTTCAAGGCTTTTTTCTATCTCTTTAGGATCAACAGGACGCATTTGCGCTATGGCTGTGAATAAGCCTCGAGACAGGGCGGTGATCTCGTAACGTGAGAGGCAGATGGCGGAGTCAGTGCGGCCTTGACGAGGGGTTGGTGTCTCGGTAAACGATGGGTCAATATCAGCGTCGTTTATGTTTGCTGGGAGTTGAGTGTCAAAGGTCTTGTCGCCTATGATCAGATCAGACCCCATTTCCTCAGCAGAACGGACGTCAAGAGACACAATGGCCCACCAAAGACGACGGCGCATCTCAACCTCAAACGGTGAGAGGCCAAGCTGCTGACCATCGCGGTAGAGACCAAGGGCTTGAGCCATTCGGACACAGAGACTGGTAAGCGTCCAAGCGAATTTGCTATCATCGTGACATTTGACTACGGTGAGATAGATAACAAATGCTTGCAGCATAGCCATGTTGGTGGTGTTGAGAAGATTAGATTTGGCTAGAGCTTGTTCAAGAGCGAAACGAAATTGAGAAATGAAGTGAGATTGAGATGCGCCGAGATTTGCTTCAACCTAGAATGTGTGAGGCGGCGTCTATGTCTTGTGTAAGTGAGGGCTCACCTCTTGTGGCTCCATCGAAGTCACAGCTGAATAATAGATGGCAAACACAAGCGCTTCATCTCCAGGACGCAGATCATGCTCTCCACGCCTCACTTGAGTCATGAGTCTGCTCATGGTGGGAATGTGCAACACCTTGACAAGAGGTTCAATATTCTCGAGATAGATCTGCCAAAGGAAAGAGCCTTGCGCGGGCAACGGATGAAGGCCTGTTAGGTCAACATCGGCAGAGCTGTAGCCAAAAAGGAAGCTGTGGTGATCATGCTCGAGACCCAGGTTCTGTGGAGGGGACTGCTCGGGAGTCGTATCATCTTCAAACTCGGCTTCTTCCTCGTTCATAGTCTCCATCTCGTTGCGGATTTCAGCGAGCTGTGCATGTCAGATGATGCTCAAGATTGTCGAGAAGACCGTACCTCATCGTTGAGCTTGACGAAGAAGCCACTATTGACGTATCGCGGCGTGGAGTCTCCATCATGGAGTACTAAACGGCCAAGCTGTTTATTGATCTTTGAGAAATCGGTGCTCTCAGACTCTCTCTTGACTTTCTCAGTGGCTGCTTGAACGACATCCTTTGCACTCTTGTTCTTTTCTGAAGCTAGTGGTGATTCTCCATTGCTCACTTCCATGTCATTCCCACTAGCTGCACCTTGACCACTCATCTCGTGAACAAGCCCCTCAAGCTTCCGTAATCGATCCAAGAGATCGATCTCACGCTCACTCTGACCTGTAGCAGTACCTGTAGGCGCAAGCCGCGTCTGACGTGGTGCGCGGCCCGGAGCAGGGTAGATGCAATCACATTGAGCCCGCCGACAGTTGCTACAGGGCATCGTCTTGTCACATCGGACTCTGCGCCTGCGACAGGTAACGCAGCTACGTGGATTTAGCAGAGGAGCGCCTGAAGTCATGAGCGCCACGGGTCGGTCGTGGGGAATTGTTGCGTGGCCTACTTGCCTCCCGGTAGTTGCGGGGTTATGAGGCCGATGAAGGCTCCCTGGCGAGGCGCCAGAAGATGGCGTCTTGGGCGTGTTTGAAGCCATCACCAATATTGTTGTTGGGTGAGATTATCTTCAGCCTTATGACAAATGGTTCAAGGCGGAGGCTCAATCATTAAATACTGGATCATGGAATGATCTGCAGATACAAGGCCTGATTGAAAGACGAAACATCCTGGCCTCCGGTCAGCACTAACAACACTCTGTTGCAACTTATTACAGGGTCTGAGGCCCTTCCCATCTCGTTCGCCACGCCGCTAAGCGAATCCTTCGAGATGAATGCTGACATAACTAAGATAGGCGGTTGAAATGGAATTACGATTTGTCTCGGCTCGTTGCGTGTGACTTGTGTCAGATCTGACATAGTGGTCCTAGCGCGAATCGATGGTTAACTACTAATAGTAGGTGCAATAGAAGAACCTGGCCGAGCTTATTAGCACCTCACACCTACTTTACCTTGCAAATACTGTTTCCTCATGATCCTACAGAAGCTCGAGTCTTCGGCGATAACTTGCTATGGCCGAACGCTTTGCCACTCGTTTTCGACATGATCTCGCTTTCCCTTTCCTTTTCCTCAATGGAGTGGACTTTTAAAGCAGGATGCAGATATCAATGCCTTTTGAGTGGAACAAAGAAGGGAACTACCATCTCCCCTCACTTCTTTGTGCCTACTCGAATGGAAGAAAGTCCCAGGGAGAACACGGCTCATTCAGAAGGTAATGAGAACAGACCGCTTTGTACGCTCTCTCCAGCTTCGTCTGTTTCCAAGATTTGGAGCTCTTGAGATGAGGCATACTTGCTCCATCTAGCGACGGCGGAAGCTCAAAAGCGTGACCATCAAATCGCGCCAGATACGGACCCAGGAACTCTATTTTACTCGGAGACCCCTCCTATGTGATTGATCTGAAAGCGAAAGCCAACCAAAGCCAGCCTATCCGAATGGACAATCAAAAGAGGTCGAGTGTGACACTCCTGAACACTCCAATGGACGAATTCTTGACTTTGGTTGCAGGAGAATCTACAGAGAAATGCTATTCTAGAATTCCCATTTTCGATATTGGTAGCTAAGCGTGCGAGAGCTATATACTGCATAGCAAGAAGAGAAATGCTAGATGGGATATATTCCAGTGAACATTCAACTTGGTAGGCCATGCCACTGAACGCGGGGTACTGCAGAGTATCATCTAAAGTGACTAAAGCTGCTGGCCTAATACTGCTGACAGACTTCTGTAGTCTCAGAGTTGTTTTTATTGTGTGAGGCCAGCCAAGGATTTATGTATCATCAGATATAGTTTATGGAACTTTGGACGGCGATGATCAAACAGAGTAATAGCAAATGTCCATTTGACAACTTGATGGGGATCAACGAGAAGTTCATATAAATCTATTTGGAAATATTCAATAATCTCTGGTATTGAAAGTCTATTGCAACGCAATGATATCCATCTCCATGCTCGCACCAGCAGGGAGTCTCGGGGATTCGCATGCACTTCTAGCAGGCTTGTGTGGAAAATACTCGGCATAGACCTCGTTCATTTCTTTCATATCATCCATATTCTGAAAGTAAACCTACAGCATCGTCAGAAAAGGACATGGAAATATCAAATGTGCCACACACCGTTACCCGAACAGCCTTATCAAGACTAGAACCTGCTTCCTCTAGAACAGCCTTTGCGTTCTGACACATCTTGTGCGTCCTCTCAGCAATGGTTCCTTCTATAAGCCTAGCCTGTGAGTCGGCGGGGATTTGGCCTGACAGGAAGACCATGCCGTTGGCCTTGATAGCTTGGGTGTATGGCCCAATAGCTGGCACTTCTGATCAACATTCGGTTCAAAGACAGGGAGAAGATGATACGAACGTGCGACGGCCTTGGGAGAGAATACGTGCTCCATAGCTGCAAAAGATCGAATCGAGGCTGAGAATGCGCGACTACATCCGTAATTGAAAGTTCTTGGGTGTATGTTGATTTGGGGAATATGTGCTGCGGGTCGTAGGATGGACAGAACCGGAGCAATACAACGGGTAGACAGCGTCATGATGTCAAAACAGAACGTAAATTTTGTGCTTGCTCTCATAGAAACTCACCTTATTAAATAATGCTCGAGAATAAGCCTCGGAATCCCGCTCCGCACTATACGTACTGATCTACGGAACAGGATTCCGGTGTAAGTCGGAGCTAACTCTGAGGACTCTCACAAGCGGTCACATATTTCTAATTATTTATTCATACTGGGTCATTTCGAAGCAATGCATGACTGCCCTAGTATTGAGCATTGAGTTTAGATGTTTGTTGACATATCGTCCATATCCCACATCCACGCATTATCAAGCATATCAGTATCTGATATATCAAAACCTTCCACGTTCAGATCATCAATCACTGAAAGGATTGTGTTAGGGTGCGCGGGATCTCCAGCTACATTTCCATCTCTTATGTTTGCCCACAATGGGTCAGGTGATATACCCAACTGCCCCGGCTGGGTTATAGCATATTCGTCCAGGCCAGGAACAAGACTCATATTGAACATGGTCCCAGTGTCCTGATGCTGGCGGCAGTTGTTCCCTCGTAACTTAGTATGTAGCTCTAAGATTTGCACGAGATCGGACCTGTAGGCTTGCGCTGGAGCTACACGCCGTGATACAAACTCGCCAAGTAGGTTCATAACCTGGGGCAAGTCCCAAAGCAGCTCATTTGCTGGCCGGATGATATCGATTAGGATCAAAGCGAAGGCCGCCGAAAAGAGTGCATCGATATCATATGGCAAGAAGATATCTAGACTCAAGTCAATAACATGTCGTCACAGACAGAGCTGACGAACACACCGCACATCATCTGTTGCTTCAGAATTGACATGATGTTGAGAATTTGGACAGCAGACTCGATGCACATCTTCAGCATCGACTCAAATGGCGACGAAGAGTGGCGACCATCGGGTATGGGAGCATTTGATGCTAGAAGAGGCTTGAGAAGTGAGAAGAGAACAGGCCTAACAGTCAAAATCACACACTAAGTCCTAATTAGTTCGGGTTTATAGACTTTGTGAGAAACATGCCTGGTGGAGCAGAAGATGGAGTGTGGCAGACTCGCGAGAAACTGGTTGGCTTGGTTGCTGGACATCTAACGGAAGATGTTGACGTAGGATAACGTAGGTTTCTGCAATACGAGAAAGAATTGACTTCACTTCAAGAAGGAAACTCCGCTGATGATCGTGTACTCCATATATGGCTGTGAACGTCTAGATAAGTAAACATTCACACAGTATAGGTCATGAAGCTCACCATCAAGGATCTTGCCGAGATGAGAAGAAAGGATCGCATGGATAGCGAATGCGTTTTGCGACTCATCTCCTGGCTTTATTTCTGGGAACGGGATTGAGATGTCATCGTCTCTCATGACAGACGGACTGCCTAGCATTGCCGCGCACTTTCTGTCGATGCAGTATACTGTCCACCAGAGACGTCTTTGGTACTCAAAGTTTGAGGATCTCAAAGCTTCCGGAAACCTTTTGTTCAGAACTTTGGTGACAGAAATTCGCAGGGCTTGACCAATCTAAAGGACCGATTAGCTGGACGAACTCTGAGTGTACACAAAGCCACAAGCTAACCGTGACGTAGGCCTCCTGTAGGAGATCGGTCGCATGCATGAACAAAGCAGCCAAACAAAGAACCTCAATTGACAACAAAGGATCCTCGTAGAGTCTTCTTATATCTGGCATAGCTTCAATGGCAAGTGTGAAGTATGTCATTCCGGAGGGGCCCATCTCAGAGTGTTCTCTAGACTGTATCGACTTGCCGAATGCTAGTATAAGTAGCATCTGAATGTGCCATAGGCTTGCATCAATCTCCAAATCTTTGTCACGATCGTCGTAAAATCTCCTCAGTCTTTGAAGAAACACGTCTGCATCAAATATGGAGTAGAGAGAACCGATGTGCACAATCACTGTGTTGGTCAAGTATTCAGCGTAAGAGAGCTTTGGCAATGCGATGCCTGACAGATCGAGAGCTATTGGCGGCAGTGTTCGTGTATAAGATATGTCCTGCCGTTCCATAGATACGCTCCCAGGATCTGCGATTGGGGATGACCGTTGAAGAAGGTTGCGGACATTGCGACTGAAGCTGAGAGTTGAGCTGTGCCCAAGGTAGGCTAATGCGGTAAGCATGTCAGTTTCTTCAAGGTAGAAAACGGCAGACGCACCGGCATGTCCGTAGCGATGGACCTTGATCTGTGGCTCGGAAGTGACAAGGGTATTTGTAAGAGAACTGGACTCCGATCTCTTTTCAAGACTTAGTCAAGGAACAGGAAACACTCACGATGTGACACATACCGACGGCGTCCTAGTTTCGCCCAAGGGGCTTTGTGGAGGATTTATCGATGGATAGCGCGCATTAAGCTGCATTGAACCTGATGAGAGGGCTTCAGTGGTCGAGTTTAGACCTTGGACGGAGCGTGATTGAGCCTCAAGTGACTCGATGCGAGCGTGTAATTGGTCGAGGTAACTAAGTCCATCAGTCTTAGGAAGGTTCAATCTACCTGGAACAATCACATACTCTACAGATACTGCTACTTTCTTTTCTTTCTCCTCAAAGACGCAAGTTTCATTACGTCTAATGCATCTTTCACAAGGATGGCGCCCTGAACAGCGAGTCTTGCTGTTGCGACAGGCGATACAGCTACTCAGCGTCAATTAAATTGACAAGGTATGAGAGAAGCTATGAACTGACGCGTTGGATATCTTTTCGCGCTTGCGAGCTCGGGCTCGAGTCGATCGCACGTTGATCTCATTGTCCATTTGTTCGACTTCTGAACGAACAATGGAGCTCATTGGCATTGGATGTCGGAGTGAAGTTCCGGAGGACGGGAATAAGATGGATGATTGAATGTGGGGACGGGACGTTGTTTGACAGACCCACTACCCGCTTCTAGGTAGGGAGCTGTTAGGCTGTTCACCCACTATAGACTCTATCGTTTCAAGGCAGGTTACGTACAGTACGTATCAAGACGAAGTCAATACGCAAACCGCCGTAAGACAATAAAATTGTTTGATTGGAGCGCATTGACCAAGATATGTCTAATTGTGGAGAAGGCTTCATTCAACTGCCGCTCAGGGGGAGGGAACACTGACGCGCTAACGCGTTATCTTTGGGTTATCGCCTGCAGCCCTGCCCCAGCCTCCTTTTTTATCTGCTGTTCCTGGCTGCATCTCATCCACTCCATGCAGCAATAACTGCTGTTAAGACAGGGGACGATAATCGCAGCACCAGCTTTTCAATACAGACCAATTGGTATGAAAAATGTCGGAAACTTGCACTAAACTCTTTTTAATAACTGGAAGAGATTTTCAGGTGCACTCGGAAATGTTGCGCGCCTTCAATTACTCTCATAACCGTCATGCCCTATCGCGAATTATCGGCGAAGCGTGTTGCCCCAGAGCAACGGTAGTGCCACTAGAAAGAAGCAAGCATCCATGGATAGGAGCCCAGGCTGCCAACCGCCAACCGCCAATCTGCGAGCTACGTCTTACATATGAAACTTCAGCTCAACATCTCCTATTCTGTATATCCACGTCTGTGATACTTCCCTTTTTTCAGTGAATTACGCTGAATCCTTTCTTGTTCAATTCTCTTTCACTTGTAACTGCTTTCTGATACCCCCCTTTTTCTTTCCAGCCAATTCTGCGCTTTGCCTGCTCACGGGCCAACCAGGCTCCAGCTTTGCAGCCTACTCTGTGAAGCAGAAAAACAATAGGCCAATTTCATGAGCTTTAAGGCATCGCTTATTCAATTTGCTTGCGGCACGTTGCCACTGCCGCTGCCACTGCCGCTGCCACTGCAGCAACAATAATGTCTTCGCGCGCCACCCACAGTCTCTCATCCACAAGAATGTCACACTCATCAAGACGCCGCGGGCCTCGTGTCAAACCAGACCCAGAGGATAATACTTCTTCTATGCCCGATTCTGGAACTGTCAACTTCGGCATTCGCACTGCTCCTCCTGCTCCCTCTAGTTACGGTGGCAGTACCAGCTATATTCCGCCCGATCAGGCCTTCTATCATCATAGATCGGATGCCCGTGAGTACCTCTCTCATCTTCTCTTCCAAACGCATGCACTGACAAAATTTCCGAAGCAACACCAAGTGAGCGCATCACTGAACCTGAACCTCTCTTGAGGGAACTCAGGATGCGCCCCAACGCAGCCGCCGAGAGCCCAACCAATGTTCCTACGGATGGGAGCTTCTTTCAAACCTCCTTCCAGGACATCGGAAAGAAGCTCAAGGCGTGCAATGACACTCTGGGTGAGCTCCAGCAACTTGGCGTTGACCACGATGTCCCACTTCCCGAGCTTGTGCTTGTTGGCGATCAGTCTGCAGGAAAATCTAGTTTGATGTCAGGTCTCGCAAATCTCGACCTACCTCGCAGTGAGGGCACATGCACACGATGCCCGCTCCATATCAGGGTATCACGAAGTCATGATCCCTCTTGCCGTGTATCGCTACGCAAAGCATACTCCTACCAGCCCCCACCTAGTGGCCGCATCTCGGAAGGGGACGTCACTGACAGAGATCCTTTCTTCCCCTGGCGCAAACTACCATCCAGTGCGACTCATGAGTTCAAGACCATGATCGATTACAGTGAGATTGAAGATGTTTTGAGGTGGGCCCAAATCGCTATTCTCAATGACGACAAGAGTCACGAGCTATTTGTCCCTGGCTCAGGTGCCCTGGCTGTCAACATCCCCATCGACAGAGCCGCCGAAGCAGTTGCCGCGAAGTTTTCACCGAATATCGTTGCACTCGAGATCAAAGGCCCAGAACTTCCCGACCTTTCTTTCTACGATATGCCTGGTATTTTCCAGAACCCTGCTGATGCAAGCGATGACTATCTTGTTAGTGTCGTGAGGAATCTGTCCAAGGAGTATATCCAACACCCATCTGCTATTATCATGTGTTCTATGCCAATGAACAGCGATGCAGAGAATTCTTCAACTTTTGGTCTTATACGTAGACTGGGCGCTCTTAACAGGACAATCGGCGTTTTGACCAAGGCTGATCTGATACCGGAGGGCGGAAACCACGAGCAATGGCTTGCTATCATGAGGGGACAAGCTCATATTGCTGGTCTGGGATATTTCATCACTTCGCGGCCACAGGGCAAGGACCTTGATGAACTCAAGAAATGGGAAGAGTTAGTTTTCGTGGATCATTCTCTCGAGCGATGGCCTGCAACGTTTCATGGATTTTCGGAGCGATGTGGTGTGGAAAAGTTGAAGGCTTTCCTGTCGGAAAAGCTTGGGCAAGAATTCGCGAAAAGGTAACCCAAGGAGTTGCTATCCCACACGATACCAGGAACAAGGCTAACATTTCTCACTAGTCTACCCCATATCAAGCAGAAGCTAAGACAGCGTCTAACTGACATCGTTGAGCAACTTGACAAGCTACCAGAACTACCTGACAATGTTGAACTCGAGGTCCAGACCAGTGTTATGGAGTTTGGTGAACTGACCCGAACACAACTCAAGCCTTCCGAGTTCTCGAAGCATTTCGTTCCGCTCCCGGATAACTTTCGCGACTGTCTGCTAGATATGAAGCCCAAGTTTACCCTCAGAGATAGCAGTGATATTCCTGTTGTTGATATTTCTGATGATGAGTCAGATTCGGGGTCCGTGGCGCCAGCCATCAACCCACATACGCCTAGCAAGCGGCGGGCGATGGCGCCGCCTATTACGCCATCTAAACGTGTTCGCATGGAGCAAACTCCAGCAGGGACTCCCTCTCGATCGCTACAGCCTGAAGACAGCAGAGCCAGCGTGGCCAACTCCCCTGCTCCCCGTCGGCAACTCTTCCCAGCCCCATTTACTCCCTTTAGTGGAGTTGGGCGAGGCTTCAGGACTCTCCGACAAGTTCGTGATGAGATCAAGTCTAAGACCAGAGCTGGTGTACCTGACATCATCACTGAAGAAGTCTATAACGACATGTGCCGAGAAGCCATTGAACCATGGTTAGGGCCCATGAAAGCATTTCTCGATCATGTTATGAGCCTGTTGGATGACATGCTTGATCAGGCACTGGCCAAGTCTTTTGCAAGCCTCAATAAGCGGTTGATCTTCCGGGAGTGCAGGAAAATTTTAACAGAGTATCTCAACGACCGTCGCAGAGAAACAGCGGGAGCACTTGATCTTGTGTATCGCCTCGAAACGTACGGCCTGTTCACTGTCAATCAGGAGGCCTTTCGCAGATATCAAAAGGACGAACAGATTCTCTTAACGCGTTATCGCCACCAAATGCGTATGCAGGCCGCAGGGTACGGGGATGGTCGAGCTCCTGTTCCGTGGGAAAGTCTTACAGAGGAGAAGCGTGTTCTCGACGAAAAGCGACGTAAAAACGAGTTGACAAAACTTGGACCGGACTCCTTCGAACGGGAGCTGGAAGTGGTAGCTTACGTTAGAGGCTACTACCGCCTTGCAGCGCTGAGGTTCGCGGATGCCGTGGCGTTGCACATTACAAACGGCATGATACCGCATATCCAGCGAAATTTGCCCTTCCATCTCGACCGAAAACTAGGCATTGCTGGAGCTGATGCCAAGAGTGTTTATGAGAGACTCATGGAGGAGGATTCCGACACCGCAGCCAGGCGGGGAACACTCAGGGGAGAACGCGAGAAATTTGTGCGGGCTCTTGACAGCATCGAGGAACTGGAGCGCGGAGCTGCCAGTAGCACCCTTTCGGAGGAAGAAAATGATGACGATGACATGACCGATGTTCCCCTCATGAGCGGTGCACTTCCCGCCGAGGAGATCTGAATTGTTTTGTCATCACACAACCTGGTTCGACACCGATGTGGTTGGAGCTTGTCACATTTACTACAGTTGATTACCAGCAGCTGTTGGAGAAAGGTTTGCATTGAGAAGGTTTATTGGCGGGTAACTGGACTGCTGTTTATTCCCTTTGTCACAATGTTTGCTAGGGTAAGGAAAAGTATTGGTCACGAGTCGACAGAAACTCGAAGATGTGTATGGGGAAAGCTGCTTAGGTCCTTACGTGTGCGGGTGATGGAAATGGTCTGTCAATCAACCACGTCGGCAAGGGAGGCCTCGCCGGAAACGATGTAGTTCTAGCTCATCTGGTCATTTGTTGTGCATGTATATCATCCAAAAGAGTCACGTAGTAGCAAATGACAATTGCATTCAGAGATGAGGTGCAAGACTGTCCCGTTCCCGAGTCTCGAGGATCAAGCTGCATCACAAGGGATGGCAAAATCAGGGTGACTCAGGGAATCTAGAACCCTCAAACCGAGATACGGAGTCGAAAGCAATCTCTCAATATCCGGGAAGTGACAGGTGCAGGCTAAATTCATATGTACGGCTCAATGGAAATGGGAATGAAAATAGGAAAAGTTGGCACTTGTCACTAGCAGGCCCCGATTCCATCGTAGGTACCTATGGACGGAGTAGGTGAAGCTAACATGAAAGTGGCCAGCCACAGCCGTTGAACCGACTACTACTTAACGTTGATTGGATGGTGTCGTCCAACAGAGAAGGTCCGGGGCACGCAAACTAAGGCAGGTGCCACTTATTAACCTCGTGGCAAGAACGCGGGGACTCCAGGAAGGAGGGACTGCAGGAAAGAACCTTACCTGAGGGTCGGGTCTTCCCTAAAATGTTGGAGTGTGACCTCAAGATCTTTTCAGCTTGCCTTCTCCATTTTAGCCTGTTTCATTGTAAACTCGGATTCTTCGACCCTCTTACCAACAAATTCTTCGGCTCTAACCTCCGCTCCGGCTATTTTGCATTGCATCTTGAAGATGGTGTGCCTTCATTTCACGAGTTTAGATTAAGGTTACAACGGTGTGCCTCCTTAACCGAGCAACTAAGTACGATACTTTACGCGGCGCCGATGGAGGGCATCCTGTCAGCAAATAATCGCTGAATATGGCCCTCCTTCATGGTCCTTATCGGCAGCTCTCCCGCGTCTCCGTACACCATCCCAACCGTGTCAAGGGTTAATTTTCGTGTTGCACGATCCAGCTAGTCCCCAACTACAGCAACAGTGCAGACAGACCTCAGCCGACAAACAATACCATGCTCACTCAATTAACCGGCGATTGACAATGCATCTGCCGCTGGTCTGATGATACACTTTAAGCTTGATTCATTCTTGGCCCATATGCCGATAACCGAAAATCACATCGCTTCTCGGCGTGCTGATCGATGGGTCTGCCAAGTGAGGGCACGTTCGGCCCCATTGAAGCACGTTACCGAGAACTAATTCACTCAATTCTTCTGGGCCTTCAGGGCATCTTCTCCAGATTTACCGAATATTCGGGTTCTCGGCGTTCCAAGGCTCGGGAGCAACCGAAGATCGTGAAGTTTATTCGATATCAAGTCCACTGATGGTCAGAACCGTCAAAGACAACCGACAGACGCGTGATTCATCTTGCGGCCCTGATATCCGATAAGAGGCGTTTTTAGCCCCCTCGTGCTAAGCACAATCCTACCCAATCCTGCCTATAACCCATGAGCAAGCAGTTGTCGTATGACACCTCATTGGCTGGGCCCTGAAACCCTCTGGACGGTGACAGCAAATTGTGAATGGTGAAACCAGCCTGGGAGTCACACCACGGTCTTTCCTTTTTGCCTACTGGTAGGCTACATTAAGCCATTTCTCTAGACAAGACAGAGTATTGTCTAGCAGGCGGCGATTCCCGAGGTCAAACTCCGGTTCCTGGACCCCAGACCCGCTTACCCCGGACCCCTTTCCCCAGTCTAGCCCCGGACTCTGAACACTCCTCCATGCTTTTTTGGTCCTGGCGGAGAAGAGCAACAATAGGTGATGAGTACCAAGTCTATTCTCCCGGTTGCACTATTGCCCCTAGACCTTGACCTGTGGGCTGCAGGGATGAACAGCACTTACATGAACTTGACCAAGCGTTAAGGGTTACATCGCTCAATCTAGACTTTAACTCTAGTTGGGACACATCAGGGGTATTAACAATGGGGGCGAGCATTTTCGACGAAAGGCATCAGCACCATATCATCGTAGAATCCCGATGCTTGTGCGACTATGTGATACATGTAAGTGTCCAAATAAGCAAAGAGCGAGCAACGTTTCAGGAGTAGCGGGTGCTAAGTTCCTCTACGTTAAACCCGTCATGCGGGTCCAATCTCGAGAAATACGACCATGTTTCAACCTCACGGCCGTCAAAGCAACGGCGTGTGCTTGTTGTACGGAACCGGCCCTGAAGGCATTGGGAAATGACCAAGGGGAAAGAAACTTGTGTTTCTTGTCCATCAGACCACCATCACGCTTGTTGATCAAAACGGTCAAGAAGACTGGCACGCACGGGATAATGGCCTCCTTGCGGCCCAGCATCACGGACTTCAGCCATAATTAAAGGTCGAGATTACTCAAACAAGCGCTCGATCAACCCTGATTGGCGGCCTAACCCTTCATTCAGCACTCCTCCCCCTGGTCAATCTGCTCCAGGTTGAGTAGACTCCCCCGGCCCTCAGAGACCTCGTCTCAACGTTGATCTACCGAACCTACTCACTGGTGCGTTTTTGTATGCCTGAGTTAAGCTCACCCCCAGACAGAGTAGCATTCAAGCGAATCAATACCTAAACGAGCTATCCAAGCCCCCATAGCCGTCTTTCCGTCCTGGGTGATCCCAAACACACCATCTCCGGCTCATAACTCCACCTCGCTGTGCCTGGTACATGCTTCGGCCCCAATACACGGATGCTTGTTCATAGGAACTTGACAACACTATCCCGGTCTCTGAAGCTCCACGGTGACAATGAATGGGGTTGACTTGGCCGGGGTGGTTCGTGTTGCTGCTGCTACTCAAGATGTTATCTCTATAAGAAGCAGTGCAAACCCGGGGAACCCTGAACACTTTTACTCGGTCATCTCTCCTCAAGAGAAGCATCACTACCCCATACATTGGGCCAGTTTAGAATCAACTCAACACATCATTGATCAATTGTTTCACGCTCACAATGGCTCTGCCAAAGTTCCTCCAGCCTATCGGCTCCAAGGTCCCAGCCCATAGCGATCGGGTACCTCTCGATATTGCCCAAGCTGAGGCTCCCAGATTCGAGAAAGTCATCTGGTACAAGGAGCCTCACTTGCGTAAGCTTTACTTCCTCATTATCTTCCTGCTGATCGCCTCGGCTACCACTGGATACGATGGTATGATGGTCAACACCTCTCAACAAATGGACAAGTGGAAGGAGTATTTCCCCGAGGAGAAGAACGAAAGCAAGCTCGGAATCCTTATCAACATGTACAATATTGGTTCTATTGTCTCCTTCTTCATTGTCCCCTACCTTGCCGATAATTGGGGCCGAAAGCCCACTATCATGCTTGGCTGTGTTGTCATGATCACTGGCTCTTTCGTCTCTGCATTCTGCAATGGCTACGGCAGTAAGTACCTGTTCGAATCATTCTTGCAAATGTATTAATCAATTACTCCAGTGTATATGGGCGGACGATTTGTTCTTGGTTTCGGTAACTCTCTGGCGCAAATGTCCTCGCCCATGCTTCTCACCGAAATCTGCCATCCCCAGCACCGTGGTCCTCTTACGGCTGTCTACAACTGTCTCTGGAACTTGGGTTCCCTGAGTGAGTACCGAATTTCCCCAAAAGTTGCATCCTTTCTGACCATCTGCAGTCGTTTCCGTTGTCGGTTGGGGCACTGCTTCCATCAACGGTCACTGGTCGTGGCGATCTATTACCTTCATCCAGGCTGTTCCATCCATCATCCAGCTTTGTGGTATCTGGTGGGTTCCTGAGTCACCCCGTTTCCTCATCAACAAGGACAAGTCAGAGGAGGCTCTCCAGGTTCTTGCCAAGCATCATGCCGGTGGTGATGTGAACAATGCCACAGTCCAGTTCCAGTACCGTGAAATCAAGGAGACTATTCAGGCCGATAAGTCTGTCACATCTACCCGATACATCGATTTCTTCAAGACAAGCGGTAACCGGTGGCGTCTTGCCATCATCATCTCCCTCGGTATCATTTCTCAGTACTCTGGTAACGCTCTCTTCTCCAACTACATGGATGTCATTTACGAGGGTGCTGGAATCAAGGAGCAGAACAAGAAGCTTGCTGTAAGTCTCATTCGTGGTATTGTTTAATTATTCACCTTACTGATTCTCTTCTTCTTATAGCTCTCTGCTGGAAAGACCATTCTCGATCTGTCCATCTCCATTGGTGCTGCCTTCACTGTCGACAAGATCGGACGTCGTCCTCTTTTCCTCACTGCCATCTCTGGTATGGTCTTCGCTTTCATTCTCTGGACTCTCACCGGTGGCATTTACGAGAACTCCCAATTTAAGACCCCTCCCACCGAGGAGCAGCCTGATGGTGGTGTCGCTTACTCCAACACTGGTGCTGGCTATGCCCAGATTGCTTTCGTCTGGCTCTTCGGTATCTTCTACGATATCGGTTTCTCCGGCCTGCTCGTTGCCTACGCTCTTGAGGTTCTGCCCTTCCACCTTCGTGCCAAGGGTATGATGATCATGAACATCACTGTTCAGGCCATCCTTGCCATTGGAAAGTATGTCATATCTCAATCCCCCAACGATGGAAACTCGGTAACTAACAAACAACAGCCAAACCAACAAGCTTGCGTGGAACAACATGCCCAATCACTGGAACTTTATGCTTTTCTACACCCTCTGGGACTTTTGTGAACTTATCTTCGTCTGGTACTTTTACGTCGAGACCAAGGGACCCACCCTCGAGGAGATCGCCCGTATCTTCGATGGTGACGATGCTGTTGCTCACATCGATCTCGCCCAGGTCGAGAAGGAGACCAACCTCACTCGACACGAATCCAACACTTTCGAGGACTACCCGCCTCCCAAGTCGCTTGCTTGAAGCAATGCTATATAATTTCCCGTACGACTCTGGCTATGCTCATGCAAACTGGTTGTACTGAGACGGCCTCTGCGATCTTTAACATGAGTTTTTTCAGCAAGCGTGTTCTGATGTAATAGGGATGGACGACATCTCAACGAACTGGAAAGCAGAAAGCGAACAAATTGTACTTTCAGGTCGTCGTTGTTAGTTTCTCTAAATTTGTAACTCTTCTTCTCAAATCTTGTGCCATATTGTTGCAAGTACTATGATCACATCGACTCTAAGCAATCAACCAGTGCTGTTGAGAAAACCACGAGAAAACAATGTACAAATTGGGTCTCAGAACTCCAAATAACCTCGTGACAAAAGATTATGTATATTGTATATTTATTACGTACGTCAGTATCACGCTCTAATATACTCTTTATATATACGTACGAGTCTACAACCAATTTCTACCAACTCCTGAACTCCATGGCTGGGCTCCAAGTGAATATTTACTAGATGCATTAATGCATAAAGTCGCAGTCATTGAAACATACTAACACCGTTGATCAAAAGATTAATGGCAAAATGATCGATCGTCATGCGGTATTCATAACTAGTCATCTCCGGGAGCCCACAGCATAGGTCCAGCACAGATATTGTTACGTGCGAACGACCTATAGCGATCAATGATATCGGTTCGGTCCATGCCTGCGCGTTGGCTTCCGAAGCTGTAATGAACGGCAACGCCTCGTCCATCGGCAACGGCATCTGTAAAGTCTGTTAATAAAACCCTCGGCCGTACGATTCAGGCGGTTCACTTACGTCGTCCTAGCGCACGCGGCATGTTACATGAGAAGTGGTTCTCATCATCGGCCTCGATCGGCTTGGCTCGGTTGATGTCCCTTCCTAATAAGGCAACGAACTGGATGCCCATTCGCTCGTATTGAAAGTCCCATGTTTCGAACTTGTAGGCGGACAGCTTCTTCTTCCATAGGTTTTCGAAGAAGCTGAAGTGTTCTTGGGCGCCAATCGTCCACTGAGTCCAGCCGCGGCCCATAGGATGATACTCTGTCGCTTCGATGGGAGTTGTGTCGAGAATATGATCTTTACCGCCCTTGTCAAGAGGGAGCCAGCGATGAGTAGTGTCGTTGGCCTCCCAGTTATCGAGCGAGAATCCCTCGGGGCCGTTCCATGGTGGCAGGTTAGAGGGATTCCAATCCAGAGGCTTCTGGCCAGATTGTTTCGAGGGCATGGCCTTTCCTTCGCTGTCGACCTCGGGGAGATAGGGCCTGATGGCGCCCAAATTCCAGTGGACCCAGCTGAGAAGGGGTTGATTGATGACATTGGCCGAGACGATGTAGTACTCGGGATGATCGAGTCTCTTTTTAACAATCGATGGAATAACAGTATCCTCCATGAAAACCTACATATTATCAGTACCGGTTTCACAGGAACGAATTAAAAACGGTGAGACTTACGATGTCGTCGTCAATCTTGACATACATGACATGATCCTCAACGCGGTCGTAGGAGTTCCCAAAGCCACTCGAAAAGTTATCGTCGCCTGACATCTCAACAGACCACTTTTCGTACGAATTCTCGCTTTCCAAGAGTTTCTTCAATAGTGCAAGGTCGTGGGGGTCTTTGGTTCGTTCCACAAAGATGACACCATCAAGCAAGCCGCCATTCTTTGCAAGATTGCGCTGTCGAGGTTAGCCTGATGTTTCTAAGTCGGCGTGGACAAATTGTACCTTGAGATAGCAATCAAGAATTGATACTGATTGTCGTCTTCCATAAAATACAAGTCCCATGATCTTATCAACGCCTTTGGGCTTCGACCAGTGTACCAGATCTTGTACACTTTCTCCGTTTGATGACCAGAAACGATCGAGGGTTCCGTTTATGCCGGCAATTGTTGGTGCTTTAGAATCGAGGGTCGTCGGCGGTCGTTGCTCCATAACAGGAAGTTTGACGGCGACCAAATCTCTCTGTCTCCATACGAGGGTCGACATCATCAACATGAGTAGGATGGCACATAACCCAATGTGACCTCGTGTGCAGTTCAGCGCCCTGGCAGCCGCCCTGGAGTATGAAGTCGGCAAGTCTGATGACTTCATCTTGTGAGTTGTTTTTATCGGATAAGACAACTCAGTGTAAATGAATCATTGTGTGCGGGAAGCTTGATATCTAAGTAGTCAGGCAAGGTTGCATGTGCCTGAGAGACAGAGATTCGAGACCCACGAGCGAGAACTAGGTTCAGCGGTCCCGACTCTGGGATTCCTGTCGTTTAAGGAACAGTCGACAATATGTTCCACGACGGTCGAGTCCAAAAAGGCTTATGAGGGGTCCAGAGCCGGGTGTGACGCCTTTGGTGACAATGATCGAATTTGGATAATACGCTCGACCCAATGAGGCTGGTTGCTCTACGATACACGGCCCACCGGCACAGCTTGGGTGGTAAAGATATCGCTCGGTGTATGCAACCGTCGTGAAGGCCATACGCCTCATGGTGATTGGCCTCTTGGCGTTCAGGAACAACAGAAGGGAAGTATCGGGCGCCTGGCATCGGTATGGCCGTCGATCCGATTCGTAGGCGGCCGGATATGGCAATGTGGGTAACAAGAGTTGTGAAGGTTGACCCTAAGGTCGGACAGACTTACAACAGACCAGACAATGCCTGTAAATCAGGGGATAGCAAGACTTGGGCTAGTCAGATAAACTTCCTGTCAAATAAGTTGGTACTCAGACATTACACCTGCTCACAACTTGTCCCTTCAATGAGAGAGCCAATTGCATTGGCTCTCCCTGGAGTGATAGTTGCATGCTGCTGCATCCATTTGAGCCTCAAATAGTAAATGAGTCAAAAAGACTTGGCAACATCTCTTCCAGGTCCACACAGGTATGTAAGTCCAGGCAGGCCGTATTATATCGTGCTTTGTTAGTGTAGCCTCATGCGATGAGTGGCAAGGAAACAAATCCTTGAGACATTCAGTGAATAGACACTTGTGGCTAGTTACCCAAGCTCGTAAAATCCGAGACATTTCACCCAGTTTACCATACACGCTATACGATATTGGTGATGGCGAGGCGGGGCTTTATTAATTGATAGGACGGATACGGTATCCGGACTTGAGGACACGCGTTACGAGAAAGAGTGTCTGTTGGCTGGCGCGAATACGTCGTCGTATCTTGTAACATGGTGCTTCCAGGGTCCAAAGCCTCAGATATGATGCAATAGATGACAGCGATCATTCAGGGTCTTTTGGAAGTCGACATCGTCAGCCACTTCGGTAACACGCAGTGAAGATAGTTTTTGTTGACATTTTGACGATGATCGCATTCCCGATCAGTCCATACGATGTCATTGTTTCTTACAGACACTTCCATTCTCGTAACCTTCAACGATTGTTAAGTCTATAATTCAGCCGTTCCAGATCAAGACGAATGGATTCCGTGATAGAAGTTAGTCCTTCGTGCGGTGTTCGATAACAGAGAACTTGGTGTTCAATCTAGACTGTGCTACAGCCTGTCTAATAGACATAAGCTTCTCGTAGCCCCGTAATTGATCAAGAAGTGCCGAAAGATACTTTGTGTTCCATGGTCTGGGCCTTGGTCTCAATCGTTGATTCAGAGTCTCAGGCCCGTCGAAGTTCTAGCCTGGTGAAGCTGGAAAGCCGCTAAATGAGGGCTGGTTGTACATAGGTAGTTGCCGCTGGAACGTGAATATGAAGCCATCATTCCAGTCGCTTGCTGGTTAAGGCCTGCTACTGTATCGCACGTGGCTTTCGGTATGGTTCCCGTCAAATATCGCTTGTGGTTAAGAATGAGGTTGGAAGGTTTCAGTTGATTGGATTTACGTTCCAGTCGTGACGACTGTACTGTGCCAGGGCGTAGCGATCATGACATGCACTGTACACTTGCAACATGTCTTGCGCCAAAAACATATATACTGTACTGTATACACACAGTATATCCCCTGGCACGATAGCATTGTGTGTTCGAGGCTAATATCATCTCCGGAATATCCACCGCTAGCAAACAGAACTTTCTTTTCGAATTAGGATGTGTATCCGTACGTACTGTATCTATTTTGCATCCATTTTTGTATATTATTAGTGCGACATTGAGAATTCCAACCTCACCATCATTCTCCACCTATAGGGTATGTCCTGAAGATATACAGCGTACTTTCCTTCGATTATTATTTATGTGATGATTGATAGTATCTGGCGATATGCTTCCTAATATATAAATATTTTATCTCTCAGATATCAATTCTGTTGTTATACCTAAGTTGAAGAAGTGCCTAGCAGCTCTTCAAAGGTGTTCGTTCAGAAGAGACGCTGCACCTTGTTTGTTCGAAATGGCAGGATAAAATCTACATGGCACTGGGCACTTCAAAAGAGCATAAACATAAAAAGACTCAAATTTAATTACTACATTGAATACTGATTACATGTCCGCATTATAACCATCCCACCATATGCTGAACTAAATGCCGAAATAGATACTCCACCAATTTTGAACTCAAGGAAAGGTATACGCTCTAGTCAATCGATTCATCACCATCGAACAGATAGGGGTGACCGAACTTTGTTTGCTGCTCGGCGCTCGGCAGTAGGGGCCTTTGACGGTGACGCATCTGCTGTCACAACCACGGTGTTATAAACAGTAGCGATGCTCGTGGAGACTGCAGCTGATTCGCATCCAGTTGGTTCAGCACCATGGACCTCGGTGTAGACATCACCGTTGCCGTAAGTTCGGATTTTGGTGTATACAGGGGCGTTGCTGTTGTAGTTGCCACTTCCGTCCCGGCCCTTTGTGTTGGTAGGATCTTCATACTGGCCCTTGCTACCATCACCACCATTGTCGTAGCCAGGGTTGCAGGGCTTTCCGTCCTCCTTTGTACAGGTTGAGTCGCCAGTCTCCGGGTCGTAAACAATGACCTCAACCTCAGGCTTACCAGTGTAAGTGGCAGTCCTTGTGTAAGTATCGCAGTCGTCGTCTGCTACAGTAGCGGTTCCATACTTGGCCGGAGCAGTCAATGTGTAGGTCTGATCAACCTCGACAACAGTAGTAATGCAGTCGCCATTCTCTTTGGTGATAGTGCTGACGGCCGGCTCCGGCTTGACGATGACGGTATAGTACTTGCCACCTTGCTGGATGGTCTTGGTAACGACGTAGTTGTTGGTGTTCTCAGCTGTGATGGTCTCGACAACCTTGTTGCCGTTCTCCATAGTCACAGTCTTGGTAACTTCATACTGATCCTTGCCTGTAACGGTCACTACCTCTTCGTGGCCGTAGCCGTTGCTGATGGTAACTGTTTTGGGGCCGGGATAGCTATCAATCTTCTTGGTGATGATGTGCTCGCTGGTCTCTGTTTCTGTCGCGGTCACAGTGACAGTCTTTCCAGGACGGGTGACGGTGATAGTTTCGATGGCTGGCTCAACCGTCTCGCCCTGGCTGATGTACACAACCTTGGTTTGAGGGTTTTGGTAGTTCTGGGTAATAGTAACAGTCTTTCCGGGACCATCTTGTTCTGTGACAGTAACAGTGCGATAGGAGCCGTTGGGATCCGAGACAGTGACAGTCTCGTATGGTCCAGAGGGTTTAGTGACGGTCACTGTGTGAGAACAATCCTTGGGCTCGCTCTCTAGTGAGCAAGGAGGACATTGAGCAATGGTGTCTCGTGAATACAGCCAGTCGAAGCGTGCCTGAGCCAGGGGCACCAAGGCCAGTGCTGCCAGAGGGGTAAACCGGACCATTTTGAGACAGAAATGAAGATGAAGATCAATCAAGGTCAATAGACTTATGTGCGAGTCAAGTTTGACTGAGAGAGGAGGAAGAAGGTGTCGGCTGTTAGAAGGGCAGTATTGATGATGATCAGAATGTGTTCAGTTGATGCGAGAGACACATCCTTATAGCTATCATTTTCTGCGTCATCTTAACCTGAACCCAGGGCGATGAGGGTATCACCTCAAGGGACACCATTGACAAGAACTATTGCTAAGGACATAGGCAATAGCTGCGATCGAAGGACGTCTTCGAGTGAAGTCAATCCATCAGAGAGAGACATTGGCAATATAACAGACATTTGTGTAGTCAATCCCTTGGATGAAGCGGGCCAGGGTTTGTTCAAAGAAGGCTTTACTGAAAGGCCAAGATGTGAAGGGGTACACACTGAAGTGGTGCTTGCTGTTGTCAACACGCGAACTAGACAGCGAGGTTGGCCAGGGCAAAGTCAACAATGAATTGGAAGACACTAGTCTTGGTGCCCTTAACTAAAAGAAAGCATTGAGAAAAAACGAGACACCTGAATATTGATGCTCCCTTACCCAGGGTATCCAATGTCAAGGGAGTATTAAGGGAGCGTCAGAGACTGAGTACGAATAGGCATTGAACAAGGTTGCAATGCAAGTATGGTCCTTCACAATATACCTCACTGCCATTTTCGCCTCGTGTATCACCTTGGCCGCATCTTCAGCATTAGATGTCCTTCTTTGTCTTTGTCATTGTTGAATTGAAGTCGATTGTTCGTTGTTGTTGGTCCCAGCAACATGGATATGGTGGCGAGCGGGCCGTTGTTTACCCGATGCAGCCTCGGGTTCCTGAAGAAGGACCCACTGAGCGAGTAACGTACGTCGTGAAGCAGGCGCGCCTCACGAAGAGAGCAATCACGAAGTCACGAGGCTGTACAACCAAGCTGCTACAACCTTCCACGCTCCTTAACACTTCTATTCTTCGCTTCCGGGCCATGTTCTCGAGATAATAACCGACTCTTTGCGACAGTACACCACATCTAGTCCGCCTTATGATCTGATATGTGTACCTGAGATTTTCGATTACCTACGTAATAATGGGAGCTTGCGCATCATGCTTGGGAAGGGGTGATGGCAATAACTACGATGAGGTGTGTTATCAAGCGATCTTTCGATCGCAGGTCCCGCATCAATATCAGCAAGACTCTTTACTAATGCTATGCCTGTCAGGAGGAAGAGAACCGCCTTCTCTACGATGACGCAAACGGTATGCAGTACGGTAGCTTCGGGGACCAAGCTATAAACGGCGAGAACGATACGCTCGAAGCTCAGCGAGAGAACGAGGCCCTTCAACGAGTAATAGCGAAGACATCAGAGTACGTTCGTGAGATCAAGGGGCCTTGAAGGATGCTAATCTAGACCGATAGTAACATGGTGGACATCTTTGATATCGCTCCGCAAGAGAACACAAATCGTGGAGCAACAACACCTTTCGCCTACGCTGGTCAAGGTGCACGCCTTGCACGATACCAACATCTCGTATCAAAACTTAGCAACCAGGGTGACAATAACCCAGCGAGCGGTATCAAGGTCGACTGGCTTCCAGAAGACGAGACCATAGAGATGCAAAAGAATGGTCCAGCTAGCATCAAGACTCTCGAGAGCGATGAGGGTCCTCTTGTGGGGACCTTTGCAGATGCTGCGGCGGCAATGCAGTAATGACGGCCTTCTTTGAACAGAGGAAGTTCCCTTCGTTAACAATGCGGAAGAGAAAGCTGAGAGCCCCCAGAGTGGGGAGTCAGCAATTGCGACATGAAACTGTAATGCAATATTCGCGATACACGACTGATGACGATACACACAGTACGTTTTGGTGTTCAAGACCGCTGCGATTGCCCCGATCTGAACCATCACCCCCTGGTGGCTCAAATTGGATGAGGTTCATCCCGGTCTCACCTTCGCTGGGCATGTCGGTGAAGTGGCTAGGACAAGAATGAGCGAAAAAAAAGCATCGCTTATTCACCGGCCCATTTTCTTTGAATACTAACCTCGACTAATACGGTCTTCGTGACCAAATTTCTGGTTGCTGCTCATTTTGTTGAAGCAGTGGAACCCTTCGGTAGACGGAGTTGTCGTTGCATAGAAACTGATTAGCACTTAACACTCGGTGCAGACCTGCACTTCTATTTTATCTCTCCATCTCTTTTTTCTTGGTTTTTGGTTTTTGCCGCCAGTCTTTTGTGCAGACTTCTTTGATTGTTGTGGGCAGGAAGTGGACTTCGTACAAGCAGACACACCCAATCGAATTTTACAGAAAATTTCCCCTCGTCTTATTGAGCTGGGTCCTGGAACGAAACCCTAGGCAGTTTAGTTTCAAGGTCCTCGTCATCGGCCTTTCTCTCGCAGCCTGCCGCGCATAAGAAGCAGGAGCGATGAGCTAGAGTCAAACCCCATCAGTCCACAATGGAAGCGTGACTTGTCGAGAACCGAGAACACCCATTAAGCATCAGACACGTGCGTTCCCCTCACGCTGGCTCACACCAAATTCGAGGTGGCCCGGCAGTCAGTGGGGTGGTAATAGACGCTAGACCAGGGGAGCAAGGTCAAAGATTCAAGGAGGATGGTGGCCGTTCCTTTAGCTTGCCGTCGGCCCTTGATTTAGTCTGGTTTTCTCCGGCTTCGGCTCGCACCGTTGATGGGCGGCTTGCATGGGACCCCATCCACTGGGGAGGTTTCGATGGATCTCTTTCGTCAACCTGAACAAGATCCCGCCCACGTCCCAAACCTTCGGGATTTGTTTGAGAAATTGTCTGTCATGGTTCAGCCCGCCACCACGACACCACGGAGACATGGAATGGGGAGCCGCTCTTGGAGCGACCTGTACGTTGGGAAAAGAAGACAAATAAGAGGGGGCCCCGGGATTTTTCCGTTCTCTCGGGTGAGGAAAGCCATATTGTTGGGAAGCAGCCCTTAGCCATCTGCTTCAGGAGACGTTAGGCCCCTGAACCCCGTTGACGGGAGGCTGGGCCCGTCCAAGACAGGGCTCAGATTTTTGTTAAACAGGGGACCGTCCATGAGGTGCTAAGGGTTTTCGAGGAAGGAGGCTACGTACTCAGTCCAATAGTCCACACTTTGGAAGGGTTAAAACTGTCTTGTCTTCGCACGAGGAACTTGACAGACATTATGCGCGCCGCGGGTCAGTTTGGGACGAACAGGGGTCCCATTACGGTCAAGGTGACCAGAAAGGCGGACAGCCATGAACTCGACCAGTCAGATATGATATGGAATGTGTTCATGGGTTTAAATCGCGTCGGCTTTTCCTCATGTCGTTGGTAGGTCTTGTGCAGGTTGGGCAAGCAAAGCTCGCATTACGAATTAGTCACATGCTGCTGTTCACCGTAGCCTCTTCTCGAACCTTTCGGTGGTGGGCAACCCTGTCCAAATATGCAGACCGCATTCACGAACCGAATGCCTGCAATTATGGCATAACTAACCTGCTTGCCAATTGAGTCTGAGCCCTGAAAACTATCATGTCTCCACCTTTCGCTTTGGTTACGTCTTTGCACCTATTGATCGCTTGAATCTATCCTGCTCAATGTCATACATGCCTGGTCCTGCATAATTGCTTTATACTCGATGAGTTTTGAGGCCCCCATGCTGTTACCTCGAGAGCGACTCTGACGATGGTATTAACCACAAAAACTTGCTAAGACAGCTATACTATTCATGATCGGCAACTCTGTCACCATCAGCTCTAGATTTTGCAACGTCGATATTCATCCCCGTGTCTCATTTCGTCACCGCCCGACTCCACGATGCCGCCCGCAAGCTCCATTTCAATTTCCGCCATGATTACAATACCTTCCCATCAACTCCTTTCGGTCGATCACCCATCACGGGAACTTTTATAACCATACGCTCTGCTCTACTCTACGTCCGAAGCGCCGACCAAAGTTGCGATCCATGCTACAGGCACAGCCCATACTGCCAACTGGAAATGAACAATTGGGGGCGGAAAAACAACCCAGATGATCTGAGACATTGAGGGACCTGGAGGATGGAGCCCCGATGCCTCTGGTGTTGTGCTCTAGCACCTGCTTCCGCGTACCCTCATGCCTATTCGTTGACCAAGGGCTTGGGGTTATCAAAGATATATGCCCTGAAACCCCCGATAAGCAAGGGTATATGCCTTTTTCGAATGGTTTCCGCTGCATACCTAGGTATGTAGTCGACACTGATAGGCTAGATCCCTCACATAGCACCGGTATTTATCAGCGCCTGAGAGAAATAACACAACAGGTTCTCATTGACGCTACACTGCTCCAGTGGTGGTCGTTGATTTATTGCTATTCCCCTATTCGATGCCCATAGACGCCTCCTCCAGCCGATTGCGTCTTTTGCGGTTACGCTTACCTGTCGTATTTCCTCAATTGATATCTCTCGTCTCCTCACTTTATCTATTATCCTCTCTCTGGCACGTCAACATCGATCTTGGTGTCGAAGCCAGTCTCCCCAGTTGTTTCTAGCTTCCAACTGTCGTCATCACACGAGCTATACATAGTAGAAGCGGCGTCTCCGATCAACATGTAACAAGGAACTGAACTCTCATTGCTTGTTCATGGCCCACACCCCAAGCTCCGTCTGCCCATGCATGATGATGGCACTGCCACCCTCCCACTTCTGCAATTTTTACTATGTACTGCATGCCGCGCCATAAAGGTCAGGGTAGTAGAGCTAGATGCTGCTATGCCTTCGTGTTAATAGCCTTTACGCCACTTTGAGTGCTGACCTAGAATATAGAAAGAGTATGGACTTTTTCAAGATAACACACGTTAAGTTGACCTATTGTCCACACGGTTCGCACCTGTGGGTATAAAGAAAGATATAAACATGGACCTGGCAGCGTCTGGGTCCGTCCCACAGACACCCTCTGCATGCCCCAGCTGTGGCCCTGAGGACTTCTTCGTTTTGGGTCCCTCTCATTCTGTCTCTGCCTTGCCCCTCACACAGGTCCTATGATGATCCACCAATATATTGAAATTGTTGGAAGAGAGAAAAAAAGAGCAATTTGTCTGTTATGACAGACGAATGAAGTGTAGAAAGGTAAGGATAAAGGAGAAAATATTCCACCGCAAAGCCATGCTCACAAGAGAGTTTGTTTTCACCTCCCTGTCTCCTCATCTTCTCTGCCCCTCTTCCTCACCCCTTCTTGGCCGAGCTCCTTCTTTCGGCATCGATCGCAACATTTTTCGTTTCTCGTCCGCCCAAACATAAAACAAGGTTGTCATAATCGTCATTATAGATGTCCTGGTATCCCTGGTCGGTTTCCGCAATTTTGTACGAAGCTAATACTTCAACCATACTGTCCCTTCACCACTGTATATCAGCTCGTCCATTGTCGTCGTTGGATATATCGCTCTTGGCATCTCGTTACTTCACTGCAATAATAGGTTAGCCACTCATATTCTCACACTCTCTCCTCACCACACACAATGTTCGTGCCCATGTCCATGCCCGTGCCCCGACACCCACAGACCACGGCATCTGCAAGAAGCACAGCACCACCATCACAACCACGCACACGCCCCTCATACCCCCTTTTGGGCTTCCCGTCCCTCTTTTTCCTTTTCTTTGGGACTTTTTCTTTTATGTGCCCTCGGCTCAGTCATGCCTCCAGCCCTTTTTCGTCCGTCTTTCTTGTTCGGGCTCGGGCTCCTTACTCAATGCGAATAGACATAAAGGAAAGGAAAAGGAACATCATGTTTCAAACTCACCTGGCCAAGGGATTGTAGCCTGTGATCATGCTCTTCTCTCATACGATAGATCTGACCAAGGACTTCTTGCATCTCAGCACACGTTCGCTCAATGGTGGCATTTCGGTTGCCCTCCCTCTGCCAGCGCTGAACGTCACGATACATCTTGTCATACCTGCGCTGCTTCTTCTCCGTGTCGTGGCAGAGCTTGCAAACGTCTCTTTCGGTCCTGGTTTCGTAGACAAGCTTCAGGCCGCAAGTTTCGCCCATGCGGTATTCTTTGTTGCACTGCTGACGGAAGTGCCCCCAGCGCCAGTAGCCGCATGCCCAGCGAGTTTGGTCAAAGTAACACATGGCTCAATGGTTTCGAGGGTTAACGAGAGGCTTAGTGGCGAATAGTCGAGGCGACAAAAGCAGGGTATCTTCTGACTGATTCGACAGAAGAGGATAAGAAGCGGGAACACCGAAGGCGGAGAGCGGAGTTCCAGAGGCGAACTCGTGGTCGATTCGAGCCGAACCCGAAGTTCAAGTCAACACTTGTCGAGTCGTGTCGAAGCGATGAAAGTCAGCCACCCTCGGGCAATCCAACGGTCGCTGAGCCGGAACGTTATAAACAATGTAAAGGTTCGGTTAATCGAGTCGAGAAGAATCCTAGGACACACAGGTTAGTAACTGGGTCTCTTCTATTGTCTCTATGCCTTCTGTGCCTCCCCTTCGCGTTGGGCAGGCAATTTTGTTTCTACCCAATGCAAACAACTCCCACTTGTTGGACTCATAACCATACCACTGGCTGCCTTTTTCGTTCGTCTGTAGACATGACATTATCTCATTATGGTCACCGTCTGCCAACCCCTCATAACCTCTCGTACTCGTACGTATTCTTGCCGCGTGGTGTCTCGACAGATAGTACATAACAAGAGCAGTGCAACAAGGGGGGGGAGACATATATTGATGTTGGTGATGCACTTGATTTATCTGAACAGAGCAGGATATACGTCAAACTTACTTGCTTGGCGTGTGACTACTGTGAGATGGACTGTACAGCCAGGCCCAAGGGCAAATACAGTAGCTGTACGCGACCTAGCAAAGATTTGGAAGCTGCTATTGTTCGAATGTCTTCGTTGATATTGAGGCAACTGAGTGAGACTTGTTTACTTCAGGCCTGTAGTCCTCAGTCTAGGGTGCTGGTACAATCGACTGCGTTGCTGTGCTGAGTGGTCGATATCTCAAGAATTCCAGCGTCCTGGAGCCGTGATATGAGTCTGTAGCTGCTCTTGTATAACGTATGAAGTCGAGGTTGGCCTGGTAGAACAAGGTATGATTAAGAAACTGGTTAACTGAAGGGCTAGCGTGATGTGTAGACTGTTCGCGGGCAACAGAATGATGAGGATGAGATGTAGTCCAGACCGAGTGGATGTCGAAGGCAACTTATACTTGTTTGATCCAGGCGACGTTCTGCGTATTCGATCTTCGTGCTGTATCTGTATATGGTATCCTACATCCACATGTGGGACTCCGGCACAACCAACAAGCAATCGCATTCGTTCCTTGGACCCCTTGCCCTCCTCAATTCGGGCCAGATTAATGGCCGCCCATTATGAGCTTGAACTTCTGCTTTTGCTTGTGCATTTGCGTCTGCGTCTGCATTTGCATTCGCTTCTGTTTTTTGTTCCTGCGGGATAAAGAGGCTTGATTGTATGTGTCGATTGGGTATCCTTACTTAAAGCCCCATATGGTCTTGTCTTCTCATCGCATCACCATCCTCCACCAGCAAAGGTGCCTTAAACACACCCCTCCTCCTCTCTGATATGGTACTCCATAAGTTCTCTCTGCCGCTACCACACGACGTACCCCGACTATCAATCGGCTCTAACTTTGAGCAACTTGGTTCCTGGGTCTTGATGTGATGCCGGAGCAGCCAATCAGGGCCTATTCGTTTCTCATAGACCCTGCAGCATATCTATCAATGATTGGAGCCACCAACAGCATGTATTTGCTGCCATAAGGACCAAATTGACTTTTCCTCAAGGCTTGTCCTCGTCCAATCACCAATCGTACACGCCTCCGAGTATTCGTCTTGTTAGCTGACTGCTTCCAATCTCATCAATAACAATCGCTGTCCAAACTCGACAAGCCTCTGATAGCATAGCCTAAGAGCCATGTTTGATAGCATAGGACAAAAGCCCGATGGCCGCTTGCCACGTTGATCAAGACCTAAAATTCGATACACGCCCCCCCTCGCAATATCAGCAACTACAACGAGAACCAGGGTTGAAGTACGGGGCATCCCCACACCACAAGATACTACTGCAGTATTCTGTGTGTACAGCACTTCACCGTGATGTTGTAGCTGCGGTGGAAGTAACAAAAGCAGGGCTGACGAAGGACCAAATAACTTGGACAAACCCGCGGGGATGTGTATGAGTATGTGCATGGCCGCATATGCCCTTGGTGTGATTCAATTTGCCTTTCAGCCTTTTGTTGTTGTCCTAATGCACAATGTACCTGACGAGTAAATATAGCTTGGCTACGTCTATTTTACAAGGCCCAAAGACCCAAAACAGAGACCTTAGTCTTGGACTCATTTCGTTCATCACCCACATTTCCGAGCTGGTTCAGTTCTTGTCGGCCATTGACATGCTGCACTTGTCGGGATCGTTCTTTCAGCATTCCATATGCATTCCATGGCGCGTCCTTGATCACGGAGCCGTGAGGCAACCGGGCCACATTAACGGCCATGTTATTGCTATGAGCTCTGTGCCTTTCCCGCTGCGGGCCAGGTCTCGGTCGCGTCCTCTTGAAATCTTGTTCTAGTCGAGTGCACGAGTGAACATAAGGTGGTGTCTTGATCTGCGGCCGCTGTGGGGCTTCATGGTTCGTCCCGAGGGCGGACAAGTGTCAGGAAACAAGGGGATTCTGAATGCTTGCAATCTCGACGAATTCGGTGAAGGCAAGGGATCTCATTCGCTGCTTTTCTCCTCCTCCGTGCGTCAAGCCCTTGCGTTGCGGACTCGAGCTCGATGGCACCGCCGGCCCATTGGAAGAAGGGATGCAGCTCAGGGATCCGCCATTGGACTTCCTCCCATGGTCTACGGCATCGAGTGTCTTTGCGACATCGTGTCGTCCTACTTCTACAGGAAAGCTTGCGTTGGATGTTTGCCGGCTTCCCCCTTCTAATTTGAGACTTCTCTTGGGCCAAAAGAGCTGTGCATGATGCCCATGACTGTGAATCAAGCTCTAAAGCAGAGATGCCTGTAAATCTCGCCACCGTGGGACATGTCAATCGACTTGGTAGGCCGCTACAACCATGTTGCCTGTGTTCCCCAAGCCATGCCTGTTGGCCGTTTTTGTTCAACAGAACCTCGTGGTGTGTCTCGGGCGATTGCCTCTGTTGTTGTGCGATGGTTTTGTATCTTCCAACCCACATATCAGTGCAGGCTCTGGTCCAAAGAGCCTTGAAGGGAGTTATTTATACAGCCTCTTCCCACTGAGCAACCGAATTCTTAATCTTTGAATGCGAAAATCATTCGGGGGTTCTTTTCACTTGTTCTAGCCAAAGTACAATCCTCCTTGTTGGTCCTTCCTACAAGGTCTCACACACTGGAGCCTCAGCCTCTATTCTCCCCATAATATTTTCTGGGACAATAAGCAGGCATCCGCAAAGGATTCAGGTCAAGCTGAATTGAGTTAGTTAGCTCGTAATTGTAAATTGCTGCAAGTCCTCACCTCGGTAGTAACATATAAGAATAGGCGGAGTTTGCATGCTTCTCGTGCATGGCTGCCTGCTCACATGAATGATTAAAGTTCCGCCCTTCCACTAGAACGTTGGCTTGCCATTGAAGAACCTTCTTTGTCAAACACCATCATCGACAGTTCAGGAGTCATTTCAGAACCATGCTGATGCGCACAAGACATGTAGAGGCACAACGTGGCAGCATCCCTCTGGCCAAGACTGCAGCCTAGCCATTGCATTCCATGGACTCCGAAGAGAGAAGAGAGAATTGAATGCCTGTCGACATGACAAAGATACCATTGTATATTATCGCCTTTGGACACCCAGTCATCCCTCTACCGCCTCATCTGTGCTGGCTTCATGGTGTATCACGTCTTGCATGATTCGCACGCCTCGCTTTGGAGAACGTTGAAGCTTGAGTGACCATGCAAAACGAACTCGCTATCACATCAGACCCTTTAGCAAGCAGCAATGTCTATTCCGGGGGGCGTGTGAGTTGATATGTATCAGTTGTAAGAACCTGGCGATATTACTCTATGGGGATGATTGCCTTGACATAGGCTGCAGCACCTTTCGTGAAGCAGCCCAGAAGACAAAGTGTTCAAACTATCGCTTTATATCAACGACTCGAAGCCCTTGTTTAGGACCACAAGACTGAAGAACTTGAAGTGGCTCGCCTTGATCTCATTCAGTCATGCATGTATGCACACTGAGCGAAGAGTAAGACACACAATGTCACGAAGATAAGCTCTTTGTTCTCTCCCACCAACAGCATGTGGAGGCCCTTGCCCAGTCATGAGCAGAAGTGACATCTAGGACAGCCATCGACAAGCATTTCTAGCACCCCCAACAAGGGATATGGCGGTGACAAAGGATTCTTCACGCGGAAACATGACGAGACATCCGAATACCGCTGAGCTGGCCTTCTGCTTCGGGAATGGCCTGCGTCTCAGACAACTGACTCGTCTGTGATGACTTCACGGCCCGCATGGAACCAGGAGCGTGAGGAGACAGGGAGTCAAGTCAAAGGAGCTTGATACTAGGCCTTAACATTGGGCATTGTTGGGCTCGGCAGGGATGCACGTCGGACTCCCGATCTGTGTGGCTGGGGAGTGTAAAAGAATATACCCTTACGCATGTATATTGGGTGTCGGCGACTCTGTGCGTGTACTCGCATCTGTTTAGGTGGGTGGATGCACCAAGCGAGACACAAGCTGTAAGCTCGAGGCTCCAGGGTGTTCACCACTGCTCGTAATCCAGACGAAAAGTAGTCAAGAACGACCGACTTGTAGGCCTGATACTGGCTATCGTAACAACCATGTGTAGAGGGGATAATACACAGCCCATCCGTAGGCCTCAGATCTTTTGGTGAACTGTGTTCCCTGCTTGCTGAGCCTGATGATCACAACGGCCCGGTTTAGCGGCCGGGCCGGCCCGCTTTGGATTTCCATTCCAATATTTCGAGTCTTCGAATAGGGCCTGTTTGCTAAACCGTTAACGCCAAGGCCAATCGTTTTCAAGGGCTCAACATAATTCGCAACGTTTCTGAAAAGACCTTAATCGCGGGGTTTCTTCGGTAGAGCAGCGATGGTCAGTTGCAAAGATACAGCCGGATGGTATCTGATCACCATGCAGGTTGAATAAGGACAGAACAGTACAGGACGGAGCTTCGACAGGCCATTACGACGCTGAATATGGAATTTGACCGTAGAATCATAGTTTAAGGCAAGGTAACTCTATGACTCTGAACCGCCCAATGAGCAGCGAGCCTGGATAGCCACAACCAGATCTGGCGAGTTTGAGTTTGAACCAGTCACCTGGGTTGCTGCAAATCATGTGTCTGAAAAGCGCTGCATGGAGCCCCTTCACAAGTGACGGGGAGGAAGCGCGTCCGATCGTACCTGGAGCCAATTGGAAAAAAAAGTGATCTCACAAGCCCACAAGAAGCTACGGTACATGTCGGCATTTCGCAAGGCTCGATACCGATTTCGACCCGGAGCATTTCGCATTGTCCAATGTGCAAATATGCGGTACGAGATAGTTTCTGGCACATCATATCGGTTCTCTGACTTTGTGTCATCTGGACTGTCTGCATTCCGGCAGTGTCTTTGATCGAAAGAGCAGCTTAGAGGGGATGTCGATGGCTAGCGTTGTAGCCATGTGGGGAGAGAATTGACAAGCAGGGGGGCTAGGGAGAAAAGAAAAACTCAGGAACTTGACCCTGAGCGATGAAAATGCCTAGGTAAATCTAGCCTAAGCTTAGGGGGCTCTTTGCTCAGTTTATTTTGACACCCTGTATTAAGGTCCGGTGTTTTCTTGTCTCCTGAGGGAGGGGGGGCAGTCAGGGATCAGTGGTTTCGGGTGGGTCTTCCTGTACGGCAGACATGTTTCCATTGTCGCCGCATAGATGCCCATAGAAAGCAATGATTGGCCCCAAGCAGGATCTAAACCATCCATCCCAGGGAGCTAAGATCTTGTAAGGGCACAAGATACAAATGACAGATGCTTGCCATGCCATGTTACCTTAGGCTTTCAATGATTGCAATGAGGCTGAGGCTGAATGACCATGGGAAGTCGCACGATGATTTCGATAGGGAAGGCGCAAATCGAGCAGGTCCCTTCATCAATGTCCGTAATGTGGTTGTTCTCGAAGACAAAAATAAGGGTGTGGGCTGAGGTCTTGGCTTGTTCCACAACCCTAAGACAGCGTCGCGGCAGTGTAGTGACAATCTATAGACAACGATTCTTTTGAACATCATCTTGATAAGGCTCTCGACAAGCTCGCAAAGGTGCATAATTGCGGAATGGCTAGAGAGAGCCAAGTGTAGTATCCATAGGAGGAAACGAGCGCGCAAAACGCGACAATCCCTATTCAGGGCACGATAAAGGCGATGTCCGAGACATCATGCGGCAATGAATTGGGTCTGAGTCTGCGATTCAGCGCATTGTGATTCGACGGACGCAATTGACACGCCTACTGTAGGTACGCCTGTTTAACGATACTGGGGTCTAAAAGTGAAGCCCCTGCTCCTCTCTCTCTGTCAGGGTCTAGAATTCGGTCGCAGACTCAGGTGGGTTTGTAAACACGTCACGACGCCGAGGAAGCGCGCGGGTGTGAGGGTAGGATTGATGAGCACCATTGACATAGTGATGATGGTTTTCTTTTCTTTTTTTCCTTTTCCTCTCTCTTCCCCCAAAAGTTGCCTGGTTCGACAATCGTGTGAAATGACTTGTGCAGTCCCACGCAGGCGAGGTCTGGATTGCATGTAAAACACTTGATGCTTTGCGGTAAGAGGGAGAAATACGGTGCCACGTGCATAATTACATCAGCTTGAGCTGAAGGAAGTGCAGGTAGCGAGAGCTGCAGGTTGCATGAACATTGGACGTTCATCCCGCACGAACTGAGTAAGGGGATATCTCGTTAATCTTGGCCAGCTCATCGCTATTGATAGGTGGGAGCTGTTCGAGGCGGAGGAAATGTGCCGCAACCACAACAGAGACTCGGATCGACGCATGGCGCGGATTAGGGTCAGGTTCCGGGGCCGGACTTCAATCGTTCATCAAAGAAGGTGGATGGAGTAGATCTTTCGGGTGGCTGTGATGAGCATATGCATGCGAATGCGGATATGTGATGTGATGTGATACGTATGATGTGCTGTATGCGGGTGTAAATAAGTGGGTTCCACCAGCCGGTGTGCCTGCGGTAGCTTGCAGGTGGATAACTCGACATTGTGTTTTGTTATTGTTGTTGTCGGGCGGATGGTGGTATTAACGTTGGGCCGTAGTGTTGTCCTTTTTTCCCTTCGTCTTCTGAAAATGAGAGCGGTGAAGATAAGACATAGGCCAATAAGGCAGGCCAAGTTGGTCCCGAAAGTGGCCAGGTGGGAACGCACGAGAGGAGGAGGCAGCAGGTACTCACGATCCATGAAGGTACCTTAAGTAAGTACGGAGAGGGAAAGGGAAGCAAGAATGGACAAAAAGGAACATTGCCAGTAGCTACTGCTAGGCTACAGGTTAGGCAAATCAATCCCAACAGACTCATCAATGACTTGAATATGTAGATTGTACTCCGTACATGGTAAGTATCCTTAAGCAAAGGGTATCTGATAAGTTGAGCCTGTTTATGTGTATAATTGTGCAGTTTGAGTTCATCCTATCTCATCAAATTAAGTGCTTGTCTCCTCATGTGTTTTGTGGGTGATTTTAGATATATGGTTCTTGAAAATTTTTGACGATTGGCTTCCAACTATTTATGGTATTATCACGGGCTGCAATAGTACTTACCTGAGTGACACTGCTTACAAAGCCTTGGTACAGCCTTGACTATTTACCTTACCATTTACCTTGTTCTTTGCTAAGCTATACATGTATCTTGAGCAACTTGCAGTTATATTCAAGTTGCAGCCCTGCAACTGTTCTGTCTTCTAACGAGAGTTTGTGAAGAGGCTGACCAATAGAGGGTTGTCATCACCATGTCTTTTATTAGGCTCCCGCCATTAGTGAGTGTAGTTCGATAACGCTTGCGCTTAACCTTCATGCAAACTAACCCAATACGTCCTTCACTCTCCACTTTGATGGACTTCCCCTCAACTCCAAGTTTCATGTCGAACTTTATGTTGTCTCACGACCCAAATACTCACATCATCTAATTATCTTACCTTCTTTAAGTGACAGCTGCATACCTACTATCCGCGGTATAGCGCAATAATTATTGTAAGTTGGGCGCAGTACTATCAGGGCGTATAGCTTGAGGCTCACCTACCGGCTGAACTACCTATTCACCTCTCCTAGCGCCCTACGCGTCATCAGTCAATACTTTAGCCTCAGCATTGAAACCGTCGCCCTCGACGGACAGAGTCGCTCCAACACATCGAGCCACTCCATCTCGGGTGGTTGATAACTTCGACGACAACAAAGTCTCGCTGGCCCCGCCGCAATTTCCACCTGAATTGCTGTTTCCTTTCTCTATATTGTGGTTACAACCGACTGACCAGACCGGCCGTATCAGCGACCGCACTTCTTACGCGCCGTGTGTATCCCTCGTCGTGTATTGCCTCATCGCCACTCTGTATTATCCACCGGGTTCTCCGTATCCTTCTTGTTTGTGCGGAAGTCCACCACCCACCACATTGTCCGTCGGAATCACGCGCAGCAACACTGCTAGGTCTCTGGAGCCTCAGCCTAGCTGTACATGTGACGATCACTCGACACTTGCTTGACACCTATGTTCTCTCGCCTCTTGGTTGCGTTCTGCCGTCTTGCCGGACCTTTGCGGACTTCGGGCCTGCTGGATTGACGCATTATACCAATACCCCCATCCTCACACCCTTTCGCAGTACCTTTTGTTGCAAATAGCGCCGAGGGTAAATTACTTAGATCGTCATGAAGCCTGTTGCCACATCGCCTGAACAGCTCACCTCACAGGTACATCGGCTGTCGTTCGCTTCACCCTGCCTCGAGAACGCTGGCTGTTTAGCTCCGGGCGAGGATGTCAACAGATCCTACCCTGCGATGTTCGTGACCACTGATGCCCGATCTGCAGCCAGCCCAATCGCCCCCAGCATCCCGCAAGAGGTAGCCTGCCTGACCTTTGCGGCTGGTGACGTTTGCCCAGGCCCATCGCTTAGGACAAGCGCTGTCGGCTGTATCAGGCTGCAAAGTGCCCTCCTTTCGCCCTCCCTCGAGGACCTGCCAAACGAGGTTTTGTTTCACATTATGGGTTTCCTGGACGTCAACGACCTTCTGTCAACGTCGAGAGTAAGTATCGACTACCTACCGTTAGCAAGAATAAAATCTACTTTCCCATTGACATACCGGAATCATTCATGAGACCTTGAATTGGTCCCGACAGCCCGAGACCTTGGGAACACAGACTGATACAGATTTAGACGAGCCATCTCCTTCGCGATATTTCCCAAGCCCCTATTTTACACCATTATCGGCTTCAGCGAGCCCGAATTAACCTCCCATCACGCCTATCGTCACCGTCTCGTCCAACACTGGCTGATCTCATTGCTCGTTCAATCTTCATGACAAATACTTCCATAGTTTCTCGAAAGTTAGCCCGATCCTTGGTGTCAATCAGGTTGTCTCGCCGCTTGGCAGCCAGACCCTCAGCCGCAGCTCTGGTTGAGCGTTCTGTTTTACCCAAAGAGTGCGTGCCTGGTATGACGTCAGTGCATGTGGCACCAGCAATTGTTGCCAAGAAGAAGGCAATTGAGAAAGAGAGAGTTAAGGACGGGTTGCGACAGTGGATCGCATCAAGATGGAAGCGTGAAGTCAGAGAGCGCCAAGATAGCGTAAGAAGATGGGAGGAGAGCCGCGGCATAGGACGCGTGTGGCGCCTCCGCAGGTTTTGGGAAAGAGTTAGTCGTGGCGAGGAGCGAGACAGTGCTTGGTAAGTCAGTGATATCAACTTCTATGAGGTGAATCGTTGTAAGGCTGCGTGTGCAATCATACATGAAGGACCACTATAGTTCGGTTCTGTATTGGTCACAGTTCTGGCAGGGAGACGTCAGCGGTAGTAGTGACTTTCGTCCTGTCGGCAGGATTACTTGTATGATACATTATGTACGATGTGGTGATGTTACAAAATCGACGAACTCCGTTATCAGTACTGGGCCATGTGGGCGATCGGCGAGCCCTCATGAGTGGTATCTTTCTATCATGCAGGGTTATGCACAAAGTCCCTTTGCTCAGGCAGTGCGAAACCTGAAACCATCCCAATCATCATCTTCTTCGTCGTTGTCCTCATCGTCATCCTCAACCTTCTCTTCAATAGCTGGCGTGTCCAGATTCTCTTTGCCCAAGCCTGTAGGTTTTTCAGTGCCGTTTTGTTGGCTGAAGCTTTCACCACGTTTCCGCAGGGCTTCCCTCTTGTCCTTTAACCGCTTCACGCGAGCTTCGAGCTCTTCCATTTCTTCAAACTCCTCTTCAAGCGCACGGGTTGCTTCCTCCTTTTCGTCTTCGAGATCGACATCAGCTTGAGCGCGTCGCTTCTCGGCCTCCTCCTCCTTCTGGGCATCGGCGGCGGCAGCTTCCTCTGCCGTCATGGCTGGGGCTGATATAGTCGCGTCTTCATCGTATGTGGCTGTTGTAGCAGCAATGTCGGCCTCGAAGGCTGCCCATTCTGCTTCATCAACCGCTATTGCTGCGGCAGATGTAAGGCGCTCGCCTGTAGTCAGACTACTGGCTTGGCGTGAGGGGAGCGATGCAGTTGCAGATTGTGAGGTCAGGTTATTAAGCTGACCTCCTGGGGTAGAAGCGGAAGAGCCATCTCGATGGGCTGGTGTTGCTGGTCTCGATGGGATTTGGATCTCAACTCCTTGTGACGGTGTAGCCGACGTCCTCCTAGTCAACCGAGGTGGTGTCAAAGTCTGATCCTTATTATCTCCATCTCCATCTCCATCTCTATCCACTCCATTGGCCTTATTTCGTTTCCGCCTGCCATCGTCCATTTCGACATCTCCGTCTTTATCGTCGATAGCCTCCTCGTTATCGTCGTGTCTCCGTTTTTGCGAAGTCTGTTGTTGTGGAGCTCGAGCGTTGGACGATGTCGCTGTTTGAGCTTTTATTAAACGAGTTTTGTGCGCTTCTCCTCGGACATGTGAGTCCCATAACGATTCGGTCTTGATGTGCTCGTGGCAGAGGGTGCATAGAAGTTTGCCCGCATCAGAATAGGCGGCATATGGGTGTTCGATACGGCGAGCGGCGCGCTGTTGCCGCAAAAGAGAGCGTACGTCGGGCATGGGAGTAGATGAAGATGAAGAGCTGTGATTCGTGACGTAGAAGGAGGGTGGTAGCTGAAGAATACCACAGGTAGATAGAGCAAGGTGTTGAAGTATATGAGCTGGTTATAATTCGCGATTCCAATTGGGCTCAGGAGATCAAGAGAAGCTGCCTCGTAAGAAAGAGGACTAGGAGAAAAGACGAAGATCGGAAAAGAAAGGAAAGAAAGGTATAGTGCTATGACGTTGGATGGTAGAGATTCAAGGGCGTCAAAGGATAGCAAAGAGGTGTAAGGTGAGCAACCGCCGACGATTAACCGGCGCAAACCGATCTTCACCTGATTTCAGTGAGAGGGTCTACCTTTATCTAATCTTGTCATTGACTGTTGGCGGTATCATCTTCGACGGTCACACGGCACGACGCGGCACAACCCTAAGTGATATTTACCTTCTCAAATCCATTGAGACTTGCTGCATTAATACATACCTAAATAGGTAGCCAAGTTCCCAAAAGCTTTGACCGCAGTTGCATCTACGTGGATTCCAACCATCCCACCAGAGTCTCACCCCCCCACCAGGAAACGTCCACTTCAAGGGACCGCATACCATCCTTGTCTTGTTCTGTCTTTTGAGTCGCCTTCTTGACGCGGCGTCTTATTTTCTACTCATACAACTGCCTATGATATTGCTTTATTAGGGGATCCTTCTGCAAGAGCTGAACGATGGCCGAACAACAGCAAGAGGGCCATTCGCTCTCATCCATGTTCCCCAATCCGCCGCCCTTTTGGCAAGACTTTACAACAGATAAGATTTCTCGGATTCAAGAACTAAGGACTTCATACATCGCGGAGCATGGTGGCGATCCTTTGACAGTCCGCGTGCCTGGTATTCCCGAAGATCTCGTCAATCTGCAACCTCCGGCTGAGCCAGCCGATGGACGCTGGCGTGTATTTGGCGATCAGTACATGGTAGGTTAAGCGATCGCGATTATTCTTACAAGATGGCTGGCTAAGTGAGGATGTAGCTGGACGACAAGCTTCCAACTCTCGAAGACCAGGGGATTACCAATCTTCCCTCATCATCACAGCCCGAGTCCAAGGATGCTAAGCGCTTTGATCGCGCCTTTGAGCTCAAACGGCTTGCTAAATCGCTTCTATTAAACTTTCTCGAGCTCTCTGGGACATTATCGCATAATCCATCGCACGCCGAAGCAAAAGTGCAAGACTTGCGCACACTCTTCATCAACTTTCACCACATCCTCAATGAGTACCGGCCACATCAAGCACGCGAATCAGTCATTGCGCTCATGCAAGAGCACCTAGACCGCACACGGGCTGAGACCATGGCCATAAGGATACAGGTGGACAAGGCACGCCGCGTACTCGATGGCTTGGGCAGCCTAAGCGTACCCGATGTGCCCAAGGCTTTAGGACAGAACACCGAGGAGGAAGATTTGGATGCGTTGGCGAAACAAAGAGAAGCAGACGTGTGGGCTGCCACAGATGCCTTATTTACTTGAGGGGGGGTATTGGAACAAGCATCAGATATTGCCCACAACGTCACATTATTATCAAGGGAGTTGCAAAGATCAACTTCCCGACAAACGAGACAGCCTTCCCACGTTGGGCAGCCATTTCTCTCATCATGTTCTCAGAAATTAGTCCCGAAGGATGATCGCAACTAGAGTTTTGGAGCGAGGCGAATCTCATCGCAAAACCTTATATAATGGACATTTGGAGAGTTTACAAGAAGCAGGATTAACATCAAGATCGAGATGTTTGCGATATGGAGCGAACCTCAACATATATGTGCATACAAGTGCACATGCATCAAGCCAACTTCGGGTTATTAAAAGGCGGTCATAAACTTCGTCTGAGTCGTCGATTCAATATACACTCTTCGGCTGCGCTATGTTTCCCAGCAGCATCGCAACGCAACGCACAAGGGACTATAAAAGCTCAGTTCTCAAATAACAAACCCCCAACATTGCTGCGTCGCAACGCACATCGTTATTCGAACCCCCTTTACAGGATGGTGCAGGGGATACAGCAGCATTCGTAGTCGCCACACTCGATACACTTGGTTTTGGTGCCCGTGGCCTCGGAGGGCTTGATGATGGACTCGGCGATCGAAGTGGCAGCGCTGCCGGGACCGTTGCGGTCGTAGAGACATTTGGAGGAACCGCAAGCCATTTTGGAAGATGTTTGGAATTGAAACAGGAGAGCTTAGGACGATCTGCAGTTTAGCTGGGTTAGCGACCGTTCATCTTGGACTTTGATAAGTTGATGCGTGGGAATAGAGAAGAAGAAGAAGAGTATATTTAGGATGACTTACCGATGCGATGACGAGGCCAGTGAGATTTAGGGGTTTGTATAGAAGAATGAAGTTCCAGGTTTCAAACTGCAGCACGAGTTGGAATTGAATTTCAAGCTTGGGCGGAAGCTTGGACCATGCCGACCTATTTTGGGCTACAGCTGTAACATGATTGCGTCACCAATTGGGCCAAAGTGTGGGAGTGTGGGGGTGGATTGTGCTTTCTGGAGACGAACTCTGAGGTCGTCTATCAAGATGGCCAGAACTAATGCCATGGCATATCAAGCTGGGTTGCCCGAAGAAGCACTGAATGAATGTGCAGTCAAAGTAATAGTTAATAAACAATAAGGTCTCTCAGAGTTAGAGATACCCAGTAGTATATCATGACTGATAGGAAAATCAGAAGTTTCACCTCAAGGACTGGGATCAAATAACTATGCAGGCGAGTACATTTTCTTATCACTGGCTAAGAGTCCATGCTAATGTTGGTGTAAATTCAGCTTGGATGGGCACCAACTTAGGAGAGCGATGGTCCAATTATTGTCTCCTGAGAGAACTTGGTTGGAACGAACGTCATAGATCTATACGATACCAGAACTCAAACTGGCCATGCGGAGTTTGAAGTCTAGAGCATGGCCTGCCTGTGAGAAGTCCAAGTCTATTTTCTAAATAGGTATGCACATTCTTCTTCGGTCACTAAATGACTTCGACAGCCAACACTCCTTACGTACGATCCAAGTCAAGCATCAGGTGCCCTCCTTAATCTCGCATAATTAAGCACGCTGAACCATGGCCTCACGGTCAGGACCGGTGCCGATGTACTTGATCTGCTAAACTTTAGCAATTGCGGTGCAGGTTAGTGTGCGTGTTTGCTTACCTTGACTCCAACAAACTTCTCGATGTACTGCTGGTGGTCAGTGCCACTGTTCGTTATGCTAGCCCGGGGGGATATGCTCACCTCGATGTAATCGCGGGCTGCCCTAGGAAGGTCGTAGTAGGTCCTCGCGTTGGTGGTCGGCTTTTGCCAGCCTGGCATCTCGTGGTAAACCACCTCAGCTCGGTTCAGGATGTCAAGATCCGCAGGGTAAGAATCCAGTTCCTTTCCAAATGGTCAGTTTCCACAATCTATCATCATCACCTTGTTGGTATCACTGACCTCTCCATCGATCTTGTAGGCAATGGCGATCTTGATTGTTTCGAAGGTATCCAAAACGTCGAGCTGCAGAGTGTTAGAACGCTTTGACGCGTGCCATGGGCTTTTTCTACCTTTGTGAGATTCAGGCTGTCGTAGTAATTGATCGAGTTACTGTACTTGACCACAACAAGGTCTGTGTGTGCTTGTCAGCTGTGTTCCCTACTACTCAAGGTTTCGAGGTTGTATCTACCAAGCCTGGAAGCGGTCAGTAAGTTTGTCAGCAGCTCAGAGCCATCGTGACAACTCACCATCCACATCGGCGTCTGCGGCCAGTCGACGTTCCCTAGGTAAGTCTTGTCAGCGTAGAAGCTCGAAACCTCCAGGACGCTTGTGGCCTCACCCATTCGCGTCCAATCTCCTGGAGCTTGGTGCCAATCCTAAGTTAATCATTCAGCTTCAAAAGAACCCCAAGATGGTAATCAAGACGCACTCTTCCGTATCCTCGGTCTTAAAGGCCCCGGCCCCGACACGTGTGGTATCTGTTGCTATTCAGCAGTAGATTATGGCCATAGAGCAATTGACATACAGGCCTTGACCACCCCAACCGTCTCCGTGATATTCTTTGGGTTCAGGGCAAGTCCACCAATAATACCAGCAAGTGTGGTACTTGAGGAAGTGACGAACTGTAGTTGATCATGAATACCAGTGCAAACCAAAAGGTCAAGTTGGCGGAAACTTACTGGATAAGAACCATAATCAACATCTAGCATCAGTGCCTGTTCAATTGGGAACAAGTACAAGCGCCAGGTCCCAGAACCCCTTTCCTTCACAGGAGACTTGACTGATACTGATCTACCAGCGTGGCACGTGGCGCAGAGGTTTGACATGAAGCCATGGGCTCACAAGGCGCATTCCGCGCATGAAACCCTCATCAACTCCACTGGCCACGCTCGACAGCCAAGCAGACGAGTAGAAGTCAGGGCTCCGTATGACTCCCGAATTCTGCCGATGCGTGAACATATACACAGCTTGTTACAGCGGAGGCTCCTTGTTAGGCACCGCTAGCAAGGTGAATGCTCAAATGAGCAATATGTCCTGCCCCGGGCTAAGAATCTTGCGGGATTAGGAGAGAGGACTGTGAGACCACGGGCACGGTGCTCGTTCCGCCAATACGTCAGTACTACTCGTTTAGTCATAGGATGAGAACCTTACGTTTGCGCCTTCGATCACAATTTTCATGTTGCTCTCCTGTGCGGATTTCATAAAGGCCACACCGTCCACGACGTACTTACTGAGCGTTTGCCTGTACTCATCGAAACGAGCAAGCTCGGCCTCGATGTCATATTTGAGCAGTTCTCCGAAGCGCTTTTGAAAGCCATTGGCCAAGCGTCTTAACTTCTGCTCGAAAACTTCAGGGTTAAAGACATCGGTCATTTTGATGCCAGTTCGCTGGGGAAATTAGCACACAGCCCGTTCCAATATAATGATTATCTCTAACCGCTCTACTTGTCTGATAGCAGGGACCAATGCCTATGGTGCAAGTCAGACTTCGTTGCTTATATAGCGTTGCTGGAACGGCATTGACTGGGATTGTCCACGCCATTGAGATTTGGGAATGTTTGCGATGACGTGACAAAAGCAGAAAGTGATAGTCCATCATGGAGTCCTGGGGTGAGCATACCGCGTCTTGTTGTTCCGATAGCTGCGTCTAGTATAGACATTAGCTATTATTTCTCAAGGACAATATCAGAAACCATGGGACGAACCTCCAAGTTCCTCCTCCTCGAGACCATCCACTGCGATGTGCAGGTCCAAGAGAATATTGACCCTATCAGAAACAAGGATCCGATCATGTACCGCAGTCAGGTTCTTCTCAAGCTCCTTGAGCTCGCTAAAGAAACTTGGGCTAAAAGACAGAGTTAGTATTTTTTGGCATGTTCGGTCGAAAGCATGAGCCAGGCCAGACGTCAACAAGTTGCTGGTGTGGTAGTCGAGTTAGGAATGGAGGGCTATATGAAGGCTTACACATGGAAAACTACGCCCGAACCAATGAAGTTCATGCTGTGGTACTTGTCAACCTCGCTGTTGCCAGCTTGAACGACCAATATTCTCGACTAACCATCTTGGGTTGATCAGCCCAGAGGGCAAGAGGTGAAAGCTGCCTCTACGTTAGCAATTATCCAGTCCCTCCACGTGTGCTGGTTCTCACCTATACGAAACTCCGTTTACACTTGGCACGTATTAGCAACACAATGCATATCAATACATCGATCGATAGAAAGAGTTTGACTAACCGCACGAGGTGTCCAGCGTTATGTCCACCCTTGACGTTGATTAGCGGGTATTCGGTTCTGCTTGTATTGTGCTTACCGCGGCTCGGGCACAGAGCTGAGCCTCCTGACACTGTCCATCAACCAATTTGCCCTTCTGTAGTATGGTTAATGCCTGGGTGTCATCTGTTGTGTTAAGCTCTCCCTGAGTACTCACACCTTCGTCACCTGTGGAAGTTCTGGTCAGTATAATGGCATCGAACCGATATCGGCTGGATGCGGAGGAAGGACACATTCCAGGATAGGGAGAGAAACATACCCCATTGGGCTCCGAGAATGACAGTGATCGCCATGTTGTACAAAATCAAGTTTGACTGCCGTAGCTACTAATGCACGTGCCGTTGTAGTGTCTGGAGAGAAAGAATAAAGACGTGATCTGGAGGTTCAACAAGTGAATAGCCACGTGATTATGGCGGGGTGCTTGCACCATATCCCCTCCATCTCCATCGCGGTCAGGCACTGGCGGTCCCCAGCCAAAACAACTTGAACATAGGTAGTCCAGATGATAAGATTTGTCTGTGTAAGGCATTGTTGAGTCCTGCATTGTCTTTCATGTATGAGGGATCAACCATACTATGCCCTCGAGTTCGTAGCCAACTTAAGATGTCTACACTCTCCATACATATCTCGCACCAGATCTGACCAGACCGACCCCCATGGGCTTGATTTGAGGGATGCTTGACGTTACTGATATCTCTGCTATGAATGCTACGAACAGGAGTACGGCACGCTCTTGGGGCCGAGGGGGCTTGGTTCTATAGGTAGAACGTTAGAGAAGTATTGCTTTAAAAGCAAGTTTCATATGGAAAGAAATATACTAAGTCTCTAAGCTGGAAAAGGGCAAAGAGAAATGGTGAGCGTGAGCTACCAGGGCGTGTGAACGGCACCCGGGGAACGGTCTGGAACGGACGGGAGCGGAGGTGTCTCCACTTTTACCGAACCGTCATTACCGCCGACGTCGGCTTCCTATAACGTGGAGCAAGACATGGACCAAGCGGACGATTAAACATCTTTGTTTACTCATTTGTGATTAAGCTATTAACCATTACATTAGTATTTCGGTTCTTAGGAACTACGTAACATCAATTGTTTGATGCTACATTTACATCTTCAGGACTCGATTCAAAAACGGTACTGAGTGAAAATAAGTGACCTTTGATTTGAGAATATGGGAAACCTGTGTTGCAATTCAAAGATGTTCTACCAGTTTGAGATACTTCAGATATCACAAGCTCCACATGTTCTGTAGGATACCTGCATGTATGCAATTATCTAAAAACGGCTAAATATGACTCAGGGCTTTGAAACATTCACAATTGATTGGCAAATCAAGGATGAGTGTTAGAACACATAGATAGAGAAAGTCATGGTTACGGTACAGGTATGGTAAGGTATATAAAAGAACACTAATCCGCGACTTCCGCTTCTCGAGAGTATCATAAAATCCAATAGCCCATCCCTAACCATACTCTGCGCAAGCATATACATGCCGCCTAGCCCATATGATGGGAAAAAACAAAACCGCCTTGTAGAAGCCTCCGTTGTTCAACTCCTGCACGCCCCTTGCTGGCATCATATATTCTTGTGTGTTACTCTTTTGTTCCATAACATCATCATGCAGCAGCTCCTCCCGTCTTTTCTGTGGCGCTCTCCTTCTCCAGAAGGTTACCAAGATGCTGCAGGTCGTCTCGAGCTTTCGGGTCACGCTCCAGAACCCTCCTAACGACTTCCCACTCCTTGCGGGCCATCTGGTACGCTTGAGGCAAGATGAACTGCACGGTTGGGGATGTTATCCACTGTCCCAGGAGCTCGTGTGCCATGGCCACGCCCGCCTGCTGAGCCTGGTGCCTTTGTGCTTCTGACATCTGTGCTGGCGCAGCTGCAGGTGCTGGTGTTGGAGCTTGTGGCGGCACTGGTGGCCGAGTGTACGGTGGTTGGGGAATTGGCACAGGAGTTGTTGATTGCCATTGGCCTGGTGATGATTGCTGAGGGAAGCCTCCTTGAAACCCTCCCTGAGGGGCCTGGGGGGTTGCGGGAGAAAATGCCGGGCCCGCGGACGCTGTTGAGTTGCTTCTCTGAGCATGCGCTGCAGGCACTGGTGTCCCCAGGGCTTTGACATCTTGTTGATTGGCTGTACCATCCTTCACATGTTTGAGCTGGTCAGGCTCGTTATGATAAACAAACACCGCAAGCAACATTGGTTCCGTCCGGACCTTGGGGATCTTGTTATCGACCAGGTTGAGCATAAACTCGGGATAGTTGTCTTCCCCTGCAGGAACTGGTACCAGATATGTATCTCGTACATTACCGATTGTCTTATCCCCAATTACGCCGTACCGCTTCTTGCTGATGAAGTAGTTAAGAAGATTGTGAAACTCAGTATGAGAAAAAGGCGAGACCGGTGAAACTGAAACGACAATGACATCGGTGCTTTTACTGTAACGAAGACTACATAAGTACTCGATAGCACTTTGTTCGGGGATTCGTCCAGCCACCGTCATCCTCTTAGGAATCAACTTAGACCACGGTCCAACTGAAGCGAAGTTGGCACCACCGATATATTTGGCTGTGGCTGGGAAGTCAGCAATCGAGCTCATAGCAAGAGAGCCCTGCCAGATGACATCGGGGTCCTGAGTCTCCTCCGTGGGCGAATAAGGAGGTGACTCGTTCTCATCTTGGAGCATGCGATCTACATCGGGATCCACGCCCGGTCCATTGGCTCCGGTTACCAGAGCCGAAGGCCGCCTATTCTGAGTTGCAGTGGGAGACTTGACGCTGGAGAACACTTCATTGATGTCGAATTCGGGATGACTTGGCGATCGCTGCTCATCGTCCTGCTGCTGTGGGTGTGAAGCCAGGTCCGCCTTGTCGCCTCCTGTAGGTTCCTTCTTAACGGCCTGAGGCTCTGGTCGACGAGGGGGTCCTGGTGGGAGGGGCACAGCAGAGTCGTTGACAAATGTTTCGTCGTCAACGACCTCTTCGCCCTTATGTGTTCGTCGAACGCGAGGCCCTGTCTCAGAAGTATAGAGGATGGACTGTTTCTCAGCCTTGGCTTTCATTTCGGCAGTCTGCTTCTTCATTTCCGACGAGGCAAGCTGCTCTGATGTCATAGTAGCCAGAGCTGCGGGGGATAGAGTCTTATGGACAAGTCCATGACACAACTCCGGATTGTTCTTCAGGTTGAAAGTCAGTGACTTGATTTGCTGGTTGTATTCTTTCTGTCCCTTGGTCACAGGGTAAGAATCATAAACAGCGCGCTCAATCTGGAGCGAGAAAGTTTCGGTCATAGACTCAACTGTGCTGCCCTCTTCCAGGTCCAGTTCGCCCTGCTTCTGCATCAATGTCAAAACATGGCCGATGGACTTGCTCATAGCTTTAGCGGGGCCAGTCCGAGGACCAGGCAGATCTGGTATCGACTTGGCGAGGTCATCAGGTGGTGTATAGGAGACAGGAACAGGAGTTGCACCGTTCTCTGATATGCGACGAACCTTGGCAGACTACACATTGTATTAGCTAAGCATTTAGGGAAAAGGGAGTATGTAAATCGCACCTTGCCATCGGCGTCATGAGACTCTTCGCGGGCTTTTCGCTTCCCTGTCTTTGTTTCTTTCTTATCTTTGGTTGCGTCCGGAACAGGCACAGGGGAAGACTTGGCTTTGGTCTTATCTTCCTCCTTGGTCTCGCTGTGACGTTTGCCTTTGCCTTTTCGTCCGCCACGCTTCTTCTTCTTGGACTCCTCCTCATGTGCTTTGCGCCGAGCTTCCCAAGGTTTCTCTCCCTTAGCTATGCCATCGAGGAGCTCCTTGTGATCGTCTGGCCTGCATTGCTCACACCAGTAATGCTCAGGGATCTCATCATCGAATGAGCTTACCCCAACACAAACGTTGTGCTGCCATGCGCCGCAGGTTTCGCAAGCGATCCAGGCTTCACCGGAATCTTCATCTTGTTCGGTGGCGCCGCATACACAGCGGATCAGTTCGTCTTCTTCCTCTTCCTCTTGCTCTTGCTCTTGCTGCTGTTCCTGTTCCTGTTCCTGTTCCTGTTCCTGCTCCTTGGCTTTCTTGGTCTTCTTAGTCTGTCGCTTTTTGGGCACGGCCGCAGGTTCAAGTTCGTCAAATGATTTGGTATGCTGACCTTTAGTGGCGCGTACCGATCGTCGAGGTTCCGCTTCGCCTGAAATGTTGCTGTTAGTTGGTGCTGCAGAATGCGTGGTGTCGCGGTGTCGGTCGCGCTTTGGGGGAGCTGTGTCTTGAACGAGCTGGGATTGCTTCGGGGACCTTGCGAGTCTTTGTCGCTTACCGGACATGATTAAGAACGTGCGAATGGCTTTGGTGTGGTGTTTTGGATGAAGCGACGCGTGCCGATGTTGAGCGGCGTTTGGTGGCGTGGCAGGTGTTGGGAGGGATTTCTACTGTTGCAACGAAGCGCAGGATGGTGTGCGCCCTTAGACAGGCATTGAGGTAATTACGTGGGAAATAATTGAGAGTCACGACTATGTCAAGAACAGATTCAGGTTCTTCCCAGCTGATCCACGCGCAGATGCTTGTCTTTCAAATCTCTAACCGTGTTGGCGCAAAGAGGTGCCCTCACTAGCACAGGCTCTCAGGTGGAATGTGGCCTGCGCCTAAAGGATAAGAGTATGTTTCGCTGTAATTCGAAAATGGTGAATGCGATAAAAGTAGTAATGTCTTGAGGCGACCTCACGATCTGCGTGAGAGGTGCGCGACGGTTTTGCGATAGTGGAGATCCAGTATCAGTAGAATGCGATAGGTCGCGTGCCGTGGTTGGAATGACGCGCGCAGTTGAGAATCAATGTTCAGGGGAGTATTTTAGGATGTCCCGTGAAATAAATTCAAGCAGCTGTAGTCTCTCGGAGCTGGTTGGGGAGGATGGTGCTGGTGAAATGATGATGTAGAGGAGAAGAGTCACGATCCCGAAACTGGAGGGGGAGGGAGCTTATTGCGGAGGTAGAAAAACTAGTAGCTTTCGCCCGGTCGCCCATGCCCTGTAGCTGAATTGTGGTGGCAGGTGGCAGGAACTAACCAAGTCAGGAACCCACGTTAGGTTGTGACAATGCGATTGCTTTGCGTGACAATAGAGAGCAAGTATTTGATACCTGATTGTGGCAGTATGTTTGCCTGATTAACAAGCCATTAGGTAGGTACCTACTAGGTTAGGTAGTACCTAGGTCTTTCTACCACCTACAGGTATTTTCCAGTGACTGACTGTATGGGAATAATAAGGTATAGGATTAGTCATGATGCAGGTCAGCCTTGCAGCTTAGGGTCTAAGTCGATTGGCTCGACTTTACCCCCCATTCTACAACCTGAGGCAACATTCTTCAGCCTTGGTGTCAAGCAGCTCACCAGCAGAAAGCTAACGCGGCGCGGCGGCCTAGAGCTCCGTTACAGGTAACGACGTAAACGAATCCACAGCCTCAACACCATCACCATCACAACGGCTCTCTGTTACTTTCGACCTGCTTTTTAGTTGCTTCAGAGAGGCTAACCGTATTCTTCATCTCTCTTATCTCGTAATCACAACGAATCCATCATGTCTCGCCGTTACGATTCCCGAGTACGTTGGCCCTTGAAGCTCTCCCACCAAGCTAACCGGCTTCTATAGACAACCATCTTCTCACCAGAGGGCCGTCTGTACCAGGTCGAATATGCTCTAGAAGCCATCTCACACGCAGGTACAGCCATTGGCATCCTAGCAAAGGATGGTATCGTTTTAGCTGCCGAGCGAAAGGTCACCTCGAAGCTGTTGGAGCAAGACACCTCCGCCGAGAAGCTCTACATCTTGAATGAGTGCGCAAACCTTCCATTGTGTACCTGCTAGGCTGAAGGTTGTTTATTGACAATATTTTCGTTTAGTAACATGATTTGCGCCGTCGCTGGCATGACCGCCGATGCCAACATCCTTATTAACTACGCCCGACAAGCCGCTCAGCGATACCTCCTCACTTACAACGAAGACATTCCTTGCGAACAGCTTGTGCGTCGACTTTGCGATCTTAAGCAGGGATACACCCAACACGGTGGTCTACGACCCTTCGGTGTGTCTTTCATCTACGCCGGTTGGGATCCTCGTCGACAATTCCAGCTCTATCTCAGCAACCCCTCTGGCAACTACGGTGGCTGGAAGGCTACAAGTGCGGGTGCCAACAACGCAAGCGCACAGAGTCTCCTCAAGCAGGATTACAAGGAAGACTGCACTCTGAAGGAGGCTTGCGGCATGGCGGTCAAGGTTCTCAGCAAGACGATGGATTCTACCAAGCTGAGCAGCGAGAAGAGTACGTCGTGTCTATGAATATCTACCAGAACTCCCGCTAACATCACTCCCAGTTGAATTCGCGACAGTAGGACAGACCGAGGACGGCAAGATCTACCACCGCCTCTGGAGTGCTGACGAAATTACGGCGTTGTTGAAGGAGCATGACCTGGCGAAGAACGAGGAGACAGAGGAAAAGTAAGCAACAAGGCTATAGATTCTTGATAGATGGGGAGAGGAATGTGGGGCCACTCTTATCTGCCCCTGTACAATAATATCATGAAATGACCACAAAACGAGACTTATCCAACTCCTGGCTTGACCAAGTCTAAAAGTGCTGTTGAACACATGATGCTTCGGTGAAAGAGTACTGCAATGCAGGCAAAGCCAGAGCATCTCGGGCAAGCATGCAAACTATTCCTAGTCCCCAATATCAGCGTCGCGAACCTCTCAAGTTTTCCATCTCGAATCCTACATCTGTCCCTCTTGCTGCCTCCTCATCATCCGTGATTCGTTGCCATCCCGGCTGAGTATCAACTCCTGGTCGTGGATAAGGCTCGTCGCATTTCGTACTCGAGAGGCGAGGAAAGTGCCGTCTGTAGCTCCAATACGCAATGCTCATGCCCAGAGCTGAGCCTACACAGACATCGTAGACGTCGTGGCGATAATCCTCGCATCTCGATATAGCGACTAGACCAGCGCCGATGAGTGGCAGCAGACAGACCAACGCGCGGCTTAGATCACGACCGCCAGCCGAGTAACGAAACACGTGAAGTTGGCCGGCGAGGAAGAGGCTGAGAAAACCAAGACCAGCGAATGAGAAGGATGAGTGGCCAGAAGGGAATGACCGCCAGCCCTCTTGCAGTATGTGGCCATCTTCTGCCGTGCAGACATCAATGGTAACAAGGGTGTTGGCCTTCGTGCCGATTGCGGGCTTGCAACGGTCTAGCAGATCAGGACGAGGCCTGCCAACAGCGTTCTTGATGATGTCAGTGATGAAGGATGTGAGTACAATAGAGATAAGGAACGAGAGGTAAGTGACTTCATGCTTGGCCGCTGATGACCTTGCGATTATGTTGTAAGCGATTAAAACTCCCAGCGGTATGAAAAGGGCGTATACGAAGTTCATAACTGGTAGTCTTTGTTAAGTCCACTCACAGAAGCTGAGGTTGATGTTTGAGACATACAGACAGGGACACGCTCGTGGACCGCAAAGGGATACGAGATCTGCAGATCGTTTATGAAGAACATGCGATGAAATGGGTTGACGAAGAGGACCGTCTGTAAACCTGTCAACCATTGTTCTGAGTTCCCATTGACGATATAGTACAGACCAAGATCCAGCCTGTTAAGAGGAACAGGAAGCCGACATAATCAGGCGCGTGAGTTGTCTGTTGTATGTCATGAGTATAACACCAAATAGGTAACGATTTACGAGTCACTATACCTTCCAATATCTCCTCAAAAATGAGATTGGCCCGCCGGATGAGCTATAGCTATGAGCTGGAGCCATGATTGATGACGATGGTGGAAATCAGGTTTCACGGGCGGAGGCGTCGGAACATAGGTAGGCAGACTGCAGTGTCGCAACAATTGGAAATGCAGGTTTTTTTATCGGCAAACGAGAGGGCGTTTGTATTTGTTACCGAGTCATGTTAAAGAGACGCGGCTCATCAGTTCGGTGCTGTTAAGGAGACGTAACAGGCTCTTGCTGTGGTTGGACATGTTGCCAAATGCGGGAATGAGGGCCCCCTGATATTCCGCTGGTTTTCTGGGGCCATACAGTCAGTACCTACCAGGTATCAATGAGAGAATGCAGATGACAAGTCACTGATGTACACCAACAGTATGCTGCCAACGTTTATTATTAGTTCTTAGGAGGACTAAGAGTCAGGACTAAATGGTTACAATGAATTGTCAAACTTTTCAAACCCAACCTCAGCATGAACACCGTTGTTTTGTCTAGGTACTCATTGCAAGAGATACCCTCGACGCCGTAGCACTCTACACGCAGAAACGGTGTTGAGGGACATAACAGACCAATATCTACCCATTTTGGTATCCAACACAACAATGCCAACCAATGTTTTAAACATGGATTTTCATCTCCAACGTTGAAGTGAAGAGAGGTTGATATACTGATCTCAGATGGAGTTGCCCAGTTACAGGGTAGGTAAGGTCAAATCACCATCCACTATTTCTTAGGCCCAAGCTCTTTCGGATTTCTTCTGTGACGGCTGACGATCAGGAAACTTCGTTGCTATCCATCGGCCATAACAACTTTTCAACAAGACAACTCCTACCGATGAAATATCGACAATCGGAAACCTAGAGCATCTGCCTGCGCGAACCTATTGCTTCCGAAGCACCATCTCAGGAATAGCTTCTGAATGTACAACCTGATGTCATAGTTTGCGACGCGACGAAGCGAGATGCTCAAATCGACACACACACCATCGGCAGCCGCTTTGGCACCGCTCCCGCCAGGATGGAGCGAGCACACTGCACCGACTGGACATACATACTATTACAACGCTGAAACAAAAGAATCAACATACAAGCGTCCAGGAGCCCAGCCGCCTCCACAGCCAGCGCAACCACCAGCTCCCGCATATCCTGGTTATGGCTCAATACCATACTTAGCCGATCCCAACGTTGCTAATGCTTATATGGCACAATTCAATCAAGATAATGATGGGCAAAGGTATAATAATAGTTCACGAGGTGGGCATGGAGGAGGTCGTGGAGGCTTCGAAGGTCGACCGCGTCCACAGCCTGTTGATAAGCCGAGGAAAAAGGAGCCGATCCCAGGTTGTGAACCATGGATTCTCGTATATACTAAGTACTCGAGGCGCTTCGTATACAACCCTATTAAGAATGCCAGCTACTGGCGCATACCGGAGAAGTTGATGCCAGCCATTTTGGAGCTTGACAAGGCCCGGCTGCGACAGAAAGCAACAGGAGAGAGCCAAGGAAAGGAGAACAAACAAGATGAAAAGCAACCAGAGCAAGCAATACCGCAAAAGAAGGACGACGCCCCAGTGGCAGGGTTGGACGACGATAGCGAATATGAAGAGGTCGAGGTGACGGATGACGAAGGGGATGATGAAGGCGATGGAGAACATCCCTCCAAACGGCAACGGACTGCAGATCCTGGTGCAGACGAAGACTTCCCCATGGAATTCACAGAAGCTGATTTTGCAGCTCAATTGCAGGCCATGGGAGACGATTACGGCCTTGAACCAGGCGACTACGACGACGGAAACGCTGAAGAATGGCCTGAAGGTGCCGAGGGAGTGCCTCTATCCGTAGACGACGCGAAATACCTGTTTAAGGATCTCTTGAACGACTTCAACATCAACCCATACAGTCCGTGGGAGAAACTCCTGGAGGAAGGCAAAATCATTGATGACCTGCGATATACAGCACTCAGCACCACGAAAGCACGTCGTGATTGCTGGGACGAGTGGACGCGTGAGAAGATCGCGGAGTTGAAGGAGCAACGAGCCAGGCAGGAAAAGCGGGATCCTCGTATTGCTTACATGGCATTCCTGCAAGAAAAGGCGACGCCGAAGCTGTACTGGCCCGAATTCAAGAGAAAATACAAGAAAGAGGACGTCATGAAAGATCACAAGATCACCGACAAGGATCGTGAGAAGGCATACCGAGAACATATTGGTCGCCTCAAAATGCCCCAGTCCAAACTCAAGTCCGATCTTACTGCCCTGCTCAAGGCCCAGCCGGTGCACTTACTAAACAACAAGTCACTATCTACCGGCTTACCCGACCCGGTCCTCACCGACATTCGCTTCATATCCCTCGAGCCCAAGATCCGCGATCCTCTGATCGAGGCTTACGTGAGCAATCTGCCTCCCCCACCAGAGGACCTAGATGCAGCCAAGGACGACGAAGAGCAGCGAAAGCAGCGCGAGTCACGCGAGAAGCGTGAGAAGGCACTGGAGGAGAGAAACCGTGTGGTGGAGGAACAGAAAAAGAAGCGCGATCGAGAAGTGGCGGCTAGTAAAGCCCGATTGAGAGATGAAGAAAGGGAGTTGGAGATGGCCATGAAGGTAGGAAAGCAAGGATTGCAGAGCCAGCTGGCCAGCATGAAGGTTGCAGAAAAGGAACCATGATACCGGGGGAAAAAAGATCTTGTATCTGCATACACATCTATCTAGTATTCTAATTCTAGCGACTAACCGTGATCGGTTTGTGTCTCTATAGACAATCACAGCCCATACATGAAAGTCAACTTCTTGTCTGCGTATCGGCGGTCGTTGAGTCTCTCACTCTCGATCTCCTCTGGCGACATGGTGCTTACTATCGCCTGCTTGCGTTTGTTGACCGCTGCAAGCATGAATCGATAAGACAAATATCCGATCAAGGCAATGGCAAGGAAACCCAGCGTGACATAAAATGGAAATCTGTAATGGGGCTTATATCGCTGTCGGTACAACTGCGCCCCGATCACGCCTCCGAGGTTACCGAAACCATTGACGCCAAGCACAAGAGCTCGCTTGCCAGGCTCAGGCGTGTTGCCACTGAGCCATGCCATAGTGAGAGGAGCCGAAATGTATACACCAGATAGGAGCACACAAAGTGAAACGTACTGCCCAGTGCTTGAGGAGATTGTAACGGTAAGGATCAGGCCGATGATACCAATGACCAAGCCACCCAAGATGTGATATCCCCGTTCCTTGTAGTGATCCGAACTCAGAGCAAAGGCGTAGAGGCCAAGAGCACCACAGACGAAGGGCGGAACTGTCATCTAAATCGCTCGCAGTCAGACAGGCCCAGTTGTGGCTAAGATGAGGTAAAACATACCAGGTTGGCAAGGATAGACTCATAACCCAGCCCCTGAACAACAAGGGGCAGGAAAACCGAAAATGCACCGCTGGGGACACTTGCGCAAATGTTGAGTAGAAGGACAGTCCACAGCTTCCAGTCTTTCATCGTTTCCACGAAATCTTTCTTGCTCAAGCGATTCTCTTCGATACCATCTTCGCTGTACTCATGCTGTACGAAATCGGCGTTGTCTTGTTTCATGCGTTCAACAGCAAACTCTCGTTCATCTGGTCGAAGAAACCATGCAGAGCCAGGGCCTTTGGGTAGCCACAGCCAAGCAATGATGGCAAAGAAGCATGTCAGTGCTCCCTCGATGAGGAAGAGATATTGCCAGTTCTTGAGGCCACCACCACGGAGATGGAAAATGCCATATGCTTGAAGGAGTAAGTAACTAGCCTGCAGAATTGTTACAACCAGAACTCACAGATTGAGCCTGAGAAGGCTCCGGCGATGGCATACTGTCCGTAGAATAGAGCGAGTCTAACACAGAAGTCGTAACGAGGATAGAAGAATGACAGATATGCAACGGCTGTGGGGTAGAAGCCCGCTTCAAAGGCGCCAATGAGCAAACGTGTGGCGATGAGTGCCCCTAGTGCAAGGTCAGAAGAGAGTTGACTAGATGTGGGAGCGAGCGGAAGGGCTACAGACCACGTCCTTTGATGAAAGCTTGACCAATTGTCACTGCACCCCAGCCAAACTATAGAATGTGTCAGTAACTTCCCGCTCTTAGTCGTGGTACCATCTAATTACCATTAAAAAGGGGATCCAATGCTTAGCACCAATATAACGGCCAGCTGCGGCAGAGACGGGCTGCAAGACAACAAAAGTGACGAAGAATAGAGAGACCGCTTCATTCAAATCATCAGGCTCAGCCCCTATGTCTGTGGTAAAACCTGATAACAAGCTGTTAGAAACTGATTGAGCACGAACAAGGGGTAGAGGACTAGGAGTTATTGTTTACCTTGGGTTTCGGCATTACCAACATTGCCACGATCTAAACCATTAAAAAGATACAGAAGTGAAAGAAGCGGAAGCAACGCAAAATCGAGCTTCTGATTGAGGGCCCGACTTCTCTCTTTGTTCTGCTCGACTGAGTAGGCAGTGGGATGACTCGATGGAGTCTTGCTCGACTTGGTCGGCTGGAGGGCTTCCCGATCCGACATGACTGCTTCTGGTGCAGTTATAGATGTAAATATGTTTTTCTTTCTCCTGAAAGATGAGGAGACAGGCAAATTCCTTATGATATACTGTAGATATTACGAGCAGTGCACTGGCGTCGTTGCTGGGTTCATATAGGCACGCGTTTGGCAGGCAACTCTCGCTTGCACAGGTTTCCCAAACATACACACCTGGAGGCTCTTGATGATATCTCCGCATATATTCCTAAGGCCCAGGGATTAATTGGGGGTCGGACCAATGATTCGACTTCCAGCTGTTGTCCCAAGAATCTGGTAAGCGTGATCCATGTGTAGGCCCGATCCGGACGTCATTCTGTTTGTCACGGTCGTATATAAATCAAGGCTTGCTGTTGGCCTATCATGAAGTAAGAATCTGACAGCAGACCAGACGCTCGGGATTGAGGCTGACAGGAAGTGCCTCGAATAGGCAGATGCTCAGCGCCACTACTGTAACCTCGATCAAGGTTGCCTGAGCGTCGGGACACAAACTGACCGCATCTTTAGCTCGTAGAAAGCACGTTAAACGTGGTGGATGGCTGTATTGGGGTCGAAAAGTAGCGGGAATCGAGCTAAGGAGGCCCATCTTGACTCATTACCAAGGAGCGGGTACTCATAGAACGAATCGACAAGTGCCTCCACAATTACGCGCAAACCAGGGAAGTAATTCCAAGTTTGCCGCGATGAGCAAATCATGTTGCTGATGATCAAGTTCGTTAAGTCGTGGGCTGTGTCGTTAGGGCTGTAAGGCTGACATATACCCCAGAATCCAGGATCCTTCGCGCTGCTTACTGAGAACGTGTTGTTCCACACTTGGCGTTATGTCGATACGCCTTGATTGCAACAAGGGCTTATGGGTGGCTTGAATGAACGTTCTAGAATAACGCCTCGAGCAAAAGGGGCTACAATATTCTCATGTCGAACGTTGGTCCCTCTGGTGAGCTGAAGTAAAGTTTCCAATGTCTGAAACAGGCACTTCAAGTGAGTGGCAAGATGCACATCCGCTATCCCATTGATGGCGATTGAGGAACCTCCCCAATAACAGATACACCGGGCAGGAGGGCTTGCATGAGGAATCAAAACCTCCAACTGGGCAGACGATGTAAGACAACCCCCCACAGCTATACTGATTCAGTCATAATTCGATACTGTGATCCTGAGCCTCCGTCAGACGTTCCAGGGCACCCAGAGGCACCAAGATGCCATATGCTAATGCTATTGGTTGTGTCGTGAAAAAGGTAATGTAACTCTCCAGATTGTCGGGGTTAAGGACCTTGCTACTGATCGTCTCACTCGGATTTTGGCATCAGAGATTAGTAAAATATTGGTCAGCCTTTTTCTCGACTTCCTGGGCATAGTTCGATATTCCCGCACGACCGGTGACGCCGTCCTCAGTGATGTAGTGATCGATCAAATCGGGTGACACCCACTCGAAGTACACGTTTTTGACAGTGACCAGAGAGTGGGGAACCTCCCTCACAGCTGAGCTGAGGTCTCCCCAAGCTTGCATAACCTCGCATGAATCGTTTTTCTCCTGACCTGGCGGTGCAAAAGGGAGTACTTTCTCTTTCTCTGACAAAACGACAATCTTGGCTTTTAGAGACACGTACTTGGCTGTCAGAACAGCAGGCAGAGAACCGATTTTGTTGCTAACCGCGGCTGTTTTGTCGATCAGGTCCGCTCCGATGAGCACAATATCTATGTCCTTCGCTGCGATGCCAACACTTGCGTCAGTGTGGATTATCAAGCGGCTCCTAGCCTTGGAATTGTTGGCACATGAAGCAATTGACTGTGCCATCTTGACACCTTCGAAGAGTGGTCGGGATTCGAGCACATGAACCTCCACAGGTCGCGAAGTATTTCCCATAACGTGAGTGATGGCCGAGGTGATAGTTGAGCTAGAGGAGAGGGTAAGGATCTTGAGTGGTCCGCCTCCCGACAGATGCTGCTCTATGAAAGTCTGGAACATCGCGCCAGTTCTTGAAGTGGTATTCTGTCGGTCGCGGGCGTAATCCCCCAAGGCTCTGATGATATTATCGATCGAGCTCTTATCTAGTGGGCCGCGGGGTGGTATTCCATTCTGAACTATGTCCAAAGCTAATAGAACAACATTCAAGATAGACGCGCCCATACTTTCTCGCCCGTTCTTCCACAGGTGCCATCCCGCAAACCTGATGTTGTTCCACCACTGAACTTGGTCAGTGAAATCGACTTTCTTCATAACATCGATATAGGTATCGAGGGCTTTGGTAGCTAGCTGGCGCGCTCCGCTTTCGTGATCTTCCTGCAGAGCGACTAAGCCCCGGCTAAGCGTGTTGCCTGCCTCTTGGCCCAAATCAACGTTGAACCATACCCTTCTAAGACTCTCTAGGATGCGCGGAACACCTCCAAAGTCATCGCAGTCGTTGATTGCGTCTGGATCGAACCATTCGTACCCCTCATGCTCCCAGTCAATTTTGATGCCAGCCTCACCGCGGCCACCGTCGCTCTCGGATTTGAGAAGGAACCCGAAAGGGTTGACAGTCCACTCTCTCCCAATAGACTCATCAACGAACGAGAATGGTTTGCCCTTCCGAAAAAGGCGTAAAGAGTCATGCGTAAGAGTTGTTTCCTCAGCAAGTTCCCTCCAGGCAGTGGCAATAGGATCCGCGTCAGTGTCATCTACACTTCCAGAAATGCCTGCATATTTGTGCCTTACCTAGTATGTAAGCACGGGTTCACTGATGAGGTAATACACTTTGCTTACTGATATGTGTTTACGTGACCGCTCCGGCGGAAGAGAGCGACCTGGGGTTTCTTGGCCTCACCGTCAGCGGGGAATCTGAAGATGAAGCTCGTCGCGACGTCTTTGTGCTTGAGAGGTGCCATTCGTGACGAAAGACTGCAGATCTTGGACGGTCAAAGATGACAACGCGAGATCAAGTGCATGCCGTGGGCCGGTTGGGAAGCGAAAAGATGAGACTTTGGGATGCCGAGTAGGATTTTCGTGGGTGAGACAATTGGTACCTTACCTACGCCTGGGAACCCAAGGGAGGAAGGAAGATTGCGAATACCTTACCTCACCACATGCTTCATCACATGACTGTCACACGTCACTCTCAATTACATCAAGGCAGAATGGAAGCGACAGTCATGAATTAAGTTACCAGGAATATCCTTGTCTCTCTTATTTCCATGTTTGAATCCGATCGTGTCCCGCTTGGGCCGATAGTTCGTTTCGCCATTTACCATTAGAGGACATTTAATTGTCCGTCATCAACACTAAAGTTATCGTAACTGCATATCCTACATTCAAATGCCGCTTGACAGTCTCTCAAATATCCAATAAAATTAAAACCTTAAAAGCATCAACTTTTGTTCCGTAATAAGAACCCAATGTCAGTCGCCAACTTTTATTGCTCACGGGGCGCCCAACTCCAACTCAAATGAGATACCCATTGTTGGATTGCCAATCGACATCAATCCACGAAACCAACTCATTATATAGTATGTGCCCTTGATCAACAAGGATAGGTTGCTGAAGTGCCTCTGATGCCAGCTTGTCTGACCATTGCTGTCCCATGTCAACATGTGTTCGATTTGCGATAGGATCGTAGGTTGTCGTAGTCTGTGTCATGTTGACGGAACGTGTCGCAGTGCTCATGTCAACAGGGATAGGGAGACGCTGCACAAGAACGCGAAGATCCCGAAGTACCGTGGCACAGTCCCGACCGTAGTTGCTACCAACTCGACTCTCATCCTCGAACCTCCCAATCACAAAGTCGAGGTCAAGTGAACGAGCCTTTTCACTCCGAGAAGACGGGCACAGATCCTCTACCAGCTGCTGTAACATCAGTACTATGGCAGCGTTGAAAATGAAGTGAAGACCGGCTTGGAGCAGCTTTCGAGGATGATTGACAAGTAGGATCTGTCGAGCGAGCTGAATATTGTGTTCTGCTGATGCTATGCATCGCTTCAGTAGAGGGAGTTGTGGATGTGAACTCAAGGAACACTGCCGCGATACCAGCTTTTCCGCGAATGATTTTTTAACCAAGGCGAAGAAAACAGGGCGGATAGTCAAGATTATTAACTAAAGGACATGTTAGCCTAGCCCCAAAAGACATTGGGAAATGGAGAAATTGCCTGGTTGTAGTGCATGTGCAGCAAGCAAGTGGCTGGATCGTCGCTCAACCCGTTACTTGCGAGTTGCACCGTAGGTGGAAGTTTCAGACACCACTCATCGAGCATACTGATCTCCCCTTCGAGGCTCCTCACAGGTCTTGCGGCGTCTTCTGACGGGGAAATGCGATATGTATTACACACAATATGGCATGATATCCGAGAAAGCTCGACATGAGCTTTGAGACCATCTGCTGGAGGCATAGCCCTATCGAATGGAGTCAGCCAGAGCGAAGGGTCATATAGGAGGGCATACCTACGGAGCATCGCAAGGAAGGGGTAACCGAATTGCGTCGTCCATGATGGTCGGGGGTCTCCCCATGAGACAGCTTAAGTAGCGATCCAGTACATACAGCGTCCAGAACACGCGTTTGCCACTCTCGTCAAGCCAGCCCCTATGTGCGCCGTGCATGATGCTGATATGCATAGCGTTGCTCACGCAGATATATGCGGCATCACGGCGGTTCATCTCTATCAGGTAGAACCCCATCAATGTCAGCACCGATACTTCGTTGGGCGTAAAGCGTGTAATGTCAAGCGGGTTCCCTAGGAGCATACGGGCCCGGCTGAAGTAGTTCTCGCTGAGATGAGGGTCTATAGAGATATCCTGAGGCGGCATGATCATAGCTTGAGATACCACAGCAAATGCAGTCTGGTAGAAAGCCAAATGACGGCACTTGGCGAGACGCAAGGTTGCCGAGTCTCGTTCCACGGAGGGGATTGTTGGCGTTGAAGAGAGATCCCCCCACCAGTAGATTCCTCCACTTGGCCATTGACAGTTACCATCTTGGATAAAATAACGAAGCTCGGATAACATTGAGTCCATCTCTGGGGGTGCAGGAAACCATGTCGGGTCAACATCTCGATCATGCAAAGGTCGCGAGTCGTAGGTCTGGTAACGACCAAGACTTGACAAAAATGCGCTTCCGTCAGAACCTGGACGCAGATTTTGATATGCAAGAGGCAGAACTGTAGTCATGAATTCCTTCAAGTAGTCGAGGAAAGTTGCGCCACTCGTCTCACCCAGGAAACGAGCATAGCCGTCAGGGTCATGCAACAGGCGACCCTCAGTTGAGACCAAGTTCTCTTCGTCGTCCTGCCGATTTTGGGGCGTTGCCCCGGGATGTGATAGCTGGATAGAATGTGTTCGAGACAGTCCATAGCTGGGTTCCTGTATTCGAGTATCTGATAGCTGAGCCTGAAGATGAAGATGAGGCGGTTGTTGTTGGAATTGTCGATGTATACTGGGATACTGGAGCTGGGGAAGCTCAGGCGGCACTCGCCCGATATGCGCTATTGCATCTATCGTTGGCGTTGTCTGTGCCGCTAGGCTAACGGCTGATGATCCAATGTCATGGTTAGAGGCGGTCCAACCAAGCAAATCCGAAAGTTCTTGGCGGCTTGCAGAGTCCGGGACGGCGTTTGATACAGCTGCTGGGACAGTGTCTCGAAGAACCCGTTCATAGAGATCGACCTTGTGTTTCAAATCCTCGAGCTCTGAGCGCGTGATGCTCACCTTCTCAACAGGCAGAGGATATATGCAGTCGCGTGAAGAGGATTGACATTGGCGACACGGGTGCTCACCAGAGCATCTGACTCTTCTCACATTGCAAGCGTTGCACCTTTTCAGCGAGACGTGTGTTAGATAAAGACGTGAGCTGCTTTCATGATGATATGATTTAAGTCAGTGACTTGAGGGGCAAACCTCAGTCAAGCTTGACGTCTGCCGAAACGCAGGAATAATTGAGTATAATTGAAGTGAAATTGATACATCGATAGATGGTACATAAAAGAAGATGGACACAAACAAACCCATTGCAGAACATATCGATTGAATAGCTACAGTAGTGTGGTACTGTAGACGGGTAGACACATGGAAACTAATCAACTTACGCTGTAGCGACACGCTTGCGATGCTCGGGAGCAACCTTGTGCCGGCGGGGATTGACAGGAAGCCGTCGCGGATTATGGGAGGCAGAGAGGGAAGCCCGAGGTCGAGCCGATTGTGGTCCAGTTGCATTTGTAGTTGCAGTTGGGCCAGAGTCGTCGGGCTGCTTCATGGCTTAGTCGTTCGTGAGTTTCCGTTTCCAAGAGGAGAACACTCGTCGTTTACTCCCAGAGACTGAGAACCAGTCAGCCCCTGCCTGCTAAGAACCTACCAAGCAAGTGCTAGGATAGTACAGTACCACTTTAGGGGTCGCCGCTCAGAAAAGATTGCATTGGATGTTGATGTCCCCCACCCGAAAGGATTCTCATAATGTTCAACCGTTGGTGCGGAAATTTGGGAGGGAAGCCGGAATCAGTCAATCAATTATGGAGATTTCATATCGCCAAAAATATATCACCTCGACCTGGATCGCCTCGCTTGCGGCACGGTTCGTTGAACCCTGCAGACTATGTATTTCGACTGTTGCGCTCCGCTCTGCTCTGCTCTGCTCCGCCCTGCCTACGGCAATGGCCCGAGCAACAAGGCCTGCACAGACTCGAACTCTGATTTTAAAGTTCGTTCCATTCACGGCGGCTTTTCCCTGCAAAGAAAGACACTCTCAGACCTGTTGGTTGGCATGCCCGCTGCGCGTGTGTGTGTCCGATGTATTATCAACGTGCATGCTGACACATGGTTGATCTCTGTTTGAACAGCTCCAACGCTAAGCCGAGGTATTACTTCTTAACCTGCATGGAATAAGACAGAACAATGTCGCTTGACAAGGGCTTGCAACCTTGTCAGCTTCATCTCGAGACTCGACCGTTGATTGCTTACACAAGCAAAACTCTTTACCTCCTGCACAGAACTCAATAGGGGAACTCATTGAGTGTCAGTAGCAGTGATGTTGTTGGGCTGTGCCCTCGACGCATTCCTACCATTCATTTATGCGTGCTAAAAAACGACGACCCTTGTTGTGAAAGATCTTGGCATATATTCTTTGCAGTTTCTTTACATTACTAGTCTGTCTTGCATCTGTGGGCAACCATAGGACGTCGTAGACCAGAAGGGAAGAGAATCTGTTTCTCAGCAAGTGGGTGTGTAGCCAGATGCTGGGATGACCGGCCCGCCTCTGCATGGCATCTCGACAGCGCGAAACTCTTACAACGGTCTTTCCGAAATATGAAATAATGACTCAACATCAGCGAGTCAATTTGTCAATCTCAAGTGAAAGCATGGGGGGCCTCGGAGCATGTTGTAAGAGGCCCGTTCAAGCACAACCATCCAATGTCATGCGCTTCCATACAGTCCTGATAGCTCTGCCTAAAAGATGACATCGCCGGCCGGGCAATTCCCATCGTTATTGCCAATTGCAGAGGCTCACTCCGTTTGGTGTAGCGGAGATACTACGTTTAACGGTCAATAACAACACTTGGTGCAGTGCGGGCCAAGACTTATGAAGTCATCCCGAGTACTGAATCTCACAGCAACTAGCCCACGAGGGAGTATCACTGGAAATCAGAAACACAAAACGGGCAGTCGATAGACTGGCGTTCGTGGAATGGGCGACATGCAGCTTGATGCCGACTTATATCAGGCCGTGTTAAGCCCATCATATTATGCGCAGTACCCCAAGAAGCGGCCCGTAACAGTGCATTGAAAATGTGGCAACTGGAATAAGCTTAAGGAGACATACCAAAATTGGAGAGCTGCGACCTCCTGTCAAGAACAGCCTCGATACCGAGATGTGACAATGGATGCATGGACACAGAGAATGGAAATTGGAGATTGTAAATATTTTTTCAATGTCGTGGTGGGGCTCTAACAAAATCTACAGAACACCAAAAGGAAAAACTGAAATCCAACTTTTGTCTCCTAATTCGCAGTATGTACTGAAACGATAATGGCGATAACAAATAACAAATAACATAGGATATAGTAAATAAATAAAAAATGACTTAAGCGGCAAGACTGCTCTTTTCAGTCCAGTCACCTATTTTCGCTGCCCTTGCAAACCCATTACAAACGTAGGTATCCGTTCATTCGTGCTGTCATAAACATTTATTGCTTGAAAATAGATTCAACAATCTCGCCTGAACGAGTGCCCAGGACGGACAGGAGGGTGTCGCTCAGCTAGAGACGAAGTTAGTGTCTGTCGAACATGATCAATTCACGGTGGATCACTTACCCCGTGAGTACCCTCGCAGCAGCCCTGCAGCCAGACGCCAGAGTCGTCGGCAACAGTGCCAGGGGAGAACTTGACTCTGTAATCCCTTCCAACGGCCAGCTTGCGCTCGCCATCTTGTGTCTCGACGTTCCAGCCATTGACACCCTTGGGGGACTCGTTGCGTCCCGACACGGTCTTGGGGAGCATTGTCCATGCGTCCTTGAGCATGTCGACGTGAGCGCTTCGCTTGTAACCGGTGGCAGCAACGATGAGATCAACTTCAAAAGTCTCCTGGTCGACAAAGCCATCGAGAGGGCCATCGTTCACGCGTTGGACCTTGATCTCGAGAGCGTCACCCTTGGTGTCGACGCTGGCAATCTCACGGCCAGCGAGAATTCTGTGAGGCCACTGTGTCTCATCGTCACTGATCTCACGCTTCTGGTCATACATCTTCTCGAAGAGGTGCTCAATGAGCTCCAGGCGAACAACACCGTAGTTGGTAGCGCGAGCCTCAGTCAAAAGAGTCTCACGGGCCTTGACAGATCGAGGCCACAGGTTGTCAATGTACTCGGGGTTGAAGATGGAGTTGACGCTGTCCGTCATCGTCAGCAGAGGTTCCGGGTGTTCCTATGATGGGCAACTGTGCACAACTTACAATGGAGAGTCATCACTGGGACGCAGGAACTCCTGGCGCATGATGAGGTATGTTTTGGAGTTCGGGTACAGGTTCTGGACGTTGTTGAAGATCTCGGCGGCACTCTGGCCGGCACCGATAACAGCAACACGGTAAGGAGCGTTCTGCTTAGCTAGGATCTGAGGGGCGTAGTTGGCGAATTGAGAAGAGTGCAGGACACGAGGGTGCTTAGCAGGGAGGCTCTTAGGGAGCGAAGGCTGGCCGCCAGCGGCAACAAGAACATGACGGCTGCGGAAAGATTGGACCTGGCCAGTCTTGCCATTGCGAGCCTGGACGGTAAAAGTCTTGACAGCATCGGCCTCCTTGCTCTCGGGGGAGATAGAGAGAACCTCGTTGCTGTAGCTCACAACGTGGTCAAACCAAGAAGAGCACCAGCGAAGGTAGTCCTCGTATTCAGTACGGGCAGGGAGGAAAGTGCTCAAGTTGGTGAAATCAACGAGACGACCCTGACGGTGGAGGTAGTTAAGGAAAGTAAACTCAGATCGGGGGTTGCGAAGAGTGGCCAGATCCTTGATGAAGGAGATTTGCATCTTGGCTCCAGGGAGCAGCATACCGGCGTGCCAAGCGAACTTGGTCTGCTTCTCCAGGAAAAGAACCTTGGGAGCTGCGCCATCAGGGCGAAGCTTCTTGCCCTCGGCGATGGCATCGTGAATAGCGACGGCTACAGCCAAAGATGCGGGGCCGAAGCCAGCGCAGATGAGATCAAACTCAGAATCCGCGGGAGCAGACTCGAGATAAGGAGATCTCTCCTTGTGGACTCGGGGTCCATGGCGAGCAGCAGGGGCAGCTCCGTTTCCATTGCTGTTTCCGTTGACATGACCGTTGTGGCCGTTAGTAGTACCGTTGGCGCCATTTGTGCCGTTGTGACCGTTGGTGGTACCGTTGGAGACTGGGGTCTCGAAGCCGTTGAATGAAACCTCGCTGTGGGGTGACATGATGACTGATTGCTGTTGAAGAGGGGTATAGGTCTAAACTTTTAATAGAGTCTTTAAATGTAGGCCAAGTTTTGTAGCACAAACTTTGTGTCTATGAGATTTGGCGTATTCAAAGTCGTGACGTGTGAGAAACCGGGAAGAGGTCCACCAAGTCAATGGGAGATTGTGAGGAATAGATCCGGTTTGCAGAAGCTCTTATTCCTTCTCGAGAATGAGGTGTTGCCCAATCTGGTCAATATGGTGCACAGATTGGAGAAATGATGCAGGTGAGCTTCATATAATGGAAAAAAGGTTGAATGAAGCTTCCAATGTCCGGATTGTCGTAGAGGCAAAAGTGGCACTATCAGGGTCTAACTCTGAATAGATATGTTGAAGAGCTTTAGGTAATACCACCGAGGCTTGGGAGAAGCTTCGTCAATGAAGATAGAAAGAACAGAAGAACGGAGTAGTTCCGAAAGACGGGGGAGATATGGCATTTTGTAGTTCGGACGGAGATGGGATCTACAAGCTATTTCCTCGGTCCCATATTGCGTGCCATATTCTTATTCGGAGTCAAACTAAGCTACAGACCCTCAAAAGAAGCAAGCAAGCAAGAAAGTACAGTAGAGTAGAGTACATACAAGCTCACGGCGAAGCTGCAGTCGAGCGAGGTACACTACATTACATGACGAGACGCCTGCTGGCGCCGGACACGCCTCATTAGGTACATGGAGGAGGCGGATACGAGTACAAGGAGGTTCTCCATGGCTAATACAACCTCGTCAAGCTCGTACGTACATACTTGGGGAGGTACATTTGCGATGGAGCCATGATACATAAAAACCATCCATGATGGAGACACTACTATACTGAGCCGGGAAGAGCACAGCTAGCTAGCCCACTGGAGACTGGGCTTTTGCTCCCAGTGCCGGTCATCCTGGGCTGGGCTGGGCTGGGCTGGGCCGAGCACGGCGGCCAAGCCAAGACGTGGAGCCGCGGTTACCAAGCAAGCAAAAAGCATAGCGAGCGGCAGAATGGAAGCCGGGTCAGGCCAGAAATTCAACAGAACGCGAATGAGAATGGTGACGGAATCCATTGCTGTTAACGTCAGTCAACGTGACTCTGGTTAGTAGGTAGTGAATGAGACCAGGACTAAGCCCAAGCCTAGGCCCTGTAGAGGGTGGGATCGGGAAATGGTGGGGGGTGGGCTAAATGCCCTGCTGTCGAGAAAGCACCAACCTTTTCGAGCTTTAGCTCGGAGGGGTCCTGTAAGCCATTTTGGGCTTTCTTAATTTTTTTTTTTTTTTTTTTTTTTTTTTCTTTATTTTCGTTTTCGTGAGTGTTTCAGTTTCTCTGTTGAAGCTTTGCCTCTGTTGGACTTCGTGAAGTGGGAGAGCGAGCATAGCACTCATATACCAAACCTGCGATATTCTCATCGTAACTCTCAAGACTCATGTTGACCCTCGATCAGCTGAAGCAGCGATCACCATGAGAGTGCTCCAAAGACATAGGCACAGCATGGTTACAGGATTGCCTCATGCAGACCCCGTCTGGGTTGGGTTCTAGTGGTTGTGTCAAAACTTCAAAGGCTCTGTCAGCCGCTGCAGGATGGGCGACACGATGCAATAGGACGACAGGCTAGGTCAGTCATCGGATTGCAAGGGATGGAAAATGGATGGAAAATGTCGCGCAGTCAATGGCTCTGCGGCCGAATCCTCCACGTCCATGGCCGCGGCGTGCCTCGTGGACCCTCCTCGTGGGACTTCATCAACGCCGTGAAGTTCCGTAGCGCATGAGTGAGCTTCGAGGCGCCACTGCCCACTCATCATCTCCGAGCAGTATCACACTGGCTTGCGGGTCTAAAGAGAACTCCCCAACTAGCCAACCCGTCGCAAGCCCCCAGCGTGGAGGGACCCTCCAGGGATGCGTGGCGGCGTGGGTTGAGTCCGGCACTCGAGGTTGAATGAGGAAACGATGAGCATCAAATGGGCAGAGGAAAATGCCATTAGCAAGGGTCGAAGCATGTTAACCGGATACCCATACTCGTGGGTGAAGCTCAAGCAAAGTTTGTTTTTAGTTTATTGACGAGCGATGATGATCAGTCTTGGAACCTTCCTATATGGACGAATGCTGTAAAAGCTTAGGCCTTTCGCGAATGGCGATCGATGTATGTTGACATCTTTAAATCGAGGCTGTGATATGTATGCCAAATTCCTCGGCTTGAGAGGTCCCCTAGTTCGACCTTATCCAGAGTCTGCGGACTCGAACTACTCTTTGACCCATGTTCTCCTCCAAACCTCCGACTTCTACAGTCTTCTACCCGGTGTTTTTCTTCAGCTTCATCTGTACAGGCGGGGTGTTTATGGCCACTTGCGTCTCAAGGCGGTGGCAGGAGGAAGTGGAGGTTCCTGAATTACGAGCAAACTAACCAAGGATCCCCAGTAAAGAAGCGTAAGTATGGACGAATATGATGCGACGTCGGCGATGATCTTTGGTAAAAGATCAGATAAGATAGACATGGCAAAACAGCGACCAAGCTTGGCGAACTCTGCAAAGGTTGACGCCGCTGAGCAAGGATCAGACGGCCTTACTACTGGAAATATGCTTGCCATCCCAGCTGGCGTCACAAAAGGTTGAAGCAGCCGCAGTTCAAAGTCCAGTCCGTTGCTTGCTAACTGGGCCGATGCAGACCCTTGAAGACGCTACGCATTTTTGTTCCGTGGGATCGAGGCATGGGTTCGAAACATCCAGTCTCGCCTGGGCCGATGACGGCTTTCTGCAGCCCCCATCGCCCAAGCTCTTTCACACCGTTCAGACACGACGTTAATCTCATGGGTTGGGGCAGAGAAAAACTTGACCAGCACAGGCACAGGAACGCACAGAGTGCGGCGAAGAACGGCTTTGGTTTGACGGCGTCCACGCCAGAAGAGCCGATCACTCGAGCCTCGCAATGTCGTTCGACGACAGGGAGGGGCAGTCCCGCAGAGAAGGTGGAAGGTGGATGGCAAAACGCTAATGATTGGAGTGTTGATGGGCGGCGAATACCTTGGGCTCCATTGTGGAGATGAGGGAATTATCTGATGATCTGATAAACCGGATCTGATAAGATCTAATTAGCCAGCTTACAGTAGCGTCGCGCACCAAGCTCGAGTTGACTGGTTACCGACCTCTGAGCGGCCCAGGGGTCTTTTAGCACCAGATGGCCCCTGGTGCTTGTGCTCGCAACCTAACCCCTGTAACAATTATGCTGTGTTTTTCTTCTTGGGGATAGGTACCGACCGAATGAGCGCCAGCAAGCGGAGAGCAATTGTGAATGGGAGAAAAATTTTCTTCTCTGGTGAACAGAAGCTTATCCCTGTTGGACCAAGGCACAAGCTTCTTGACCTATAAGCGCAAGCACTTGGCGTTGAACCTCCATCGATTGATGAGCTGTCTAGAGCTGCATTTGCCTAACAGGGTCTACACTTTTGGGGGATAATCGGCTAGCGGGTAATAATTTTGCAGAGGTCCATCGATTGACTGATTGATTAGATGCAAATGCGCCGGAGAAGGCTTCTCAGACCGATAACGGTGCTTTCCGATATAGTCCATACAGCTGGGATACGCCGGCATCGATGTTGCAATGACAGAAATCATGGAGAGCAGATATGCAGCCATGGGACGACACGACTCTGGGAATACCCGTAGTATGGCTCGATATGATCGGCAAAACCGTAAGATGATGCCAATTGCGGGTGACGATGTTGCTTTTTCTTCGACCTCTTGGACCCTTGTTTTCGTGATATGTTTCCGTGCTGTGATCTAGAACACCAAGCCAACGCTCCGGCAGTACCTGGTCTGACGGTTGGTTCGCACATCAAAGGATCTCGTACCCGTTTGCGATCCCGTGTCCGAGGGTCCAAGTAGTACCTACAGTAGCCTCCCTCATGTCGTCAAATTATCCCAGCAATCGTCAGTAGAAACCCATGCCATAACCAGACACCTTAAGCGCCTCTGTCACCATGCACGTGGGAGGCAAAGCTTCTTCATGAGAAAAAGCAGAAATTTTCGGGCAAAAGCACTATTCAGCACAGTAAGAGAAGCCGCTTTGCCTTGCCGAGATCAGACTATAGTGATACTATGACAATGCATACTCTAGCTGGAATTTGAACATGGGAATGAATGCACATGAAGCATACGAGGTTCGGTCAAATTCGAATGTTGACTTTGCACAATGAGCGTGTTGAGTTTGCAGGCTTGGTTGACACCATACCTCATCTTGGCCACCCCTGGACTTGGCCAGGAGCATTACACCTACGTCACAGCTGTTCGAAAAGTTTTTGCCGGCTGCCAATGTTTATTAGGGGGGCTTTTCAACTTCCAGGTGGTGATCAGGTAGTTTAAAAATCTTCCAATTGACGAAATATATCAATAGGACGTTCTTGACTTCCTGGATTACAATTTAAAAACACATATCAATTGGGCGGGCATGAGTACTGTTTTCTTGCAAGGTATCCGTAAATCCTGGAATAGACCGGAAGTTTTCGAAGCGAGCGGAGTTGACCGTGTAAGATTACTAGGTACATGGGAGGCCAGGGGAGAGTACATCATTTTCATTTACGTGTACATTAGATTATCTGATTAGATCCGGGATCAAAAGATCGGCGAGCTTTCAGCACTTAATACTTCATAAACGAAAGCAAGCTGTAGGTGTTGAGGCACTTGGAATTTCTCGATATGCAGTCACATAACAGAGAAAATAGAAACTACATCGTCTCATTCAGAATAAGAATATTTGAACACCAGAGCAGAATTGACGTTGAGATCTGATCTTTGAGAATCTTCATTCAGGGTAGCAAGCTCTGGCCTCCACTTGGATGAATGATGAATGCATTGACCAATTCGGACGAGCAGTAGTGGTTGGTCATAGCCCACACCCTCCCTTCCATTTCTCCACCTGCACCTTGCATCATCAAACGCCAGGGTCAGAAAATCCACCATCATCACCGCCGTCAGCTTCATCGGGCATCGCATCATCACCCTCAACATTGCCCATTTGCTTCATTAAAGCCGCAACGGGATCAATCACTCCGCCCGTGGCGATTCTGACTCGGCAGCAAGCCTGTCGTTCGTGCTGTGCTCTCGGAGGTAGCCGTCCACCTGCCTGTCACAATCACAGGCAACAATCTGGAAGGTGATATTAACCTGACGGGCCTGACATTTCTCCATAATCTCGGCTCGGTGTCCGCACTGCTCCTTTCCGCTTTATTCGTTTCAGCGTTGCTCTTCTCCCAGCCCAGTATCCCTTCGGGAATCCGAGCCTGCGCCGACCGAATATGCGTTTTCCCTCCAGTCGGTTTGGGGTTTGCCCTCATGGAGTGCCTCTTTTCCTGCTTCCTATTCCAACTTCGCTCACCTCTGCTTCGTCTGAGCCAGAGGCACAGCTGTTTCCACCTAGTTGTCCCGATCTTTAACCCGTCGCTTCCTCTTACCAGTTGTCACAGCATTTCTCTCATCCAATGCCCTGCGTGGCACATTCACGCTGTGTTGATGGTGTTATCAATTTCACCAACCCAGCATCCATCTCGTAGACAAGGTAAATGACATACATCGTTCTCTTAATCCCGATCAATGCACATGCCATGCCCCTCAAAACCCCTCTCGCTTGCTCTACTCCCCCTCTTACACCGGGAAACATCACTATCTCTGGAAACCTCCCGCGTTGACTAATATCGTTTCACCATCATGGTGTTTTGATCAATGTCATCCCACGCGTATAACCCTCTCCCGCCATTGCCCTTGGGTATTGGAAATGCCCTCCACTTACTGGCTTCGATCCTGCCTGATCTCATCACCCTGTGACTCAACCTGCATGAGTCTACTTCGTCACCATGGGGTTTACAAGATTCGTTGTGGGCGATAGCTTAGCGGAAGACGGATACCTGAACTAGCAAGCGTTCAAGTTCCCATGCCATTTATCCAGACGAGTCTATTCTATGACTTAGACAACGCGTCTAGACACTGGTTAGTAGGGTCGAAAGTCACTTGTCAAGTTGTGGCCCCCCTTTTATCGCGGGTCGACCCGTCGAGGATCCCTTGTCTGCGTAACCAAAAGCAACTCCGATATCGACCCTCAACCCTCAACCCGCATGCCGTCTTTCGGGTTGCTCTTGTCAGCCACAACCTCTACGTTATGCCTAGCTTCGAGAATTCCTCTAGTGCAGCGTCTCACATGCAGCAATTTGTTTTACCTTATAACCGCCATAAGCCTTCACGTAATCATTTGCTAGGCACCCTGGGACCGTTGAACCTTACATCGAGCCTCCTCAGGTGCCAAGAGAAATTAGCCTTTCCTTTTGGGGGCTGGCTTGCCGATCTGATTCGCAGTTATGATCAATCAAGTTACCCAATATGGATCAATGGATTTTGTAATCCATAATGCCCATGAGAACTGTCCCTTGGCAGGAGATTCATCGTCGCTTGAAGTTACATACAAGACTGTGCTCTTGTTGAACCAAGAGCTTAAGCAGGTCTATTGTTGGTGTTCAAGTGAATTTTGTCGTCACGATAACAATACCAAGTTCACATAAACCGAGTCGTGACGCAATCTATTCTGAGCGGCTGCTCGCTCCACTGCTCATTTGACGCCGAAACTCGGGCATCCTGTGAGACATCACGCCGTTTGAATAAAAGCACCACTATCCCACGCACATGCGCCATATCCTGGTGCGGGTTTGGCATAAGATCAACGAGGTTGTCTTGCTCCCCACGCCAGCCACGGCCAGAGGTCCACCATAGATGTGCCCAAAACGGCAACCCAGGTATCTCGGCTCACACCATTGCACTTCAACCCTGACTGCAACACATCATTCATCATGGGTCGTGGTTTCAATCTGCCTGGGGGCATGTCTTGCCAGCCCACCCTTTCAAATAATAGCTGTCTACTACCCACCCACCGACAACACTCACAGCCGGATCTTACTTGTCCCTGTCATCTTCATGAGCCGCTGAGTAATTACTCGACGCTGACAGGCTGGAATACAACTGCTTCCACACGCCCCCCTTGAACCAGGTGAACCACTTTGCACGACCGTCCACGCCTCGAGCTCGCCTTTGACGAATCATTGCGCCGCCGATTCTAATAAGGCATGCGTCCGTTTGCTTTGCCGTCGTTCCAATTCGCAGCTCCCGTGTTTTGGACCCCGGCTGGCGTGTACATCCTCCGAGACTTGGTTCCGCATGGTCGTGAAGCGATCAAAGCAGCCTGATGTTAGTCCACACAGTTTTAGCTAATAGCATGTTGGCCTGTAATTAATGCCCCAGGGGGAGGCTTTTGGCGGACCAGTGCGTTCCCTAAAAGGGCCATATCTTCTACTCCGAGTGCACACCTTCAACGTCACCGGTATTGTCGCCGGCTCTGATTGTTACCGGCGCCGTTTGCCCATCGAGACTACCCTCCTCATTATCACTATCTATTACCCTGATTGCTCGGCATCGCCGTTGTTCTGACTAACACACTCTCAGACCACCAAACCACCAGAGGTGTAACTGGAGCACTATGGACTTGACAGGACTGTCTATCCTTAATGCCCGGCCTTCCAGGCTGCCTGGACCAAACCTCCTACACCATCTGGTGAAGGGGTCGGGCCAAGACGTAGCCCTGGATTATATGAGCAACGGTCGGCAATCTACATTGACCTACAACGAGCTTCATGAAGCCGCAGCGTCCATTGCGACTCGCATAACAGCAGCATCAGGCAATGCCACTGGACAGTTTGTTGTTCCTGTGCTCATCCACCAATCCCCTCTTCTATACATTTCACTCTTGGCCATCTTAAAGTCCGGAGGGGCTTTCTGTCCTCTCAATATTGATGCGCCGCCTGAACGCGTAAAATTCATTCTTGACGATGTCGCAGCAACAGTGGTTTTGACCACGAAAGAACTGGCATCTGAAATACCCTACGATACCGGTGCAACTATAATCATCGTTGATGAGAATGAAGAATCTCAAAGCCCTTCTCGATCTCCAAGAGTCGAGTTCAAACATAGAGTCCCCCAGCCAGATGATCTAGCCTATGTTATGTATACATCAGGATCAACAGGAACTCCCAAAGGCGTGGGAATTTCGCACGATGCTGCAACGCAAGCTCTTATTGCCCACGATAGACATATTCCACCATTCTCCCGCTTTCTGCAGTTTGCAGCGCCGACATTTGATGTCTCGGTCTTTGAAATATTCTTCCCATTCTTTCGAGGTGCTACTCTGGTGAGTATTCGACGGGCTGAGATGTTAGACGACCTTCCTGGCATGCTACGCGCTATGAGAGTGGATGCCTGTGAACTCACACCAACAGTTGCTGGAAGCCTGTTGCGCCGAAGAAAAAATGCGCCAGACCTTAAGTTGCTTTTGACAATTGGAGAAATGCTCAACGCCCCAGTAGTTGAGGAATTTGGAGGGGACAATGAAAGACCGAGCATGCTCTGGGCAATGTATGGTCCAACTGAAGCCACAATCCACTGGTAAGATTCCTGACTACTTCTTAGTAAACATCTAACTCTAACAAAATGTTAGTACTCTTCAAACTGCATTCTCGTCTGATTCCTCCACGGGCAATATTGGCGTACCCCTTGATACAGTATCGTGCTTCATTATCGAGATTCCAGAGTCAGATAGCCACGAGTTTGAAATTAAAATTCTTCCCCAAGGAGAGGTTGGAGAGTTAGCTGTGGGTGGCTACCAGTTAGCTGCTGGCTACATCAATAGACGGGAGCAAACAAATTCAGTTTTCCTTGATTCACCGTTTGGGCGCATCTATCGTACGGGGGACAAAGCGCGTTTACTTCCAAATGGAAAACTTGAATGCTTCGGTCGATTATCAGATGGTCAAGTGAAGCTCAGGGGACAACGTTTGGAGTTGGGGGAAGTAGAGCAGGCCGTCCTTCGAACCTCAGGATGTCACAGCACTGTGGCAGCGATAGTACAATCTATCCTGATAGTGTTCTGTGCCGTCGACGAAGGAGTGACAGAATTTGCTATTTTGAAGCATTGCAAAGACTGGCTACCGCAGTACATGGTTCCTGGAGAAGTTGTCTTGATGACAGAATTTCCAAGATTACCCAGTGGCAAGGTTGATCGGAAGAGGCTTAAAGCAGAGTACGAACAACGCAAAGCTGACATGTCAGAGAGCATCTTGGACTCCGCGCCGGTCGACACAATGGAATCAGGGCTTCTGGCAGTTGTGTCTCAGAGTTTGAATTTCAAAGTCGATAAGTCGACCTCTCTCGCCTTGGTTGGAATGGATTCCCTCAAAGCAATCAAGTTAGCCTCTGCTCTTCGGGCTTCTGGGCTTGGAATAGACTCAACTGCTCTTATCACAATGAAAACTACGTCTGAAATTATTTCTGCTATCCGAAGGCAGCCGCAACGCGATATAGACAATTCCCAACAACCGTCAACAGATCTTTCATTGGATTTTGAGGATATTGTACGACAAGACGCCAACTTGGCTCAAATTCGTGGCTCAGTCGAGGACGTCATACCATGCACGCCTCTTCAAGCAGCTATGCTGGCCGAGACTGCACGGAACCCAACAACTTATTGCAACGAGCTTGAGCTTAGTATTCCACTAGGTTATGGCATCGATCGTATATCGGAGACCTTCAGAGAACTTTCACAGCAGAATGCAATTCTGCGTGCGGGGTTTGCAGCTGCAAAGGGCAACTTCGTTATGATTTTCCAGCGGGAACTCCGACCCGAACAGATCTGCGTTGTCGACCAGCTTCAGAAACAACTGTGCCTCTCCTCAACACAAGACTTCATATCTCCCTTGATACTCCAGATCCAGCGAAGTCCAGTAGAGGATAGGGTCCATGTTCTCTTGCAACTGCATCATTCTCTATATGATGGATGGTCCATGGACATTCTTCTTTCTGATTGGTCCAAACTACTCCTGCGACAACAAGTATCTCAGCATCCTTCATTCAAGGAAGTTGTCAGAATTTATCATGACATGCAAACAGGCGATGCCACCCGAGTATTCTGGACGGAACATCTCGCAGGATGGAAACGATCGCCATTGCCCAAGCTACACAGTAAGGTGATGTGCTCAAACCGAAGCCTATCAATCAGGAGGCGATTATCCCTGTCTCGAAGTAGGATTGATACAGGAATGCAGAGGCTTGGCTGCAGCCCTCAAGTGATATTCCAGGCCTCACTAGCTCTGCTGTGGTCAGGGATCACAGGAATACGTGATATCACGATTGGCTCAGTAACTTCCGGGAGGACGATTCCTTTAGCAGGCATTGAGCAAGTGATTGGGCCATGCATTGCCTCCCTCCCTGTTCGAGTCGATCTAGACAACGTATCAGTATGTCTCGACCTGCTCAATAGCATCCACTCAAGTAACAGAGGAATTATGCAACATTGTACACTTTCATTGTCAGAGCTCAAAAAGCTGGTCGCGTTACAGCCCGGCGAAACCATCTACGATGTGCTTTTCGTATACCAGCAATCTCTCGCCAGCTCGGAGCGGACGCAGAACGTTGTGAGAGAGACGAGTCATCTGGACCGACTAGAGACACCGATTGTGTTTGAAGTTGAGCCAAGAGAAGATGGATTTGAGCTCCAAGTTACATATCAAGAGGACTTCGTGCCACCAGAGACGGTAGAACATATGGTGAATCAGCTTGAGTTATTGGTTATCTCCATGCTGGAGAACCCTACCACCAAGGTCAAAACGACACTGAAGGAGATCAGCTGTAGCCCGTCCATTCACAACATCCGGCCTGCCATGCCGCAGAAAACCCCCGACTTAGCGCGACTTTTTGAAGAAGTTGTGCTTCAAAGTCCGGATTCGGATGCTCTATTCTTTGCTCATTCTTTAGACGGTGGCCACCAGACGAAATGGACATTCCAAGAGCTCAACGCAGTGGCAAATCGCATCGCGAGACATCTACATCGCAGCCGTGTCAGGGTTGGCGAAGTAGTGGCTATTGTGATGGAAAAGTCACCAACGTTGTACGCGTCGATCCTGGGCATCATCAAGTGTGGTTGTGGATATCTCCCCATTCTTCCTTCAACCCCTCGTGCTCGCATTAGTGAGATCCTACAGCAGGCCCATACTGAGCATTGCGTTGTCGATAACATGTCTCGTGACCAATGCCCATCTCTGTCCGAGCTTTCTACGATAACTGTTGATATCAACTCGCTCCATGACATATCCACGGACAATCTGGACGTTGGAGTTGACGGGACTCGACTAGCGTACGTGATTTACACGTCGGGCACGACAGGAGTCCCAAAGGGTGTTGCAATTCAGCAACATAGTATTGCGGCAAACATTGAGCATCTTGAGGCACTGTATCCCAAGTGTCTCAATTCACAGGGTCGTCTTCTGCAAGCATGCTCTCAAGCATTCGACGTGTCAGTATTCGAGATATTCTATACATGGTGCGCAGGGATGTGTTTATGTTCAGGGACAAATGACACAATCTTGGAAGACGTCGAGCGCTCAATACGCGAACTTGGTATCACCCACCTCAGCATGACACCAACAGTCGCCAACATTATTAACCCTACCAATGTCCCCGGCGTGGAGTTTCTTGTGACTGCTGGAGAACCCATGACACAGTCTGTCCATGAGAGATGGCAACGCCAGTTGTGGCAGGGATACGGACCATCGGAAACCACAAATATCTGCACAGTGAAGAAAATGACAGCAGATGACCATATTGAGCACTTAGGGCACGTGTTTCCTAATACCTCTGTTGTGGTACTCTCCCCAGAAAGTTCTGACGTAGTGCCCCTCAATTGGGTCGGCGAGTTCTGTTTTGGAGGTGCCCAGGTCGCTCAGGGTTACCTCAACATGCCAGAGCTCACATCCCAAAAGTTCATTCAACATCGCGAGTACGGAAGACTTTATAGATCTGGAGATATGGGTCGCATGCTTCCTGACGGTTCCCTGCTGATACTTGGTCGCATCGATGATCAGGTAAAACTAAGAGGCCAGCGAATTGAAGTTGGTGAGATCAACAGCACGGTAACCTCGAGCGGTCTGGCATCCTCAGCTACTACAGTATTGGTGCAGCGCGGAGAGACTTCCCCTCAGCAACTATCTCTCTTCTTCGTTCCGAATCATGACCCTTCTAGCTTTCATGTGTTGGAAATCAACAGCGAAACTCATCAGTCCCTGCTTGCACGCCTGAAATTGCGATTGCCAGGCTACATGGTCCCCACTTACCTCATCCCAATCTCATCAATACCCATGACTTCGAGTGGAAAGATAGATAAGCGCCGACTTCATGACTGCTTTCATAGCTTGGGTATGGACTACCTCGAAGAAGCCTCTAGAATGTCCCTGGACACTCAAGACGAGGGTGATTGGAGCGAGTCAGATTTGAAAATCGCAGATACCCTTGTCGAGTCTGCGAATGTATCCAGGAATGACTTCGGCAGATGGACACCCTTTGCTCTTCTCGGAATAGACTCTATATCTGCCATCGACCTAGCACGCAATCTCAGCTCAAAACTTGGTTCTCGAGTTGCCGTGTCTGAGATTCTTCGCAACCCGACAGTTGCACAGTTGGCGAGATATCTGGATGGAAAGAAATCACACCAAGAGGAAACCACAGTCGATAGTCTTGAAAGCCTTTTCCCCGCCACCTTCGTTGACTCAATGAAAAAAGAGTTTGCCAAAGAGGCAAAGGCTATTAGGGAGATCTTGCCATGTACTCCCCTACAGGAGGCGATGCTTTCTCGCGGCCAAAGGGGTTACTATAACAAGGTGCTCCTACGCCTGACAACTAGCTCTGGAGCCATGAGGTCATACTGGAAAACCATGTCGTATAGGCATGATATTCTTCGGACCTGCTTTGCGACGACGACAGATTCCCGACGTGCCATTGCTCAGATAGTACTTGAGAGCTGGGAAATACCGTGGAAGACGTTCGATGTGAGCGAATTGTCCTTCGATGGGGCGATTGAACAACATCTCAAGTCTCTCCCTGATCCAGTCGATTCCAGGACACCACCGATATCTCTAGCGCTACTGAGATACCGTGGATCTGAGTTTCTGTCATTTATCTGCCATCACGCACTCTACGACGGTGTGGCGATGGAACGACTTCTCAAGGAGGTAGAAGCATTGGCTGTTGGCGAGGAACTACCGCCGACAGTTCCCTACAGTCAATTTCTGAGACTGTCCACTCGCTTGCCCGATGATGCAGAACAATTTTGGCAACGGCACTTTGAGAACTACAAACCATCTGCAATCTTTCCCCAGACAACCACGAGTGAAGTTGACCAAAGCACCTGTACCACATCTATGGATATCCCTCTCAGCGATTTGCAGTTGCGTATTCGAGATCTCGGGTCAACCCTCCTTTCGGTTTGCCAGGCAAGCTGGGCCACTGTCCTTGCAGCCGCATACAGACGTACAGATGTGTGTTTTGGAAATGTTGTAAGCGGCCGTACTCTTGACCTCGATGGCCTTGAAAGACTCGTTGCACCCTGTTTCAATACGATCCCTGTGCGTGTTGACTTTCCAGAAGCATCAAGTAATTTTGATCTGGTCAAGCACCTTCAGAAGATGAACACAGAGCTTATTGCGTACCAATTTACTCCCCTGAGGCTTATCCAGCGTAGCATCAATCGCACTGGGAAGCATATATTTGACACGCTTCTACTGCTGCAAAAGCCATTACAGGACATTGATAAGAACGTCTGGACACTCGAAGGAGATTCTGGAGATATGGATATCCCACTGGTGTGCGAAATCGTCCCTTGCCCCGGGCTGAACTCACTAGTTGTCAATCTTCACAGGGACATGAGTATTGTCACTGAGGAAGTTGCCACGGCTATGGCTGATATATTCAAACTTACATTGCGAGCGATTCTGACAGCTCCTCATGCAAGTTTATTGAACAAGGAGGATGTTCCCGATACCCTCAGGACAATAATAGACCAACTCCAACCTCGAATCGAAAAGGACAACACAGCAGTAACACTTTCGAACAAAAAAGAAGAATGGAGCGAGCTTGAGTTACAAGTTAGACATGTCCTGGCCACCCTTTCAGGGGTGAGCGAGCAGCATATACAACGCCGCACAACCATTTTTCAGTTGGGCCTCGACAGCATCAACGCTGTGCAGGTGGCTTCTGTTCTCCGCCAGCGCGGTTTCGTTGTATCGGCCTCTGATGTGATTGAATGCCCAAGTTGCTCTAAGATAGCCGCAAAGCTATTAGAAAATTCCTCGAGAGCAGATGCTGGGTATGCATTGAAGTACGATCTTGACAGATTTTCGCGACAAGTCCTCACGGAGGTTGTTCATCAACTACCCAAATCAGTCAAAGTCGAGACAGTCCTACCATGCACGCCTGTCCAGTCTGCCATGCTAGCATCCTTCATTCAGTCTGGAGGTGACAACTACCTCAACGCAGTGAGGTATGTAGTGACGGAAGATGTCCAAGTAGCGAACATCGAAAGGGCTTGGCAGCTGCTTCAACAACGACATCCTATGCTGAGAACTGGCTTTGTCCCCGTGCAACATGCAGAATCCTCTTTTGCTATGGTGAGGTATGAAGTAGGATCAATAGAGACGAATATGAACCGCCTGCACTTGGCTGGAGACGGAGAGGCCGACCTCATCCAGATGAAGGCTGATGCCAGTAAATCGATGCTATCTTCGCTGCACCACCCCCCTTGGAGTCTAATTCTGGCTCAAAAATCGCAAACCAATACCATGAGCCTCATCATTCATCACGCTCTCTACGACGCTCCCGCACTTCACCTGATGCTTGATGAACTTTCACAGCTAGTCAAGGGCAATCAGCTACCCCGTCCTACGACAATCGAGCCTGCAGTATCAGCCATTCTGGGAATGGCACTGAATGAAAAATCCACAGAGAAGGAATTCTGGGAGGCCAAAGCTAGCAAGATTGTTGTTAACAAGTTTCCAATAATGACACCTTTACGGGTTGAAGAACGACAAGTGCTGGTTGACTCGATGGTTGGATCACTGTCATCCACAAAACTCAGGGCAGCGACTCGAGCCTCAAATGTCACAATCCAAGCGGCTATCCAAGCCGCTTGGACACGAGTACTGGCATCTTATTTGGGAGAGGACTCAGTTGTCTTTGGTGTCGCGTTGTCTGGAAGAACCATTGATGAGACCAAGGATGTCGCGTTCCCATGCCTCAACACAGTGCCTGTTGTGGCAAGAAATGTTCCATCCAATGCTGACCTGGTCAGCTACATGATGAGCTATAATCAGCACCTTCACAAATACCAATTCTCGCCGCTCAGTCAAGTGCAGAAATGGCTAGGTCACCCTGCAGGCCCCATATTTGACACTCTCATTGCGTACCAGAAGATGCCAGATCATAGCACTTCGTTTGTACCGTGGAAACTGGTCAATGAAGAAGCCAAAGTCGAGTATCCAGTCTCATTGGAGATTGAACCTACAGACGATGACCAAATTCGCTTAAGAACAACATACTACAGCGACATCCTTCCCCGTGAACAAGCACAGCTGTTGATGAAGCAGTTCGACGCTTCACTGACCCATATCGCCTGCAATGCTGCTGGTTTTGAGGACGAAGTGATGAGAAATTCTTTATCCCTGTATTCGATACTTCCTGCATCAGCTCCAGTACTTGACACCACTGTTCAGCTGTTGCACCAATTTGTCGAGAAGGGAGCAGTTTCTCATCCGGAAAAAATTGCTCTCGAGTTTGTATCTGAGTTCGAGGGAGATGTATGTGTCAAGCAACAATGGAACTATCGTCAGCTTGATCAGATGGGTGATAAAGTTGCCAAAATGCTCCAAAATACTGTCTCTCCGGGCGGCATTGTTGCTGTACACTTTGACAAATGCCCAGAGGCATATTTCTCAATCCTGGGCATTCTAAAAGCTGGATGCTCGTTTGTCGCACTGGATCCGTCTGCACCAAGGGCGAGAAAGGAGTTTATCATCAAAGATTCTAAAGCACCTTGCCTGCTCACAAGGTCCTCGAAGGATCTTGATTTCGAAGCAAAAACCACAGTCATGGAAATAGAGACTCAGGGTTTGAACGACGTGAGCGAAGAGCATGTCGTTTTATACCCCAATATCTCCCCGTCAGATACCTGTTATTGCCTCTATACATCTGGGACAACAGGAACGCCAAAGGGCTGTGAGATCACTCACGAGAATGCTGTTCAGGCAATGATGGCGTTCCAGCAACTCTTCAAGGGCCACTGGGATGAGGACTCACGTTGGCTTCAGTTCGCTGCTCTCCACTTTGACGTTTCTGTCCTCGAGCAGTATTGGAGCTGGTCTGTGGGAATGGCCGTCGTTGCTGCACCCAAAGACCTCATACTGGATGACTTGACAGCAGCCATCAATAGGCTTGGCATTACACACATTGACCTAACTCCAAGTCTTGCGCGGCTCACACATCCTGATGAAGTTCCCAGTCTCTGCCGTGGTGTGTTCATTACAGGCGGCGAACAGCTCAAACAGGAGATTCTTGATGTTTGGGGGCCGCGAGCCGTCATTTACAACGCATACGGCCCTACCGAGGCCACCATCGGTGTCACTATGTTCCAGCGTGTGCCCAAAAATGGCCGCCCTAGCAACATCGGAAAGCAGTTCCCCAATGTCGGTTCATTTGTGCTCAGACAAAACACTAATACGCCAGTCTTCCGCGGTGGCGTCGGAGAGCTTTGCGTGTCAGGGAAATTAGTGGGCAAGGGTTATCTCAACAGACCTGAACTTACAGCAGAGCGGTTCCCAACACTTGAGGAGTTCAACGAGAGAGTATACAGGACAGGTGATCTTGTCCGCGTGCTCCATGATGGGTGTTTTGACTTTCTCGGTCGGGCTGACGACCAAGTCAAGCTTCGCGGCCAGCGACTTGAAATTGCCGAGATCAATCATATCATCCGTACTGACGTTATCGACATTCACGACGCCGCAACTATTGTGACTCGCCATGGAAGCAGTGGAAAGGACGTTCTGGTAACATTCATCGTTGACCAGAAGTCTAAAAAAGGCCCCCTTGAGATTCTGACGGATCAGGAGGGCCTGGCTGCGCAAGCAAAAGAAGCCTGCCGTGCCAAACTTCCAGGGTACATGGTACCAACATATATCCTGTCACTTCCATACATCCCCCTTTCATCAAACAACAAGGCAGAAATCAAGAATCTGAAAAGACTTTTCAGCGAACTTGCACCAGAGAAGCTCTTGGAGCTTTCTCATGCCACAACAGCACCTGTTTCACAGGGGGCCCGGAAGATAGCTGCTCAATTACTTGAAAGTATTGCGCAGTTCAGCAACATGGACAAGCATGATCTGTCGTCATCGACAAGCATTTTTGACGTTGGCGTGGACTCAATCACGGCCCTCAGACTTTCCTCCCTCCTCAAATCCCGAGGCCTCAAAGCAGCATCCCCTGCTTTGCTGCTTAAAAACCCCATCATTGGCGATCTTGCCAACTCTTTGGCCAAGAAAACCTCAAATCGACAAGAAAAACTTGTGCAAGAGGTTAAGCAGTCTATCCAGGCATATGGCCATCGGCACCGTGGCATGGTCTGCCGCCTTCTTGATATCGAACCAGCTGAAGTCGAATATGTTGCCCCATGCTCGCCATTACAAGAAGGTATCATATCTCGGTCATTGACCAGCAGCGAGCCCGGCGCTTACTTTAACACTTTTGAGTTGAAGCTCCATGAGTCTACATCCATAAGCAAGTTGAAGAAGGCATGGGACGATTTGGTACTAACAGAGAGCATTCTGAGAACTGTCTTTGTACCCACCCCGAATGGCTTCTTGCAAGCTGCCGTGCGAAACTCTACCTTGGCCTGGGAAACCTACACTGTACAATCGGATGATCAGATTCCTGCATATTTTGCAGAGCGGAAGAAGTATTGGATCCAGCGGAACGAGTCCTGTATCACACAGCCTTTGCTACTCATTTATGTCGAGACACCGACATCTAGGCTGCTTACGGTTCATATTTTTCATGCACTTTATGATGGTAACAGTTTTGATCTCATGATGAAGCGGGTCGCAGCGAATTATTCAGGTGTTGACGCACCTGATGCTCCTCCATTTCTTGAAACTCTTAGTTATGGTCCTCTGGCAAAATATGATAATTGCAGAGGTTTCTGGGAGAAACAACTAGAAGGCTGGACTCCTGTTTCAATCAAGGCACATGGGAATGGTGAACCGGATGCTGTAGTCGTCGCTGAGCGGGAAATGTCGACTGCAAGTCTTGAGGCGATTCGTTCTTCTCAGAATGTCACGCTCCAGGCTGTTGTGATGGCGTTATGGACCTCTGTTCTGCAAAACTTCACCCAGCAGCAGCCTACCTTTGGTATCGTTGTATCTGGGCGAGCCATCGACCTCCCTGGGATCGAGAACACCATCGGCCCTCTTTTCAACACCGTGCCTTTCTATTGTCGAGCAATCCATCACGAAAGCTGGCAGTCCCTTGTCCGGCGCTGCCATGACTTCAATGCATCAGTTCTCGATTTCCAACATGTTCCTTTGAAGGACATCCAGAAGTGGTGCTCGAAGGGCAAGGCCTTGTTTCACAGCCTCTTCACCTTCCAGATCGAGGAAGCCACCGTTGCCAACGAGAGCAGCCTCCCCTTTGATGTCGTGGACAGTCCAGCAACGCCTGACTACCCTCTTGCACTTGAAGCCGTCCACGGTCATTCGGGCAATATTCGACTTACTCTTGTCGCACAAGGACACATCGCGTCTTCACAAGTGCTGAATAGCATACTTGATGACATTGAGGGCTTTGCAAGCCTGGCTGCAAGCTCACCAGACAGCGAGGTGCCCGTCCCGGAAATCGAGCAAAGCTGCAACCCTGACACCAATAATGAACGCACCCCAACCCACGAACCAGGCAAGTTTGAATGGAGTCAAGAAGCTCAAATGATTCGAAATGAAGTTGCTTTCTTGGCCGATGCTGCCCCATCTGACCTTGATGAAAATGTGTCGATCTTAGAACTCGGTCTCGACAGCATTGATGTAATCAAGCTTTCTACCACACTTAGGAGGAAGGGAATCCATCTGTCCCCTTCGCATATCATGCGCCACAACACGATTGCCAATATACTGGCTGAGTCAAGCGATGTTTCTCTCAAATCGCCAACTTCTACAGATGAAGCTTCGCTGCTGCAGGTCAAGGCTAGGTTACGCGAATATCTTGAGAATGCCGGTACGGACCTAAGCCGCGTCGAATCTGTTCTTCCACCCACCCATCTTCAAGAGTCAATGGTGGCTGGGATGATCCAATCTGATTTTGAATCCTACTTCAATCATGACATCCTCCAAGTGTCCGATCATGTTGACACTACGAGACTGATCGACGCCTGGAAGGAATTGATTCAGCGTACACCTATCCTGCGGACAGGGTTTGTACAAGTAGCTCAGCAGAACCTGGATATGACGTATTGCCAGGTCATTGCAGAATCTTTTGACGCCGACATTGAAGTTACGACAGTTCAGAGTTTGGACGAGCTGCGTCAACTCACCGCAGCAGCAACTGCAAAAGCGAGGGAAGGAGCAGGATTAAGGCATCTGGTTCAGCTTAGACTGGCGAGTATGGGCTCTCATCGATACATGGTCCTTTCCATGGCACACGCTCTTTACGATGGATGGTCCCTGAGTTTGCTCTTCCAGGATCTCCAGGCGCTATTGAAAGGAAGGCTGGTTACCCGTTCTCCAGTAGAGCCATTCCTTATAAAGGTACTGGGGTCCACGAACCAGAAATCAAAGGACTTTTGGACACAGTATCTGGAAGATGCTTCGCCATCGATCATCCCCACGAGTGAAGCGTGGCCCAGCCCAACTGAGAACACCTTGCGGAGGCTGGAGTCCATTTCGAAGATTGGCCTTCCCGAAATCGAAACCGCCTGCAAAAGGCTTTCTGTAAGTTTACAGGCACTCTGCCAAGCTTGTTGGGCCATCACACTAGCACGCCAAACCAAGAAGCTCGATGTCCTCTTTGGCACAGTCTTATCGGGTCGGGATTTTGATGGGGCAGACAATCTCGTGTTCCCAACGATGAACACAATTGCCCTGAGATGTATTTTGCACGGCTCAGTGTTCGAGTTTCTACGGTATCTTGAGGAGAACATGATCGATATCAGAGACTTCCAGCAATATCCACTGCGAAAAGCCCAATCAGCGACAAAGCTCAACGGACAAGATTTGTTCAACACCTTGTTCATCCTTCAAAAGTCTCCGGTAGCTGGATCATCAGATCGCCCACTGTTAACATCCATTGAAGCGTCTTCGGCCACCGAGTATCCCCTTTGCGTGGAAGCTGAAGCCACGTCTGACACCCTCTTATGGCGACTCGCTCTTCAGCCCCAGTATGTCTGGGATGGAGGACCTGAAAGTATTTTGGAGACTTTAGAAACTGTCATGGGTTTCCTGATACAGCCAGGCTCCCCAGAGATTCTATCTTTCGAGGAGCATGGCGTGTCCATCTGCGGTATGGCTCCTGTCATACTGGGCGATGGAAGCGGTTCCGTGCCCGTTGATTCTACAGATCCAACGTCAGAAGAGGATCGGGAGTGGTCCCAAAATGAAGCCGAAATCCGAAGCATTCTTCACCAGGTCTCCTGTGTTCCCGTTGCCTCAATCAGGATATCCGACAACCTCTACCACCTTGGCCTCGATTCGATTAGTGCCATCAGAGTGTCGTCCCTCCTGCATAAGATTGGAATAAACCTCCGCCCTCAAGATCTTGTTAAATCCTCCAGCATTGCAGAAATGGCTCGACGCGGCACCCAAGCCCAAGCTATGCCATCGGAGACTGTGGAATTGACCGAAGAATGGGCCCCACCCGACGACATCAATCTTGAAGTTCTACTACGCGCTCATGGAATAGCAAAAGAAGATGCTGAAGTACTTCCTGCATTGCCAATGCAAGTCTACATGCTCGGTGCATGGCAAAGGGCAGAGGGCTCTGTATTCTTCCCCGAGTTTCCATGTCAAATTAAGACTTCAGTTGATCTTAACGGCATTCAGGCTGCATGGGATAAACTTGTGTCTGAGGTACCCCTTTTACGCACATGTTTCATTCCAACGCGGTCTCCGACCATCCCAGTTTTGCAGGTTGTGCTCAAATCCCACAAGCTCTCCTTAACTCAGGACCCCCCAAAAGAGCTGTCAATTCAGGTTGCCCAACCACTCGTTAGAGCGCGCGTCACGCTCCAAGAAGACTGCATCTGGTCGTTCAGACTTCAGATCCACCACGCTCTGTACGATGGAGTCAGCCTTCCAGCCCTGTTGCGACGGTTATCTCAGCTACTGCATGGCTCTGTCGCTGTCGAGAACAATGGGCTTACTCGGTGGAAGGACTTTACAGTCCGTCAGGCTAGTGAAGCAGCCCAGAAAGATAGACGAGCTTTCTGGAAAGCCTACTTACACGGCACCTGTTCTAGTTCTATTGCTGCTGAATTGCAAGCAGACGTAAAGAACCGGATTTCTTATTTGAACGAATCAGCGATACCAGATGTCAGTCAGATACAGGCTCTTTCTACTCAGTCTGGAATTTCACTCCAGTCTTGGTTCCTTGCAGCTTATGCCAAAGTCCTCGCCACGCAAAATAACACACCGGACAATGGGTCAGTGGTGTTTGGCATATATCTTGCCAACCGAGCTGCTGCCAGCGATAGGCTCCCTCAAGTCTACCCGACCTTGAACCTTGTTCCTTTGAGGGTTGACTCGCCCATAGAACTTCCTTTGTCATCTGTTGCAAAGAATATTCAGAGAGACCTTCACCAGATTACATCTGATGGACGATCAGACGTCGGTCTCTGGGAGATCGATCAATGGACTGGTGTACAAGTAAAATCATTTGTCAACTTCCTGAGCCTCTCCGACGATACAGGTTCGGTAGAGAACTCGGTCACAGTTTTGCCACAAGAGATGACTGATAACTCGTACCACCATCACGTACCGGCTCAATTTCAGGCTGCTCGTCAGGAAAGCTTTGCGGTGAATGGCATTCCGGTGAGTCACTGGTCTTGAAGCTAAAAATGGCTACTAACCCTATTGTCACAGCTGGCTGTTGATGTTGAGGCTTCCGTCGATAAAGGACGTCTTGCCATTGGTATTTTCGGCTCACAGCAGCAGATCTCTCGAGAAGCGGCTGTGCTTGTGGCTTCCAGTATCACAGACACTTTGAGACATGCCACCAAATGATCATGGTAGTTGAAATAAAGGATATCTTTCCTGTTTAGACTGGCGTTTCGGGATCAAGAGCTACACATCATGTTTTGGGGACAAGAGATGTATTTCTTCGTTTATGCAAATAAAGAACAAAAGTTTCTGTCTAGTTTCAATCCTTAGGTAAACGCCTGACTCCTTCATGATGCATCTAACCGATCTCCTGTATACCTTTGGACCACATACCGTTATGAGATGTCACAAAGAGCCCAAAAGGGATCAGAGAAGTGTGATGTCCAACTAACCAGGAGATGAAAGACAGAGACCGACCAATAAGTTGATGCTTCTTTCAAACCGAGTACCCCAGCATTGAGCGATCTGGAAAGAGGATAATATTGGCTAATCGCACAACCTCAGCCTCAGCGCGAGAAATCGATGATGTGCTTGTAAGGCTCTTGGTGTCTCCGTCTCCCTCCATCTCAACATCCTCATCGGCCTTAGACTTGGACTTTTCCGAGGGTGGTGATCCGGAGCGAGTGCCTGCAACTTCCCATGGCGCAAGACCCATGGCCTGTAATGAAGAGGGACCTCCGACTTCGGCAATTTCCTTTTCACCAGGTCGCGTTTCGGCGTCCTCTTCAACAATCCCTCTTCCCGTGGAATCAAAGTCAGGGCCGGGATGGCCCCTCTGGAATGCCTTCCTTTGACGTGCAAGATAGAGTGCATTTGTTTGCGTGAGCGGGGCTGCCGGAATGTACACGAGCATGCTGACTTCACTCTTGCTTCCACTGGGTGTTTTGAGACCATAGTTGTTACTGGAGAGGTAGTATGGAAGGTCAGGGTGCCAGAATATGTAGTCTCCAGGCTGAAGAGTTGGTAAAGTAATCATGCTATTTCGTAGATGTAAATGGGGGTGCCAGGTTTCAGTGATTCTTTGTGCGTGCCCCGGGACAGCTCCATGGATGATGGAATCAGGCTCAGTTTGCAGCTTCCAATTCTCGGGAGCAAGATATGCCTCCCATTCAGGCCCGGTGCGATTCTCTGGTGGAGGATTCTTGGCTGTGAAAAAGGGTCGGAGGAGGTAGTAAGCTGTTGCAAGCTTGGGGGATGGTAAGAGGCGAACCATGCCGGGTTCGACAGTGGAAAGTGCCAAGATGCCCTGAAACATGCGGAAGATAGTGCAGGCACCATAGCCATTGTAAAGGTCAGTCGTCACAGAAGTGCGACTGGTACATTTCCAAGGATCGTAGTCTTCCCATTGGCCATGAAAGATATGGTTATAGGTACCGGCACGTTGATAACCGTCGGGCTCCCAGCGCTCCAAGGACCCGTTGTCAACTTGTGCTGTGATGCCTGCAGATGATTGTAATGCCTGAATCCAATCGTCGGCGGATTGTGGCGGCTCGAGCGGCGGCACATTTAGACTGTTGGACTGGTTCTCTCCATTTCCGTGTACGCGTATGCGATCGACATAGGTGATAGGGAGTCTTGTGACAAGCTGATCATCTGGATTGGTCTCCCACAGGCTCATCATAAATCGTTGGGCGCTGAGGACATTGGGGTGCGCTCTCGAGCGGACTTGAGCTGGTGTCCAAAAGAAGTCGAAACAGGCTGGATCATGCTGCTGGAGTGCCTTGATGTGGCGTTTGCTATCGAGATAGTCGACCGTTTCGCGGACTGCAGTATCCGTGTCTGCTCTTGGTACAACCTTGCGGACGACGCCGACACCGTAGCGCCTCAGATCATGTCCAAAGCGCGCAGTCTGAACAGAGTCATCTAGGTCGCCAAACTCAATTGAAGGAATGAGGTGAGCCCCAAGGTCCTCTATATGACTGACCTCTTTGCGAAGTGCAGTAATGAGGCGGGCCCAACTAGCTTCGAGCTCAGCTTCGTGGCCACTGATGAGGTTGCGCTTGATACGGGCGAAGCGCGAGGGCAGAGCAATTGGCTCCGGGCCCCAAAAGGAAATCACGGGAGCATCTTTGTCCATAGAAGAGGCGGTGCTAAAGGTCGGTGTTGTTCCATTTGTTTTGGGCTTTTGTGGCAGCGAGGAGAGGCCGTTCGATTTTAGCGAGGGGAGAGCTGTTGTCGTCGTGCTTGACTGGCTACCCGCCATTGTGCCGGCGATGTTAGCAGCTAGTGCGGCGGTAAGCTTTGCCTCGTAGGATAATCTTGCACTCTCCGTAGCAGCAGCATTCACAAGCGACGCTGCGATTGGTGCCGAAAGAGAAGAGCGATGGCGGGACTTGGTGACGCGACCGGTTTGTATGAAGTTGAGGTTATTGGGACTGTTGTTAGAAGCAATAGCAGGAGCAGCGACAGCAGTATTGGTAGCGTTGTGAAGGGATGCGCCTGATAGTGAGCCTGAGCTGGAGCCGGAGCAGGAGGGGTTTGAACGACTAAGGCGGGAGCGGGAAAGAGCAGCTCTGACCTGTTGACCTGCCACATCAGCGCCTTTTCTAGGCGGCAACTGCACCCCTTCTGGCCCTCCTCCTCCTCCTCCCTCCCAGACCTCCCGCTCTCCTCTTCCATCTCCTCCTCCACCTTCCGCCGCTATCACTGTTTCGACCCTTGTTACCGGTCCTATGGTTGCAGCATCCCACTTCTCCTGGGCCTCCCTAAGGCTTTTCTGTTGTTTCGCCTCACGTGCGCCTCTGTGATCTACATCGTGGAACTGGCCATCTTCTTCTGAGATGTGACCATCGTATGGTTTTCCATATGCAACTCCTCCAAGTCCGTGTGTAAGACCGTCCCCGACAGCTACAGCCGCCACTGCTGCTGCTGCTCCTATTGCAGAGGCTAGTCCTTGAGCGTTGTCCAATATGGGCGTGGTGACTTCTTCTTCACACGTTGTTGGTGGTAAGTCGATTGTTGGTGTAGCCATTTTTCTAACCTCGAATCGCGTCTTGAAGTTGGGGATTTCGGGCAGCCGATTGAAGGCTCTTGGGATCGGTTATCTATCGCGTCTGCTTGTTAATGCTTTAAAAACACAATGAAAAACCTTCTGCAACCTGAATATCTCAGCCATAGGGACACAGCAATCCGTCAGATGGTTTTATGCATCAAAGTGCAAAGATTCGAGAACAGAGCGAAATCAACATGTGCGCCTGTTGCTATTCAGCTTGCACTGCTTCTTCTATAAACCTCACTCAAAACGAAGGTAAGGCCCCTACCGATCGAGACCTCTTTAGCAGGCGGCTGGCCGGACCGGGGCTCTGCTAAGGCCATCTCAACTGTCTTTCCGGAAGATAATCTATGTTATCCCCATAGAGGAGTAGAGGGTCCTCGACCGAGGGACCCTGCACAACGGCGCAACGGCCGACGTGGATGGATCTCACAGACACGTTTCGGCCCTGTCATCCGTCGAACCACCCACTCCACGCTCAACGCTCCGTCCCGAAACCCCGGACATACCCCACACTTTTCCTTTTGGAGCAGCTGATGGATGCACGGCTCCACGGGCCATAACCCGTCTAAATGGATACCAGTGCACCCGCTGAGAAAAGTCAGGTAACAAAGTGAGTTGTGGGAATGGCCATCAGCTGGCCACCCGAGACCCAACAAGACACAATATGCATAATAACAACGCGCAATGCTATATCGATCTCGTGGCATCTTGCCACTGCTTATTATCACCTTATCTCTGCCGCCGAGAACACATCCAAGATTGAATGTCCTGCATCGCGCTTCGGGTACCCCGATTGGTGCTGGAACATCGGCGCATATCGAACTTTCGTTTCATCATGGAAATATGATCTAGCATTCCGGGCCTTACGAGACACATTAAACTGAGCGATCCGGGTGGTTTAGTGGTGGAAAGTCGCCGGCCCGCTGTGCCTGTTTTACTGACCCGTCGCGGCAAAACATGAATTGGTCAAGAAGCTGGGCCAAGGGCCTCATCGGGGAAATACAACCCGACACCGGCACAAACGATTGGAAGAACAGCGGCAAATCGGGCCACAAGCCCCCGAGTCTTATTTGGTAAACGAACTTCAAATTTTCCTAACTACCCAAGGTATGTCATACTCGCTGCGATAATGCAATCATACGCTAATCATTTAATCATACAAATGTCCAAAAACAGTGACCACCCCCGTTTACCCCCACGAGCAGATATTTGAAAATTTGCTCGAAGATGCTTACAGTCGGGAGTGCTTGGGCTTCCAGCCCTCCTCTTGAGCAATGAGCTCGGCAGCTCGCTCACCAACAGCCAGCACGGTCACCATGGGGTTGATTGTTGGCATCTCGGGGAAGATACCAGCATCAACAATGCGGAGCTTGCTGATTCCACGAACCTTGAGCTCGGGGTCGACAACGGCCATCTCATCGCGCTCAACGTCACCCATCTTGGTGGTACCGGCAGGGTGGTAGACTGTGTGGGCAACTCGGCGAGCATATTCGCTTATCTCCTCATCCGTTTGGATCTTAGGACCAGGGGCAACTTCTCCCTTGAGCCAGTCCTTGAAGGGGCTCTGCTGCGCAATCTTTCGGGCAGCCTTGATGCCGTGGACCAGGGTGGCGGCGTCGTAGCCCTCGGGGTCAGTGAAGTATCGGAAATCGAGAGCAGGCTTGACAGTGGGGTCGGCTGAAGTCAAGTAGATGCGGCCACGTGAGCGAGGACGGGGAATGTTGGGTGTCATGCAGAAGGCGTAACCGTCCTTGATGATGGGGTACCCTAGACGCTCTGTGTTGAGGTGGAAGGGAATCTGGTAACAGTGCATCATGACATCAGCGGCATCGCCGTCGTTACCAGCAGCGTTCTTAGGCTCTCGTCGCAGGAAAATACCAGCATCGGAATCCATGGTGGTCTGATTAGCAGGAACGGGCTTGTTGAGCTCCCACATAATAATGGTCTCGGGGTGGTCTAGGAGATTCTCGCCTACACCTGGAATGTCCTTGACAACAGGAATCTTCAGGTCCTCAAGCTGGCCCTTAGGCCCAATACCAGAGTGAAGGAGAAGCCTAGGGGTATCGACAGCACCAGCAGACAAGATGATCTCCTTGCGGGCGTTAAGAGTATGCTTCTCGCCTGACTTGAGAGTGACATTGATACCAGTGGCAACGTCATTTTCGACGATGACCTTTGAAACATGAGCCTCAGTGAGGACGGTCAAGTTGGGTCGTCTCTCATCGCCACGAAGGATAGGGTGGATATAGGCGACGGAAGCACTGCTGCGGTGGCCAGTGTCAGGATTGTAAGAGACAGAGAAGAAACCAGCACCCTGGGTCAACTGTCCCTTCTCGGAGATCTCGTGATTGAAGTCGTGGATGATGGGGATGCCCATGGCCTCGGAGCAGGCCTTGACCCAGTCCTTGGTGAGCTGGTTACGATGACGGGGGTGAACGGGGTTCAGCTGGTTGCGCAAGTTGTCAACGTTACGCATAACGGTCTCGAAGTCCCAGCCCTTGCAGCCCTTGGCGACCCAACGATCCATGTCGTGGCGGAAGGGGCGGAAGGAGATGAGAGTGTTGTGAGAGGAGCATCCACCGAGGACCTTTGCACGTGAGTGTCGGATGTGGCTGTTACCATTGGGCTGCTCAGTTGTGGGATAATCATAGTCGAGGTCACCACCAAGGAGAGATAGCCACTCGCGAAGGTTCAGGACATTGTTGAGACCGAAGTCTGAAGGGCCAGCCTCAATCATAAGAACCTTGCGCTCAGGAAGGTAGGAGGATAGGCGGGAAGCCAAAACACATCCAGCCGTGCCACCACCTACGATGATATAGTCGTAGGCGGATCTGGCAGAAGCGGGAAGATACTCAGTAGTCATGTTGGAGAAGTTGAGCGAGGGGAAAGTTGAACAAAATATTCAATGGAGGGATGGGTAAAGATCTTGCACGTGTCTCAGTCGTTTTGACTCCAGGGGTATCAATGAATGGGGTTGAGGGAGAAGTGAGGAAGAAAAGCGACTTGAAGTCCAGGAGAGAGAGAGCTCTTGTACTTGAGCATCGAGACAGTCAAGATCTTTTTGAAATGGACGGACATCAGCTCAAAGTGGGGTCTTGGATCATGGAAGGGCCCTTGGAAGCATCGCACAGTGCGGATGAATTCTCGCTACTGGTCTCCAGCCTCGACTCCATGTAGTGTTCTGACTGCTCCAAGTACCCTTTGGTGGTCAGTAAGGAGTTCTGATTGGCCAGAGCTGCCAACATCGAGCAAGGCTGGTGGGTGGATCAAGACTCCAAGACGGGCGGCGGCGGCGGCAAGAGCTAACCAGGGAGAGAACTGGTTGAAGCATCTAGCAAGCCACGAACCTAGCAAGAGCGGGGCCTTGGCGGGGGTTCTGAACGGCAAAAAGCTCTTCACCGACCCCGGGAATTTTTTTTCGGTGTTACCGAAGTTTTGAATATCTTAAGCCAGTGTTCCAAACTTGCATGACGTTGACGGCTTCGTTATCAGTCAGTTGGTTGATATCTTTGTAGATAATGGAAGTGACAGGGGAGAGTAGCTGAGAGTTAGACTAGAACTCATCATTGTGAAAAGGCTCGATCTCTTGGGGGCAATCAAGTCGCCGGGGGGCCTGTCTGCGATGTTCCTGCTTCACTCTTTATCATGCTACTAACACGTGCAAAGACATTGCTTGGTTTGCCCTGGCCGCTGCAACCGCACGAAGAACGTTGGTTGACGCGGCGACTGTTTGATACCTGTTCGGTGTTGAACGGTGGTTGTGGGGCCGTCTGACGGCGAAAAGATGGAGTCCAAGGAACTCCGCTGGCCGGATCCGGTTCCACGAAGCCTCCGAAGGAAACATTGTACTCAAGATTGATTTCTGATTGGGCAATATGGCGAATCAGTTTCCATATGCTCAATAAGAAATGGAATAACTATTCGCCAAGTCAGCTCCATGTTTGGAATTTACAGTCGGCCTAAGGACTGCCAGACGAAAGCTGCTGATATGATATCGCGAACTGGCTGGACCGGTTAACCGGCCATGCCAGTGTTTGATTACGAGGCTTGAAACACGGTAACACGGCGCAGGGTCGCCGCCCTCCGCAGAGGATGTGTCGAGTGCTGAGTTGATGTGTGTGATTATAGGATTCCTGATGTACAGGAAATACCTGTTCGGGATTCGCGTGCTGTGCTATCTCGCTTCATCCAGACCACATTGGATAATCTGCAGGGACAGTGTCTTGCACCACTGGAACTCCATATTGCCATGTGCCGTGGAGGATGCCAAGTTTGAAATGTTGCTTAGCATACTGATCAGGTAAAGCGTGGTTGGGGTACCTGGCCGTCAGATCGATAATCTCCAAGATCGTTTTTTGGGATATGGTAATTGGACAGTGCGCCCCCGCCGAGCTGGCAAATCCCTTCTTTTTTTGCTTTTCTTAATTCCAAATTTTTCAGTGCTTGACTTTTCTGCCGTTGAAACCCGCTCGAATTATTGGCAGAACAATCGTGTGTGTAAGAGCTGGACTGGTAAGCAAATTCGCTCGCCCTGGATGATAGCGCTATCTATTCATTATTATGAGACAACATTCAAGCGCCTTGCTTTCTCCATAGTTCAACAACGGTCAAGAGTCTTGGGTTGGACGTAGAGCTCAAGGGGTGGCAGGTGGGCACCTCGAAGCTCAGCAATGACGTTGGCGTGTCCACTCTTGTGCTTCCCCTCGACCAGCCACTCAAGCTTGGCGTTCTTCGGCATTGTCAAAACTGGGATTCTGTAGCTGGGCTGAGGACTGGGCACGATGCAAGGCTGCCTAGATGATGAGAAAACAGGACTTTTTTGCAGTGACTTGCACCAGAAATTGTCTCCAGCATTTTTGTCGAGTGAGGCGGGACTGGGGGTCCAGTCTTCCAAGCCTTCCGGGCTGTCCTGTTATTCATCAGCCCGCACGCATGTACTACAGCACGGGCATTCACGCATCTATTGGTTGGACAACTTATCAATTGCAAATGGAAACCGTTTTGCCCCTTCTTCCTCAGGTTCATTATCTTTCGCCAAGTGAGAGTGGTCTGATAATATGCGGCTTTATTCCAACAGCGCTGAGCCGCTACTCTCCGCATTGATGCAACGCTGAGACGTTCAAGACACACTCTCACGATGAATGGCCGTCGACCTGTTCTCGCAACTGACAGACTCTCCGTATCTCTTCAGATCTGCTCGAGTCATGATGGGTGTAATCCTTCCCCAGGTCTGCTGATCTCACCACGTCACAGACTAGGGCTTCACAGCCGAAAATCGCTATCAGTTCCGTTGGAGACTTGTCTCTGAATGACCATAGCTTGGTAAATTGAGTTCTTGCTCGTGTTGCTTACATTGAATGTTGGCTGCATGGTTGATACTTTGGCTGGGCTCTAACTGGATGGCCAATTCCACTGTGGCGGCACAGTATAGCTTGGCCCCACGTCATTGTATCTTGCTAGAAGAGGAAGGTACCCGGCATCAGTCAATTGTGGGGCAATGGCCATTCCGTCTTGACGGTACTCCGTACTTCATACTGATTGATCCTCACAAGCTTTACATATTAAGGTAGGATACCTTAACTTACTTACAGCCAGCTCCCCACATGTAACCAGTAGAGCATCTTCTCTCAGATCATTCTGAATACCTACCTACTATCTATCTATTTGCCTGTTGTGTTGTCCTTTGCCTTATTCCATCTCCCTCTACATGCCCTGTTGCATGCTCCTTCTTCGATCATACCAACCAAGTTACAATGACTTTCTCATCTGAGATTCACACTTTCCACTCAGGTCGCTCACAGCCTGAGTCCTCTTCAAAGACCAACACCTTTGTGTCCGTCGATCCAAGCAATGCAAAGCCGCTAGCTACTATCTACACTACCACCCCAGAACAGCTCAACTCAACCATTGCGGCGGCCCAGGCCGCTTTTCCAACATGGTCACAAACCCCAGCACCTCGCCGAGCTGCCATTCTTCTCAAGGCAGCCGCTATACTTCGCGAGCGCAATGACGAACTTGCGCTGACCGAGACCCTTGATACTGGCAAGCCTTGGTCGGAAACATCAACCGTTGACGTTGCAACTGGAGCTGATGTTCTCGAGTATTACGCCCATATCGCTGCTGGCAGCTTCCCTGGTCAAAACACTCGTCTTCGTCCTGACGCTTTCGTTCTCACTACCCATGAGCCCTTGGGCGTTTGTGCCGGTATTGGTGCATGGAACTACCCCATTCAGATTGCTCTCTGGAAGTCGGCTCCATGTTTGGCTGCTGGCAATTGTATGGTGTACAAGCCAAGTGAAGTCACTCCCCTGCATGCCCAGACACTCGCTCAAATCTACATCGAGGCCGGCGTCCCTCCTGGTGTCTTCAATGTTGTCTACGGTGACGGTATCGCCGTTGGAGCCCCTCTTGTCGCTCACAACGATATTGCCAAAGTCAGCTTCACTGGTCAAGTTAGCACAGGCAGCAAGGTTGCCAGTCAAGCTGTTAAAGATATGAAGGGTGTCACCATGGAACTGGGTGGCAAGAGCCCGCTTGTTATTCTTCCTGATGCCGACATCGAGGAAGCAGCCGACACTGCCATGGTAGCCAACTTCTTCTCGACCGGACAGGTTTGTACCAATGGCACCCGTGTGTTTGTCCCTGACATTCTATTGAGCCAGGTTGAGCAAGCTATCGTGCAGCGATGTCGCGAGGGAATTCGCATGGGTCTGCCCCAAAACGGGGAGACCAACTTCGGACCGATGGTCAGCGCCGCGCAGCAAGAGAAGGTCAAGATGTACATCCAACATGGACGTACAGTTGACAAGGCAAAGGTTCTCTTCGACGGCTCGGCGGAGCCAAGTATGACACAACCAACTTCTGATGGTTTCTGGGTTCACCCTGTTGTATTCACAAATTGCACTGACAGCATGCGCGTTGTCCGGGAAGAGATCTTCGGCCCAGTCATGTGCATCTTGCCATATAGCACCCAAGGACGCCCTCGACAAGAATGGGTGTCAGAGCTCATTGCCCGGGCTAATGATACCCCCATGGGTCTTGCTGCTGGTGTTGTGTCATCTGATGTGGGACTGGCACATGAAGTTGTGCAAAAGCTTGACGCTGGGATTACTTGGATTAACACATGGGGTGAGTCACCAGCCGAGATGCCTGTAGGTGGTTGGAAAATGAGTGGAATAGGACTGGAAAATGGTCATGAGGGGATAGCTGCCTATATGAGGACCAAGAGCACACTGGTACAACTTGGCAAGGGTGCCTGTAAGGGTGTATTTTCAAAGCTATAAAATAATATCTTTAGTTTAAATTATAGCTTTTTTATTAAATTTAATATTTAAAAAGAGATCTCTTTAATTTAAATTATTATATTTTTATTAATATTACTTTATTTATTTTTAGATTTAAGGTTAATTAACTATATATTTTAATATATATATTTAATTAATAAATTTTACTATTATTAACTTTAATTTAATTTAGCTTTTATTAATTAATTTATATAAAGTTTATTAATTTAAATAATATTAAATTATAATTAATTAATAATAAATTAAATAGATATAATAGTATTATATTAATTAAAACTTAAAGAAATAGAATTTTAATTTAAAAAATTTTAATAATAAAGTTAAAAGGATTATAAAGTTATATCTTTAGTTTAAACTATTACTTTTTATTACTTTTACTTTATTTATAGTTTTTAAATATAAAGTTAATTAATTATATATTTTAATATAAATATTTAATTAATAAATTTAATTATTATTAACTTTAAGTTAATTTAGCTTTTATTAATTAACTTATATAAAAGTTAATTTAAGGTTTTTAAACCTTTAAACTTTATTATTACCTTACCTTTATATTATAGTAAGTTAATAATAGCTAAATAGATATAATAATATTATATTAATTAAAGCTTAAAGAATTAATATTATATAATAAAAGGTTTAATCTTAAAATAACCCTAGCTAGCCTGGCTAAACCTTAAGTAAACCTGGCTTATATATAGTCTATAGCTACCTTCTTTAGCTCTATATTAAATATATACCTTATATTAATATAACTCTCTATTAAGACTCTATTTTAATTAATATTTCTTAATAATTAAGATTTTTATTTTTTTTTATTTTTATTTATTTTTATTTTTCCTTTTTATTAGCCTTATAAAGCTATTAAGCTTTTAACTTTATATATAAAAGCTTAAATAATAAGGCCTCTATAATAAGTCTATATCTTAAAGGTTAAAATTATATAAAGTTTATTTACCTTAATAATATAATTACTGCCTTAATTAAGTAATATTAATACTACCTATAGGTCCCTTAATAGCTATATTAATTTTCTTTTTTTATTTTACTTAAAAAAATACTAAATTAATATTATAGTAAATTAATAATAGCTAAATAGGCATAATAGTATTATATTAATTAAAGCTTAAAGAAAGAAAATTCCTTAAAACGGGGTTTTTTAAAAAGATTTTATAAAATCTTAAAATTATATAACCTAAATATTAAGCTAATTATTTATATTAAAATACTATTATAATTATCTTTCTCTTTTTATTTAACTATTTTTAATTAAAATAATAATAAAATTAAATTATATAATTATTAATAGGTTTTTATTATTATATATTTACTTATAGTAATTAATTCTTTATTTAAATTTATATAAAGGTAATAACTTATATTTTAACTATTTTATATATAAAACCTACTATAAATCTATAGATAGCCTTATTATAATATATTATAGCTTTATATAATTTATACCTTTTAACTTATAATTAACCTTTTAATTTTTTAGGCTTTATAAGGCTTTTAATTCCTTTTTAGCTATAAATATTTAATTTTCTTTTTCTTTTATTTTTTTTTCTTTTTTTTCTTTTTTTCTTTATTTTATATAACCTTTTTAATTTATATACCTTTCTTTTTATTTATTTTTTTATTTTTTAATTCTTTATTTTTTAATTCTTTAATAAATTTACCTTAATTCTTTTATAATAGCTAATAAAAAACTTATTTTTTATTTTTAAAATGCCTAATAAGGCTAAAAAGCTTAAGGTAATTATACCTTTTAAGCCCTTTACTTTAATTATTATTTATATTATTAATTAACTATAATACTTTATTATTTATATTTATTATAAGCTTAAATATATTTTCTTTTAGCTTTTAATTTCTTTTTATTACTTAAAGGAAACTTATATATTAATCTATAAATTTAAAGGTATTAATATTTTTTTAATAAATTTTATTTTTTCTTTTAATATTATTACTTTTTTATTAATATTTTTTAATATAAAAGATTAAAACTTTTTATATTATTATTATTATTTTTTGTTTCTTTATTATTAGCCTTATAAGGCTATTAAGCTTTTAACTTTATATATAAAGGCTTAAATAATAAGGCCCTTATAATAGGCCTATATCTTAAAGGTTAAAATTATATAAGGTTTATTTACCTTAATAATATAATTGCTACTTTAATTAAGTAGTATTAATACTGCCTGCAGGTCTTTTAGCAGCTATATTAGCCTTTTTCCTTTACCTTACCTAAAAGATCTTAGATTAACCTTTTTAATATATTAGGCTAAATCTATTATACTTCTAAAATGCATTTACTAACCTAAATACCTATTAGTTATAGTTACTGATATTAATTATAACTACTATTATAATACCTATATATAATAGCCTATAGGCCAATTAGGCCTATTATATAACTAATTATAACTTTATTAATATAATTAAATTAATATTAATAAAAGTTATAGGCTATAAATACTATAAGCTTTATATAATAGCTATAGCTATTAAGAAAAACTATTTATTAAGAAACTAATTTAGCCTAATTAAAATAGCTATTTTTAATTATATTTTAAATAATATAATTAATTATATAGATCTAGATATTTTATTTTATATAATATCTTTAAATTAGCTAGCTAAAGAGTTATTATAACTAAAGGATTTAAAAGAAGCTATAAAGTAAGGCAAGACCTTAATAACTAATTAGGCTATTTTTCTAGCTGCCTTTTTAGGCCTAAATTTAGCTAGCTATAAAGAGTAGCTATAGAATATAATTATTAAGGCTAAATATATACTTAACTTCTTCCTATTTATATAGAGGTTAAGGATAAATATAAGGTAATAATAGGGTTTAAAGGTTTAAAGGAATTAAGTTAACTTTTATATAAGTTAGTTAATAAAAGTTAAATTAACCTAAAGTTAATAATAACTCTATTAATTAAATATATATATTTAAGTATATTATTAATTAACCTTATATCTAAAAGTAATTAAAGTAATATTAATAAAGAAATAATAATTTAAATTAAAGATATTATTATTATATTTTATTATTATATTTAATAAATATATTTTTATAATACTTTTTTAATTTTTACTATAAATTTTAATATTATATTTATATTATTTTTTTATTAATATTTTTAGATTTTTAAAATTGAAATTATATATAAAATTAATTAAATTTTTTAATTAAAAAAAGTAAATTTTAAATTTATAGTCTAAAAGATTATAAACTTAATATTTTATTAATAACTTTAAATAATATTAAAAAGTAATTTTTGTAATACTATAATATATTTTAAAATCTTTTTTTTATTTAGCTTTTATTTAAATAAAAATTCCTTTAAAGGTTTTATTTTTATTATAATTTTAGTTTTTATTTTAATTTTACTTTTTATATTTCTTTTAGTTAATTTATTTAATTATTTTTAAATTAATTAATTTTTTTTTTATATAAATTTAAATTTTTAATAGTTTTAATTTAAATTATTATTTAATTTTTTTTTTAATAAAATAGCCTTTATTTTAATTATTATAAATTTACTTAAATAATAGTAAGTCTTTAATAATAATTTTATTAATAAAGCTATTTAAACTTTTATCTTTAAAACTTTTTTAATTTTTTAAAAAAATATAACTATTAATCTTTTATTTTAATTAAAAATACTTACTTTTTATAATAATAATTATAATTACCTTAAAAGAAACCTTATATTAAAGAATAGCTTTATAAAGAATTAGGCCTATAATTAATTTTATTATTATTAAATTTAAAAATAGAAATTAAAGGTAATTAATAATTCTTAAAAAAATAAATTTAAATAAAAAGAGATTTATTTATAATTAATTTTACTTTTTTTAATTTTTTAAATATTTTAATTATTTTAATTTTTAGATTTTAATATATTATTTTTTTATAGTTTTTTTTTTTATAATATTTATTTTATTTATAATTATAGCCTTTTTTTTTTATTTAATTTGAAGCTTTTTTTAAATAATTATAATTTAGAAAGTATTTTTTATATTTATAGTAATAATCTATTAATTATATTTTATAAATTATTTTTTTTATTTTATTAAATAATATATTTTTTTTTAATTTTTTTATTTTTTATTAATTATTTTTTTCTTTAAGGTTTAATATTAATAGGAAATTATTATTTTTTTGATATTTTATTTAATATAATTTAAAAAGGCTTATATAAAAGATATTATAAAGTTATATATATTAATTTAAAAAGGCTAATTTATATATTTATAGTTTAACTCTTTTAATAATCTTAAAGAGATTAATAAATTAAGAAATTAACTTCTTTTTTTCTTTTTTAAGCTTAAAGTTTTTAATTAATAATATAATTAATTATTTTTATTTAAAGTTTATTTTTTAATACTTAAAGTTAAAGTATTTAACCTATCTTTTAATAGTATTTTATTAATATATTATAAATTTATTTTTTAACTTTTATAGCTTTTAAATTCTTTATTTTACTTTTAGAACCTTTTTTTAAAAATTATTATTTTTAATAATAATATAAAAATTAAGGTTAAATCTTATAAAGGCTTTATTTAGTATTATACTTATAGTAATATTAATTATTAAATTATAAATAAATTATATAATTTAAAGAAATTTTAATTAAATATTTTAATTTTTATTAATAAAGCTTTTTAAATAATAACTTAAAGTTTAATTTATTTATTTTATTTATTTATTAATTTAAAAGTAAAATACTATAAATAGTTTTTATTTAACCTTAAAGTAATAATACAGTTTTAATTAAAATATATTTATAAAAATTAATTTTTTATTTAAAATAATATCTTTTAATATAATAAATTATAGGTTTATTATTTTATAAAAAAGCTTAATAAATTTAAATATAATAATTTTTATAGAAATAAATAGAAATTATATAAATTTTATTAATTTATTAATTATTATAAAAATTATATTAATTTACTAGCCTTTAAAGATTATTAATAGTAATTTTAAAATAAAATCTATAAAATTTTTTTTAAAAAAATAAAAAAAAATTAATAAATTTTTAAGCTTTTTATAAGGTTAATATTTTTTTATTATAGTCTTTTAATAAATATTATATATAATTATATACTATTTTATATTAATTTTTAGGCCTTTTTAATAGAATTTTCTTTAAATTAACTTTTAAGTCTTTTTAGCTTTAAAATAGCCTATTAAGGAATTATTATAATATAGCTATAATATCTTTTATTTTAAATTAGGTTTTAATAGTATATAAAGTCTCTTTTTATATAAAAAAGGTTATTTTTTATTATTTATTTTTAAAAACTTTCTTTTTTATTTATTTAAAATATTTTAATTTTTTAATTAAATATTAATTTATTTTTTATTTTAATTAATTTAATAACTTGAATTATTAATTTTAATATTTTATTTTTTAAAGGTTTTTTTTAATATAAATACTTTTTTATTATTTTATTAAAAATTATTATTAATAATTTTAATATACTATAAAATTATATATTAATATTAAATTTTTAGCTTAAATTATTTATATTATATAATAATAAACTTAGGTTAATTTTAATATTTAAAGACTTTTTATTTAATTTAAACTTATTTAAGATTTAAAGTAAAATTACTTTTTTTTTAGTATTTTATTTAGTTTCTTTTTATATTATTAACTTTTTATTAATATTTATATTTTAATTATTATTTTCTTTAAAGAATTAATTAACTTTAATATATAATAGTATTTTTTTTTATTTTTAAAAGTTTTAAAAAGATATTAATAAGGTTATTTATTTCTTTTTTATATTTAATAATAAAGCTATATATTATTAATTATAGGCATTATTTAGCCTATTTTTTATTTAATTTAATTTTTTTTATAAATAATTAAAGATTTTAATAATTATTTAAGACCTCTATTTATTTTAAAGATTCTTTAAGGTAATACTATTAATACTTAAATAACTTTATAATAATTATTATTTTTTAATTTAATATATTATATAATTTTTTAATATTATTAAACTTTTAAAATTTAAATACTATAAAATAGTAATTTTCTTTATTATGTAATTAAAATAAAATATTAATTATAATATAATTTAATATATTTATTTTAATATAAATTTATCTTTTAAAATTAAAATACTTTAAGATTAAAGCCTTTTTAAACTTAATAATAAAGGCCTAAAATACTTAAGTTTTTTAGTTATTTAGTTTTATAGCTTTTAATTTCTTTTTATTTTAGCTTTTTTTTAATAAAATAATTAAAAAAATTATAACCTTTAAGTAATTATAAATAAACCTTTAATAAAAGTTATAAAATTCTAAAAATATTTATATTTTTTTATATATTATTAACTTAAGCTATTTAATAATAATATAAATTTTAATTAAGTTTATCTTTATTTCTTTAATAATTAAAATAAATCTTAAAAACTTAACTTTATTTTAATAAAAGAAATATTTAAAAAGGTTTTATATATAATTTAATAGCTTTTATTTATTTTCAGATTTTTATAAAGTAATTTATATATTTTTTTTTTAATCTTAAAGAATATTAAAATATTATTAAAGTAAATAATATAAATTATATTTATAAAGCCTTAAAGAGCTTAATAAATATAATATTAAAATATAGTAAATATATTAATTAATTTAAATAATATAACTATATACTTAAAATAGCTATTTTTAGTTTTAAATATAGTTTTTTATTTATTTCCCTTTTAAATATAAATTTAATAATATATATTTTTAATATTAACCTTAAAGAAATACTTTATTTTTTAAATTTAATTTATAATTTTTAAAATTAAAAGTAAAAAGTATTAATTCTTAATAATAATTATATTTAAGCTTTAATAATTAATATAAAGGTAATATCTTTTATTTTTTCTTAATATAAATAAAATAAATAATTTAATAAGACTTTTAAAAAAGTAAATTTATTTAATTTTTAAGTTCTTTTATATATATTTATAAAGTTTTTTTAATTTAATCTATAGTAATAAGTAAATAAATCTATAAAAAGGTTTATTTTTTTTAATTAAATTAATAATATAATATATTTTCTTAAAGTTAAAAATTTTAATTATTTTATTATAGTTAAAGACTTTAATATATATCTTTAATTTAAAAGGTATTTTTACTATTTAATTAAACTTTTTAATATTTATTTTTAAAATATAATAAAATTCTTTAAAAATAATAATAATAAAAATCTTTAATTTATTTTAAATTTTCTTTAAAAATTATTAAAATTAAAGGAATTTTAAATTATTATAATAACTTTTAAATTATTACTTTTTTAATTTAAAGTTAATTATAATTTAAAGGTCTTTTAAGGTAATTATAAAAAGAAAGATAGATTTATTATAATCTCTTTTTTAAATATTTATTAAGCTTTTAGTTATTTTTTTAGACTATTTTTAATAATTTATTAAAATAAAAGGTATTTTTTATTTTTTTTTATTTTTAATTAATTATTATTAATTTCTTATAAAAATATATTTATATCTTTTAATTATTAAAAGCCTTAAAATTTAATAAAAGTTTTATTAATAATATTAATTTTTATTTTATAATTTAAATATATTTATATTATAATACTTTTATAGCTTTATATTTTAATTATAATAAAGATTTTCCTTTTAAGTTAAATTTTAAGATATTTTAAGTAATAATTAATATCTTTTATAAAGTTTTTAATTAAAAATTAATTTTTATTTTTAGCTAAAATTAGTTTTTTAATTTTTTAATTTAATTATTTTTATAGAATTTAATTTAATTTTTAAAATAATATTTTATTTTATAATAATTAAAGTATTTTATTAAAAAAAGAAATCTCTTTTTATTTTATTTTATTTTTATTTATTAAATTAAAATATAATTAAGTTATTATTTAAAGGTATTATAATAAATATAATTTAAGCTTTTTTATTATATAAGGCTTTTTTAATTAATTAGATTTTAAGAAAGTTTCTATATATTTATTTTTATAATTTAATATATTTTATAATCTTTATATAAATTATATTAATTCCTTTTTAACTTTAAGTAATTTAAAACCTTTTTAATAGGCTATAATATCTTAAAGGATTAAAAATAACTTTATATAGTATTAATATATTTATATAATAATATTAAGTTTATAAAAAAGGTAATCTTTAATAAAAATAAAATATTTATTAAAATTTTAAAAAGATTATTTTAATTATTATTAAATACTTTTAAATTAAATTATAATAAAAATTTAATAATTATTTTTTTTTCTTATAAAAATTAAAAACTATTTCTTAAAAGCTTTTTAATTTCTTTTTAAAATTTCTTTTTAAATTTAAATTTATTTATTTAAATAACTTAACTATATAAATTAAGTACTTAAAGTTATATTATTATATATAAAGAGAATTTAACTTTTATTAATATAATATTATTTATAGGCTTTTTTAAAGCTTTAATTTATATTATTTAATTATTTATCTTTTTTATAAAAAGTAATTAAATATTTAATAATAATTAGAATTTTAATTTTTATTTCTTTTTTATTATTAAAAGAAAAGCTTTTATAATATTTAAAATAATTTAATAAAATATTATTATTAATTTAATTAGGTTTTTTATTATTAATATTAATTAAAAAAATATCTTAAAAGTTCTATTTTTAGTTTTTAAGAAGATTTTTAATAATCTTTTTAATTTATTATTTTAGTTTTTTCATTTATTATTTAAAAGTAAGCTCTTTTTTTAACTATTTAATTTAAACCTTAAGGGCAGTAATATAAATTAATAATATAATTTATTTAATAAAAAAAATTATTATTTAAAAAAATTCTTTTTAATTAATTAAAATAGAATTATTGATAATTTATTTAAATTTAAATTAATTATTATAATTCTTTAGGTATTAATTATTATATTTAGGTAATTTAAATAAAAACTTTAGAATTAATATAATAAATTAATAATAGCTAAATAGATATAATAGTATTATATTAACTAAAGCTTAAAGAAAGAAGATTCCCTAAAGAGGGGTTTTTTAAGGAGATTTTATAAAGTCTTAAAATTATATAACCTAAAGATTAGGCTAACTATCTATATTAAGATACTATTATAATAAAATTATATATTTTTGTTCTCACTATTAGCCTAATAAGGCTATTAAGCTATTAACTTTCTATATAAAGGCTTAAATAATAAGGCCCCTATAGTAGGCCTATATCTTTAAGGTTAAAATTATATATAGTTTATTTACTTTAGTAATATAATTACAGCCTTAATTAATTAGTATTAATACTACTTACCTTTTAATAGCTATATTAGCCTTCTTTCTTTACTCTAGCTAAAAGACTAAAATATCTCTAATTAACCTATTTAATATATTAGGTTAAGTTTATTATACTTTTAAAATATATTCCCTAACCTATTAGTTATAACTACTAATATTAATTATAACTACTAATATAATACCTACTATATAAAATAGCCTATAGCTATATAATTAGGCCTACTATATAACTAGCTATAACCTTAATATAGCTATTAGGCCTGCCTTATAGAAAGCTAATAGGGATAAATTAAAAGAGATTTATATAATAATAACTACTATTAAAAAAAACTTCTTATTAAAGTATTAATTTAATTTAATTAAAATAGTAATCTTTAATTATATATTAATTAAGTTAATTAATTATATAATTTATTAGCCTTATATTAATATAATTAATTTAAATTAAATTTATTATAAGCTATTAAATCTAAAGAAGCTAAAAAGAGACTTAAGGGAAGGTTATTCCTTTTAGTTAAATTAGGTAGCCTTCCTTACTGCCTTTATAGGTAACTTAAATATATATAAAGAGTGGCTTTTAAATATAGCTAAAGGGTTATTATAATAGAGAAGGTGCTGCTTTTAATATAAAGATAAATGTAAGGTAATAATAGGGTTTAAAGGTTCTATTAAAATTAGAATATACTAAAGGAATTAGGTTAACTTTTATATAAGTTAGTCAGTAAAAGTAAAATTAACCTCTACTAATTAAATGTATATACCTAGGTATATAACTAATTAACCTTATATCTAAGAGCAGATAAAGTAATATCAGTAAAGAAGCAGTAGGTTAAACTGGGGTTTTATAATTAGTTATAAGACTATATATAGCTTTAACATTAAAAGTATAAGTTTTAATTTCAACTTTAATTAAAATAAAAAGCTATATAAAATTTATCTTTATTATTAATAATAAAAGGAAAGCCTTAAAAAACTAATATAATATAAAGAATAAAGCTATATAATATTAAATTAAAATATATTATATTAAGCCTAGTAGCTTTAATAATAGAGTTAATATAAGTGCCTATTTAATTAATATAAATAATAAAAATACTAATTATATTTACTATAATTTAAATTATCTTTATAAAACTTACTTTAATTACCTATAAAAAATAGATAATTAAAAGCTACCTTCCTAATTTTAAATTATATTAAAATAAAATAAAGAAAACTAAATACTTCTAAAAGCTAATAAAAATTAAAATAATTAATATAAAAATCAATAAAATAATAATTAATAATAATAAAAAAAATAAACTTAATAACCTTATAATATACCTAAAAATATATTTAATAAATTAAGTCTATATATTATAAGTAAATAATAACTAAAGGATTCTTACCTTTTAAAGTAAATATAGAATTTATAAACTAAATCTATAGGCTAAAACTAATAATTAAATTATAATTACTTATTATAGAAATATAATTAATAATAACTTAATTTATAATAAAAAAATTAAACTTATAATATAGAAATATATAATCTAACTAACTTAAAAAAAAATATACTTATTAACTCTTTTTCTAATTACAGTAAGAATAATATAGTAAATAGTAGCTATAATAATTAATAAAAATTTTTAAATTATATATTTATTAATTTTATAATTATAAATAAAGACTTCTATAAAGAATTTAACTATATATACTTTATCCCCAGTTTAAACCAATGCTTCTTTACTGATATTACTTTAACTGCAGCTCTTAGACATAAGGTTATGTAACGCTGGCCTGTAAGCCACTGTAACTAGGGGGTTACAGGGGGGTTACGGCAGGTTATATAGTGTGAGTAGCACAATACTAGCTAATGGATTAGCTATTATTGCCTTATCTTTTGGTCTAACGGATTAGAATGCTGCCTAATCGTTACAGGTTAATTGGTTATATGCCAGGGTATATATATTTAATTAGTAGAGTTATTATTAAGTTCAGGTTAATTTAACTTTTACTAATTAACTTATATAAATAGAGTTAACTTAATTCCTTTAAACCTTTAATTTAACCCTACTATTACCCTATATTTATCCTTAACCTCTATATAAGTAGAAGAAAGCTAAATATATATTTAGCCTTAATAATTATATTCTATAGTTACTTTTTATAGCCAGTTAAGTTTAGGCCTAAAAAGGTAATTAAAAAGGTAATTTAATTAGTTATTAAGATTCTACTTTATTTTATAGCTTCTTTTAGGTCTTTTAATTATAATAGCTTTTTAGCTAGCTAATTTAGGGATACTATATAAAATAGGATATCTAGATCTATATAATTAATTATATTAATTAAAATATAGTTAAAAATAGCTATTTTAATTAAATTAAATTAGTTTTTTAATAAGAAGTTCTTTTTAATAGTTATAGCTATTATATAAAGCTTATAGTATTTATAGCCTATAGCTTCTATTAGTATTAATTTAATTATATTAATAAAATTATAATTAATTATATAATAGGCCTAATTAGCCTATAGGCTATTATATATAGGTATTATAATAGTAGCTATAATTAATATTAGTAACTATAATTAATAGGTATTTAGGTTAGAAAATATACTTTATAATAGACTTAGCCTAGTATATTAAAAAGGTCAATTTAAGATCTTTTAAATAAGGTAAAGAAAGAAGGCTAATATAGCTGCTAAGAGGTAAACCTATAGGCAGTATTAATACTGCTTAATTAAGGCAGTAATTATACTATTAGGGCAGATAAACCTTATATAATTTTAACCTTTAAGATATAGGCCTACTATAAGGGCCTTATTATTTAAGCCTTTATATATAAAGTTAGAAGCTTAATAGCCTTATAAGGCTAATAGTAAGGAAAAAAAAAATATATATATATATACTTTATTAAGCCCTTTATAGATAATAAAGCCCTTATTAATTACTTTAAAGTATATATCCTAAAGGAAGATATATATATAGCTTAAATACATATAGTATAAATAAAGGGAATATTTAATTAAATTATTAAAGTAATACTATAATTAAATTTTAGTTTTATATTAAAAAAGTAAATTAATATATATCTCTATATTTTTATTACCTTTAAACTAAATAGGCCTAAAATTAATATCTATTTAAATATAAAGACCTTAATAAATTTAATGGATAAAAAATAGCTTAAAGCCTATATTAAAGAAGTTATATATAAGCTAATTTTTATAAATATTATTAATATTAAATTTAACTTTATAATTATAAAGTTAATAACTTTTAATTTCTATATTTTTAATTAAGTATAAAGAATAAATATATTAATATATTTTATAATAACTATAACTATAATAAAAGGTTTAAAACCTTAACTTTTATTTAATACTAACTTTTATTATATATATAAAATTAAAGTTAAATTTATTAGCCTATATATAGTTTTCTACTTAATATAATATTATAGTAGATAGGTAATAGCTAGATAGGCATAATAGTATTATATTAACTAAAGCTTAAAAAAGCAGGATTTCTATCTAAAGGGTTTTTATAATAGACTTAAAGGGATCCTAAAATTATATAGTAAAAGGCCAGTTAGCCTTATTATTAAGGCATTATTATAATTATCCCCCCCTTTTTAAGTAGCTATCTTTAGCTAGATATAATTATAATAGAATTATAAAGTTATTAATATCTTTTTATCTTATAGCTACCTTTTATTAGCTTTTTATAGTAAAGTTAGATATTATAGTAATAAAAGGTTATATTTATAGTATTTCCTTTATATAAACTATTAAACTATTTCCTATAGCTTTACTAAAATGCCCTTAAAAATATATATATATTAGGCCTATAAATTATAAGCTATACCTTTAATTCTTTAAGCTTTTATAGGCTTTTATTTCTACCTTATCTATAGGTATTTAATCCTCTTTTTAATTAAAGCTTTTCTCTTTTTTCTTTTTTATTTTATTTTATATAACCTTATTAACTTATATATCTCTTATCCTTACTTCTTATTTATAGCCTATATCTTTTTTATTTTAATCTTTAATTAACCTTTTATTTTTTAACTTTACTTTAATTTCTTTATATTTCTTATTATAATATTTAATAATAAGTATACCTATTTTCTATCCTTTATAGCCTTTAGTTTTAAGCTATAGGTCCTTTATTATCCCCCTGGCTTTACTATATTTAAAAATATATATATTTATTATATTTATAAATACTATAATTAATTAATAGCTACTTTTATAAACCTTAAGGTTATATAGGATTTATATTATTTCTATAATATTAAGTATATCTTTATTAACTTTAATACCTTATACTATAAAAAGTATAATAAATATAAATATAGCTATTACTTATATATTTCTCCTTTATTACCTTTTATTATTAATTTAACTAACTTCTTTATAGTCTTATAGCTATAATTAAAAAAAGATTAAGTAAATATTTACTATACCCTTAACTTTATTTATAAGGCTATCTTTTTTATAAATAAAAAAAACTATTTTAAACTTTATTATAATATCTATATAAAACTTACCTATATCTTTTATTAATTATTAAAAGCCTTTCTATACTTAAAGACTATTTATATTACTAACTTTTATTTTATTAGTATTAAAAAGCTATTTATAAGTTCTTTTTTTTATCTTTTTTATTATATTAATTAATAAAGTTATAATATAAAAAGTTACTTTTTTATATATTTAAGCTATTATAATTTATTGCTATATTTATATTAAAATATACCTATTTTCTTAAAGTAATACTAATAAGAAGGTTTAGGCTATATTTAAGGATTTATAGGTTTTATATTTAAAGGAAAATAATAAAAGGTATATAGCTTAATAGGCTATTATTAATACTTTTTACTATTTTATATATTTAAGTCTTATTAATAACCTCTATAATAACTTTAATATTATTACCTAAATCTTTACCTTTAATTTTATATTAGGTTTAAATCCTTATTAATATCTTTAGGTATTTATTATATTTACCTTTTTAATCTCTATTAAAGTAAAGGCTATAATTTTACCCTTTCCTTATTATTCTCTCTTTATATAGCTTTTTATTATATTTAAACCTACCTTATTTATAAAGAGTTTTTAACCTTCTATTATAATAATTATATATCCCTTTTTAACCCCTTAAAAGTATAATTAATCTCTTTTTAATAACTTTAGCTCCTAAAGTATACTACCTAAATATTTTAGTAATTTATATAAGGCTTATACTATAAAAAAAGATAAATTAACTTAAAAGATAGCTTTTTAATATTATAGTTATTATAGTCTTACTTAATAGTTTTAAGTTAAAATAAAGAGAGATTTATCTATAATTTATAGTTATTTATTTTTTCTTAATAGCATTTTTATAGCTTAAGCCTTTTAACTTTAATTATAGCTTTTTTCTTAAATATTCTCTCTTTTTTAAGGTTATCTTTACTTATAACTTTAATTTCTTACCTTTTTACTTTACGTAAGACTTTTTCTATATAGTAATAACTTATAGGGCATTCTCTATATTTATAGCAGTAACCTATTAATTATATTTAATTAGCTATCTTTTCTATTTTATAAAGTAATATAATTTTTTATATATTTCTTTTTTATCTTTAATTTATTTAACTTTTTATTAATTATCCTCTTTCTTAAGGTTTAATATTAATAGGAAATTATTATTCTTTTAATTATATATTTAATATACTTTAAAAAGGTTTATATAAAAGATATTATATATTTTTATATATTAATTTAATAAAGTTAGGTAATATATTTATAATTTAATATATTTAATAATCCTAAATAGGCTAATAAATCTTAAAGCTAGCTTCTTTTTTTCTTCTTTAAGCTTTAGGTTTTTAATTAAAAGTATAATTAATTATTCTTATTTAAAGTTTATTTTTTAATGCTTTAAGTTAAAGTATTTAGCCTGCCTTTTAATTATATTTTATTAATATATTATAAGCTTATTTTATAATTTCTATAGCTTTTAGATCTTATATTTAACTTCTAGGACTTCCCCTTTTAAGCTAATATCCTTAATAGTAATATAGAATTTTAAATTAAAACCTATAAGGGCCTTATTTAGGGTTATATTTATTATAATACTAACCCTTAAGTTATAAGTAAATTAGGCTATTTATAAGAGTTTTAGCTAAATATTTTAATTATCCTTAATAAAGTAATATAAATAATATCTAAAAATTTAATTTATTTTCTTTATTTATCTATTAATTTAAAGATAAAAAGCTATTAATAGTTTTTATTTAATTCTTAAGTAATAATATAATTTTAATTAGAATGCACTTATAAATATAAAGCCTTTATTAAAGATAATACCCTTTAGGGCTTTAAATTACAGTTTAATTTCCTTATAAAAAAGTTTATCTAATTTAAATACAGTAATTTTAATAAAAATAGATAAAAATTATATAAACTTTATAAATTTATTAACTATTATTAGAATTATATTAACTTATTAACCTTTAAAGAGTATTAATAGCAGTTCTATAATAAAATCTATTAAGACCTTCTTAAAAGAATATAATAAAATTAATAGGCTTTTAAGCTTTCTATAAGGTTAATATCTCTTAAATACTATCTTTTAGTAAATATAGTATATAAATATATATTATTTTATATTAATTTCTAGGCCTTTTTAATAAAGTTTTCTTTAAATTAACTTTTAAATTTTTTTAATATTAAAATGCCTTATTAAAGGGTTATTATAATATAATCTTAATATTTCCTTTTTAAAATTAAGTTTTAGTAATATATAAAGCCTATCCTTAAAATAAAAGAGGTTATTTTTTACTTTTTACTTTTAAGATCTTTCTTTATAATTTACCTTAAATATTTTATCTTTTTAGTTAAATATTATTTTATTTTTTAATTATATTAATTTAATTATTTTAATTAAAGGCTTTAATATATTATCTTTTAGGGGTTTTTTTTAATATAAAGATTAATTTACTATCTTATTAAAAATTACTATAAATAATCCTAATATTTCTTAAGATTATATATTTAAATTAGGTTTTTAGCCTATAATATCTATATTATTTAGTAATAAAGCTAGATTATCTTTAATACCTAAAGATATTTTATCTACCTCTAATTTACGTAAAGTTTAAAGTAGATTTACTTTTTCTATAAGCCTTTTATTTAACCTCTTTTTTAACTTTTAATTTCTTATTATTACTTATATTTTAGCTATTTTATCCCTTAAGGATTTAATTAAATCTAGCTTTTAGTATTTCTTTTTTTTAACTTTTAGAGATCTTAAGAAAATATTAGTAGGATTTATAGATCTCTTTTTATATTCAATTATAAAGTTATAAGTTATTAAATATAAATACTATTATACTTATTTCCTATTTAATTTAATATTTTTTATAAATAATTAAAGGTTTTAGTAATTATTTAAGACCTTTATTTATTTTAAAGAGCCTTTAAGGTAATACTATTAATACTTAAATAACTTTATAATTATTATTATCTTTTAATTAAAGGTATTATATTTTCTCTTAAAGTTATTAAACTTTTATAATTAAAAGGCAATTAAGTAATATCTCTCTTTATTATTTAATTAAAAAAAGATTCTTACTATAATATAATTTAATATATTTATTTTAATATAAATATATCTTTTAAGATTAAAGTATTATAAGACTAAAGCCTTTTTAAACTTAATAATAAAGGCCTAAAATAACTATCTTTTTTAGTTATTTAACTTTATATTTCTCAATTTCTTTTTATTTTAGCTTCCTTTTATAAAGGCTATAAAGAAAGTAATAACCTTAAAGTATTTATAAATAAACTATCTATAGAAGTTATAGAATCTTAAAAATACCTAAATTTCTCTATAGATAGTAGGTTTAGGCTATTTAAGGATAGTATAAATCCTTATTAAGTCTATTTTAATACCCTTTATAATTAAAATAAAGCTAAAGAACTTTACTTTATTTTAATAAAAAAAGCACTTTAAGGGTTTTATATATAATTTAGTATCTTTTATTTATTTTAGGATTTATTTAAGGTATTTAATATACTTTTTTTTTATCTTTAAGAATATTAAAATAATATTTAAATAAATAATATAGATTATATCTATAAGACCTTAAAAGGCCTAATAGATATAATATTAAAATATAGTAAATATATTAGCTAATTTAAATAGTATTACTATATACTTAAAGTAATTATAATAGGTTTAAAAGGTAATCTTTTATTTATTTCCTTTTTAAATATAAATCTAGTAGTATATATCTTTAATATTAATTTTAAAAAAGGACTTTACCTTTTAAATATAATCTATAATTTTTAAAATTAAAAGTAAAAAGTAATAATTCTTAATAATAATAGTATTTAAACTATAATAATCTATATAGAAATAAAGATTTCTATCTTTCTTAAGGATAAAAAAGATAGAAAATCTAATTAAACTTTTAAATAAATAAATTTATTTAGTTTTTAAATTCTTTTAGATATATTCTTAAAGTTTCTTAAGTTCTGCCTATAAAAGGGGGTAAATAGAGCTATATAAGGGCTCCTTTCCTTTAATTAAATTAATAATATAATCTATTTTCTTAAAGTTAGGTATTTTTATTACCTTATTATAGCTAAAGACTTTAATATAAGCTTTTAGTTTATAGGAAATGCCTTTAAATTAGTTAGGTTTTTAAGGTTTCTTATTAAAAAGTAAATAAGGTTTTTTAATAATAGTAATAATAAAGATTTTAGCTTTATTATAGATTTTCTTTAAGAACTAATAAGATTTAAGGAGTTTAAGGCCTTTATAATACCCTTTAAACTACTATTTCCTTATCTTAAAGTCTACTATAATTTAAAGGTCTTTTGAAGTAATAATAGAAAGAAATATTAATTTATTTTAATTTTATTTATTAATATCTATTAAACTTTATATAGTTTTATATATTTATTTTTAATAATCTATTAAAGTTAAGGTTATTTTTTAGTATTCTATAGTTCTTAATTAAATATTATTTACTCCTTAAAGGGAAATATTAATATCTTTTAGTTATTAAAATCTCTAAAATCTTATAAAGGTTTTATTAATAGTATCTATTTTTATATTATAATTAAAGTAGGCCTATACTTTAATAATCTTATAGCCTTAAGCCTTTACTGTAATTAAAATTCTCCTTTTAAAGTAAATTTAAAGTCTATTTTAGTTATAAATTAAGGTTATTTTAAAGGTATTAACTAGAAATTAATTTATATCTTTAATTATATTTAGTTTTTTAATTTCTTTATTTAATTTATTTTTTTAAGTTTAAGGTAATTTCTTAAATAATAACCTTTTTTATAATAATTATAGTATTCTATAGAATTTAAATCTTTTTCTTTTTTTTTTAAATTAATAATAAAAAAGTAATTTTAATCATTTTTTTAAGGTTATTAATATAAATATAATTTAGGCAGTTTTTAAGGTTAATAAGGTTTTTTCTTAAGTAATAGAAAATTTAGTAGGTTTTCTATATATTTATTCTTTTAATTTAAAATATCCTAAAGTTATTATATTAATTAAATAAGTTTTTCTTTAGTTTTAAAAAGACTAATACCTCCTTAAAAAGCTATAATATCCTAAAAGGTAGGTAAAAGTTTAATATAATATTAATAAATTCTTATAGCTATATTAAGCTTATAAAAGAGATAATCTTTAATAAAAATAAGATACTTATAGAAATCTTAGGGGGATTAATTAGGTTATTATTAGGCATTTTTTAGTTATATAGTTATAAGTATTTAGTAATTCTTTTTATCTTCTATAAGGATAAAAGACTATTTTTTAAATACTTTTTAATCTCTCTTTAAGTCTTTTTTTCTTTTTTCTATTTATTTATTTAAATAACCTAACTATATAAGCCTTATATTTAATATTATATTATTATAGGTAAATAAAATATAGCTTTTATTAATATAGTATTATTTTTAGGCTCTCTTAAAGCTTTAATCTATATTATTTAACTATTTATTTTATTTTTAAAAAGTAATTAAGTATTTAAAGGTAATAATATTTTTAGCTTTTATTTCTCTATTACTGCTAAAAGTAAAGCTATTTCTTATTTATTATTATCTTATTAAGGTATTATTACTTATTTATAGTAAGTCTTTAGTATTAAAGTTAAATAGTTATATAGATAATCTATTCTTTTTTTAGGTTTTAAGGGGGTTTTATAATTTACCTTTATTTTCCTTAAGATATTATTTTAACTTATTTTATTACTATTAAAAAATAAGCTTTTCTTTTAGTTACTTAATTTTAACTTTTAGGGCATTAATATATATAATATAGATAATATAACTAACTATATAGATTATTATTTAAAAAGATCCTCTATTACTATTTTAAATAGAGTTATTATTAATTTTTAAAGAATTTATTAATAGTTTATTAGGTTTTATATTAGCTATAATAGTTCTTTATAGGTTTACTATTATACCTAAATAACTTAAATAGAAGCTTTAGAATTATTATAGTAAATAGGTAATAGCTAGGTAGGCATAATAGTATTATATTGACTAAAGCTTAAGGAAGTAGGATTTCTATTTAAGGGGTTTTTATAATAGACTTAAGGGGGTCCTGAGATTATGTAGTAGGAGGCCGGTCAGCCTTATCACTAGGGCGTTATTATATATAAAATATAATTATCTAAATAACTATCTTTAAGGTTAAATAAAAAGCTTTAAAAAAGATTATATAGGTAATATATTAAATAATTATATAATTTAAATAAACTATATATATTAAAATTAAATAGAAAGATCTATTTAAATTTAATACTTTTAATAGTAATTTAAAAACCTTTTACTTTTATATTACCTCTAAAAGATATATTAAAAGAGTATATAATAAAATACTTCTAAATTTATTATAATTTATAATAAAAGTATTATATTATTAGAAATTTATAGGCTTTAGTGCCTTAAGAAGATTTAAAACTATAAAAGTAATAAAAAAAAAATATATTTTATACATAATATAATCCCTAAAAGTAAGCTATTATTTTAATTTAATATTAAAGTATATACCTTATTAAAGGATTTTATTAAGGCCTTTTTAACTATTTTTATAGAAAAAGAAGTTAATTATAAAAATATTAAAATATTATTAAAGCCTAATCTTAACTTTATTAAAATTAATAAAAAAATACCTTATTATAGTATATTAAAGCTTAGATTAATTTTTACTATATTTAATAAATATAGAGTTAATATTATAAATATAAACCTTAATTTTATTATTAAATTTATTAAATTTAATAATCAATATAATATTTATAGAGATAAAAGGATAATCTTTATAATAGAGAAATTATAAATAAAAATTAATTTTATTAATAATTAATAAAACTAAAAAAAGATAGTTTATATATACCTTATAGAACTAAAAGACTATAAGATTTTTAATAAAGTCTATAAAAAACTTCCTATAATAGGTAAAATATATTTTATAGATTAATTAACTTTAATTACCTATTTAGCCTTTATTATATAATATAATTAAAGTAAAAAGAAAAAAAGATAAATTATTATTAATTTAAGGCTATTTAATAGCTTTATTATACTTAATATATATTTACTACTTAATTAAAAAGAGATTAAAAAGAAAATATAAAGTAAGAAATTCTTTTTTCTTTTTAATAATATTAGATTTTTTTATTAATTATTTATGTATAGCCTTTATAAAAATAAGATAGTAATTATCTTTCTTTAAAGATTTAAAGTATTAAATATAGCTTTTATAGGATTTAAAAATATATATATATTTATATAATAATATATAAATTAGCTTTTTTAAAATTATAGTAACTTTATTTAAATATATATTAATAATACTATTATATTCTTTAATAACTGTAAAGATTATTTATAATACCTTAAGATTATATTTAATATCTTCAATATTAATAAAATTAAAATAATAATATTAAAGTTATTTATAGTATATCTATATATTTAACTATTAAGTTATATAGTAAATAGTAAAAGTATTTATAAAATTAATAATTAAATATAAGGCTTTTTAAAGATAAACTGCCTTAAAGATTTAGCTATATTTAAAAGGTATATAAAAATAGCAAAATATATTAAAATAATAGTGCTTTAATTTAATTTATAAATCTATTTTCTTTAAAATTATAAAGTTATATTACTTTATAAAATATATAAAAATAATAAAATTAAAATTAAATTATTAAAAGTAATATAATATAAAAAAGTTAAAAAGAAAACCTTTAAATTTAATATAAAGGAAATTAAATCCTTTTAATAGCTACAAGATTTTCTTATAAAATTTACATTAATATATTATTATAATCTATATTAATATTTATTTATAAAAGTTAATATATATAAATCTAAGTTTAATATTATAGCCTTTTAATTAAATAGTAATTAAAATAAAATATTAATTTTAAGTAAAAATATAATTAAAAAGTAGATTTATTTAATTCTCTTTCTTTTTAGGCTAACTCTATTAATTAAATAGTATTATACCTTAATAGAAATAGAGATAGTAAAGGATATATAAGTAATTTAAGAATTATAATATATAATTTAATTTAATAGTTATTTAATTAATATTATTATTTATTATATTATAATTAATAGAATTATATTTTATAAATCTCTAAATATAATAAATCTTAATAAGGCTAATCTTAAATTTATAAAAGCTACTAATTAATTATTATAATATAATCTATATATCTTTTATATATTTAATACATTAAATACTATATTAAATATACTATTATAGTATTTAGTTAATATATAGTATTATATAGAAATAATAATTAATAATTTTAATAAATTTAATTATATTATTAACTATATTAAGGGTTTTACTATTAAGATTATAATAGCCTTTAAATTAAATAAAGTAATTTAATTTAAATATTAATAATACTTATATTTATAAGTTATAATTAATAAAATATAGTAAAGGTTAAGTATTATATTACCTTAAAAAAGGAAATTACTATAAAAAGTAAAATATATAACTTAAGAAAATACTTTTTTAACTATAAGATCTTTTTAATAATATTTTACTTTATTATATAAATTATTATAATAAATAGTATTTATATATTTTATATTTAATTATTTTTATTATATTATAGGCTATATATAATTAATAATACTATATTAATATAAATTATATAGTATTTAAGCTTTAATATATTTATTTTTATTAAATATTTAAACTTATTTATAAATATATAATATACTATAAAATCTATTAATAAGACTTAATATTAAAATAATTAAAACTAAAGAAATTAATATTAATTTACGTTTACCTTTAACTATTTTATATAATAAGGCTTAATGTTATTATAAATATATTAAGAATGCCTTTAGAATATATAATATAGGCTCTCTTTAATTATATTATATTTAATACTTTATATTTAATTAACTGCCTTTTATTAAAGAAAATAGCCTTATTTATAAAGTATTTAATATATAAAGTAAAAAACTAAATTATAATATTTATTAAAATACTATTACTACTAAATTAAAGTATATTTATTTATATTATAAATAATAAAGACCTAAAGTTTACTTTTAACATATAAAAAGCTATCTTTAAATTACTTAAAGTTAACTTTTTAATAGCTATAATATATTATCTATAAACTAATAGTATCTTAAAAAAGAAAATTTAAACTACTATTATTAATATATATTATTTTATAGCTATATATTTAAATTTACTTTAAGTATTAATACTTTTAGTACTTTAATATTATTTTAATAATATATAAATAATTAATATAACCTAATTACTAAATAAAATAATATTTAGTTTTTAATTATACTTTACTTTAAATCTTATAATAAAAGTTAATAAAATTAGTTATAAAATAACTATTAAAAGACTTAAGGTATTATACTATATTTACTTCAAGGAAATATAATTTCTTATTAATATTATTATTACTTTTAATAAGATTTACTATAATAATAAATATCCCTAATTTAAACCACTGCTTCTTTATTAATATTACTTTAACTACTTTTAGATATAAGATTAATTAATTATATATTAGGGCATATATATTTAATTAGTAAAGTTATTATTAACTCTAGGTTAATTTAACTTTTACTAATTAACTTATATAAATAGAGTTAACTTAATTCCTTTAGTATAACCTTTAGTCTTAGAACCCTGCTATTACCCTATATTTATCCTTAACCTCTATATAAGTAGAAGAAAGCTAAGTATATATTTGGCCTTAATAATTACATTCTATAGCCACTCTCTATAGCTAGTTAAGTTACCTAAAAAAGCAGTTAGGAAGGTAGCCTAATTAGTTATTAAGGTCTTGCCTTACTTTATAGCTTCTTTTAGTTCCTTTAGTTATAATAGCTTTTTAGCTAGCCAGTTTAGAGATATTATATAAAATAGGATATTTAAATTTATATAATTAATTATATTAATTAAAATATAATTAAAAATAGCTATTTTAATTAAATTAAATTAATTCTTTAATAAGAAGTTCTTTTTAATAACTATAGCTATTATATAAAACTTATAGTATTTATAGTCTATAGCTTCTATTAGTATTAATTTAATTATATTAATAAAATTATAATTAGTTATATAATAGGCCTAATTAGCCTATAGGCTATTATATATAGGCATTATAATAGTGGCTATAATTAATATTAATAACTATAACTAATAGATTAGGGAATACACTTTAGAAATATAATAGATTTAGCCTAGTATATTAAAAAGGTCAATCTAAGATCTTTTAGGTAGGATAAAGAAAGAAGGCTAATATAGCTGCTAAGGGGCGGTATTAATACTGCTTAATTAAGGCAGTAATTACGCTATTAGGGCAGATAAACCTTTTTAATTTTAACCTTTAAGATATAGGCCTACTATAGAGGCCTTATTATTTAAGCCTTGATATATAAAGTTAGAAGCTTAATAGCCTTATAAGGCTAATAATAAGGAAAAAAAAAATATAATTTAATTAAAATTAATATTAATAATATTATATATTTATAACTATATAATAAATACTAATTATTTAGAAAGCTAAAAAAGAAATAATTATTAATAAAAGCTAGATTCTATAAAATATTATAGAAAATTAATAATTTAACCTTTAAGCTTAACTTCTTAATATATTATTAAGTCTACCTAATAGTATTTATAATATACTTTTATAAACTAAAATAAGGAATTAATCTTTTTAAATATGTAATACTTAAATCTAAATTAATTATAACTAATTAAAGTTATAGATTATTAAAAAGTTAAATAAATACTATAAATATAAATTTAATAATAAAAGATTAATTTATATATTTATTACTTAATTAAATAGATAGGATATAGTATTAAAAATAATAAAGAAATACCTAAAAGGGATATAAATAGTAATAAAGACCTTACTTATAAAGATTTTATTAAATATTTTATTAATTAAATAATAAAACTTTATAAAAAGAAACTCTTAATACTATAGGATTTTTATTATAACCTAAATAATTAAAAAAGATATATTATATTAAGTAAATTAATAAGTAAAACTTATTATAAGCTTTATAAATTTTTTATATTCTTTTTTACTTTTATTATTTATTTCTTTATTATTTTTTTTTTTTTTAATTTTACCCTTTTTTTTATATATTACCTTAAATATATATTTTTTAATTAAATATTTATATAATATTTATAGTAATTTAAATAGTAAATCTTATTAATATATATTTTATAGTATTTCTTTATAAAGCTAGATTTATTTATTTATTTAATAAAACCTATAATTTAAATATATTTTATATTTTATTATTACCTTAAAGTTTAAAATTACCTTTTTAAAAACTAAATTTATATAATTAACTTTACTTTTAGTATAATTTTATTTCTTTTATTATTTACTTTAAACTTTATAAATATTATCTATATATATTTAATAAAGTTTAATAAAAATAGTATTAATAATAATTAAAATAGCCTTATTAAGGTTAACTTTAATAATAAATTTAATAATAATACTTTTTTTTAATTATTATTAAATTAAAAAATACTTTAAGGAAAGTTTTAATACCTTTACCTTTTAAGCTAAATAATATTAAATTTAATAATTATAAAATTATTTATAAAAGTTATATTTTCTATAATAAAATTACTATATTTATTAAATATCTTTACTTTAAAATTAATAAATAGTTTTACTGTAATTTTAACTATATTATAATTTACCTTATAGTCTATAACTATATAAATAAATTCTATATAATTAATATTAACTATAATATAAAGGTTATAATTATAATTAATAATAAAAGAGAAAAAAGTATTATTAAGATATTTATATTTAATAAGGAATTTATTAATATTAAATTCTATAAAAAACTTGAAATTATTAAAAATACTTACTTTATTAATAATATAAATAATAAATTAATTAAATTTTATAAATATAAAGAAAAGCTAATAAACTTTAAAAGTAATAGTATTTAATATAAAATTGCCTATATTATTAAAAAAAAAAAGGTATAATAGTTATAAAACCTTAGAAAAAACTTAATAAAATTATTATTAAAAAGATATCTATAAAGCATTTTAGGCTAAAATTAACTTAATATTATATATAGAAATACTTAAGTTTAAATCTATTTACTTTATATTTAATAATAGCCTTAAGGAAAATCTATTTTAATAATATTAATAATAATAAATAGAAATATAATTTTTATAATATTATCCCTAATTATTTAATAAAACTTTAAAATAGTATATATTATAGTGAATTAGTAATAACTAGATAGGCATAATAGTATTATATTAACTAAAGCTTAAGGAGGAAAGATTCCTTAAAGAGAGGTTTTTTAAGGAGATTCTATAGGGTTCTAAAACTATATAACCTAAAGACTAGGCTAACTATCTATATTAAAGACTAGACTAACTATCTATATTAAGATACTATTATAATTATCCTTTCTTTCCTATTTAGCTATCTTTAGCTAAAATAGTAATAAAATTAAATTATATAATTATTAATAGGCTTTTATTATTATATACTTACTTATAGTAATTAATTCTTTATTTAGATTTATATAGAGATAATAGCTTATATTTTAGCCATTTTATATATAAAACCTACTATAAGTCTATAGATAGCCTTATTATAATATTTTATAGCTTTATATAATTTATACCCTTTAATTTATAGTTAACTTTTTAATTTTTTAGGCTTTATTAGGCTTTATAGGGTATTTAATTTCTCTTTAGCTATAAGTATTTAATTTCTTTTTTTTTATTTTTTATTTTTTTTTCTTTTTCTCTTTATTTTATATAATCTTTTTAATTTATATATTTTTCTTTCTATTTATATCTTTACCTTTTAATCCTTTATTATTTAATCTTTTAATAAACTTACCTTAATTCCTTTATAATAGTTAATAAAGAACTTATTTTTATTCTTAAAATACCTAATAAGGCTAAAAAGCTTAAAATAATTATATCCTTTAAGCCCTTTAATTATATTATAGGCTATTAAATTTATATATATTATATTTATATTTATAAAAATAACCTTTAAATATTATTAATTAATAAGGATTTTAATAACTTTTTTTATTTCTTTTAGCCTAATTATTATATCTTTAATAACCTTAACTCTTTTTATTATATTAAATATAATTATAATAAAAGATATTATAAATTATATATTTTTTTTATAATTTTCCTTTATATTTTATTATTAATTTAATTATAATCTTTCTATTATAATAAAAGGTAATTTTAAAGATATAACAAAAGCTTTAAAGTTTATAACTATTTTAATTACTATTTATATTACTAATTAACTATAATATTTTATTCCCCAGTTTAAACTACTGCTTCTTTACTAATATCACTTTAACTGCAGCTCTTAGATGCAAGGTTAATTAGTTATATGCCTAGGCATATACATTTAATTAGTGGAGGTCAATTTGACTTTTGCCGACTAACTTATATAAAAGTTAACCTAATTCCTTTACAGAACCCTGCTATTACCCTACATTTATCCTTAACCCCTATATAAGCAGGAGAAAGCCAAGTATACATTTAGCCTTAATAATTATATTCTATAGCCACTTTTTATAGGCAGCTAAATTTAGGCCTAAAAAGGCAGCTAGAAAAGTAGCCTAATTAGTTATTAAGGTCCTGCCTTACCTTATAGTTTCTTTTAAGTCCCTTAATTATAATAGCTTTTTAGCTAGCTAATTTAAAGATATTATATAAAATAAGATATCTAAATCTATATAATTAATTATATTAATTAAAATATAGTTAAAAATAGCTATTTTAATTAGGCTAGATTAATTCTTTAATAAAAAGTTCTTTTTAATAGCTATAGCTATTATATAAAGCTTATAGTATTTATAGCCTATAGCATCTATTAGCACTAATTTAATTATATTAATAAGGTTATAATTAGTTATATAATAGGCCTAATTAGCCTATAGGCTATTATATATAGGCATTATAACGGTAGCTATAATTAATATTAATAACTGTAACTAATAATTAGGTTAGGGAATGCACTTTATAATAGATTTAGCCTAATATATTAAAAAGGTTAATTTAAGATCTTTTAGGTAGGGTAAAGGAAAAAGGCTAATATAGCTGCTAAGAAGTAAACCTGCAGGTAGTATTAATACTGCTTAATTAAGGCAGTAATTATGCCATTAAGGCAGATAAACTTTATATAATTTTAACCTTTAAGATATAGGCCTACTATAGGGGCCTTATTATTTAAGCCTTTATATATAAAGTTAGAAGCTTAATAGCCTTATAAGGCTAATAGTAAGGAAAAAAAAAGATATTTTATTATTTATATTTATTATAAACTTAAATATCCTAAGTATTATTTATTTATGTTTTTCCTTAACTTATGTTCCTTATACTGCATTATCTTGCGACCTAATCTAATCTATTACTAACTTGCTGAGCCAGCTTTAGTTTACTAATATTTACAGTTTTTCCCTTAACGCTAAAACCTTTATTTCTTAATTTGCCTTTTTCCCCTTTTTTCCCCTCTTACTTCCCCTTCTTTACTTAATAATAGCCCTTAATTCCTATAATATAATACTTATATCCCCTATTTAACTACTATAACTGTATATTTTAACTTAAAGAATTATAACTAATATAGATTATTATTGCTGCCTAATATAATACTAGTAATAAAGGCCTGCTGCTGCTTTAATAGGTATTAGCCCTTTTTTAGGCAGCCTATTAGATCTTTTAGGGCTTCTATTTAGCCTATAATATAGTTAATATTAGTTATATTAACCTCTTTTTAAAGTAGCTATACTTAATAGCTAAAAATTATTAAATTAACTTACTATATTATTAATAGTTTATTAATATATAATAGGTATTCTCTTATGATTTTATAATGCCTTAAGAAGGATTGCAGTATTAGGATATATTTAAAGTTAAGCTTATAGACCTCTATTAGAAGACCAGTTATATAGTTATTAATTACGTTAATTAGGTAATTATAGTTAGGTTAGCTGTTATCGATTTTAATTATATAGTAGTATATTTTGTGATTAGATTTTTGGTTTTTTAGTTATTATAATTTAGTCTTTTAAGGTTAAAGCCTTAGTGGTAATTGCCTTAATAGGGTGATAATAGAGAGGGCATTTAGCCTGCTAAGGCTAGGGGAAATATTTTCTTTATGCTTATAGATTAAGGCCACTTATTTAGTTAAATTATAAGGTTTATAGCAGTAGCTATATAACCTTAAGACTTATTATTAAGGTTATTGTGTTTTTTGGTGTAGTATATAATGCCTTATATTATATTATACTAAAAAATAAGTATCTTATTGTATTATCTTCTTATTTAAGACCCTAATTGGCTATATCTTGTGTATTGCTATAGGGACATTTTGACTTTTTAATAAACTTAAATATATTTTTTTTTAATTTTTAATTTTCTTTTATTACTTAAAGAAGACTTATATATTAATTTATAGGTTTAAAGGTATTAATACTTTTTTAATAAGTTTTATTTTTTCTTTTAATATTATTACTTTTTTATTAATACTTTTTAATATAAAAAGCTAAAACCTTTTATATTACTATTATAACTTACTATTATATTTAATAAATATATCTTTATAATACCTTTTAAATTTTTACTATAAGTTTTAATATTATATTTATATTATTTCTTATTAATATCTTTAATTTTTTAAGATTTAGGCTATATATAAAATTAATTAAATTTTCTAATTAAAAGAAATAAATCCTAATTTTATAATTTAAAGGGTTATAAATTTAGTATTTTATTAATAACTTTAGATAATATTAAAAAGTAATTTTTATAATATTATAATATATTTTAAGATCTTTTTTTTATTTAGCTTTTATTTAAATAAAAATCTCTTTAAGGGTTTTATTTTTATTATAATTTTAGCTTTTACTTTAATTTTACCTTTATTATTTTTTTTAATTAATTTATTTAATTATTTTTAAATTAATTAATCTTTTTTTTATATAAATTTAAGTTTTTAATAGCTTTATTTTAAATTATTATTTAATTCTTTTAATAAAATAGCTTTTATTTTAATTATTATAAGTTTATTTAAATCATAATAGGTTTTTAATAATAATTCTATTAATAAGGCTATTTAAGCTTTTATCTTTAAAACCTTTTTAGCTTTTTAAAGAAATATAACTATTAATCTTTTATTTTGATTAAAAGTACTTATTTCTTATAGTTATAGTTATAGTTACCTTAAGAGAAACCTTATATTAAAGAATAGCCTTATAAGAGATTAGGCCTATAATTAAATTTATTATTATTAAATTTAAAAATAGAAATTAAAGGTAGCTAATAGTTCTTAAAGAAATAGGTTTAAATAGAGAGAGATTTACCTATAGTTAATTTTACTTTTTTTAATTCTTTAGGTATTTTAATTACCTTAATTTCTAGACTTTAATATATTATCTTTTCATAGCCTTTTTCTCTTTTATAGTGCTTATTTTACTTATAGCTATAGCCTTTTTCTCTTTTATTTAGTTTAAAGCTTCTTTTAGGTAGTAATAATTATCTTTTTCTTTAAGGTCTAATATTAATAAGGAATTATTACTCTTTTAGTGCCTTACTTAATATAGCTAAAGAAGGCTTATATAAAAGATATTATAAAGTTATATATATTAATTTAAGAAGGCTAATTTATATATTTATAGCCTAATTTTCTTAATAATCTTAAAGAGATTAATAAATTAAGAAATTAATTTTTTCTTTTTTTCTTTAAGCTTAAAGTTTTTTATTAATAATATAATTAATTATTCTTATTTAAAGCTTATTTTTTAATACTTAAAGTTAAAGTATTTAGCCTGCCTTTTAATAGTATTTTATTAATATGTTATAAGTCTATTTTTTAGTTTTTATAACTTTTAGATTTTTTATTTTACTTTTAGAATCCTTTTTTAAAAGCTATTATATTTATAGTAATATTAATTACTAAATTATAAATAAATTATAAAATTTAAAAAAATTTTAATTAAATATTTTAATTTTTATTAATAAAGCTTTTTAAGTAATAATTTAAGGTTTAATTTATTTATTTTATTTATTTATTAATTTAAAAATAAAATACTATAAATGGTTTTTATTTAACTTTAAAGTAATAATAAAGTTTTAATTAAAATATATTTATAAAAATTAATTTTTTATATAAAATAATATTTTTTAATATATTAAATTATAGCTTTATTTTTTTATAAAAAAGCTTAATAAACTTAAATATTATAATCTTTATAGAAATAATGTAATTAATAAGCAAGCGCTATAGATAAGTAAGCGCTATACTTTCCTTAGCCTTTTTAATTTATAGCTTAAAAGCTTAAGCTATAGTTTAAAAAGGCTTACTTTTACTTACTAAATTCTTCCCTAAATAACTTAAAAGCTATCTAATAAGTCTTTATATTATAACTGCCTTTATTATATATACTATAGCATTAATTACCTAATTACTTTAACCTTCTTTAATTACTACTTTTTAATAATTTAGCTATTATCTATATATTAATATTTATTTAATTAATTACTTATAATACTTTTTATATAGTTATAGTTCCCTTTTTTTATAATTTAATCCTTTTTACTTTATAATATTAACTTAATATCTTATTTATATCTTAAAGATTATAAAGCTTAGCCTTTAATAAAATAACCTTATATATAATTGCCTTTATTGCCTTAATAGTTAACTTTAAAGCTTTAATAATAGACTTTAGGGAGCTACTATAATGCCTTTTAATTTACCTTTTAAAGTATTTAAATTAAAATTAGGCCTTTATTACTATCTTTAGGGTCTTTAAAGCCTATAGTATTAATAGTTAAATAACCTCTTTAAGAGGCATTAAGGTCTATAATTATATATTAAGCTTTAAGATTATAGTTTTTAAGTTAAGAGAAATAAATCTACCTCCTTTAAAACCCCCCTAAATATTACTTTCTATAAAGGTAGCTTTAAATATAATATAAAAGGCAGAAAAGAACTTAATCTTAAAAATATAAGTTATAAAGTATTTAATTAAATATTTTATTTCTTAACTATAAGCCTTTTTTAGTAGCCTAAAGCACTTAATATTAAAAGGCTAGAGTAAATAAGATATATAAGTTAATATATAAAGTATAATAATTTTATTCTTTTTATAATATCTTTTAAAATTAATTAAGTAATAGCTTTTATAACTATTAAAAATTAAGAAATAATAAAGACTAATTAATTAATTAATTATAAATTAATTAAAGTATTTTAATTACTTAAAATCTAGTTTATTATTTATTTATCTATTTTAGCTTATTATAATAATTTAATTTAGTAAAAGATTATATTTTTAATATTAATTAATAAGATAATATTAGCTTATATTAATAATAAATAGTATAATTACTTAACTTTCTGTATTAATTATTTAAACTATAGTAATCTATTTCCGGTTTTTAGGCTATATTAATTTTAGCCTTCTTTATATTTTTAAACCTATAATAGCTATTCTAGCTATAATAAGGCCTATTATAAAGCCTATTTTATTAAAGTTCTAGATATTATTTAAATAGATACTATACTTTATAATTATATTTTATATAAGCCTAAACTAACTATAAATAATAGCTAGATCTTTATATTTAGCTCTTTAATAGTTATATCTTTAAAATAAATATATCTTTAGCTTTAATTATTACTTTATAAAGTTATAAGCTTAATACTTATTAATAGGTAATATATTACAGTTAATTACTAAAGAATTAGCTATTTTTTCTATAAAATATAATTATAAGGGAAATCTTTATAAATCTAAATTAAGAATAAATTAAACTATTATTTATTTCTTTAAATTAAATAGTTTCTATAAATTTAAGATAGAATTGTATTATAATTAAATACTATTTTAGCAGTAATGCAATTACCTCTTATTAATCTTATAGTTCTTTATAATATATTAAATATTAAGTTTAGAATTATTTTAAAGGGCCTAAAGTATAAGAAGAGTTCTAGCTTTATCTAAAAGTTATAGCATTTTTAGTTATTAAGAATTATCTAATTAGATAAAAAGTTAGATATAGAAGGGAAAAGTATGGCACTTGCTTATCTATAGCGCTCGCTTATTAACCACATTAATTAGAAATTATATAAATTTTATTAATTTATTAATTATTATAAAAATTATATTAACTTATTAACTTTTAAAGATTATTAATAATAATTCTATAATAAAATCTATAAAGATTTTTTTAAAAAAATAAAAAAAAAATTAATAGATTTTTAAGCTTTTTATAAAATTAATATCTTTTTAATATAATCTTTTAGTAAATATTATATATAGCTATATATTATTTTATATTAATTTTTAAGCCTTTTTAATAAAGCTTTCTTTAAATTAACTTTTATATCTTTTTAACTATAAAGTAGCCTATTAAGGAATTATTATAATATAATTATAATATCTTTTATTTTAAATTAGGTTTTAATAATATATAAAGCCTTTTTTTTTATTTATTTAAAATATTTTAATTTTTTAATTAAATATTAATTTATTTTTTATTTAAATTAACTTAATAACTTTAATTATTAATTTTAATATTTTATTCTTTAAGGGTTTTTTTTAATATAAAGACTTTTTTACTATTTTATTAAAATTTACTATAAATAATTTTAATATATTATAAAATTATATATTAATATTAGGTTTTTAGCTTAAATTATTTATATTATTTAATAATAAAGTTAGGTTAATTTTAATACTTAAAAACTTTTTATTTAACTTAAATCTATTTAAAATTTAAAGTAAAATTACCTTTTTTTTAAGTATTTTACTTAATTTCCTTTTATATTATTAACTTTTTATTAATATTTATATTTTAATTATTATTTTTTTAAAAAAATTAATTAATTTTAACTTATAATAGCTTTCTTTTTTACCTTTTAAAGATCTTAAAGAGGCATTAATAAGCTTATTTACCTCTTTTTTATATTTAATAATAAAGTTATATATTATTAAATATAGGCACTATTTAGCCTATTTTTTATTTAATTTAATATTTTTTATAAATAATTAAAGGTTTTAATAATTATTTAAAATCTCTATTTATTTTGAAGACTCTTTAAGGTAATACTATTAATATTTAAATAACTTTATAATAATTATTATCTTAAGTATTACTTATCTATATTTTTCCTTAACTTATATTCCTTATACTACATTATCTTATAACCTAATCTAATTTATTACTAACCTATTAGGCTAGCTTTAGTCTATTAATATTTATAGTTTTTATCTTAATACTAAAACCTTTATTTCTTAATTTACCTTTTTTCCCCTTTTTCCCTCTTTACTTTATAATAGCCCTTAATTCCTATAATATAATATTTATATTCCCTATTTAACTACTATAACTATATATTTTAACTCTAAGAATTATAATTAATATAAACTATTACTACTATTTAATATAATACTAATAATAAAGGCCTGCTGCTACTTTAATAGATATTAGCCTTTCTTTAGGTAGCCTATTAGGTCCTTTAGGGCTTCTATTTAGTATATAATATAGTTAATCTTAATTATATTAACCTCTTTTTAAAGTAGCTATATTTAATAGCTAAAGATTATTAAATTAACTTACTATATTATTAATAACTTATTAATATATAATAGATATTCTCTTATAATTTTATAATACCTAAAGAAGGATTATAATATTAAGATATATTTAAAGTTAAGCTTATAGATCTCTATTAAAAGATTAATTATATAGTTATTAATTATACTAATTAAATAGTTATAGCTAGGTTAGCTATTATTAATTTTAATTATATAGTAATATATTTTATAATAGAATTTTTAGTTTTTTACTTATTATAACTTAATTTCTTAAGGTTAAAGCCTTAATAGTAATTACTTTAATAAGGTAATAATAGAGAGGGCATTTAGCCTATTAAGGCTAGAGAAAATATCTTTTTTATGCTTATAGATTAAGGCCACTTATTTAGTTAGATTATAAGGTTTATAGTAGTAGCTATATAACCTTAAGATTTATTATTAAGGTTATTATATTTTTTAATATAGTATATAATGCCTTATATTATATTATACTAAAAGATAAGTATCTTATTGTATTATCTTCTTATTTAAGACCCCTAATTGGCTATACCTTATATATTACTATAGGGAAATTTTAACTCTTTAATAATAATTATTATTTTTTAATTTAATATATTATATTAACTCTTAATATTATTAAACTTTTAAAATTAAAATACTATAAAGTAGTAATTTCCTTTATTATTTAATTAAAATAAAATATTAACTATAATATAATTTAATATATCTATTTTAATATAAATTTATCTCTTAAAATTAAAACACCTTAAGATTAAAGCCTATTTAAATTTAATAATAAAGGCCTAAAATATTTAGGTTTTTTAATTATTTAATTTTATAACTTTTAATTTCTTTTTATTTTAATTTCCTTTTAATAATATAATTAAAAAAACTATAACCTTAAAGTAATTATAAGTAAACCTTTAATAGAAATAATAAAATCTTAAAAATATTTATATTTTTCTATATATTATTAATTTAGGCTATTTAATAATACTATAAATCTTAATTAAATCTATTTTTATTTTTTTAATAATTAAAATAAATTTTAGATATTTAATTCTATTTTAATAAAAGGAATACTTAAAGGGTTTTATATATAATTTAATAGACTTTATTTATTTTAGGATTTATATAAAATAATTTATATATTTTTCTTTAATTTTAAAGAATATTAAAATATTATTAAAATAAATAATATAAATTATATTTATAAGGCCTTAAAAGGTTTAATAAATATAATATTAAAATATAATAAATATACTTATTAATTTAAATAATATAATTATATATTTAAAATAGCTATATTTAATTTTAAATATTTTTTTTTATTTATCTTTTTTTTAAATATAAATTTAATAATATATATTTTTAATATTAATTTTAAAGAAATATTTTACTTTTTAAATTTAATTTATAATCTTTAAGATTAAAAGTAAAAGATATTAATTTTTAATAATAATTATATTTAGGCCTTAATAATTAATATAAAAATAAATTTTTTTATCTTTTTCTAATATAAATGAAATAGATAATTTAATAAAGCTCTTAAAGAGATAGATTTATTAAGTCTTTAAGTTTTTTTATACATATTTATAAAGTTCTTTTAATTTAATTTATAATAATAAGTAAATAGGTCTATAAAAAGGTTCTTTTTCTTTAATTAAATTAATAATATAATCTATTTTCTTAAAGTAGGAAACCTTAATTATTTTATTATAATTAAAGACTTTAAAATATATCTTTAATTTAAAAGGTATTTTTATTATTTCATTAGGCTTTTTAATATTTTCTTTTAAAATATAATAACGTTATTTAAAAATAATAATAATAAAAATCTTTATTTTATTTTAAGTTTTCTTTAAAAATCATTAAAATTAAAGGAATTTTAAGTTATTATAATAACCTTTAAATTATTACTTTTTTATTTTAAAGTTAGCTATAATTTAAAGGTTTTTTAAGGTAATTATAGAAAAAAAGATAGATTTATTATAATCCCTTTTTTTAATATTTATTAAACTTTTAATTATTTTTTTAAATTATTTTTAATAATTTATTAAAATAAAAAGTACCTTTTATCTCTTTTTTATTATTAATTAATTATTATTAGCTTTTTATAAAGAAATATTTATACTTTTTAATTATTAAAAGCCTTACTATTTAATAAAGGTTTTATTAATAATATTAATTTTTACTTTATAGTTTAAATATTTTTATATTATAATACTTTTATAGCTTTATATTTTAGCTATAATAAAGATTTTTCTCTTAAAATAAATTTAAAGATATTTTAAATAATAGTTAATATTTTTTATAAAATTTTTAATTAAAGATTAATCTTTATTTTTAGCTAAAATTAGTTTTTTAATTTTTTAATTTAATTAACTTTATAGGATTTAAGGCAGTCTTTAAAATAATATTCTATTTTATAATAATTAAAGTATTTTATTAAAAAAATTTTTTTTTTTTTTAATTTATTAAGTTAAAGTATAATTTAAGTTATTTTCTTAAAGGTATTATAATAAATATAGTTCTAAGCTTTCTTTTAGTATATAAGGCTTCTTTTTAATTAATTTAATTTTAAAGAAGTTTCTTATATATTTATTTTTATAGTTTAATATATTCTATAATCTTTATATAAGTTATATTAATTCCTTTTTAGTTTTAAGTAATTTAATATCCCCTTAAAAGGCTATAGTATCCTAAAGGGTTAAAAATAGCTTTATATAGTATTAATATACCTATATAGTAGTATTAAGTTTATAGGGAAGGTAGTCTTTAATAGAAATAAGGTATTTATAGAAGTCTTAGAAGTTCCCCTTTTAGTTTTTAGGGGGATTTCTAGCAGTCTTCTTAATTTATTACTTTAATTCTTCTGCTTATTATTTAAAAGTAAGCTCTTTTTCTAATTATTTAATTTAAACCTTAAAGGTAATAATATAAATTAATAGTATAACTTACCTAATAGGATAAGTTATTACTTAAGATAGTTCTATCTAGCGAATTAAGATAGAATTACTAATAACTTCTAAAATTATTATTAATAACTTATTTAAGTTTAGGCTAATTACTGCAATTCTTTAGGGATTAACTATTATATTTAGGTAATTTAAATAAAAGCTTTAGAACTATTATAGTAGATTAATAATAGCTAGATAGGTATAATAGTATTATATTAATTAAAGCTTAAAAAGAGAAGATTCCTTAAAGAGGGGTTTTTTAAGGAGATTCTATAGGGTCTTAAAATTATATAACCTAGGGACTAGGCTGACTATCTATACTAGGGACCAGGCTAACTATCTATACTAAGATGCCATTATAGTATAATTATATTTAAAAAGATTATATTTTACTTAATTAAAGTTATTTTTAATATTAAAAAATAGCTAAAAAAAAAACTATAATATTAATAAAGCTACTTTCTTTATTTATATTAAAATTAAAATTAATATTAAAATTAATATTAAATTTACTATATATAATTACTTTTAGGATATAACTTTTATTAGCTTAGTTTAACCTACTGCTTCTTTATTAATATTACTTTATTTACTTTTAGACATAAGGTTAATTAGTTATATACCTAGGTATATATATTTAATTAGTAGAGGTTAATTTTACTTTTACTAACTAACTTATATAAAAGTTAACCTAATTCCTTTATTGATTTTATATAATTAAGAGGATATAGTATATATATTTAGCCTTAATAGTTATATTATTAAGTCACTTTTTATATAAGGCTAAGTTACCTATTAGTATAGTTAGGAAAGCTGCCTTTTCTATATTAAGAGGCAAGCTTTCTTTAATAGCCTTTTTTAGCTTCTTTAACCTAAATAGCTCCTTAACTAGCTAAACTAAATAAACTTAATAACCTAAGCTAGCCTAATCTATATAATTAATTAAGTTAATTAAAATATAATTAAAAATAGCTATCTTAATTAGGCTTAATAGGCTTTTTAATAAGAAGTTCTTTATAATAATTATAATTATTATATAGATTTTATAGTATTTTCTTCCTTTAGCTTAATTTAATACTAATTTAATTACTATAATAAAGCTATAGTTAATTATATAATAGCCTTAATTAGGTTTTAGGCTCTTATATATAGGCATTATATTAATAGCTATAATTAATATTAGTAACTATAATTAATATGTTAGAAAATATACTTTATAATAGACTTAGCCTGGTATATTAAATAGGTCAATTAGAGATATCTTAGTCTTTTAGCTAAAGTAAAAAAAAAAGGCTAATATAGCTATTAAGAGGCAGTATTAATACTACTTAATTAAGGCAGTAATTATGCTATTAAGGCAGATAAACCTTATAAGATTCTAACCTTTAAGATATAGGCCTACTATAAGGGCCTTATTATTTAAGCCTTTATATATAAAGTTAATAGCTTAATAGCCTTATAAGGCTAATAATAAAGAAAAGTAAAAAAATAGCTATATATTAAGCTTTAAAATTATAGTTTTTAAATTAAAAAATATAAATTTAATTTCTTTAAAATCCCTTTAAATATTACTTTCTATAAAGATAGCTTTAAGTATAATATAAAAGGTAAAAAAGAACTTAATTTTAAAAATATAAGTTATAAAATATTTAATCAAATCCTTTATTTTTTAATTATAAGCCTTTTTTAATAGCTTTAAGTACTTAATATTAAGAGGCTAAAGTAAATAAAATATATAAGCTAATATATATAATATAATAATTTTATTCTTTTTATAATATTTTTTAAAATTAGCTAAATAATAGCTTTTATAACTATTAATCCCTAGTTTAACTTACTGCTTCTTTATTAGTATTACATTATTTACATTTAAATATAGACTTAATTAGTTATATACCTTAATATATATAATTAATTAGTAAATATTAATTTAGATTTTACTAAAAAACTATATAAAAGTTAACTTAATTCCTTTAATTCTAACTTTAATAAAACCTTTAGTTTAACCCTACTATTACCCTGTATTTATCCCTTTACTCTTATAGTCTTAAACTATAACTAGCCTATTATATTAAAAGTAGTACCCTTTTTACTATAATAACCCTTTTAGCTATATTAAAAAGCTACTTTTTATATATATTTAAGTTACCTATAAAAATAGTAAAGAATATACCTTAATTTAATTTAAGAAAATAACCTTTCTTTAAGATCCTCTTTAAGTCTTTTAGATTTAATAGTTTATACTTAATTTAAGTTAAATTAATTAAATTAAAATAGTTTATATAATAGATTAATTTAATTAAATTATAATTAAATATAGCTATTTTAATAAGATTAAATTAATACTTTAATAAGAAGTTCTTTTTAATAGTAATTATTATTATATAAATCTTTTTTAATTTTTTTTCTATTAACTCTTTATAAGGTAGGCCTAATAGTTATATTAAGGTTATAGCTAGTTATATAGTAGGCCTAATTATATAGCTATAGGCTATTTTATATAGTAGGTATTATATTAATAGCTATAATAAATATTAATAGCTATAATTAATAGAGAAAGTTAGGTTAAAAAATATACTTTAAAAGTATAATAAACTTAGCCTAATTAAATAGGTTAATTAAAGATCTTTTAATTAAAGTAAAGAAAGAAGGCTAATATAGCTACTAAAAGGCAGTATTAATACTGCTTAATTAAGGCAGTAATTATACTATTAAAGTAAATAAATCTATTATAGGCTTAGGCTTTGCCTAAGCCTTTATAAGGCCATATAACTTAGGGGTTTAATCTAGATTTAAGCTAAAACCTAATAGTATATAAAGAGAGTTCCTTAAGGAATCTCTTTTCTTTTTTTAAGTTTAATAACATTTATATTAATATCCTTTTAGTTATAATTAAGAAGATAGTCTATAATAATTATTAAACTTTCTATAATTTAAAATATTTATAACTTTCTAGCTATTATTTACTATAAAGTAATTAAAATATAAGATATAAAAATAGATAATAAATACCCTATAGGCTTTAATTAAGGCCTAATATAGTAATCTCCTTAAGAATTAATAATCTAAGATATAATTACTATCTTTAACAATATATAGATTTAATAAAAATAGATTTATATAAACTTTTAAAATAACCTTAATGCCCTCTAAAGTAATATTAAAACTATTATTTAAGGGTAAATTCTTAAAACTATTAATATAATATAATTCTTAATTTTTTAAGCTATTTTTATATTAATATTTTAATTAATTACCTTTTTAATAATAATTAAAATTAAATTAAAATTATTATAATATTAATACCTATTAATTATCTTTAAGTTTAATAGTATTAAAATAATATAGTTATTTTAAAAGTTTATAATAAAATATATATTAAAAATATAGGCTATTAAAATTAATAATAATAAAAATTAATAAATATATATCTTTATAAATTTAAAAGGTAATATATTATAAAATATTAATTTATTTTTTAAGTTTAAATTATAATTAAATTTTAATTTAATTAACTTTTTTAATTATTTAAAAAGTATTTATAAAGATTAATATTAATAAGAAATTGTATAAATTAAACTTAAGTAAATTTATTAATATAAAATTAAACTATTTATAAAGTTCTTTATTTACTTTAGCTAAAAGCTAATTATAATAAGAGATTTAAATTAAAATAATAATATTAAAATAATATACCTTTATTATGTATTAAATAAAAATATATAAAATTATAATATTAATTAAAATATTTTTTAAGATAATTCTAAAAAGGTAATAAAAATATACTATAATATTACTATAAATATTAAGTCTTAATAGCTAGAAGAAAAGTTTTAAAAGGCTAATTTAAAGTATATATTTACCTTTTTATTACTATAAAGAGTTAATAATAGTAACTTAAAGATAATTAATATTAATATAACTTCTATAAAAAGGCCTATAGCTAGATAAAAGGTAAAATTAATATAAATTTAAACTTAAATATATTAAAAGGCTAAATAAGTCTTTATAGAGATTTTAAATAAATAAAGATAGAATAAATAATACTTTTACTATAAAAGTAAGGCTTATTAAGCTTAAAGTTATTACTTAAACTAACCTTAATATCTTTAATAAGAAGACTATTATATTTATAGATTAATTATAGATAATAAAAATATAAAATCTAAATAAAAAGATTAAAAATTAAAAAACTAAATACCTTTATAATAAGTTTTATATAGAGGCTAAAGGTAGAATATAAAAGACCTATATAAGGTTATATAGTAATAAATAAAGAAAATTAATAATAAATTAATAAAATTATAAATAGATTATTTCTATTAGTTCTAATTTTATTTAACTTATTAAAATTTCTTAATATATAAATTAATATAGATTATAATTACTATAAAATAATTAATAAAAGGATTGCTTATTAATTAAAACTAAAGATAATTATATTATTAGAATAATAAAAAGTAAAAATTACAGTAAAGATATTAAGAAAAGGATATATCTTTAAAAAACTTACTATATTTATTATATAGATAGCCTAAGTAGTTATTAATATAAATAACTAAAAGAGCTAAATATCTTTTAATATTATGCTTAATTTAGTTAGAAATATAATTTTCAATTTACCTTAATTAATATATAAAGATATATATACTTATATTAATTAATAAGAATTAGTAATTATGGCAATAAAAAGGCTTATTATAAATTATAGCTAAAAATAGTAAAATATAAAGGCAATTATAGCTATAATTAGCTTAATATTTATTAATATTTTTTTTTTCCCTTACTATTAGCCTTATAAGTCCATTAAGCTATTAACTTTATATATAAAGGCTTAAATAATAAGGCCCCTATAGTAGGCCTATATCTTAAAGGTTAAAATTATATAAGGTTTATTTGCTTTAATAGTGTAATTACTGCCTTAATTAAGCAGTATTAATACTGCCCCTTAATAGCTATATTAGCCTTCTTTCTTTACCCTAGCTAAAAAAGTATTAAGATAAGTCTATTATAAAATATATTCTCTAACCTAACTTTCCCTATTAGTTATAGCTATTAATATTAATTATAGCTATTAATATAATACCTACTATATAAAATAGCCTATAGCTATATAATTAAGCCTATTATATAACTAGCTATAACCTTAATATAGCTATTAGGCCTACCTTATAGAGAGCTAATAGAAATAAGCTAAAAGAGATTATTATAGTGAATAGGTAATAGCTAGATAGGCATAATAGTATTATATTAACTAAAGCTTAAAGAAGCAGGATTTCTATCTAAGGGGTTTTTATAATAGACTTAAGGGGGTCCTAAGATTATATAATAGGAGGCCAGTCAGCCTTATCACCAGGGCATTATTACAATTATCTCTCCCTTTTTAGGTAGCTATCTTTAGCTAGATATAATTATAATAGAGTTATAGAGTTATTAATATCTCTCTATCTTATAGCTACCTCTTATTAGCTTTTTATAATAAAGTTAAATATTATAGTAGTAAAAGGTTATATTTATAGCATTCCCCTTATATAAACCATTAGACTGTTCCCTATAGCCTTACCGAGATGCCTTTAAAAATATATATACATTAGGCCTATAAATTATAGGCTATGCCCTTAATTCCTTAGGCTTCTATAGGCTTCTATTTCTACCTTACCTATAGGTATTTAATTCTCTCTTTAATTTAAACTTCTCTTTTTCTTCTTTTTCTCTTTATTTTATATAACCTTATTAGCTTATATACCTCTTATCCTTACTTCTTATCTATAGCCTATACCTCTTTTATTTTAGTCTTTAATTAACCTTTTATTTTTTAACTCTACCCTAATTTCCCTATATTTATTGCTATAATATCTAATAGTAAGTATACCCATTCTCTATTCCCTATAGCCTTTAGTTTTAAGCTATAAGTCCTCTATTATCCCCCTGGCTTTACTATATTTAAGAATGTATATATTTATTATATTTATAAATACTGTAATTAGTTAGTGGCTACTTTTATAGACCTTAAGGTTATATAGGATCTGCATTACTTTTATAATATTAAATATATCTTTATTAACCTTAATGCTTTATACTATAAGAAGTGCAATAAATATAAGTATAGCTATTACTTATATATTTCTTCCTTATTACCTCTTATTACTAATTTAATTAACTTTCTTATAGTCCTATAGTTATAATTAAAAAAGACTAAATAGATATTTACTATACCTTTAACTTTATCTATAAGACTATCCTTTTTATAAATAAAAAAAACTATTTTAAACTTTATTATAATATCTATATAGAACTTACCTATACCTTTTACTAGTTATTAAAAGCCTTTCTATACTTAAAGACTATTTATATTACTAACTTTTACTTTATTAATACTAAAAAGCTGCCTATAAGTTCTTTTCCTTATCCCTCTTATTATATTAGCTAATAAAGTTATAATATAGAAAGCTACCTTTTTATATACCTAAACTATTATAACTTACTGCTATATTTATACTAAAATATATCTATCTCCTTAAAGTAATATTAATAAGGAGATCTAGGCTATATTTAAGGATTTATAAATTCTATACTTAAAGGAAAATAATAAAAAGTATATAGCCTAATAGGCTACTATTAACGCTTTTTACTATTTTATATATTTAAGTCTTACTAGCAACCTCTATAATAACTTTAATATTATTGCCTAAATCTCTACCTTTAGCTTTATATTAAGTTTAAACCCTTACTAATATCTCTAAATATTTATTATACCTACCTCTTTAATCTCTATTAAAATAAAGGCTATAACTTTACCCCCTTTTTACTATTCTCTCTTTATATAGCCTTCTATTATATCTAGACCTGCCTTACCTATAAAGAATTCTTAACCTTTTACTGCAGTAATTATATACCCCTTCTTAACCTCTTAGAAGTATAGTTAATCTCCTTCTAATAACTTTAGCTCCTAAAGTATATTACCTAAACATTCTAGTAATTTATATAAGGCTTATATTATAGAGGAAGATAAATTAGCTTAAAGGATAGCTTTTTAATATTATAGTTATTACAGTCTTATTTAGTAGTTTTAGGTTAAAATAAAAAGAGATTTACTTATAGTTTATAATTACTTATTTTTCTTAATAGTGTTTTTATAGCTTAAGTCTTTTGGCTTTAATTATAGCTCTTTTCTTAAATATCTTCTTTTTTTTAAAGTTATCTCTACTTATAACTTTAATTTCTTGCCTTTTTGCTTTATTTAGGACTTTTTTTAAGTAGTAATAACTTATAAGGTATTCTCTATATCTATAGCAGTAACCTATTAATTATATTTAGCTAGCTATTCTTTCTATTTTATAAAGTAATATAATTTCTTATATATCTCTTTTTTATCCTTAATTTATTTAACTTTTTATTAATTATCCTCTTTTTTAAGGTTTAGTATTAATAGGGAATTATTATCCTTTTAGTTATATACTTAATATACTTTAAGGAGGCTTATATAAAAGATATTATATATTCTTATATATTGGTTTAATAGGGCTAGGCAGTATACTTATAGTCTAATATACTTAATAATCCTAAATAGGCCAATAAATCTTAAGGCTAGCTTCTTTTTCTTTCTTTTAAGCTTTAGGTTCTTAATTAAAAGTATAATTAATTATTCTTATTTAAAGTTTATTTTTTAATGCTTTAAGTTAAAGTACTTAGCCTGCCTTTTAGTTATATTTTACTAGTATATTATAAGCTTATTTTATAGTTCCTATAGCTTTTAAATTCTATATTTAACTTTTAGGACTCCCCCCTTTAAGCTAATGTCCTTAACAGTAATATAGAATTCTAGGTTAAAACCTATAAGGGCCCTATTTAGGGTTATATTTATTATAGCGCTAACCCCTAAATTATAAGTAAACTAGGCTATTTATAAGAGTTTTAACTAGATATTCTAATTATCCCTAATAAAGCAATATAAGTAATATCTAAAAATTTAGTTTATCCTTTCTATCTATCTATTAGTTTAGGGATAAAAAGCTATTAATAGTCTTTACTTAATTCTTAAGTAATAATATAATTCTAATTAGAATATACTTATAAATATAAAGCCTTTATTAAAGATAATACCCTTTAGGGCTTTAAACTATAATTTAATCTCCTTATAGAAGAGTTTAGCCAGTTTAAATATAGTAATTTTAATAAAAACAGATAGGAATTATATAAACTTTATAAATCTATTAACTATTACTAAAATTGCATTAACTTATTAACCTTTAAAGAGTATTAATAGCAGTCCTATAATAAAATCTATTAAGACTTCCTTAAAGAGGTATAATAAAATCAGTAAGTTTTTAAGCTTTCTATAAGGTTAGTATCTTTTAAATACTATCTCTTAGTAAATATAGTATATAGATATATATTATTTTATATTAGTTTTTAGGCCTTTTTAATAGAGTTTCTTTTAAATTAGCTTTTAAATTCTCTTAATACTAAAGTGCCCTACTAGGGGGTTATTATAATATAGTTTTAATATCTCCTTTTTAAGGTTAAGTTCTAGTAATATATAAAGCCTATCTTTAAAATAAAAGAGGTTATCTTTTACTTTTTACTTTTAAAATTCTTTTTTATAATTTGCCTTAAATATTTTATCCTTTTAGCTAAATATTATTTTATTTCTTAATTATACTAATTTAATTATTTTAATTAAAGGCTTTAATATATTATCCTTTAGGGATTTTTCTTAATATAAAAATTAATTTACTATCTTATTAAGAATTACTATAAATAATTTTAATATCTCTTAAGATTATATATTTAAATTAGGTTTCTAGCCTATAATATCTATATTACTTAATAGTAAGGCTAGATTATCTTTAATACCTAAAGATATCTTATCTGCCTTTAACTTACCTAAGGTTTAAGGCAGACTTACTCTCTCTATAAGCCTCTTACTTAACCTCTTTTTTAGCTTCTAACCTCTTATTATTACTTATACCTTAGCTATCTTATCCCTTAAGGATTTAATTAAATCTAGCTTTTAGTATTTCTCTTCTTTAACTTCTAGAGGTCTTAAAGAGATATTAATAGGATTTATAGATCTCTTTTTATACTTAATTATAAAGTTATAGGTTATTAAATATAAATACTATTATACTTATTTTCTATTTAGTTTAATATTTTTTATAAATAATTAAAGATTTTAATAGTTACTTAAAACCTCTATTTATTTTAAGAAGCTTTTAAAGTAATACTATTAATACTTAAATAACTTTATAATTACTATTATCTTTTAATTAGAGGTACTATATCTTCTCTTAAGGTTATTAAACTTTTATAACTAAAAGGCAATTAAGTAATATCTCCCTTTATTATCTAATTAAGAGAGGATTCTTACTATAGTATAATCTAATATATCTATCTTAATATAAATATATCTCTTAAGATTAAAGTATTATAAGATTAAGGCCTTTCTAAACTTGGCAATAAAGGCCTAAAATAATTATCTTTTTTAGTTATTTAACCTTACACTCTTTAGTTTCTTTCTATTTTAGCTTCCTTTTATAAAGGCTATAAGGGAAATAGTAACCTTAAAGTATTTATAAATAAACTGCCTATAAAAGTTATAGAATCTTAAGAATACCTAAATTTCTCTATAGGTAATAAGTTTAGGCTATTTAAAGATAGTATAAATCCTTACTAAATCTATCTTAATACTTTTAGTAGTTAAGATAAAACTAAAAAACTCTACTTTATTTTAGTAAAAGGAGTATTTTAAGGGTTTTATATATAATTTAATATCCTTTATCTATTTTAGGATTTATTTAAGGTATTTAATATACTTTTCTTTTATTTTTAAAAATATTAAGATATTATTTAAATAAATAATATAAATTATATCTATAAGACCCTAAAGGGCCTAATAGATATAATATTAAAATATAGTAGGCATATTAGCTAGTTTAAATAGCATTACTATATACTTAAAGTAACTGTAATAGGTTTAAAAGGCAGTCTTCTATTTATTCCCTTTTTAAATATAAATCTAGTAATATATATCTTTAATATTAATTTTAAAAAAGTATTTTACCTTTTAAATATAATTTATAATTTCTAAAATTAGAGATAAAAGGTAATAATTCTTAATAGTAATAGTATTTAAGCTATAGTAATCTATATAGAGGCAGAGACCTCTATCCTTCTTAAAGATAAAAAAGATAGAAGATTTAACTAGGCTTTTAAATAGGTAAATTTATTTAGTTTTTAGGTTTTTCTAGATATACTTTTAGAGTTTCTTAAGTTCTACTTATAAAAGGGGGTAAATAGGGCTATATAGAGGCTCCTTCCCTTTAATTAGGTTAATAATATAGTCTATCTTCTTAAAGTTAAATATCCTTACTGCCTTATTATAGCTAAAGACCTTAATATAAGCTTTTAGTTTATAAGAAATGCCTTTAAGTTAATTAGGTTTTTAGGGTTTTTTATTAAAAAGTAAGTAAGGTTCCTTAATAATAGTAATAATAAAGATCTTAGCTTTATTATAGGTTTTCTTTAAGAATTAATAAGGTTTAAGGAGTTTAAGGCCTTTATAGTGCCCCTTAAACTACTATTTCCTTATTTTAAAGTCTATTATAATTTAAAGGTCTTTTAAGGTAGCAATAAAAAGAAGTATTAGTTTATTTTAGTCCTATTTATTAATATCTATTAGGCTTTATATAGTTTTATATATTTATTTCTAGTAATCTATTAGGGTTAAGGTTATTTTTTAATATCCTATAGTTCTTAATTAAGTATTATCTACTTTTTAGAGGGGGATATTAGCATCTTCTAGTCATTAGAATCTCTAGAATCTTATAAAGGTTTTACTAATAGTATCTATTTTTATACTATAATTAAAGTAAGCCTATACTTTAACGGTCTTATAGCCTTAAGCCTTTACTGTAATTAAGATTCTCCTTTTAAAGCAGGTTTAGAGTCTATTTTAATTATAGATTAGGGTTATCTTAAGGGTATTAACTAGAAATTAACCTATATTTTTAGTTATATTTAGTTTTTTAATCTTTTTATTTAATTTATCTTTTTAGGTTTAAGGCAATTTCTTAAATAGTAATCTTTTTTATAATAATTATAGCATTCTATAGAATTTAAGTCTTTTTCTTTTTCTTTTAAGTTAGTAATAAAAAAGTAATTTTAGTTATTTTCTTAAGGTTATTAATATAAGTATAATTTAGGCAGTTTTTAAGGTTAGTAAGGTTTCTTTTTAAGTAGTAAGGAATTTAGCAGGTTTCCTATATATTTATTTTTTTAATTTAAAGTATCCTAAAGTTATTATATTAACTAAATAAATTCTTCTTTAGTTTTAAGGAGATTAATACCTCTCTAAAAGGCTATAATATTCTAGAGGGTAGGTAAAAGTTTAGTATAATATTAATAAACTCTTACAGTTATATTAAGCTTATAAGGGAGATAATCTTTAATAGGGATAAGATATTTATAGAAGTCTTAGGGGGATTAGCTAGGTTATTATTAGGCATTTTTTAGTTATATAGTTATAAGTATTTAATAATTCTCTCTATTTTCTATAAAGGTAAGGGACTATTCCTTAAATACTTCCTAATCTCTCTTTAAGTCTTTTCTTCTTTTTTCTATCTATTTATTTAAATAACTTAACTATATAAGCCTTATATTTAGTGCTATATTATTGCAGGTAAATAGGATATAGCTTTTATTAATATAGTATTATTTCTAGGCTTCCTTAAAGCTCTAGTCTATATTATCTAACTATTTATTTTATTTTTAGAAGGTAGTTAGGTATTTAAGGGTAATAATATTTTTAGCTTTTATTTCTTTATTACTGCTAGAAGTAAAGCTATTTCTTGCTTATTATTGCCTTATTAAAGTGTTATTACTTATTTATAATAGATCTTTAGTATTAGAGTTAAGTAGTTATATAGATAATCTATTCCTTTTTTAGGTTTTAGAGAGGTTTTATAATCTGCTTTTATTCTCTTTAAGGCGTTATTTTAACTTATTTTATTACTATTAAAGGGTAAGCTCTTTTTCTAGCTACTTAATCCTAACTTTTAGGGTATTAATATATATAATATAGGTAATATAACTAGCTATATAGATTACTGTTTAAAAGGATCCTTTATTACTGTTTTAGGTAGAGTTATTACTAATTTCTAGAGGATTTACTAATAGCTTATTAGGTTTTATATTAGCTGCAGTAGTTCTTTATAAGTTTACTATTATACCTAAGTAGTTTAGGTAAAAGCTTTAGAATTATTATAGTAAATAGATAATAGCTAGATAGGCATAATAGTATTATATTAACTAAAGCTTAAGGAAGTAGGATTTCTATTTAAGGGGTTTTTATAATAGACTTAAGGGGGTCCTGGGATTATGTAGTAGGAGGCCGGTTAGCCTTATTACCAGGGCGTTATTATATAATTCTTAATAGTAATAGTATTTAAGCTATAGTAATCTATATAGAAATAAAGATCTCTATTTTTCTTAAAGATAAAAAAAATAGAAAATTTAATTAAACTTTTAAATAAATAAATTTATTTAGTTTTTAGGTTTTTTTAAATATACTTTTAAAGTTTCTTAAGTTCTGCCTATAAAAGGGGATAGATAGGGCTATATAGAGGCTCCTTCCCTTTAATTAGGTTAATAATATAATCTATCTTCTTAAAGTTAAGTATTTCTATTGCCTTATTATAAATAAAGACCTTAATATAAGCTTTTAGTTTATAAGGGATATCTTTAAGTTAATTAGGTTTTTAAGGTTTTTTATTAAAAAGTAAGTAAGGTTCTTTAATAATAGTAATAATAAAGATTTTAGCTTTATTATAGATTTTCTTTAAAAATTAATAAAGTTTAAAGAGTTTAAGGCCTTTATAATGCCCTTTAAATTACTATTTCTTTATCTTAAAGTCTATTATAATTTAGAGATCTTTTAAAATAGTAATAAAAAGAAGTATTAATTTATTTTAATCCTATTTATTAATATTTATTAGGCTTTATATAGTTTTATATATTTATTTTTAATAATTTATTAAAGTTAAGGTTATTTCTTAGCATTTTATAGTTCTTAATTAGGTATTATCTACTTTTTAAAGAGAAATATTAATATCTTTTAATTATTAAAATTTCTAGAATTTTATAAAGGTTTTATTAATAGTATCTATTTTTATATTATAATTAAAGTAAGCTTATACTTTAATAGTCTTATAGCCTTAAGCTTTTATTATAATTAAAATCTTTTTTTTAAAGTAAATTTAAAGTCTATTTTAGTTATAGATTAAGGTTATTTTAGAGGTATTAATTAAAAATTAATTTATATCTTTAGTTATATTTAGTTTTTTAATCTTTTTATTTAATTTATTCTTTTAGGTTTAAGGCAATTTCTTAAATAGTAACCTTTTTTATAATAATTATAATATTTTATAGAATTTAAGTCTTTTTTTTTTCTTTTAGGTTAATAATAAAAAAGTAATTTTAATTATTTTTCTAGGGTTATTAATATAAATATAATTTAAGCAGTTTTTAAGGTTAGTAAAGTTTCTTTTTAAATAGTAAGGAATTTAATAGGTTTTTTATATATTTATTCTTTTAGTTTAAAGTATCTTAAAGTTATTATATTAATTAAATAAATTCTTCTTTAATTTTAAAGAGATTAATACCTTTCTAAAAGGCTATAATATCTTAAAGGATAGGTAAAAGTTTAATATAGTATTAATAAACTTTTATAGCTATATTAAGCTTATAAAAGAGATAATTTTTAATAAAAATAAGATATTTATAGAAGTCTTAAGGGGATTAATTAAGTTATTATTAGGTATTTTTTAGTTATATAGTTATAAATATTTAGTAATTTCCTCTATTTTCTATAAAAATAAAAAACTATTTTTTAAATACTTTTTAATCTCTTTTTAAGTCTTTTTTTCTTTTTTCTATTTATTTATTTAAATAACCTAACTATATAAGCCTTATATTTAGTACTATATTATTATAAGTAAATAGGATATAGCTTTTATTAATATAGTATTATTTTTAGGCTTTCTTAAAGCTTTAATCTATATTATCTAACTATTTATCTTATTTTTAAAAGATAATTAGGTATTTAAAGATAATAATATTTTTAGCTTTTATTTTTCTATTATTATTAAAAGTAAAGCTATTTCTTACTTATTATTACCTTATTAAGATATTATTATTTATTTATAATAAGTCTTTAGTATTAAAATTAAATAGTTATATAAATAATTTATTCCTTTTTTAGGTTTTAAAAAGGTTTTATAATCTGCCTTTATTCTCCTTAAAGTATTATTTTAACTTATTTTATTACTATTAAAAAATAAGCTCTTCTTTTAGCTACTTAATTCTAACTTTTAGGGCATTAATATATATAATATAAATAATATAATTAACTATATAGGTTACTATTTAAGAAGATCCTTTATTACTATCTTAAATAGAGTTATTATTAATTCCTAAAGGATTTATTAATAGCTTATTAAGTTTTATATTAGCTATAGTAATTCTTTATAGGTTTACTATTATATCTAAATAGCTTAAGTAAAAGCTTTAGAATTATTATAATAGATAGGTAATAGCTAAATAGGCATAATAGTATTATATTAATTAAAGCTTAAAAAAGCAGGATTTCTATTTAAGGGGTTTTTATAATAGACTTAAGGGGATCCTAAGATTATATAGTAGGAGGCCAGTTAGCCTTATTACCAGGGCGTTATTATATTAATCTATTAATTAAATATATATACTTAAGTATATAATTAATTAATTTTATATTTAAGAATAAATAAAGTAATATTAATAAAGAAATAGTAATTTATATTAAAGATTATTTCTTTATATATTTTTTTAATTTATATTTATAATAATTTAAATTAAAAATTAATTTATACATAATAAACTTTTAAGTCTTTAAAATAATAACTTTTAATATTTTCCTTTCTAAATTTCTTAACTACACTTTACCTATTCAATCAACCTCCACCCATCTCACGATAGTAGTAGTTCTTATGGTTATTGTGTTTCTTTCCATAGGCCAAGTCCCTTTGCTTTGTGTGAACCTGCTCTAGGGTTCTTCCTCGTTCTTCTGCACGGCGAGCTCGCCTCTTTTGTTGTTCTGGAGCGCCAACCATGCCCGCCATTCCGCGCGGTACCATTTTACGGGATCTAGACCCAGTTTCCCTCTCAACGAGCTGACCATCGGAAGTCGAACCTTGTTGCTCGGTCTCGGCGCTTTCAATCGCCAATCTCTCCGCTCGCTCCTCGGGCGAGGGGTGGCTATGCAGATTCTGTCGGAAGTACTTGTTCAACGAACGATGACCAACTGACTTGCCGGTAGGGAGGTGAAGTTCGTAATCGTCATAAAAGACGGCACGCGTAGGTTTGTGGGCGTGAGAATGCCAGCCATCCGCTTGGTGTCTTTGTCTCGGATCTTGTCGCGAGTGATGTGGGTGCTTATCGAGGCGTTCGAACTGGTGGATGTGACCTTCAGCCGGTACGGCAGTAAGATCTGCTGAGTCCAAAGACGATTCTGAACTATCCGTCTCCCAACCGTCTGCCCCTTCGCCTTCCTCAACCTCGGCTCCATCCTCTCCTGTGAGTTTAGAAGGACGACGTGCCCCGAGCTTCGCCCCTCCACTTGTCTCGTTCACAACCGAGCCATCGTCACTCATCTCCTCATCATCAGAGTAGGTGCTCCTGAAATCATAGAAATCCCCAATCTCAAGCTGGTCACGCTCAGTCTCGTAGGGGATCTTGCAGTGGCCTGTATCGCGCATGTGTGTCTGAATCCCAAACATGGACGATTTAAACTTATCACAGTACAGGCACTGGTGGTGCTCTCGGATTTTATATTGGAGTTGCTTGAGCAAGCCGTCGATATCAACAAGATACTTCTTCTCAGGGATGAACATGCCATGAAAGCGTTCCATATGATGTATGTTGAGAGAAATGGTTGGAGAGGTATAGTTGCAGAACAAGCATGATTCCAGTGTCATGTCAGGATCCTGAGTAGCAGGAACGGGCATGGGCGTGGCTGAGTTGGAGGCCCTGTTGTCGTCGTTATTGCCTTGTGCAGCGTTTGCGACTGAGGGCTGGGGGTGGGAGGGACGCTTGACAGGAGATGGCCTTTGCTCGGTAATGCTCGCCTTCTGGAGGCCTTCAACAACATGGCTGAATTCTTCCTCGGCGTCGGAATCAACCTCTCCTTGGCTAGGTGCGATAGGTTCGCCAAGAGAGAACGTAGAGCTGACGATCGAGGTTGTTTCGTCGTCAGCTCGACCAGAAACAGTCTGTCCACTACTGGCCTCCTTGGTCTTGTGCTTCTGGCTCGACAGGTGGTTCTGGAATGCATTCTCGCTGTAGTATGTCCTCTCGCAGATGTCACATACACGTTCGAAGTAGGCTTTGTCTGCTTCAGCGCTTGACACCGCCCTTGCCTGCAGAACCTTCTCAGTGAAGACATCGGAAGAAATGGGAGGCAGCGAGGCAACCCGGCGTTTGAGGTTGTATCGACTTTGGATGATTAGCCTCAGCTTCTACTGGAGATCCAAAAAATGTACTTACTGCCAATCACTTTTCATGTGCCCCTTCTGCAGATCGATGTTGCGATACGCAACTTGGCAGGTGTTGCAGGTGTATGGGTGCGAGGCTGCACCGGACGCCTGGACACTCGCCATGATAGGAAGCGAAAATTATGCGGTTTATAAGTCCTGATCCGAGTTATGAGGCTTATTTTCTTGTCGCCTGTGCCCTGGTCTTCACAAGACGGTTATGTTTGGGAAAGAAATTCGGAGTTGAATTGGTGGGATATGGCGGGGCTCTGTAGATAACGTCACACAGAAAAGGTTATCAGTGAGATTGATGACTGACTTTTTTTTTGCCCCAAACCCCGCCACGCAAGGGTACTGGGCCCTTCTAAGCCGTCCTCTGGGTGCGACTGACTTTAAGGCGAGATGCAGAAAATGACCAGTCGAAGCATTGCTAACTATCCACTCCGCTTCACGAGCTATTTCTGTCACTCCAAGCAGAGGTCCCCGTTTCTCTTGCCTGCCTTAGCCCGCATATTGCGGCTGGGCCATTGGCCACCATAAGGTGGAGCTGGTCCACTCTCTAGTCCAAGACTGGCAAGCAGCTGGTGTCAAAGAGATCTTGGTAGTAGGGACTACATGTAGCGTCTGTTAGGGACAGTTAGCTAGGGGCGCATCATCGCCTCTTTCGAGAGGCTGACCAAACAGCTCCTGAGAGCGCAGACTGCCCTCAGATTAGACGACATCTCCCACGACCAGCATACCCTACTCAGTTTCATAGAACCAACTTGTATCATCAACTTTGTGTAAAATATCCGCGCACACTATTTCGACACCTCTCCTCCTCATGCGATACTTCTCTAAATTTTGACATCTCTTTATCAAATCCCCCACCTCTTACGCATCCTCCAGGTGCCCATCGAGGCGCGACCCCATCCTCCCATGTCATGACGCCCGATGCCGTTCGTCCCCGGGACAATTCCATCGAACTCACGGCAGATCTAGATCTTCTCGCCGGGCTATGGCAAGAAGCGCCATTTGCACGTCTGCCCCCCGACGCGCCCCCTGACCTCATGGCCTATGTTCAGAACGTTGAGAACCCAGCGCGAGTCTATGCGATCCATCAAGCGAGTCGCCGCCATGGTTTCCAGCTTCTTGTGGAGAGGTTCGTCTGACAACTATATCCATCCACTCAATATCCTCCGTGTTCTGATTATCGAAGCAGATACATCTTGCAACTTCGATCAGGTTGTGAAAATGTCAATTGCGCCACTCCCACTTGCTTCACATGCAGGCGCCGCTTGGCAGGCCGGGCGCCCATCCGAAGGTATAACACGACAAGTGCCAGGACATTGGCGATATATTTAGCAAGCCAGGACGATCCGGAGAAAGGATTATGTCCGTTCCTCCGTAAATCTCGCGAGCCGGCGGCGGCTTTTGGCAACTTAATTTTCTCTACGCGGTCATCCTCGTCTTCGCATCCGGACCATAACAGAGCAAGCGCCGCCACCTTGCCAAGTGCACGCAAGGAACGGATCTCTAGACCACGAGCACTCTCGTTATCATCCCAAGATGTCCCTGCTTGCCCAACGGACGACCCAAGCGACCCGATCTCTCCGATCCGGCATGCAAGTAAGCCAGCCGCAGCATGCACCCCACATCTGAGCGATCGCGACTGCGACTTGGTCTCTCAGATCCGTGTAATCGAGGCGCCCATGAGCAAGGATCACCGTTCATTCGCCGCGAATCTCTTTGGGACCGTAACTTTTAAGATGCTCGAATGGTTGACACCGCGAAGTGTCGCTGCAATGGCGACAAAAATCAGTAATCTCGATTCAGCGGGGGATTTTGACCTTCCCCAAGGTCCAGCAAGCTTAGCCAGAACTACCGCAGGCTCGGATATTCAAAGTACTGCTCCTGAAGAGTCAGATACAACAGCTTCGACGACCGTAGCTGTGCAACCGCATGCGACTGACATGAATGAGACCTCATTCATACCAAAACCGCCAAAACCCAGTAACGGGTCACTATCAAAGTCACGAAAGAACTCTGCGTCAAAGCACAGGCGACGATCTACTGACTCGAACAATACCACCAAATCTGGGGACAAAGTAAAGTCAACTAAAGCGTCTCAGGTAAACAGCACCTTGCACGAGAAATCTGTGCGACCTAGACACAATAAGAGTTTGTCTGGACGGGGCATCCCAGAAGTGTCTTTGAAACCAGGGTTTTTCGAAAATGTTACAAAACCTTCGGCGCAGTCCCTTTCACCCGCAAGTCCATCAACTTTGGCACATGCCGAGCCTTTTGGTGAGTCCAGGTCGAAAGACGATGCAAATTGTGGCCATCTCAGAATTAATAATTCTCAACGGACGAAAAATCTTGACATAGCACTACCGGACATCTCATCCCACAGTCTGGAAAACATCCTGCCTCAAGCTCTCTCACAGCTCGATGTTAATCTCGTTGACTTCATTTGTGACATTTACGAAGAAGACGGAACAGCACAGTCAGTTATAGCCTCCGCCTCCGACGCAACTCATCCATACCCACGACCCGTGAACCAGCGAAAGCCTCTACGACGTCAATCTATGTCGCGTACAACTAGGTCTAGAAAACAGTGGCAACGTTTTAATGACCAGACGCTTTTCAACGTTCTCATGGATCCGCAAGTCATCGTTCAATCGTTTACTCACGACAGAAAACTCTACGATTCTCAGACACTCTGGTACTGTTTTCATCGATTAAGCCGCGTCGCATGTAATCTTGTATTTCACAGTCTCTGGCTAGCTGCCGGGCGCTTGTTTGTTCCTCCGCAAGATTCGAGGTCACACAATTCCATCAAGGACAATGACTCAAGATTACAGAAGCACAAGGGGTCTCTATCCGATGTTGACGCCGGTTATTTGATGTCGATCTGCATGCATGCATTGGTAGCCGCAGCTCCAGCTGTTCAGGATTCGAGAACACTATATGAGATGTCCCGCGTCCGCTCAAATGGACTGACCCTCGCCGGCCGGAGCGCCATGGCTCGGCAATCTTCGTCTCGATGTTTAGATTATGATGATGCATTCTCAAACGACTTGGCTATCAGACTTGCCCGTAGGCTATTTTGCGCCATTACAGCCAGACGGCACTTTTCTGACAAGATGGACAACGCTGGCCCCTTGAATGAGACCGAAAACAACAAGGTTGATATTTTGCAACCTTTAGTTGACCAGCTCGATTTTCTCAGTACAGGCTCAGCGGCGATTCTGGAATTCCCACAATCAGAGCGGCTCTTGCATGAGACTCGAGTGCCAACTGTACTTCTAGATTGGGCACGCACCATATTACTCAACGAATGGGACGGTCGAGCCGATTTTACCATGGACGGACCATTTGGGGGAGCTTTATCGTTCATCGAGACCCTACGTATGTGCATGCTCCGATTAGCCAATGAATAGGATCTGGCCTTACTAACTTCTGCAAGATGCCAACCGAAATCTTCTCCTTCTTGGGGATATCCAATTTCGAGTCGATTATCTTTCGGAGCGTCTAGATTCGATCGAGATGCCTGTGGACTGGTTAGCGTTCAATTCGACACGCTGGCGACGACACATCCTGGACTATCCTTACATTTTCAGCCCCGACACGCTTGTTTCTTTCTTTCGGTCCATCAATTTTGCCCGGATGAGTCGTATGTTCGAAGAGTCGAGTTCGTTAAAAACTCGCATGAGTGCTATTGTCGATCCCGGTAGTCTCATTACTAACCCCCACCACAAGATGGTTTTACAAGATCTTTTGAGAACAGCTTCATCGAAATACCTAGTTCTCGAAATCGGCAGGAGTAATGTCGCCCGAGATGCCTTCGACCAGCTTTGGAGACGAGAGAAACGGGAGCTCCTTCACCCGCTGAAGGTGCACTTGGGGGAGAATAGTGGCGAAGAGGGTTTTGATTCTGGAGGTGTCCAGCAAGAGTTTTTCCGATTGGCAATTGCCGAGTGCCTCGATCCCCAATATGGTGCTTTCACTGTTGACGAACGAACACGCATGGCATGGTTCACCCCTGGGTCATTGACCGAAGATTGGAAGTACGAACTAGTGGGGCTTCTGATGTCGCTCGCCTTGTACAATGGCCTGACGCTGCCCATCACTTTTCCGAGGGCCCTTTATCGGAAGCTGCTGGGCAAACCGGTTGAAGAGCTTCACCATATCGCCGATGGTTGGCCAGATTTGGCAAGCGGGCTAACAACATTACTGGAGTGGGATGAAAAAGATGGCCTCGTTGAGGACATTTTTGCCCGCACGTACGAATTTTCAGTTGAATCTCTCGGTACCGTTGTGACACGAGATATGAGGATGGACGAGCAAGCGGACTGGCCCAAGGCAGCCTCAAGTTCCTGTGATATTGCACCACCACACATGGATAACCCAGATGACGCTCCCCTTGTTACCAACGAAAATCGGGACGACTACATCATCGATTACATCCGTCACCTCACGGATGTTTCCATTCGACGACAGTATCTTGCTTTCGAGCAAGGGTTCAATTCTTGCCTCGACAGAAAGTCACTCTCGCTCCTGAGCCCATCAACCTTGCAGTCACTCGTTGAGGGTGTTCAAGAAATTGACATCAGCGAATTGAAGCGGTACGCGCGCTACGTGGGCTGGGATGCTTCGCATCGTACCATTAAAGACTTCTGGTCTATCGTCAAGAGGTACGACGAGAGAATGAAACAACGCCTTCTGGAATTTGTGACATCGTCTGACCGTGTTCCTGTCGGCGGCATGAAGAATCTGCAATTTGTGATACAAAAAAATGGTGAAGAAGATGGCGCGGGTGGACACTTACCGACAGCATATACCTGTTATGGCACACTTCTTCTACCGGAGTATAAAGATAAAGAGGTGTTAAGAGAGCGGCTTGGGATGGCACTTGAGAATGCTCAAGGATTTGGCTTTGCTTAATAAGGCGTTTTTTCATGGGATAAGGTATGGAATCAGTTCTGTTGAGCTTTGCGTGGGTAGCGACCAGACTCTATACGCTTAGCCAGCAACTGGAGAGAAAGCACGAGTGACTTTCACAATAGCATATGAAAGCGTCTAATGATATTGCTCAGTTTCAAGTAATGTGTTAGAACTTGCCAGGATAAGCAGTATGCTCTAATCAAGATTGTCGAATAGGTATTCGTCTGCTAATCTCGCATTTGCCTGACATTCAGGTTGATTCTCTTGTTTTTCATCCATCCTCGCCAATCCGCAAATTTCTCATCGCCTCGGGCTGGCCAATCTTCAAGATAACTTGGGCATGTATCCTTCAGCACTTTGGGCACTCCATGCCAGGCATATCTCGAGTCCTGGGTCATGTAGATGGCATCCCCAGATCTGAGCCTCAAGAGCAGATACTGTTTTTCGCTTGGTGTTTCATTTTGAGAGGCTTGTTTAAAGTCATTCGGTGCAATCATGAAGAGCCCATCACAGCCGAAACTCAAACTGATAAGTCCCTTGTCTGTCTCCTCGCTGACATCTCGGTGCATCATCATAGTATCGCCTGGCGTGTAGAAGTTGAGAATGGCTGCTTGGGCAATAGTTTCGGGGAACAGGCCCTGAAGCATGTGTGAGATATCATCGGGAAACTGGGGAGGCAATTCCTCGGGGTAAACACGGTTGGTCCAGTCGTACTGGCCTCCAAGCGTTACCCAGTGCAGTTTTCGCTGCATAACCTGCTTGATTGACAGTGGCTTATGAACGCTGGGGTCCTTTGGGAGAAATGATGCCGGTGTTTCTGGACTGATAGAGAAGAATGACCGTTCATTGTCGTCCTTCCCTTGTGGGTATGGAAGGTTGTAGTGTAGATGTAGGTTGGTCTGGTGGTTCTGGACACTGAGATCACGATGGATCAGACGATCCAGTAAATCCTGTTGCACGTTCTCGGGCACAAGTGAAGGAAGAATCAACAGGCCTATGGTTGTGTCAGGTTGTGGATATATTAAGGACAAGCAGGTTTATGTACCTGGTATTAAAGGGTGGTGTATAACTGGAACATCCTTCTCGACCTGTAAGGCAAACTCAGGGTTGAGGTGAGCGAAACTTTTTGCAACCTGCTCTTTCGAAAGACTCGAGACTTGACAGAAACCAGACTCTTCAAAGGGAGCGCGAGGGTCATCGATTCGAGGGTCGCTGAGCAGACTTTTGTGATCTTGACGCATGTAGCTCTTCCACTCAGCGCGCATCTCATCAGATGGCTGCTCGTGGGCGTCGATCTCAGTAAGGTTTGCTGATGCCATTCTGGCCGTGATGATGGAAACTAGAAGCTTGGACGTTCAGTACATCAGCCCTTTGAATAGGATCCCTTGGAAAAGACCCACGAGTGTTGTTCCTCTTGCATGTACCTAGGTTTTTCCTCGACTTGCTCCAACGAGTCGAGGTTATTCTACTTGTTCTCACAGTCGTGATCTAGAAATCTGGTGGACCACTTGAAGCAGCACGTGACGTCCTCGAGCTCATCGCAAACCTCACATTTCTCTGGTACCTATGCAGTTGCTGGTATTTTCTTCCCGGTTGTCTTTTTTCTTCTTCTTTTTCTTCTGTCATTTTACGCTGCTGTCTTATGGAAATGTCCATGTTCTTTTGAGTGCGCAGAACTGGAACGAGAAACCCATTTGACGAAAATTTTCATATCTGGGTTACCTAGCTCCTACACTACCTATACATTGCCCGTTCAATAGAGGTCACCATGACACCACTACGAGTCTTTCCGTCAAATCCGCTATGTTATTTATCGTCATGTCCCAAGGTTGCCGGGCAGAAGGCTCACTTCAGCATGTCAGGTCGGATGAACCTGCGTCAGCGACCACTTCGCCGACCTACAAGTCGTATTTCCAACCAAGCACAGCAAGTCAGCCCTGCAACTTCACCAGTTGCAGTCACGCCGACCTTGAGTTCCAACGTGAAGGCTGAGGAACCCAGAAGCCAGCCGTCTGCTCAGGAGATTATCGTTCCAGGCTTTTCTCTCCATGACAGTACCTCGAAACCCCGAAAGGCTAAACCGCGAGGACCATTGCCTAAGGGAATCAAGCCCCATCAGCAGGTATTGATAGAGAGTGAGTCGATCTGCTTCAAGCAGGGCTCAACTTCGCCAGTCGATGTGCCGAAAGAAGACAAGCCTGCTCTGGCAGCAGCAGGAAAGTTCTTTGAAGAACGCTACCAGATACTCTACTCTGCCGAAAACCTTCATGACCACCCCCAAAACGACCACACCCCAGAAATTGTTGTACTGGGTGCCTCCAATGCAGGAAAATCATCTTTCCTCAATGCTCTTCTTGGTGGTCGGGAAATAGCCAAGGTGAGCCACAAACCAGGCAAGACTACGACGATGAATGCGTATGGTGTTGGGCCACGTCCCAAGATTGCCAAGGAGCTTATTCGCAAGGGCGATGCACCGCCAAATCACAGCCTGGTGCTTATGGACACGCCAGGCTACGGATTTAAAAGTCAAGAGGCATGGGGAAAGACTATCCTGAAGTACCTCAACGTCAGGAACATGCTTCGTGGCGCTGTGATCTTGATACCGGCCGACAAGAAGCTCAAGGAACCGGATAGATGGATGCTCAGAACACTTGCTCAATCTAACACTCGAACATTGGTCGTCATCACCAAAGCGGATAAGCCTGGGAAGGAGTGGCAAGATGCATGTCACAGGCTTCATACTCAGATCGAAGCCATCATGCGCGGTTTAGAGGCCCAATCAGCTGCCTCCTGGAGGGAAGGGTCTGGGCGTGTACTGGATGTTTATGCCACAGCCTCCAAAATTGCGTCCGTATCCCGCCGGCTTGGTGATAGAGGTGGCATTGGGGGCGTAAGACTTGCAATACTGGAGATGGCTGGCTTTTCTCTGGGAGACAAGATAGAAAAGCAACCTGAGACTAAGGCTTATACAGGGAAGCTCGTCTCTTTTGATGATATCGTTTGGAAATCATGAGCTTGGATGTCGAACCCAGTCGACTCATATATGTAATATCTAGCTCTTAATCATTGTACAATAGTTCGTTCGACGTGATAAGACACCTCAGAGAAGCAAGTTGGTGTGAGGGCCAGCCCCGTCTTTAATAATGTATTAATACAGCATTGAGGGGGTAGTTGCCCGTCCGCGCCTTGCCCCTATGCTAACATCACAACTATGGTATCATCAAGTGTTTTACTAACAAAGGCAGAGACTCTATCCATCACTCCGCCTGGCCTCCATTTGATTTGGCCGATTTTGTCGAAGTGGCAGTTCCGGGTCTACTAATGGACTTGCTTATCGAGTGCCTCAACTTCCTGCTCCCTTTCGTATCAAACAAACTCTTGACTCTTTTCAACCTCGCCCATCTCTCCTTATCCTTTACATCTCTCTCTTTCTCATCTTCTTCGGCATTTTCTACCCCAGCTCCAACAGAGCCAGGGGTTTGAGTCGGCGTGTTGATGGAGGCGGCCGTTCCAGGCTTCTGGGGTGTGGACGGTGCTCCCATTGATCGTTCAGTTCGCGGTCTCGCCGGTGAACGTCCCTCATAAACACTCCGAAGATGTGCTTCGTTCGCGATGGTTCGCACCAACACCTTCCAGCCTGGCAAGTCTTGCCCAGAAGCCTTCTGGGAATGTGCCTGCTTCTGAGTCTCAGAGTTCGCCCACGGGCAGAAGAAGCGATGCTCTCGGGCTGGATCCAAGAAGTCCATAGGGGCTGGTACCAGAATCTCATTATTCTCGTCCACTTCTTTGCTCTTGAACATCCACAATCCTAATCGCCTGAGACAGGTGTGGCATGATGCCGAGTTTGGCACTGCACCGATACGGGCGTTATTGAGGCCTTGCCATCCCATTAAGGCAAGCGATAGTGCGACTCGATTTGGCTGAGCCTCAGCCTCCTTTGGTGCTGCTGGTTTGGTGAAGAAGTCGTTCGGTAGATGTGAAAGAACATGATCCAAGTTCAACTCCTCTGGCAGTCGAAGATTGAATTCATAGGGCAAGAATGATTTTCGTGCTAGCAGCTCATCATAACGCTCACGTAAAGCCGCAAGACTCGTAGTCGCGTTGGTTAAAGACAACCGGAGAAGGGAATCTGCAAACAAGGTCAGAAAACAAAGACGATATGCGCTTCCGAAGAGAACAACTTACCATCACAGCCCCGCTTACGCCAGAGACAATCATCCTGGTGAGAAGTTACAATGAGGTCGGCATACTTGTCTACCAATGCATCCTCTACTGAAGATTAGCGCGATGATAAAGGGTCCAAGGGGGGGAGAGCCTACCTATCTCGGATGCCACGAGAACAGGAACCTCCTTTCCATCCACAACCTTGCGATTGAGTTTGACAACCAGTTCTCGATGGCAGAGAAGACAGCGAACAGTTTCTTTGCTATGGCAAACCCACCCACGCTTTGCCCATTCTATCTCATTCACTTTGTCCGGCTTTGGAGTCCAGTCTGTTATTTCTTGGAACGTGCCTAGCCTTTTCAAAAGGTCTCCTCGATCGGTCGGTGCATATCGCGTGGGCGCCCCTGTAGATTTCTTGGACGAGTCCTGTGTTTGTGTGCGTCGGGAAACGATAGCAGAGAGGGTCGCAGATAGATTTGTTCTTTTGCCAGCTTTGGGTGCCGTTGAATCCGGAAAGCCTAATCTTCGACGCTTTTGAAGTAATTCGGCATCTACGCCGGATACACGAGTTTCTATGCCAGGCGAAGTAGTAGAGCGATTCGAAGGCGAGTCGGTCTCGTGCGCCGACGTGTCGTTCGCGGCTTTCGCGCTCGATGATCCTAAGCCCTGCAATAAGGTATTGAATTTCCGTTTCGTTGCGTTCGTTGACATATTGCGAACGTGGCCGAGCTTTCTGTTTCGATCCGCGATTTTGAGCTGAAGAACGCGGTCTGTATATTTTGTTCAATAAAGACGGAATTTGGTTGAGGTTTGTATTGTTACAATCACAATTCGACTCGAGGTGATGATGCTTGAGCTTCGGCAGCTTTCCTCTGGTCGCTATGGTACCAGCGGCGCATGTAGCCTACCCCTGGCTAGCGTGTGCTAAAGTAGATGAGTTAGTGGTGAGAGCGGCTTCGGTAGTGTACGTCCAGAGTAATCCCTGTCATTCTTAACGGGTTTACTTCTGCGTCAAGGGCGGTTACAGGCGCAACTTGTCAGGTATGACTACCTGTAGTCTTTGCCTACCTAGGTAGGTAGGTATGAAGGAGCTATCGATAACGATTAGAACGTCAATAGCAGGCCCCCACCATCGATCCACCCGTCCACAGAAATTTTTCTGTAGCCAGTCTTTGATCAGCGCGACGTCCAAGAAATATTTGTGTCAGTCCCCGATACTCAAGACAATTTCTTGCTGTTTGCAATTGCCCAGGCTTCACTTCGTTGCATTGGCGTATGTCTGGCTCCAAACAAAGCCCTCCCTCGTGGCTATTCTCTAACAACCCTCTGAATCCAATCAACCCTTCAACCGATACCATGGGCAAGAAGAGCATAGAAGCCGCGGCTCCCAAGAACGATGCCGCATCTACGCCTCCCCCGGGTCAGCTCATGGACTTGGTAGAGAATTTCCTATCTGACCATTCATTCAAGGGCGCTGCCGATGCCTTCAAGAAGCAGAGAGAGAAGAAGGGCTGGAAGGCGACTGCTGCCACCGACGAAGAGGGTAATCCTTCCCTTGTCAGTGTTTACCAGACTTGGGAGGCTACCAAAGGCGATGATAGTAGCAAGTCTAGCAAGTCTAGCAAGAAGAAGTCCTCTAAGAAAGACTCCAGCAGCTCTGCTAGCAGCGACTCCAGCTCTGATTCGAGCGACGCCAAGGAAGAGGACGTGGATATGAAAGACGCTGAGTCGTCCTCGGACAGCGACAGCGACAGCAGCTCCGATAGCGACAGCGATGATGAGGCTGCCAAGCCCAAGGCCTCCAACACTCTGAAGCGAAAGGCTCCCGTCGACGAGAGCTCCTCTGATTCATCTTCGGACTCTGATTCTGACTCGAGCTCCTCCGATTCCGAATCTGACTCGGATAAGCCCAAGGCCAAGAAGCAGAAGCGCGCCGCTTCCTCGAGCTCCTCCAGCGACTCTTCTTCCTCATCCAGCGATTCCTCCGACTCAAGCGATTCCTCCGATTCTAGCGATAGTGATTCGAGCAGCGACTCAGACGACGAGAGCGCCAAATCGGACTCTGGCTCTTCTAGCTCCGATTCAAGCTCTGATTCGAGCTCCGATTCCGACTCCAGCGACTCAGATGATGAGGCTGCTGCCAAGGTGCCGCTTCCCGACTCCGACAGCTCTTCTTCTGACTCCGACTCCAGCGACTCTGACTCCGGTGAAAAGGAGCCCAAGAAAGACAAGAAGATCAAGAAGGAGAAAGAAGTGAAGGATTCTTCCGACTCTTCTGTTACTTTAGACAAGACGTCGCCCGAGTTCCAGTCAAACTCTGCTTACCCACCTCTTCCCCCGGACCCCGTTGTCAACGGTAACGGACGCAAGAAGCAGAACGAGCCCTTCTCCCGCATTCCCAAGAACATCAAGGTTGACGCCAAGTTCGCTTCCAACGAATACGTCTCTATCGCCTATTCCCAAAAGGCTCACGAGGATCTGATTGTCACCAAGGGTAAGGGCTTTACAAAGGAGAAGAACAAGAAGAAGAGGGGCAGCTACCGTGGCGGTGCCATCGACATCCACGATAAGAAGGGCATCTATTTCGATGATTAAATACCTTTTTTTGAAAATTATTGTTTGAGAAGTCCAAAATTGGAGCAGGATGAAGCATCGTTTGTTTAGAAATAGCCGGCGTTTGGAACGTGACACGGTCACCGCCAAAGATACATAGATTCATTCTACTGCCATTCTAGGGGCACTATCCATGTTTATTAGACTTTTTTTTATTCCAAGACATGATTAATTTCAAAGGTTTCCGGGTATCTCTATGTCCAACTTCAGTCTACACTCAAATAAGTCGTTATACATCATGCCTCAAAGAAGGGCTCGTGTCGTCAATATCCAGGGTACATAAATAATAACCCAACGGTTTTTATGTCCGTTACAAGATAGATACCCCAGATTCAGCTACACCCATACACCAAAAACCTCGTCTGACTCATTTTCCTGTTAAAAACTCGCTGCACTTCGTCCTAAAATGTCGTGCGGTCCTTTTCCGTGGGAGAATTCTGAACTTCGACCGCAGGCGCATGTTGCGCCGCTTCATCAGGAATCTCATCTGCACTGAGGCTCTCCTTCATAATGGCATCTTTTCTGGCCACTGAGTCCCATGATCTGTTGCCATCCTTGGCATTCTGCAGTGCTTCCTTGAGCCACTTGTTCCATTGTTTCGTACCTGGAGCCGCTCCACTGCGGCCAACCCAGCCAGTAAGTTGAGTCTCGCGGATAGCGAACCACAAAGTACGTGTGAAGCTCGGGTAGCCCTCTCGTTGTTCATTCACGTCTGTGACTTCGTTTGCATTCTTCGCGTCTTCAGGTGTTACGTCCTGCCATTGGTACCGCGAGAGATCCCAAAAGTATGATCGAGGGAGCATCCCCAAGCCCCAATATAGTCCGTTGAGGACGATGTAACTTCCACCGATAAATATCTGGGAGTTCCATGTGCAGTTTCCAAGAAGCACGACGCTTAGCATAAGAAGAGTCGTCCCAAGGGCCATGAGAAGCCGATATGTGCGGCCACCAACATGATAGTGACACTCTTCGGTCCCTGAGTACAATTCTCGAGCAACCTCTTCGGTGCACTTGATAAGTAGAAACGCGCCTTCTCGTGTTCTGATCATAACATCGCCTCTAGGGACCTCATTGGTGTGTTTGCGATTCATGAGAATGGGATGCCAGAATGAGGCATAGCCCACCACAGTCGACGCAAAGGATATCAGAGAAACAGCCAGAATGGCGTTTCCATCTTGCCATACCACAGCACAGGTGATTATTGCTATGCTTAGAAGGCATGAAAAGACTGAGAGGATGTGGATAGGCGAGAAGAGCTTGGCTGGGACCGCAGGACGTCTCTTCGTGTTGGCAAATGTTGGGTTGGCAAGCATATCTTGCACTTTCTGCTTAGCCGTAGGACGGCGCGCGAGCGGTTTGGGGGCATCCGCATTGCTTGGAGAGCTGTCACCGGGAGGACGAAATGTCGTTGTTCGCGCTGTGTTTGGCAGAGGAAGCCCACCATCTTCTATATGAGGGGCTCGGGGAATTCTGCTGCTTTGGGGGTCTTTTTCATTTGGCAGTTTCTCAGTGGTGTCTGAATTTGAGCGACGAGATCTGACCCAGTTCAGACTTCGAGTAGACCAACTTTCTTGTGCAGAAGGAGGATTCATATCGATGTCTCCAAAAGAAGGGTCCGTATGAGTGATCTCAAGCACGCGGAAGCTGAAAGGTTGCAGGGCATCCAAAGGAGTAATTATAGTGGCAAAGAAGCCCACAGAGTCGAGCGTGGTTCCACTATACACACCCGTCATCTTTGCGAGTGTCTCAGGCATTCGGCTTGGACGTGAAGGCTTGAGCAGAGCCTGAGGGGCTGGGATCAGTCGAGGTAGCAGGCACAGCAACGATGCCGTGATAGTCTGAGTCTGTTCAGCCATAGAAGATTCCCCAATGACCGCAAGAAGCGTCACGACATCGAGTGACCAATTGGCCTTGACATTGGGAAACCATTTCCAGCCTGGGCTGCCAGGTTCAGCCATCCTAACGGTTTACAATGTGGGAGGGAGGAGAGGTATCGAGGTTTAGCTGGTAAGAGGTGTCCGTCTAACAAACGATATCGAGGAACAATCAAGGGAAAACAACTCCAAAATAGGACAAACGTGAGATACAAGATTCAGAGCAACATGATGACAGAATGAAGAGAAATCAGAATTGAAACTCGGGGCTTGTCAGTTAAATCACATTTGGTAGGGAGTTTCAGCCCTCTCGACATAAATGGTTAACGAGTGGATCGATCGCTGAACCGCTGCGCCACGGCGGCTGCACCCGCTCCCAAGCTTTCCCTCCCCACGTCTCAGCTGAATCAAATGATACAATAATTGTGCGCATTTAACCGTTATCTGTTCTAGATAAAAACCTCAGTTTTGACTCTATGGATTCTCATTATATGATTGAATTCAGATAGGCTTCGTTTCTAGGTTGGATTCAAGGCATAGTCTCAGCAATTCCCTCTGGGCCGAGTCTCATCAAGTACCCTACAACCACCGCCAAGAACGCAACCCAACGACCAGCAGTTCAGGTCGAATAGCTCTGTGTAACAGGGCTGTGCGATTACGGCTCATCCAATAGATGACCTAGATAAATGTCTCGTAGGCGGTCTGTGTCGTACGGCTTCTACCTCTCTACATCGAAAAGGGCTGACGAATTATGCAAGAGAGTTGGATAATCAGTCGGTCGATACCAATATTTCTTTGTCCTCCTCTGGTTCTCAAAGCTGTCTCTATGGCCCTCCAAATCATTCATCTATCGTCGGTAGTCTCAAAAACCCATCCTAAACGCCGTTCTAGGAGGTAAGTAAACCGTAGCGGCCATCGCCTTCTTACCATTCACCAAACTCCGAACTTGTCAACAAATCAACCGCCACGTTAATCATGAGTAGTTCACTCGCTTCGTAACAAAACATTGCCCCGTCGGTCCGTATCATCAGATAGCTTTCGGCTGCTCGTCATATTCTTCGATCATCCACTTGACAAATTCTTTCCACTTCTGCTCCCAGTCGCTGAATACACGGTTGTATTCAGACTTTGATAGGCAAGCGTGCTCCAAACTCCACAACGCCAGTTGCTTCCAACCAAAAAGGCCCATGTCAGCCTTACCAACCAACACTTGGTAGAAATCATGAGATAGAGAGGATCTGTTAAGCTATGTTAGCAATGTTCGTCGTCTGTTCTGTCGGAAGCACCTTACCTAAACAGTGTACCATTGTCCGAGCTTACCGTGCAATGCACATTGTTGGCAAGAAGCTGATACATTGTGTGACCGCTGACGCGAGGCGTGAGTCCCAAGATCTCATTTGAGATGGGACACAGCTCGAGGCAAACACCGCGCTCCTTCATATGCTGCATCACATAGGGGTGCTTAGCTAGCGCGAACCCATGCCCAATTCTCTTCGATTTCAACAGGAGGGCATCAACAAGGTTGCCATCTGTATCGGTTCCCATATCTAGTGTCTCGCCACAGTGAAATAGAAATGGAATTTCAACGCCATCTCTGTCGCAATCCTCCTGGAACTTCAGGAGCTCGGGGATGAAGTCCTTGATGGGGCGTCCTTTGGACTCTTCACCAACAAGGTCGAAACCTACTTTGTCGTTAGGATATAACTTTGGGGGAAATTTATTCTCTTACCTGCAATCCACTCGGGCCAGATCTGTTTAAATTTAAGGCACTCTTTGAGAGCAGCATCGATCTGCGCTGGCGCAAATGATCGAGGTGTACAGTAAATCACTTTCAGACCACCAAAGAACTTTCCTTGCTTTTTCATGTCGGTCTGGAAGTTTTTGACCTCTTCGATTATCAGTTCCATGATGCCTTTGTTGTCGATGAGCTGAGTGCCGTCATCGCTCCAGAGTTGGTTGCTAGTCATGAAGTTGGGCCGGATTTCAGCGTAGCTGATGTTGTCTTTCATGAAATCCTCCAGACATAACCGAGTGTACCTTCGATATGCTGTCGCATAGTTGAAGAGACCCTTCATCATACGTGTCCGCCCGTTGAACTTTTCCCAAGCCCTATGCTACGTTAGTGTCTGCATACAAAAGGTATAGATCGTGAACGTACCCCGATGCAGTCTGCAAATGATTATGCGCCTCCCCCTCGTGAAACATGAGCTTCTCGAATAGCCACTCATCAACATTGGTTGAATCTTTTGCATAATATCCAGGGAACCTGTCAAGAAAATCTCTAAACCGCATCGTCTGCCGAGGTTGATATGCCTCTGAAAACAAGTCGCCAGGTGTTTCCTTCTCTGGGCTCAATAGAGAAAATTGGATTTCACATCGATCAAAATTAATAAAATCATTGTCCGAAACAAGGGGTATATCGCTGGTGATAAACATCCGGTCCATCTCCTTTGCAAGATTGAGCAGGACTTGGGGGGCAAGACAGGCGTTGAAATGAATGTGCAAGTGACCACCCTTGGGCATATGCTGCGCTACGCGGAACAAGGACGTTGAGTCGATGAGATGCTTGTTCGATAGAAAATGATCTCCAGGAAAACGAGGGTGCTGCTGGCCACCATAGCCTGTTCGTGGTGCGGCCTGAGCATATACATTTTCCTCATCCTCACTCCTCAGTCTCTGAAGGATGGCTTCTGCTCGTCTCTCTGAAGGAGTGCTGCGCATGCGGCATCCATGGTCAAAATCCAGAGCCTTCTCTCGCGCTACCATCTGTTGTCGCAACTTGAAGTACTCCCCAACGACTCCAGGCTCTTGCGTCACGGCATCAGTGATTTCTGCCTTTTCAATAAGAACACCTCGTGCCAAGATCTCAGCATCATGGGCCTGGATGTGGTTCCGCGCAGCCGCGGCATCATCTAGAGCTGGCTCTCCCATCCGAGAAATCTTTGCGCGTTTTGATAGACGAGTCATAAAATCGGTATGTGAATGATCCTTCCTATGGTGCTGATCGTAATCGTCCTGAGCTCCTTCCACTGGCTCTGTCCTTGAGCAGAGCGCGCCCATTTATGTTGGAGAAGCGGATAGCCAAAGTCTGTAAGATTGGCTGAGTAGAGAGGTAACAAAGGAAGCGCCAGAGGCAGCAGAGGCGCAGTCATTCACGGCTCGTCTAAGAGAGCCGTGGCTGTTTGCGGTGAATGACTCCAAACTCGATAAAGCGCGGCTCACAAGCCAGAGCCAGGTGATGGTCATTAGGTAGCCAACGGTGGGCGGGGACAACGGCCAGTGTCAGTCAGTAATGTGCTTTCGCCAAGGTACCTCTGGATGGCTTGGGTCCGTCCGTCTTTGTCTCGTGAGGGAGCTGTTGGTTGACGGGGAATCAAGTATATAGATATTCTTAGACAAATACTCAGCTTTCATTCAGCTTAAACTTCTGCTGGTTGGAAACAAGGTCGGCAGTTTCATGTATTCAATCAATCAACCAACATGAAATTTGTTGTTGCTTGTTACAAGTTCCAAGGTCTCGGGGGCAGTGCCCTTGCCTTAATCAAGGCTGAATGAAGGCTGACCCCAAAGTCCCCGACCTCGCTATACCTTAGTAGGTAGTAAGTAATAAGGGAAGATCAGGCACAGAATCAGGCTGCGCAAGCGCTGGTTCGCTGCATTTGAGTGACTGCAGCGACTGGCAACGCGCTAGTCTCACTTCGGCTCCAAGTCACAAGCCTAAGCGCTTAGCCAATGGAACCTCAATAAAACGGTACCTGGTCACCTCCTCCATCTCACATCCTACTAAGATAAGCCCAAGGTATTGTTCAATTATTGGGCCAAAATACTAAGTAAGATCAGAAACGCCTCATTAGGCTTCTAAGGAAAAGGCAGAGCATAGAATATCAGATCAGCCATGGTCCTGGGCCTCAGTACTAGGGTGCGGTGTTAGGTCTTACTTAAACATAACTTTGCACCTTTGCTTCAGCCACGTCATTTATAGGTACACTTCAATTTGTTACAATCGCGTTTGTATCTTTCACTGTTTTCTCACAAGAAGACCAACAAGCCCTTGAAGGGCACTGCAGTCAACAGACTCTGGTGATTATGGATCCGTTTTGATGCATATCCTTTGACCTATAGTCAAGGAAATCTTCTATTGCCGATGTCAGAGATGGTATCAATACCTCAATCAAGGGGCCTGCAAGCCTTCCCCGCACTCCCGAACCCGTGGCATCATATAAAAGCTCTATACATTTCGCCTTCATCATTCAATTCTTACCCATACTAGGGGAAGCAAGAAAACTTAGGACCTCTATCCTAGGTGCTGAAAATTTCTAGGCAACTCTACCCTAAGCTTAGAGGGCTCAGGGCTCAGGTTTTCTTGCTCCCTGAGGCCATAATAAACATATGCAGCCCGTATGTGCTGGCAGTTGTTCAACCTTTTTTGGTCATGCGTGGAGTCTGAGCCCAGTCTCCTCTCATAAAGATGATGCCCTCAGGCAAAGTAGCTCTTCCAGAGTACTCCCTCAAGGTCCTCCAATTGTTCTGAAGTGAAGTACTGGATAGTTATTAGTAATGATTTCCTCTGTAATCATCGGAAGGGGGTAATACCTTTTGATCAACTGTCCAACTGTCCTGTCGTGTCTTCTTGAATTCGCTCAGAATTGTCTTTGTCGCTTTACCAACAACACCAGGATCAGCAGCAGCCTTGCGTGCCAGCATTGCTAGTACTTCAGGCATCCATTCAGGTGGAGGGGTTGCATAGGGGAACGCCTCGATCAATGCGCCCAGCCCAAGGATTGCAGCATGACGTCTTGTGATTTGCTTATGAATGTCAACTGGGGTATCTGTCCCAGCAAGATGGCGATTTCGCTTCGGCATGGGATTGCGTTCCAGTTCATCTTCAAAGCGAGCCTTGAGACGTGCAATCGTAGGGTCGCGGATACGGCGGGGGGAACAACGTATCATGCCTGCGAGCGTGGTAGATGCACACGAGCGCACTTCAAGCTGTGCATCGCACAGCATGTCAGACACAGCGGTAAAAAGTGCTTCTCTTTGAGCGCTTCGCGTGAGGAAAATACGCCTAAAGTAGATGACCTGCATATTGACCAGGGCCCGAAGCCGCTGGTGCCAACTGCTCGACGTCTTTCCAATGCGAATGAGTGCATCGATGAATTCTGTGTCCTCGCCATCTCGGAAAGGAATGTTGGGTAAGTGACGGTATACGTGATAGGCAAGTCTCATGAGCTCCGGGTCTTCCTTGACATCCATCATGTGTAGTAATTCTTCCATAAAGGGGGTGGGGAAGAAAGGCACGAGCTGAATACACTCGTGGGATGATAGTGTACAATCGAGCCACATAAGTACGGTTTTAGAGCCCGATGTATAAGAACTCGGGGTCTGCTGACCAGGTGTTCTCTCGTGTCGCCATTTCTCGAGTCGTTGGAAGACGTCTTTGATAGTGGCTGAGAACTCTTCCGTTGGTTGGTAAGGCCTGATGCCGGTTGGCGAAGCAGCCTTGTTTTGTTCGAGCAGATTGCCGACGTTCTCGAATGACTCGTGATATCGAGTCTTATAGATGACTGATAACACGCGGCCAATAGCCTCACGTACTGCCTTGTAGGGGTGATCGATGTGGGCGAGGAAGTCATCAAGAATTGCTTGCTCATGTCGGAAGTGCCAACCACCGTCCGCAACAATGAACTCCAGAAGTTGAACCTTTGATGATTCTTTGAAGGCCGCGTTTGATGTCATGTCAAGTCGGAACGCTCTGAGAGTATCCACAATCTCGTGCGATCGACGTGGGTCCTTGGAGTCAAGAACGAGGTGAAGACAAGTGAGCCAGTATTGCAAGTTGTCGGGTGTCAGGTCGTCTGCAAAAATATTCAGCATGAACGTCGCAGCATACTCCCAAACGCGATTTCGGATTTCTGGGGGGTCGTCACTGGAGCCAGCGAGCAAAGCGCCCATGATTTCCGAGGTCGCTCGATGCTGATGCTTGTCGTTGCCATCACCAAAGACCTCCTTTACTAGCTCCTTGACGTCGTCCAGAGTGACCAATGTTTTACCATAGTGCATCAGGTCAAAAACGTGCATCAATAGGTAGACATTGCTCATGCGGAACCTATCGGTCGACGCGTCTCGCGGTTCTTGCTTTAGATAGTCAAAGCATTGGGATAGCCACTCGCGATTCAAGATCCGGCCCATCTGATCTCTCACAGCAGTTTCGACATCATCGTATGCATTGAAAGGTAGAGGCTTCGCTCGGTAGGCTGTGAACTTCTTGCCCCATACTAGCCAGCCAGGGTGATCAGCATCCACCATATACTCAGCCTCTTCGGGCTGCTTGAAAGCCTCAAGGAAATTGTGAGTAAATTCAGCGTCACCCTTTTCGACAGTAACTTGGATGCGATTTCGGTCCCCAACTTCCTTCTCAAGGAGATAGTTGCGGTACTCATGGCCATAAACGGCTCTCATATCAACCGCTGTGAAGACTGATGTAAAAGCGCTCAGATAGTAGCCACGAAGCCCGGGATGAGGGTCATTGGTACCCTGAGCAACGAGTTCGATAAACTCAGGGGGCGCTAAGGTGTGGAATCGCAGACACAGGTTGGTCGCAAAGATTGCACATCGAGTAGCGATCTTCCAATGGGCACCCTTAGCACGCTCTGTCAATTCCAAGCCCAGGGCAGACTTGGAACTCTCGACTCTCGTCCTACGTTGCATAATAAATTGATGGCGACTATCAATAGCTGCAGCGACATCAGCAGCAGGCTTGATTGTATCCAAAATTTCATCATTAATGACAATCATGCGTTCAAAGGGCTTGCCGAAGTCAATCAGAGTGTATAACGCTGACGAGCCCAGGTTTTGAATGGAAGGCTTGTCAATACCTGCAGTCTCGATATACAATCGCATGGCTTCAGGGGCGAAGCGCCAATCTTTGAGGAGAGTTCTCGAAAGAGACGTGAACAATAGAGTGTACATGCCTCCCTTGATTCGGTCATGGTCGTTCGTTTCAATTGCTTTTCTGAGACGCTCAAGAATAACAGGAATCACTAACGGCTTACCGCCAATAAGTGACTTCAACGACGAGTCCTGAGCGCTCTGTGCAACTCGTCGCACATCAGCATAAAGCGAAAGACTCGATTCGGCAAGATCAAGCAGCAACCGTTTGTCAAGTTCGCTCTTCTGCCGCGATGAGGCGTTATGTTTACGTCGCAAAAGCTGATACGCCTCAGCACGCTTGATGAGAAGAGGTCGAGGATAGACCTTCCTCAAGCCTTTGATCTTGAAGGCGGCAATGTCAGATTTGTAAAGTCGAACATGTCTCTCCAGGGGATGAGCAGAGCGTTCAATGCCAACATCAGTAATCCAGGTACGATAGGCGGCGTACAGGGCGGTGAATGAATTCACATCATCTTCTTGGTTCTCGTTAAGGAAAGAGTGCGTTTTGGTCAGTAGATGACCTAACTCTTCTCGTAGATCGTGGATTCTGCTATAGGCAGGGTCGCTGGATTTGAGGGCATAGCCTGCCTTGTAGCGGAACTGAGGCCGGAGTTCCTCGTCCTCGGCAACCTCAGCAAGAGGGTCTTCATCAATCATCATTTCGTCGTCATCTTCGCGAGCCACATCGTGGTCTTCCTCTGTGTTTCCGGTCATGATACCCGCAGCACGCTCAGGGTCGAACATGGTGGCCATGCCTGACGTGACCAGGCGGATTTGCTGCATAAGCCGAGAAACCTCGTCAGACCACTCCTTGTTCTTGCCAGTACGGCTCACTGGTGGGTTGTCGCTCATGAGCGATTCCAATTGATCTTTTGCAGACTTTGTTTGGGAAGCAAAGAGTTCAACGGCAAATTCGATCTCGGCAGGAGATGGCTGGTGCCACCGAATACTGAGATCGGCCGGGGCAGTTGTCTTTCCCCAATCATCGACATCGAGACCACGTTCGATGACCTCGGGCTCATACAGAGCGTGATCGATGGGATAGGTGTGCGTCAAGTTGAGCAAGAGATGATGTATGTAATTGGAGACCAAAATAGTGGGCAGACCACGACATTTCTCCTGCATGTATCCCGCAATGCCCAAGAGCTCATCTTTGTATTTTAAGACCTCACTTCCGACATGGACAACTGCCATGGCAAGCATGCTGACATACCAAACCAATGCCCGATCTCGGGGCAAGTAGTCTGTTCCACTACTTCGGTCGGACGCGGCGTTGTTATAGTCAATCTCGTTGCGAATATTGACAACAAGCATGGGAATGAAGACCTTGAGAGTTTTCTCGGGGTTGACCTTGCAGAGCGCATTCAAGATCCATGCCATTGCATCTCGTGCTTGATGGACCACGTGGCTTGAAACAAACGTTGCCACCTTCTCCAGAGCCATGTCGAAAAGTTCCGGCGACAAAGATGCAAACAGGGGCGATAACGCAGCCGGTAGAGCGTTGATGACATTGTCTTCAGGGGTGCCGCCACGGACTTGGTTTGCGTCAGGCAAATTCTCCAGGAGTGTGAACACTTTCCCGAGAAGTGTCAGGATGAACTCGCCAAAGCCAGTAGTCGATGATCTCAGAATACTGGCCTCGTCTTCGTCGCTGAGTTCGTTTTTATAGTCAAACTTCACATTCTGGCCTTCACGCTCCATGCGATCCATTTGACCTTGGACCCACTCCATGGCTAGTTGGATGTGGCTTCCTCCTTCCTTGACCAATGGTACCATAGGAATGCTATACGCGACACTTTGAATGAAGTTGAGCGTGTATTGGGTCTTGTTGAGATCATTTGCATCGATACCAGGGAGAGCCAAAGCCAAAAGAGCCGTGATGTGACATCTATAACCCTTTTGCTTGGACATGATGTTGGCAATCATCTGTAATCCATTCAGACTTGATGTGGTTCTATGCACCTCCACAAGTCCTTGAAGACTGGGGTAAAAACGCTGCAATGCACCGGGCAAAACCAGGTCCGGTTCGAGATATGCAAGTCCTTGCAAGGCGCTGTAGTAATAGTACGACACGCGGCTGCTTTTGGAGAAAAGACCCATGAATGTCACTTCTTTGAGTGCCATCACAAAACGCTTTTTCAACCCATCATTGATTTTACGATCCTCGGGAAGATCCAGTTCACCGCTCTGCTCGCGATTCCATCGGGAGACGAACGCCTCGGTGAGGTAGAGGGTCAACTGACCAAGCATGGTGGTCCACGAGCCTTGGTTGGAGGGGTGAAAGAAAGTATCGATCGACTCCATAAGGCCTTCCAAGTGTGAGATAATAGAATCATCTTCTTTTAGGCAAGCCGGAGACAAAGAGCTCACGATCAAGCGGGATATCATATAGGCCACTGGATACTTCTTCTTATCTTTCTCAACATAAATACCTGCCCCAGATAGATAGTCCAGAGGAGTATACGGCGAATTGGCTTGGCCCACGGGGATTTGTGTGAGCCTGAGAATGGCCGTGAAAATGAGGTCGGATTGGTCCTTTGAAAAGATGCCATGGCTTCCGAATGGGACATAGGAGCAGGCTATATGGTCTCGAGCAATACGAGACAGTAGGTCAATGAAAAAGATATCAAATGATTTTGATCGATTTATGATAGACCACAAGTGGAAGAGCGTGGGGAAGACATCGGCTGGTTGAGACTGAGGTTCGTTGATGGGAGCGGGGTGACTTGGCAGCAAAGCATTCAAAACTCCCACTACGATGTAGGCGTTGGGCAGCTCATTAACACTGAAGAATGGCAAGAACTCCCCCAGCATCGCTCGGCGTTCGGAAGGGTCGAAATACGTGTGGACATGTGTGCACAGCTTGAGCAGCTGTTTAGCGGAACGCTTGCGGTTGCTCTGGTGCGCTGCGACTTCTGAGGGGAGAAGCCATGCTTTGATTTCGTTCCACAATGGCCTCCATTCAAGAACGAGATCTTCACCGGGCTTCAAATAATGATTCTTCCTACAAGATGTGAATTGATGTCATCAAAATGTTGTCAGCACACGTACCTTGTGAGAGTGAGGACCATGCGCAAGAAGCGGTCCGAGGCGGTTGCATCTAGGCCGGGAGCCAATGCAAGGGAATAATAAAGTTTAGTTAGCTTTGCTCTCTGCTCTCTCGTCATCTCAAACTTGAGGTTGAGCCATCCCTGGAGCTCCTTGGTCCAATGGAGAGCTCCTGGGGAGAAGTCTTCCGCTCTAATAGCAATGTATAGTTGTTTGAGGATGCCCTGCAGAGCAGCATCTCGTTGGGCTTCTTCTTCGACTTCAAATGGGAGCTGAGAAAAGTATGCAAAAGTTCGGGGCCGATATCGTTTCTTGTCGTCTTCATCGGTCTTGAGGTAAGGAATACCCGGGGACGTGGATCGTGAGATGGGCTCGTATGGCAGGAAGTTTGCTAGTAGGTTAGATGCAGTTGTAGACGGCATAGAACCGTGAGAACCCGAGGGGCGAGGACCAGTGTTCTCATCCATGGCGGGCAGGTGGGTGCGAGGGTAAGTAATGAAGTGATCGATAAATGATGCGATTCACTCGAACACCGTCGGGCAGCCGAGAGCGGGCGGCTCAGCTCAGCTGGGCTCAGCGCAACAGCTCAGGCGGGACGTTTATTGAATCGCAAGGCGGGGCGGCGAAGGACAGGTGGTGGGCATTGAGCTTATTCTGAAGTCGACGTCGATATTTGCAATCAACATGCAGGACGTGGCGACCTGGACCTGAGAATACTTTCAGAGTTAGGCAATATATGCAAAGGCAAAAGTAGAAGTAAAAGTGGGAGGAGTTGGAGGATTAAGAAGCGGGCTGGGCGACCGTAAATGGTGATGGATGATGCAGCAGCAGTAGCCTGGCGGACACATCTAACTGCACCTAAGGTTCTCAGAGCTCCAGGTTCCACTTTTCCGGGGCCAGTACGCGCGCATCAGCCCCAGAGAAACGAAGGGGATTTAAAACCGACGGGACAGTTGATCAGGAGCATGTGCAAGATATGGATCGTAATCAGTGAAGCCTACCTAGGTGGGCTTAATTAAATTCAGGGTCTTCACTGTGACCTATAGCGTGTTTCCTTCGATCTCAATGTTACATTGCACTCTGTCGCATCGCCTTGATTCTCTGTTCTTCAGACTCTGTATGCACAGCAAGTCCCCCTTTATCGCTGTATGCATGCCACTACCAAGAAGTGATTGTCATCCGTCCCGTCGTAGGTCAATCACAAAGGAAGGGTTCAGAGGGTTAGGTACGGGAATAACCATGGACTTGAGCGGTAATACGCAGAGAATCACCCCGCTTGGATTTTGAGGCTTTCCGTGATCAACTGCTCAACTTCATTTTGTAGCTGACCGTCGAGTGAAACCTCCAACCCTTTGTCCCATTACTCGACCTTGCTTGCTGTCCTTAGTAACGGCAACTCGCATTTGTGGCTGATTGGTTCCACTTTGTTGGTGTGATTCTTATCCCCCATTCAAGCCCGAAAAACGTCAATGCTATCACAAGCGCAGCGTGTGATGGTGATACTGCTTCCCCCGAGTACTATGGGCCAAGCTGAGCCGGTTTGTGTTCTCGTCTCTTCTAATCAAACACATTCATCCAATCAGTTTCCATCCCAGTCAAAACGAAGACGGGATACCCAAGACAGCGGGACAACGTTGTCTTCCACCTCAATGCTAAAGGCTCCAATAGGAAATTATGCAACACGGCTTGAACAGTATGCTTACTCTTCATTTCTCAGAAATGGCCAACTGATTCGTAGGCATGACATCCAAAACACCGCCACCGGTCGTCCGAAGTAGTCCGAAAGTACCGCGTCAAACACGCAAGCTTCCTTTGCCTAAGCCAGCTTAAAGCTCGCTTTGCGTGTCAACCATCACACTTCTTATGATTGCGTTTCTTTGTTACTGCCTGCTAGATCTATAAGCATTCACTAGACAGGATAAAATGCTACGTTGCACAATAGTTAGATGGACAGAACTATACATCCTACTAAGCTCATGGTCAAAGACCCCTCAATCTTTGACCCAGCATTCCCTAAATGTAATCATACACTCAATCCGGTCAGCATTATCAAGTGCCCCACCATGTGGAAGGGTCCTCCGCCCGTGAAGAGGTGCCATTCCGGAGGAGGAAAGGCTCCACTTCGCCGTGTTTCCGGCTTGAAGTGTCCGTTCTCACCAACTGAGGCGCCAGTTTCATGTTCAGAGTAGATTAGTGCTTTCAGGAACCAAAGATGTGCCATGTGCGAAGATAAGTCCGTTCAAGGACAAGGTATATTTATATTACAATCATCACTATCGATGTATCAATATTCGAACTTGTGACCATATATATCTTCAGCCTGCGCATGAGAGTTGCTTCTCCGGCGGAAAATCTTGTCTGCAAAATTCCGCACACTAATGCTCACACGTCTTGTCGGTGGCCTGTCTGACTTGATGTCGAGGGTCTCTAGCGGAGGTCGTCCATCCTCGCTGACACGCGGCGTCACAAACCGCTTGACAAACCCGGCATTGTAGGACACCGACCTTCGACGTGCGGGTATGTCCGATGTGCAACTGTCCAAAGAACTACTTGCCGGGCTCGTGTTGACATGCGGTAGTTGATGTGAAGGATTAACAAGGGAAAGGCTTGGGCGAGCAGGGAATGTCTGCGCTCTCTGCGGACCACCACCATTGCTAAGTGTGCGTTTTTGCAACGTCGATGGTGTCCTGCAGATTCCCGATCCAGGCAATCCACTTTGTCTAAGGTTGACCCACGATGCCGTTGCAACCATCAGAAGTTTGATGTCTTCTGGCACCACTTTCGTCAATCGTGACTGAATTTCAGGTGGATTCGAGACGATCCAGTCGCTGGCAAGCTTAGAATCTAGTGGTGTGCTTCGAGTTGGAGGATAACGACCACTTGAGGTCGACATGGTATTATAAGTGTCAAAGACGTCCAGCGTATTTGACATTAGGGAACCCATGATTGGGTGCCGTCTTGTGTCGGGGTGTATCATACTAAATGTCCACTTGACTTCCGTGGGTAACGGGCTCGGTGGTGGTGTCTGTTCGCCAGTATTCTTAGGCATGGGGGATGTTGGCGTCGAAGTCTTCTTGACCCATCGTGCCGTACTAATTCGTCCTCGCTCGTCGACTCCAATGAACTCATATGAGCCATTGGCCATCAGACTTGACTCCCAGGTCGATCCATCTTCCATCACGATTTCGGCGGACTCGTCACCCATTTGGGGAAGTGGGCTAATAACTGCAACGACGTCCCTTTGGTCAAGCGAGTCTTCGGTATCGAGAGATCCTGGAGATGCTGGCGTGTCATAGTCCTCACTGCGAACAATAAGAAGATCGTTCATGCCAAGGGCTGGCTTCGTATGGAACAGGTGAGGGCAACGCTTGGCCATACGAGGTACAATTTGAGAGCCCGTGATGAGGCTGGACGGTACTACATCAAATGCGGGTATTGGGCGCTTCTCGCCGACTTCTTGTAATTGAAGGAGTAGTCGTGGGCGATGGACCAAGCGGCGTTGTCTGGCTCCTGGTCGAGGTGCTGGGTGTGCAAGAAGAAATTGTGTAGATTTTCTGAAGGTGCGCTTCCTCCTCCTTCTTCGAGGTGCTGTGGATGAATCACTTAGATCACTTATATCTGAGCAGGCAGCAGAGCCTTCGTCTTCGCTCTGAACCTCTGACGGTGGCAGGTCGTCATCAGTTTCCGGTTCACGAAACCGAACCGACAGATCTCGCCGAGGCATGTACTCAGACTTAGGTCTAGGGCGAGAGGTCCGGCGCACTGGCGTCACTGTAGTCACGGGGGGGAGTTTCTCATGGTATGACATTGGTCGGGGTTGTGGTAAGAAAGTAACGTCTGCTGATAATGGCCTTGTTGTTTTATCAGCATCTGACCGGCGTCGAAGCGCTGATCGGAGGAAGGGCAACGCTCCTTGGGGCGCTTGTGTCTGTCGATTTGTCGAGTACTCGTGGCCGTGAAGGCTAGCACCAGCATGGAGAAACATGATAGCCAAGCCAAGTTCGGGTCGAGCTCATGCAGCAGCTCAATCCAAGGTGTCGTTGATATTAGACAGAAGATCAACTCTGTTGTCAGATATGGCTGAGTGAAGATTGATGGCGTATATAAACAAATACAGAGACCACCAAGCGAGGCAGGTCAAGTTATGATATGTGTTTCAATGGTTTTCAAAGCCGAATACGCAGCTAAAGCACAGGGCGTGATCGAGCAATAAAGTAACCGATCTGGCGGGATGTTAAGCCGGGGAAGATGTGGTCCGATGAGACCAGGATGAGCGAGATGGGATGATACGGAAATGGTCGACCCGCCGTGGAAGCCAGCACTTGGACAATACACGAACCGGCAGATGACGAGATGTTGGGTGAGGTGTCAAAAGATAAAGAGGTTGGCCAAATATCGTCAGGGGAGGTAGGTGTAGCCCTGCTTAGTACGGTGGATAGGAAGAAAGTTGGTATTATAAGAGACCGCGCGCAACTCTGTGTATGAACTGATCGCGTGGGGTCTGTCAAGTATTAAAGTCAGCTCTGAATAAAGCGGTCACCGTAAAAGACGGACGAAAAGCGAAAATGGTTGAGCGGCGGAAGGCTAGCTGTAAGGCGTTATGGGCTCATGGGTAAGGTGAAGATTATACGGTCAAGAAGACAAGGACTCGAAGCGGTGGAAGACACTCGCGTGTATATCAGAAGCAGACGCGATGATGGGCAGATCCAGGGGTCAAGCTGGGGTAAGCAGTGGCTTGCCTGGGCCGTCATGACATGGCCGTCAAGAAGGCGTCAACGGAATCCGCCTCAGAGCCAGGGATAGGGCGGTCAAGCCGCTCAGGCACAGCTCAACGATGCCGCGAGACTCCATCCGCTAATCAATAGAAGGGCCAGGGGTAGAAAGAGCGGCGCCGGGAGCAGCATGCCGCAGACACGCGAAAACAGGGGACAGAAGAAGCGAGGTCGACTTACGTATTAGTGCATGTACAGCATGGAAAAGTGTTGAGTCTGGAGGCTAAAGACCCAAAAGGTGAAGTGAATTATTTGTGAGGCTGGGAAATAGAAAAGCGTAAGTGAATGGGAAACAGAACGAGAAAAGGAAAGGAAAGGAGAAGCTAGAGAAAGGAAAAGGGTGGTAAGATGAATGAGTGAGGCCGCACTGGGATCGGCGGGTTGGATATTAATTAGAGTCCAGGTGGTGACCTCGAGGACTCAAGCTGTTACTGGTGGCTGCCGTTGTCCCTGTCTACTCTATTGGCTCGAGATGTCTCTGGCGGTTTTGCTTTTTGTTTGTGTACCGGTACTTTGGGCTTTGAGCGTTTGGACCAGCTGGCTGGTTCCCCAGGATATTTCCTTTTTTTAGTAACCAGTCCTGATGATCGCAGTACAGTGTTACTGTTTTGTTTTTCACTTAAATTCCCCTATAAGTCGATGTCGTGTGCCAGTCGAGTCTGTGTCACCAGATCGAGGTCTCCTCTCTAGCAGCGATCCTAGTCTCTCCGATCGAGGAAGCAGGGCCAGACAGTTTCTGTGAGCGTCGAGGGATCAAGATCGAATAATGTCGACGGGGGAAGGAAATAGCAGAAACAGTCATCAGTTGTTGAGAATAGGCTGGCAGATACCCTGCTCTCTCAGTCCATGCTCTTGCTTTAATAATCCTTTTTTATGTTAGCGGCCCCAAGTGCTGGAGCCAGCATTGACCTTGAAAAGCATGGGATGAATTTTTCTTCTCTTTCTCTTCTTCCTTCTCCCGCGTCTTCCACCTCATCCTTGATATTAGTGAGGTGGGGGGGCGGGGTCACTAATCCATGAACACGCCCGATGCATCCATCCTACAAAAACCTCATGCGACTGATGAGAGGCATGCATGCCGCTGCCCGCTCAGTTCAGCCCAGCCAATCTGGATCAGGGGATCAAATCGATATCTCGCAACACTGGAATGAGTGTCTTATGAGGTGAGGTTGCCCTACCTCACCAGAGCCAGGGCCTTTCAGTCAATGCAAGCTGCGGCACCTCCCGTACCAGATTGGTCCGAGCTGGGAAATAGATGGACGCCAACCCGAACACGAGAAAGGCTGGTAAGCCAATCGAGTTAAATGAGACATGCAAACAACATGATTCAGACTCGTGAGCTCCTCCTAACTTTATTAGTGCTGTTCCTGTTATTAAGGCTGCCCTCGTGCCTCGACATCTGCTTGCTGTCCATAACGGTTTAACATAACTTTGTCCCGTTGAACCGGGAGTGATAGGGGGGATGTCAGACCTCTTGACACTCTTAGTGGCTGATCCACTCTTCTGGTTGCGGTGTTGCGGTCACAGAGAATGTAAGTTTTTACGGTTCTCAACCGCGATTTATTAGACAAATCCATCAGTCCATACATCCACATGTAGTATCAACGTAGTATCGGCTCAAAGTCAACTGCTCCGCGGGGTTACGGAATCACTTGCTACTGGTCAGCATCGACATTTATGGCAACCATTTGTTCACAGAGCGGGGTGCGTCGCACATTTTAGATGCCGCGATCATGTAAGAGCCTCAGTCTGAATTCAAGCGTTCAAACAGGTTCCATGGACCAGGTCCCAATTCCAAACGGAGTACCGGACATCACATTGCAAAGTTTACCTATCGTAGCAGCTCTTGCGTCCACCTTTCTCCGCAGATACGTCCTCAGTTACAAGTTCAGGCCAGATCATGAATCAATCTCTTCAATAGCGGTCGAGTAGTTGCATATCAGACCTAAGCTTTCGCATGCAGGCAACGACAAGGATAAGATCGTGCATGCATGTACATACATATCGCCAACTCAGAATCCTAGACCGCCTGTCTGTCAGTGAAACGAGCCAATTGCTAAATGACAACAACTACGAGCGCCGTTTTAATGGTCTGCTTTATCGTGTTATTGGGCTTTTGTTGGGGTGCCAGTTGAAGCTATCGTTAATTTTTTGTAGTCTCACACCACCTAAAACTCATCTTCGCATGCAACTCTCCCAGTATCATCTGGTCACAATAACAGCATGTTTCAAGCATTAAGACATCTGTTTCGGCCAAACTGATATCTCTAGCACTCGCCAATTCATAGTATTGGCACCTCACGTCATCCATAAGCCCAATCGGCTCCTGACAGCAATAACTGCCAGTTATCCCACAAAATCGTGTTGGCCCTTCTTATATTATATCATGTTATGTGATGTTGGGTCATAAGTTATTTGAGACGTGAGATCTATTGTTGTCGAGAATCGTTCCCCTACGTAACGTCCAGGGTTTCTGAGACTATTTTCAGTCCTTTCCAGGACTTAGCACCCTTTCGCCAATCATTAACAGAACCACCATTCTAGCCGGCCACACGGAAACTGGTAAAAGCGTAATTGGTATGTTCAATCCATGGGGATATTTTCTTGTCGCTAAATCTCTGGAGCAAAGGAGATCTAGAATGGGTCCGAATGCTAATGGCTGTCATGAAGCCTAGAGCAATTCGATTATACAGCAAGATATTCTTCACTCATCACGGATTGGTCTTTTTATTGCAAGTTCATGCGATTCAACGACATGATATCGTACCCTGGCGTTGAAAACACTATTCCCATCCTCAAGGTACAGGTACTTTGCCCCATCCAGTCATTCTGGCCATCCAACGTCAGGGTGATGATAGCTTACTGAAACACCACAAACTCAAAATCATCTCACTTATCACAAATTTTTCAACGGATCCCTTGCCCTGATCCATCATTCAAGCGCGCGGCTGCGTATCTCAGATCAATCAATGCCGGGCAACATCTCGGGAATCGGCAATTTTTACTTGTCCGATCCGTCCAGACGTTTCGGATGTCTCGGTACTGATTATCGAGACTACGAAATATTGATCAGCTCGCTGTTGTGGGTTAGTGATCATCTTCACGGGAGCCTCGGGACAAGGATGGGGCAACCATGAGCTGAGATTTGCATTTCAAGCCTGAAAACATCGTCAGCTGCTCAAATCATGCTGTTCTGATAGGATGGTCCGTAACATGCGGCTCAACCCCCTCCAGTTAGCCAATGCAGCCCTACTCATACTTTAGCTTGTATTAGGCTGCGTTTGTGTGCCATGATGTGGCAAGAATTGTTTGAGTAGGTGTCATCTAGCTTTCGTAAACTGACAACAAGGAACGCAAAACTTTAATGAATGAATAATTATTTGTCAAAGGCACGAAAAGCCTGAATCTCCATTAGAGTCATTTGAGTTTCGGCCCCTTATTCTAGGATTTGTCGACGTTAGATTGCATATGTAACGGTTCCCTTAAGTTGTCAACTGTCCTTTGGGCTTTCGAGCAAGTTTGTCAACAACAGAATGCACTTTTTTGCTGAACCCTGTCACTTCTTGTATTTGTTACAAGTTCTGAAACGGGGGAGGGGGGATAAATCGCCGATTAATAACAATATGACCTTGGCTAACACGATACGTGAGGGATAACAAGATATCTTAGCAACTTTTAGTGCGAATGGCTGTCTTCTCTGATCTGGATGACTCACTTAAAGAATTACACATATTATCTGCAGGTAAACCAGCTGAGACAATGAGTTCCGAAGGGAGGACTGCAAATTGCCATATCTTTGAATAATTGCCTAAATAAGTTCGACATTCATACGGATACATCGGGAATAGCCCCTTGGTGATGACCGTTTCACTTCCCATGGATCTTCAAAATCCGGGGTAATTCTTAGTCATCGAGCCGCTAACCTGTAAAACTCCCCCACCATGTTCAAGCTTTCACCAACATCTAATCGCATGCATCAACACTAATATGCTTCAGTTATACCGGTAACCTACATGTACACCTACCCACACGAACCGCAGTCGCCATGATTCGCCAGCACTTTGTCGCGGCGCGCAGTTCGCAGCATAGAGTCGCCGCATTGGCACTCTATCGAGCACTCTTGAAAACAGCATCCAACGTGCCCTTACCGCATCATCTCCATCCTGGTGGGCAGAAACACCCTTTAACAAAAATAGTGAGAGAGAGATTCGCCAAGAATAAGCCACTCACCAGCTTCAGGCTTCTTTACGACTCAATGGCTGCAGGATATAAGGTTTGAGGTTTGAACAGGATTCGGTATACACGGTCTAATGTTCTGTTCAGTTCCTTACTTTATTAACGAAAGGACGAGATACAAAGTCGCCCGAGCACTCTGAAATACTTCGACATCTCCGCAAACGAAACTTCACGGCCAATCTTTCCCGTCTAGAAGCCCCCTCTTACAAAAAGCCACCTCGTTCGAAGCAGCGACTCAACCCTCCACTTTTCACCAAAGTCTCTGCCCCTGATGAGCCTGTTAAATACGAACCAACTATCCGACCTCTTCCAAAAACTGCATTTGTAGGCGAGAGAAAGGTGCCAGTTACTGGTAACACTGCTGAGTTGCTATCGTTCGTCCGAATTAAGAAACCACAGCCGAGAGTGTTCTCGCGGGCAATTAGTAGAAAGACAACCATATTTCGACGGTCTGTTAGAACTCTTCTGGGAGTTTCCACTAAGGACATCCCGAGGGCTCGATTAGACGATCGATGGGACGCCATGATGGACAAACTGCTACTTGCGGAAGGCTTCACGGACAAAGTCGTACGGGATGGGCCACTAGCTTCATATCACTTCACTGCGACTCTGACAAAAGCTTGGTGGGATCAAAAACTTATGAAGATCACAAACGACCAGACGGCTCGCGCTAAAGCAGTGAGCAGTCTTATTGAAAAGGAAATCGCACTGGTCAAGGAAGAAAAGAAGAGTGGCGCAAAGCCAACTGATCCTAAAGTAGCAAAGGAGACTTTGGATACAATCCTAACAGAATATCGCCAAAAGCAGGCCGAAATGGAACGAACGAAAGACAATTCATTTGAAGACCCGTTCTTGTCTGAACAATGGGTCACAAGGGCACAAAAATTAGAGGATGAATATGCCAGGAAGTATGAAGCCAGAGTGGAAGACAGTGGTAGACGTATCTCGTGGGCAAAGAGGCAAGGGCTGGCCAAGAAAGAGAATACTCTGTTAGGGGCGGTGGAATCTGACAAAGAAGCTCAATTTTTCAGTCAAATTGCTACCATGCGAAGAGGTGGCCAATAAAAGGGTCTGTAATCATCTTCTTTATTTATACCCAGGTCCTGTCATTCATAGCGGAATTAGAAAGGATATAGGTATGTACAATATTAGAGGTAGATGGGATATGATACGCTTTGTATTCAACTTTTAGCTGCAAATGCTGTTTAGATCGTAACTTGAAATGCACAAAATTCCTAAAATTGTATGCCCAAAAAATCCACATCATTCATCAACGTCGTCATTCTGTCATGATACATGTTCTTAGACAGGCTCTGCCTCCAGCTGTCTATTAGACCTATTCGAGTGCGCGCGTGGTCGAGTAATCATCTTCAACGTCTTTTTTCCCTCGTTTGCGACTTCAGCCCAACTCTTTAACGATTGGAGTGAGGGCACAGATGGTCGGCGTGTCTGGTCCCTGTCGATGCTTGCGAGGTCGGACCGAAGAGTTCTCGGGGATGACATGGTGGAAAATGGCATTGAGAAGGCAGGACTACTCGGCTCTGACGGCGCTGGCTGGGGTTCAGGGGTCACCACTCTCGCATCGGGTTGATCAGGCTGCCTGGACAATTGGCCCCATTGAGGTCCTTTTGCAGAGTCCATAGGAAGCGGGTTGCGGTCCAGGGCTGGGCTGCTTTGCAGAGGTGTTGGATTTGTCTCGATGCTATGTCGAGAGAATACTGACGAGGACATGCTGCTATCCGTGAGGCTTTGGTCACGGTTGAGATTCGGCGTTTCACTTCGAGACGGTGTAATTGGCAAGGGGAGCTTCGAGCCGGATCCACGCGAGCGCAAAGCATAACCCGAAATATTGGTGAAACTTGGCGATCTCGACGTCGGAAATTCGATTGAACCTCTGGGAGTTATGTCATTCGGGGGTCGCGGTGAGACTCTTTGTCTTTGGAGTGGTGAAGCCCTCTGCTCTGGTGGGAGACGCTGATAAGACCGAGACCATGGCTGAAAGGCTGGCCTTGCCGCTGGCGTAACCGGCGTCGACTTCGATTTTGGTGACGACTCAAGCCCAGGCCCAGATTCAAGATTCGTTGTGCTGCTTCGGTAGGGTCGCGGCATCGCCATTTTGCTCGAGGGCTTACTCGCGCTACTCCTCCTTTTGGCATTATCTGCCTCTAACATATGACACCTATCCTCCATATCTTTTAGCTTCTTTTGAAGCAGGACCGCAGCCTGCTTATGTTCGTCGACCTCGCGCTGGACTCGAGATTCGTATGTTCTGTCTCGTCCTTCGAGCTCAGCAACCTTTTGTTTCAAGTGATCGTTCTCTTTTCGAAGACTCGTCAATGTCGTGAGCTTTTTATCCCACTTGTCTTCGACCCACGATATTGGCCTTTTACAACACTCTCCATGATAAATTTGATGAATTCCTCCGAGCATGGATAGTTTGTCATCGATTTTGTATGCGTGTAATCGGTTTTTGGGGTTTGGTGTGATCATCCGAGCAATCAAGTTGACAACTGGCCGGGGACGAACTGTTTCTTGGCCCTCGTAGGTAAACATAAAAGGGGGGGTGACCAAGGCATGAGATGTAAGCTTTTCCAGGTGAGCATTCAGCTTCTGCTCTCGCTCACGAAGCTGTTCTTCCTGGGTATTCCTGGATGGGTATCTTAACGCTTCGTCAAACTCGGATAACCGAACATTATACAGAACGGTTGCAATATTTAGAAATACTAAACCAAGTGAGTAGATATCTGACAACTGCATGCTGGAACCGTTGTTGGCATACAATTCGGGAGCTCGCCATCTCTCAGTTCCCGGTACTCCCTCTGTCATAGTTTGATCCTGTCCACTAACATCTCTCGAGACGCCAAAATCAGCAAGGTAGACTCGGTCTGCCTTGAGCAGGATATTAGATGGCTTGATATCGAGATGCCTCACATCATTCTGGTGGCAATAGGCCAATGCGCGAGCAATGCAACCTATTGTATTGCGTAAGAATTCGAGTGGGCATTTTGTTGTCGAGTGGAGAAGCTGATCTTCAGATGATTGCTCTATGGCACTTAAATCCTTGATGTCTAAAGCATCTAGCCTCTCGAGGATATCTTCACGATCCCCTTCTCCCATGCGCAAGTATTCTAAGTCTTCGAGGAGAGTGCTCAAGTTACAGACGGCAGCAGGCCAGATGAGCAGGCATAATTCGTGGGCTCGAGGTGCGTATGTGGCAACCAATTTGACGACATGGCGATGGTCGAGTTTCTGCATAGTCAAGCTCTCCTTGCGCAAATCGTCGATAGTAAACCCGCGTCGCCGTGGGATCCTTTTACGTGCAAGACAGACAGACCCGTAAGAGATCTTCTCGACGCGACCGAATGCGCCATATCCCAGATCTTCAAGTTTAGCAAGTTTTGTGTCAAAGCGCTTCGCATCGGGGCCATTGAAGAGCGGTTTGTTTCTGCGCAGCCAATGTCAGCATCGAAGGTGTGCGCAGCTCATCGGCTATGAATAGCTTACATGCCGGGCCAACTATCATCATCATTCCAGCTTTCTATGATGCTAAGCTCCTGGAGCTCGCGCTCAGCCTCCCATACACGACCATAGTGCTGGGTCGGACCTGTTTGCCCGACTCTGGTCCATCCCCGGGCCCAGTCGCCCATGCTGAGGGACGCTGAAGGTAAAGCAGATGTCGTCGGGGGTGCGGTGGTGGTTCGCGAAATGGTAGCGCCGTCAAAGTAAAATAGGAGCCATAGTGTGACAAAGCCCGATATCTATATGGTTAGAGGGTCAACAATGACTGACGGAATTTGGCGGAATTGATTTTCTAGATAAAAGAGAGCAGGCCAGGCGCATATGCTGAAGGTGCTGGTGTGAAGGTGAATGAAGAGGTTATGAAACGACAGAATAATACTAAAGTCGTTTGTTGGTGGGTAGGAGTCCCGGGCCCCTGTCGCGAAAGTGGCAGTGACATTTTGGTGGCCTAGGTGCGTTCAGCGCAAAGCTGGCCCATTTAGGACTACCCTGAAGCAGTGGAGGGTCTTTGAGGGTTGGACAGCAGCTAATTGATTAAAGGACACAAACTTCTGGTGCATGGATAGTCTATGTAAGTGGACGAGTGTATACATCTTCTCTGATCCTACTGCACGCATGAGACTGGATACAGTTGGTTCAAGCAATGGTTAGCTTTCTCTGTCTTGCATTTACATATCAACTTTTGGTCCCGCCCAAATTCATCCCCCGCTTTGGACACTGCCTCAGTGGGTCAAACGTCGCTCCGATCCGCTGGAACCCCACTAACCATTTAAGGCTGAGCAATGACCAAGCCCCTCTCATGCTTGATGCCTTGGTGCAAATGCATCTCATAGATTGTTCCAGAGAGTAGAACAGTAAACAATGTCTTGTGTAACATTGAAATAGTTGCCCTTTAAACCCAAGCACTTGTAAAACACCCCGGTGGAAAGACAACGAGCAGTTCCAAAGCCTAGTTTTCTGTTCCTGAACGAGGTGCCTATCTTGATTGATCATCACTTTTATGACGCTAGTCGATAAGCAGACATTGATCGGCATTCGAGATCCTAGCCGATGCACAGCCCTCTTTCCCCTTCACCACCAACCCCAACATCATCTCACTTCTCTGCCCCTATCATTCCGCCATCATTTAAGTATCATCCTCGCCTTTGCTCCGTACCCTCCGCACCCTCCGCAAATCCCCACCCCGGCATACGGAGCATAATCGGCGGAGCTCCGAGCTTCATCCGGCTTCACCGGAGTCATACAGTCGTTGTCCCGGCAGTTACATTTGATCATGCCAAAAAATTCATAAACTCGAATTATTTGTGACTACGGCTGATTATCACATGACTCATATTGACCGCGTTCCCTGAGGCTATCCTCTCCGGACTTCATCGTTCAATACACCCTCCATTTCAGGTCACAACGTCCTCATTTAAAATCCAGCCACCATGCTCGAAGAACTTCAGACCGCCCCCGAGTCGCTGCCAGCGCGGAAGCGATCTAAGGCGTCCGAAGAAAACGACGAGGAACGGAGTAAGAAGCGATCAAGAGGCCGTCCACGCCTTGACACCAGAGATGAGACGGCTCAAGATGTGAGTTCATGTGATGAGCCAAGCTCTTCACTCAGCCTGATCTCATTCTGACTAACAATTCCCACAGCGTCGTCGAACGCAGATCCGACTGGCTCAAAGGGCCTATCGTAATCGCAAAGATACTGCCATTACGACCCTTGAGGACAAAGTCAAGGATCTTGAAGATGCCAATGAAAACATGAGCAAAGAGTTCATGAACTTTTTTGACTTTGTTCTTTCCCAGGGAATGCTGGAAGGTGCACCTGAAGTTGCAAGACGTCTCAATGATACAACCCGCAAGTTTCTCTCACTCACAAGGAAATCTGCCGATGACTCAAACCGCGATGGCATCGAAGATACTCCGGCCTCTGCTCAAGCACAAGAGCAAGTTGTGTCACAACCCCCAGGACGGCACCCATCTGGTTCCGACTCTAGCACTTCTGGCTCGGGGAGTGGTGAATTCATGTTACAGAACCCACCTGGTTTTAGCGCTTCTCAGGAGAAGAGCCTGTCAACTCCACGAAGACCGGACGCCACTATACGGCAACAGGCTACGCCTCCCTTGAACCTGCCTTACGAAATTATCACAATGCCAACTACAGATAATGCAAGTTTCCCGGTTTACGACACACAAACGACAATCAGTTTCGAGCAAAATCCTTTCCTCCAATCACCCTTTCCCAACGTCCATTCGCCAGCCACTTATGCGCCCCAAGAACGGAGTTTTGGTCGCCGCCTTCAGAGAGCAACTTTGGAGGCTGGTCTGAGGTTGGCATCGATGGCCAACCCACCTCCTCATCGATATGCTGAGGTCTTTGGATTTTGTCTACTATTCGAACCCAGGGAGTCTATCATCCGCCGCATATCTAGCACATTGGCAAGAGTGAGCCAGGAATCAATGTTTGTCTGGAGGTACCCTTTCACAAACCTGGGTGGTGCTGGGACTTTCTTCCCAAATAACGGAGAAGCCGGAGGAAGTACAGCAACAGGAGCCAACGGGAACGCGATACCGCTAGGAAATCAAGGGTTGGCACAGCATATGAAGCCACAGGAGATGACTGGGTTTTCAATGGGCCCTTTTAACCCAGATGTTGAAGCGGCCAAAGGAGATCATATTGATACTCGCATGCGAATGATGTACCAGGGATTTGAAGGGGACTTCTTCGATGCAGATGAGGTGGAAACATATCTACGTCAACGGGGTATCGTGATACCTGCTAACGTGGATTTTATTGATGCTGAAATTGATATGGGCTCGTTTGACGCAACTCCGGATCTTTCGGGCTTAGGAACGAGCAGCAGCTTCTTCGGAACGCAGCAACCCCCTGCGTCAAGCCAGGCGCCTTATATGCCGTCTCAACAAGCCACAAGTGACATAACGAGTATGTGGCAAAGCACGATACCTACCACCCTCGCTACCACCACAGCGTCAATGACACAAGCTCCTCTCATGGCACCTGCAATGGGTGTTGACTTCATCAACATTATACCAACAGTTGAGGCAACCAATCCTGGGCAGTTCGGTGCAGGGATGGGATCTCTGATGGATTCATCATATTTTCCTCGAGATTGGGCCACAGATGCTAGTTGGATGAAGACAAAAGTGACGATGGACGTGAATCGACTAGTAGCAGGCGAGTTCCTTCAACTTGTGTTATGAAGCCAGTAACTAACAACGTATAGAAATGACAAGCAGGGCAGTCTGTTTAGGTCGCACGCCAGGCTTACGACCAAAGGATATAGACAAAGCAGTTAAGTTGTCTATCGTACTGGCTCAAGCATAATGTCACAATTCCTGTGCTTGCCATTGGGTATTATAATCTTGGGCGTTTAACTTCGATATGATTGAAAAAGAGCCTATGAATAGGCGCATTTGCATGGTGTTAGGGCAACATGAAACTCTTGTCAAACTTAGGAGTTGATTGAAGAAATATTCATGTATAATATTATGAGCATATATCCCTGAAAAATCTGATCTACAATATGTTGAATTAAAAGGCGGCAATATTTTCCTCAAAATATGTCATTATCTCCTCTCATTGCCCGGATGAACCCATGTTGGGTTTGATCACGAGTGGGGCTCCGTATATGTCGTAATGCTCATCTTTAGCAATCAGCGGGGGGAGATTGTCCATCCCTTGATTTCACTATCATGGTTTCTAAGTTCCAATAACTTGGTTGTGACCACCAAAGATGGAGTACCGAGTTCAAGAACAAACAACACCCAGACTGAAGCCTCGTCTGATCATTCACGGAGGCGCAGGTAATATCCAGCACGATACGTACCCACCGGAACAGTTTCGGGCTTATCGTAAAGCTCTCATTGACATTGTAAGTTCATAAACAGTAGCATGAGAAGCCCATATTCTTAAGTATCTAATTGGTCTTTTAGGTCACCAGAGCGGACCAGTACATGAGAAGTCATGAGATAGTCTCGGAAAAGTCATCCAAGAAGCTGCCTTCAGCTTTAGATACCGCAACCTACGCAGTCCGTCTTCTGGAGAACAATCCCCTATTCAACAGCGGACACGGCGCTGTGTTCACTCGCGATGGAGTCATTGAACTAGAGGCCTCAGTCATGGTATCCCGTGGTTATAAGAAGCGAGGTGTCGGTGTCATGGGTCTACGCCATGTGAAGAATCCCATCCTCCTAGCCCGAGCAATGCTTGAACATGGCGAAGACGATCTGGAGGCGAATCCCCGAGGAGTCAAGTCAGGCGATCTTGATGTCCCATCCGCACAGGGACATACACAGCTCTATGGAAAGGCCGCCGAGCAACTCGCGCAACAGTACGGACTAGAACTTGTCGACCCTAGTTACTTCTTCACCCAACGTCGTTGGGATGAGCATATCCGGGCTCTTAAGAGAGAAAAGAAAGGTCAGGGGCAAGCAACCTGGAGTGCGACTGAGTATCTACCTCAAGGAACATGCGGAGCAGTAGCCCTTGATCAAGACGGCGTGATCTGCGCCGCAACCAGTACAGGAGGTCTAACGAATAAGCTCACTGGTCGTATTGGCGACACGCCTGCAATTGGGTCAGGCTTCTGGGCAGAGGAATGGACCGAGGATGGTGATCCGACCGGGTCGTCCACGTGGGATCGCTTGAAGAATGCCATGACCCAGCCGGCCCCCTCACTGGTGCTCAGCGATGTTCTGAGAGGAACTTTGGCAGACTGCTTTCCGACTCCTGTGACGTATACTCCCCTCGAGCTCAGTGGTAAACGAGTCTCAACCACGAGATCCATTGGTGGCTCTGGAACTGGCAACGGCGATTCCTTTCTGAGGACAAATGCGCTACGAACCCTTGCAGCTATGGCGAGGTGGAAACCAGAGTCGGGTTCCAAGGCTGTAACTCATGTTGCAGGCCCAGGCGGAGAGCTGGAAAGAAGTGCGGGTGATAGATGGCGCCGGACAGGTGAGGGTGAAGGCGGCATCATTGGCATCGAGAGTGTTGTCGTTCGTGATTCGCATGGCCAAATCATTGAGACTCGGTCTGAAGTCCTAATGGATTTCAACTGCGGAGGCATGTTTCGAGCCTGGATTGATGACGAGGGAGAGCCCCAAATGAGCATCTTCAGCAATGAGCCGTCGAGCGATCTATAGACAAGCGAAAGCATTGAGTGCCCATAGAGTGAACAGGAATGTCATTTATATTCGTTCTGTACCCAATCCGCGATAAATAAACGCAGCATAAATATCTGCAGCAGGAATTTCCCATTCCAATATCTCTTGGAGCTGATGGTCCACGTGCACTCCCAAGTTTCTCTCCGTCGCTTGGTATAATACACAGTCGCTCTCTTTTTCCTCATCAGACATAAGTTAGTCTGTATTCGCAAGAAGTATGGCAACTCCATCGCTAAACCAGATTCCACCTTCCCGAAACCCTTCCGATATCTTGTTCTATTATACATGGAACGCCGACCCGATGCGAATTGAAAGGATTAAAACGTCTGCCAGATTTTTGTTCGTCGTGGTGGTGATATTGGTGCTTAAAATACAAGAGGCATGGCTCTTCGAAAGCCCGACCCGGAGAATTTGTTGGTCGTGGTGGTGGAGTTGAGAGTGGGGGAGTCGAAGGTTGTTCGATCGTCATTTATCGATCATAGTATTTCGTTTCGTCAGATGCTGGCTCACAGAGTGGCCTCCTGAGGTGGAGGCTGAGGAGCTTCTAACTTGGTGCTACCAGCAAGCATCTTTGAGAAACCAATACCAACACCCTCGATGACGGCAAGAAGAACAGCACAACCGATGGCACCGTTTCGAGCGGCCTTGTAGCCACCTCGGATGGCGAGAGAACCACCAGTGAAGAAACCAGCAATGATAGCGTTGTAAGGATCCTCCTTCTGGCGAACACCCTTCACAGCGCAGTCGAACGTTGAGAAGAGGCCACCCCAGACACCAAAGTTACCACCGAGAACCGGGGCGCGCATCTTGATGGCTGTGATGGCGCCAATACGTCGCTCGCCATAGGGGGAGTTGCGGAAGCCCTTGATTCCGTGCCAGATGGTACCACCAATAGCCTAGCAAGGCAAATGTTAGCTGCGTCCCGGTTTACAGTCATCGCAATTGTCGCTGTAATCGATCGTCCACAGCACGTAGGGCTAAACTTACGCCCATGCAAAAAGCACCACCAAAGTCATTAAGAATGACCCAAGGGCAGGGGTCTCGTCCGTGATCCATGGCTGATTATGTGTATTAAAGTTGTAATGGTGGGGGAGGGCGAGGGTTCGAGGACGAGGCTGATGACGGCGAGGTTTTGGTATTGAAAAATGTGAGGTCGCCATAAAAGGTTGCGGCCAACCGGGCCTTGAATCGCGCAACGAGTGAATTTTTCGGTGGCGGCTGTTGGATTATCCGATTATCGATAACGGTTTAAACCGGCCTCGGCAGCTCGAAGTTTCCACTTGACCAGCCATTAATCACTCCTGTCTGAAGATGAAGCAAAGAGGGTGCAGTCCAAAGCTGGACTCAGAACAAGCTCCCAGCTAAGATCATTTTGTAAGAGTTTGTCTCTTCTTTTTTTGCGATTCTGGAGCTGTTTGTTGGGGGTACTCTTCGTTTTCTTACCCAGGATTTCGTCAGTATTGCCCCACTAAACCCCAGATCCCGTCCCAGCCGACAGCGGAACAGGAGCTCAACGACATGCCTATTCAGGCTCGCCGAGGATTGATGTGAAATCGTAAACCCATGCAAATGTAGTATACGAAGTAGCCGGCATTTATTTAAGGTAGTAGAGTCTTGTGCCTAACAATGTGGATTTTCCCTCCATCGCCAAGTGTGCACCATGCCTCTCAAAGTCTTGCCAGCTACCGAAACCGATGCCCATAGAGCTGTGGCCATTGAGACCGTTGCCTATGGCCCGAGTCCAGTAGGCGCAGTGTTGTTTCCAGGAGGGAGAACTTCTGAGTCCTCCACAAGAGTCGCGGATCTCGTTGCCTCTCGCCGGAAGGATGCGGCCTGTCGATGGGCCAAAGTCATCGATACTGATATAGAGAAAGAGGAAGACCAGATGATTGCCTTTGCTATGTGGTATATCTGGGAGACTCCACCAACAGAGGAGCAACATTCTTTCCCTTCTTATCGGGGACCGAGCTGTAATGCGGAAGCATGCGAACTCTTCTTCGGAGGTATGGACAACATGAGGGTGAATTACATGAAAGGAAAGCCATATGTCTGTACGTCTCAATATTGGATCTTATTCGATATGTTCTCTGACTAGCCAAAACCCTTAGATCTGAAACTCCTGCATACAGACCCGAAGCACCACAGACGTGGAGCAGCCTCCTTATTACTCAATTCGGGCCTCGCGGAAGCTGATCGTCTGGGCGTTCCGGCATGTTTAGAATCTTCAGTTCAAGGACGAAAGCTTTATGAGAAATTTGGCTTCGAGGAAGTTGATCGCCATATGTCTGACTTTTCGAGCTGGGGCGGTCCTTCAGATGTTACAGTTCCTCTGATGATTCGTCCTGTTGGAGGTCGACCAATTAACAAAGAGAGTCAGTGAATGGCAAGTGAATAAGGCAATCGTCTTGTAAATTGAGTACGTAGCTAGCATAGGCATTTGGTGCAATATAGTAGTAGTATATTTGTAGCCTTGCCCATTCATTCAGCATTGCTGACCGGATTTTCGAGCAGGCATTTAGATGTGGTCACTATGCCTCAGGGATTTTAATGAGAACTCCAAAGAGTTCAATCGTACTCCGTGTTGGAGATTTCATTGTGGTTATTTAAGTGGCCTTGCTATGTGGAAGTTCGTCTCTAATCCCTTTTGGTCGCAAGAAAGGAGTCATAGTAGAATACTGCCGCGATGGTCCTACCAGGATCATATCTAATTCAATAGAATGTCTTTTCAACGAATGTTAGACGAAATCGATGAGAAGAAGAAAAGTAAGTGAGGACACACTTGTGAGTTTGCCGTTATCTGATCATCTTATCAATGGGTCCATCCATCGTGTTCACTGATGGAATCTTCGTGAGGACCCTGAAACCGCTGGCTCGCTAGGGGCCGAGTGGCTGGCAATGGCACGTGCGCACCCAGTAACGGAAAGGTTCATGGCAGGTTCAGTGCGCCAGTGGGGGCAATTGAACCCTGTATTCCATTAGGTCTCCATCGTCACTCTGCATTCAATGTCAAGTCGAGTCGCGTTGGACAAGCCAGGTCTCAGTTCTTGCACCACTTCAAATCTTTTTTCATGTGTTTTCGAGTAACATCAGTTTGAAGAACATCATCTTTATTTATCGCCAATGTCGTCGGAAGAATTATCTCTACCTGTTCTCCCCGCTGTGTCGTGGGACGAGCAATCGCAAACCTTCAGCAACAATCCTCGGAAACGCGTCCGCAATGCCGCTTCAAAGCACGCGCCATCCTCAACTTTCAACAATTCAAGTGATCCCGCCATATTCTCCAGTGACGATGACCCAGCATTGGACAATTACGTAGAAGGGAGACGAAAGAAGAGGTACATTGGTTCATGGTTCCAGCAACATCCCACCTCTTCCGACTCAACCTTCAGTGAGCTTCACGTCCCCAAGCAGAGGCGTCAGTGGACGCGACAGGCAGACAGTGGTGTCTTCCTCGGCAGTGATGGTAATGAGAGCGATGTACTAGAAACAGTACCCGAAGTTCCAAAACCCAGACTTCCGCAACTTGATCGCGTCGTGCGCCGCGTCTCAAGAGCTGAACAAGTTGCGCGTGACAGAGTCCGCGCCTGCCTTGACGCGGGCGAGGAGACAATTGACTTTTGGTCATTGGGACTGGAAGATGTCTCAAATGATACAATCAGTCCTTTGTCGCAGTTTACCTGCATCCCTGTCGTGACCAAGGATGTTGCCTTCGAGCAGAAGGATCCCGAGCTTAAGATCTATATGGCCCAGAACCGGTTGACTCGTGTTCCTGGTGCCATCTTCGATCTAACGCATCTCACAATCCTGAGCCTCCGCCATAACAAGCTCACCGAACTCCCCCCCGCTGTTGCGAAACTCCACCATCTGAAGGAACTCAACGTATCACATAATCGTTTACGGCATTTGCCCGTGGAGTTGCTGGAGCTTTTCGCACCAGATAGCAAACTTGACAAACTTGTTGTACATCCTAATCCATTCTGGCAACCAAATGAGAGCTTAGAATCGACAGATTCTCAGCTGAGCAGCACACTCTTCTTCCAGGCCGAGGCGGGAGCCTCGCCGACGCCACGTTTAGTGAGTCGTGCACTAGGTCGAAGTCCTCTACAGCTCTCAGACAGTACGGGAAGAATTCTTTCAGACTTCAAGTTCCCAACAGACCATACAAAACTCATTCTGCCCATTGATGAAGGAGAGCCCGAGTTTTGCCCATCGTCCTCAGTCTCATCCATGACAGAGTCACAACGCCTCGAAGGTGCAAGCCGTGTGCCTAGTCTTCTTGAGACAGCTCTTCGAGCTTGCTACTCCAGCACTCAGCTTTCAGAGATGCCGTACTACATCCCTGAAGGGCTCAACCATCTCAGGAAACTCCTGGAGCGAGCGCAAAGGCAGAAAGAGGCTGGCGGATTGTCGTGCTCACGCTGTCGAAAATCAATGGTCATTCCCACCACCAAGTGGGTTGAATGGCGAGAAGTTCGGGCTTGTAACAGGGCTAGCCACGATAGCCCAGCCCTTGTACGGATGACACCGTTGAGCATGGCAGAAGGCGAGAGGACGATCCCGTTCGTTAATCGGGGATGCTCATGGCGATGCCGCCCGGGAGACATTGATAAGAGCAGCTGGGGGCTGCCGAGCGGAAATCTTGTCACAGTGACAAATGAGGAAAGCTAGCAAGCATATTTGGATAAATGGCGTTCGAAGGAGTAACAGATTGAAGGGGGCTTTAATGATACCCTGCACTGTCTTTTCGCAAACATACAGACCTGCCCTGCACGCGTGCTAACTTCGCTGATGCTTACATACAGGAGAATCGCTAAGGCTGGGTTGTGTCACTACTCGTGGAGTTGGTCACTTACATCCTTGGTCAGATCACAACCTGTCCCCTGTCTCTTTCAAGTGCATGCATGCGACGCCGCCTAGTAATCCCGGCAACCCAGATCAGCAAGACAAGCAAGCTTTGATCTTTGTTATCTCTTGGCCTGCAAGGGTTACGTTGTGCATCTTGGGAATGTGGCTCAGTATTACAACAGATTCTTGATATGATAAGCATATGCCGTACGACCCTACTGATACAACGAGTTTTCAAGCCTCCCTTGGGAACATTCCAATTACAAGTACAGCAGTTTCTGAAGGTTTTATTTTACAGGAAGATCATACGCTAGCAGCCTCAGCGATCATACCATCGCACTGCCCACAGCACGCGGTGATAGAATGCTTAGGAGTCATGTGTATTTTGTTATGCGCATGTACTACGCGCATACATGGCCACGGGGCCTCTTGGTTCCCAATTGTTGATCAACGCCCCGTCTTGAACTTGTCGTAAAGCAAGGACGGATAATGTACGAGACTGTCCCTCGCAGGAATATGCAGTTCCCTTTCCTGTCTTGAGCCTGGTTGCGCAAGTGGTTTTTTTTGAGGCTCTGAAAATATTGTAGAGTGAAAACCCGATCTTTCTCGAAAGAGTCGTCATGACTCAGGGCCGGCCGCATAGGTCTTCATCACATCTGACAAGAACTAGAGCAACATCCGTTACGGCTTTGCGTTAGGACATGGAGATTTGCAAAATGTCTGACGCTGGCCAATCCAATGGTCACTTCGACCAAAGCCACGAAATTCTTTCGTAGCGCCTTCAATCCCAGTCATCATCCTCACTGTCAACGTTCCGTGACCTTCCAGCCGTTCCCGTCTTGATAGCTTTCCCAGCCAATCTCTCCTCCTCAGCATCCTCGGCAGCTTGCCTTCTCTTGACAATACGCATGTCAGAATCAGGTACAGCACCAACTTCGACCAAGAGGTTGTCAATCTGTTGCATAGTTGTTCGGACGCCTCCAATTGTTGCCAATGTTACAATCTGCTTCACAATATCCCCCTTGTTATATACCAAGATTGTTGGGCAGTTTCGATCGGGATAGTTCTCAATGGCTTGACTCGCTCGGATCTCACAGAACTTGATCTCGCCGTACTCCCCCGCAGCTTGTCTCCACAGCTCAGTCAAGACCCGCGACTCAACATTGTTGCCCATTGAAGAGGTCATGTTGACAAAAACTGGTCCATTTTGTGATGCGTCGGTGACTTCGCGCTGATACTCAGGTTTAGATAGAGGATATACGCTTCCATGCAGAGCCTTCTTTTGTAGGCTGTTCAACTCGGCCATGCGCTTTTGGCGATATTGCTCCAAGAAAGCTTCATCTTCGTCGTCTTCGAGTTCGTCCAATTCGTCAAGGTCTTTGCCTTCCAAGCGATTCTCATGTGCCAATCTTCGACCTTCAAGGATAGCCTCCTCAATCATAGGAGTCGGGCTGGGTGGCTTCTCAGGAATAACTCCATGTTTTCGAAGAATATCATTCCTATGGCAGGGTTTGAGCTAGCTCATGAGTATGGAGGGGTAGCAAAGAATTACCATTCTGTGTCTGCATTTGGGTCGTCAATAGGAACATTGATGCGTTGTTCTAATGGATTAGACATGTTGAGAGACTGAAGAAATAGAAGCAATTCTCCAAAGTCTCCTCAGTACAATTTGTATTGTCTAAAAGTGGCAGCCTACGACCGACTGACGCAACTCAACTTCAGGCTCCTCCTAATCACCGACTGGCTTACGTACAGATACAGGCAGCTAGCAAAGCTCTCGATGCATAACTAGCATAAACCCCTCCAAGCATATCTCACCTGCACAAGCTCCGTACGGCTCTATGTTACACCGAGCTACCCTACAAGGCCACAATTTTACCGCCCGTTTTTTTTTCATCACGTGTAAGGAAGTTACAACCCTATTGCGCTTACCCGATTAGGCAGCGGAATCCGCCCAGAGGCAAGAAGCAGTCGTCCCCCTCAGAGCCACCGAACTTTTCCTCGCTTACCTCCTTCCCACCCACCTTGCGAGCCTCAAATCTGATCCCGGATTTCGTCAAGCTTTCCCATTCTCGCAAGAAACCGACAAGACTTTTTCGAGAAAATCAGACAAGATGGTAAGCGACTGCCTTTTTCTGACGCATTTTACGATGGACCTACGATGGGAGATGGATGGACGACAGCCACGTGTGTGAAGGACGTGGGAAGCATCGACCTCGAAAAGATCTTGCTGCCCGTGGCAAAAGTATCAATTTGATCGACCACGACGTCGATGGCACAATGGATTATGGATTGGACACGCAAAGGACGTACGCAAGATGATGGGACAAGCTGGCTGACTCTCCGCCTTTTCAGGTTCTCGCCGTTGATCTTCTGAACCCTTCCCCGGCCGCCGAGGCCAAGAAGCACAAGCTCAAGGTACGATGCATCGACAAATTTAAATAACGACAAAACTCTGACAATACTAGACCCTCGTGCCCGCCCCTCGATCCTTCTTCATGGACGTCAAGTGCCCCGGATGTTTCACCATCACCACCGTCTTCTCTCACGCCCAGACCGTCGTCATCTGCCAGGGATGCACCACTGTCCTCTGCCAGCCTACCGGTGGTAAGGCTAGATTGACCGAGGGCTGCTCTTTCCGACGGAAGTAAACTGCTTCGCGGCGGTTTTATCTCCTTGGGTACTCATGACTCTTACGGTTCAACTCATGGTGGTCATCTCGGATCTGCAAAAACACAACCTCGACATGGACGGATAGAACAAACCGACGTTGCGAACATCTACCAAAAACCTCTTTGCAGATAGAAGATGGGGCACCCAGAATAGGGGCGTTTGGGGTCTCCGGATATCTTGCATGGCACATCATTCTTCTTTTTGTTTTTCCGTTGCGCGCCTTGTACTAAAGAGTCTTCTCGAGGCAGGAAGGAAAAAAAAGCACTGCATGGGTGGAAAGCTGGAGAAAGCCTTCACGAGTGTCCGGACTGGCCTGGCTAGGCTAGCTGGACACGAGGACGTGGAACCGCTGGTTGATGATCGCTTCATACCCGGGTGCAGTGGGTAGCGGAGGATGGTCACTGTGCTTTTGCGAAATTCACAATGGTTTCCACATCACCTTCTTGTTGACGTGAATGTTTCTAGTCGATGCGATTGAGTTGTGATGCTATCGTGCCTGTCGTAGAGCACACTGCTATTGATGAAGTGCTATGATGCTATGACTTTTCTATCTCTTGTTAATCTTTGCCGACCATACTCCTCACCAGAGCTATCGCTGTTGAGTTGAATCTACTTGATGATGATTGGTGGTATACAGTGTCATCGACAGCAGCCTAGACCCCTCCTCACAGTTTGCCTGGTCGTCGGCTCAACGAATGACTCGACCCAGAGAGGCTCATCCGCTCTGCCGCCCACGAAAGCCTAAGGCAACTCAACTAAGCAATTTAATGTTAACTAGTTTTCATGAGAACCTGGGGAACCAATTACCCCGCGAAATGATGTTTGAAGGTATTTCGCCTTAAGCTCAATGCAATGTAGTTCGAGTCATAGTTGATGATCATTGGATGGAATGAGACTCGTGAAGATCTGAACCTCAGAACATCCACTATCAAACAGATTTTGCTTTCCTCATAGTTTCAGCTCCATTTCATGATAAAAACCGAACTTAGCCCGTGAAAGTCTTCAGCGTGAAAAGATACTAGTACATTGACACAATGGATGATCTTGTATTACTCATGTGACAACCTCGTGTGACGATATACCCGAGTTGGTAAGTCTTTCATCTGGCCTTAGGCTCACCATGGATGGCAAATTCGAAGTGGAGCTTCAACTACAGAGTACAAGTACCTATATTTAAGCACTTCAAGTTCGGCGTTGTCAATCCTGAAATTGCTAGAACTTGCCAGCTTGCCTTCAGGTGTTGGTTTGCCACCGCCTTGCCTCCATCTGTACCCTTGCTGATCTTTGGGTGAAAAGTGCAAGATCAAGCCACTCTACCATTCTGATAGAATACCTGCTTAGATATTTAGTCTTTCATATTGACCTAGTATGCCTACATAAATAAAATCAAAACTGAATCTGTATATAAATACGGAATTGCATACGTCTACATAGCATTTAACGATGTTTCCGTCTCTTTTCTCTATACACAGTGAGGCTGATTAGATAAAGGTGCACTGTCAGATGACTCAGCGGACCAATACCCAAATCCCCATTTATCAATTTACGCGAAAGCGGCACGACAAGATCGCGTCAAAACGCGGGAGTCCGGGTCCCACAGTGAGAAATTGCTGTTAGATGATTGGACTGTCAAGGCCGCTTTGGGGATCGCCGTCGTCTTGGGGCAAGACAAGGGCGCTTCACTTTCTTTGACCCTGTTCCTTTCCTCACCCCAGCAACAAGCCAATATTGGCCCTCGACTTGTTTCACGCAGAAGCCCCCTCTTCGCTCTGTTCTCCTTTTGAACCCTTGTTTTCTCCCCTCGATTGCGACGTCATCTGCGTTCTTACAAGACCTTGCCTCTCTTCAATTCTGTCCATTGACAAACTCTCCACTCTACCACTCTTGAACTCTGTTTCTGTACTTGACTTTCTTGTCTTTCGTTGCTTACTGCGATCCTAACCGCAACATCATTCCGTCGGCGTAACACCTATTGACGATTCTTTTTGGATCAATCATCAACACTACAACTTCACTCCAACTTGCTCTAAATCTGTCATCATGTCTACTCCTCGTATCAAGCGTCAATTCGCCGGCGCCTCTGCCGACCCATCTCAACGCCAAATTACTTCCTTCTTCAATGCCCGATCATCCGATGAATCTGCGATTGCTGAGGCCGACAAGCCCATGCAACCTACTCTTCCTTCAAACGTCCAGGCCAACCTTCTCAGTGTCGGTATGCGAGTTCGCAAGTCTGTCCCTGAAGGCTACAAGACAAAGGGCACCAGTGCTTTCAAGCTCTGGACAGATAATGCGCCTGTACATGTTTCTACAGCCACTGCAAAGGCACCCGGCAAAGGTGTTTCCCGAGAGCTTCTCCCCTTCTGCGGAATCAACAAGGTCGGCGGTCTTGACACCCAGCCAGAATTCGAGGATGATGTACCAGACCTCGACGCTCTCCCCGAACTCACCATGTCGCAAGAGAGTGCGGAGGGCGAGTCGCACGACGGTTCTCGAAAGCGAATTTTCGACGAGGATGACGATGAGCTTGACTCGAGCTTTGACATGGGCAACCATGGAAATCCTCGAGTCATGGCTATCCCAGTTTCACGAAAGGGTGCCGGTTTAAGGAGCTTTGGTCAGGACAACCGCAACTCAGGATCTGACTTTGATGAGGCTGATTTCCTCGTCAATCCCGAGATGGATATGGCCAACTAAGTCACAGTGTTGTTCACTGGCTCAAGCAGAGCTTTGTATGTTTTCATGTTCACTAGAAGCTATGTCACGGCGTCACAAGCTTTGGGTCGGGCGTTCAGGATTATGATTTGTTAATGCTTCAGAGCGGTTGTATGTTATTGGAAGGCAAAAGTGCATCGGGACTCGCTGTATGCTGTATGCAAATAAGACAAACCGGTCGTTACAAGACCTACAATTATATCCTTGTCCAACAACTTACATACCAACGAATGGCTCTCGGAATTCTAGCAGATCTCGTTGTCCGTAAAACTCACCGGCTATCGTCAAGATCATGTTGAGAGTTGCACGTAAATTTGCTCGCAGTCGCTGTTTGGCACTCTCCTTTTCAAGATCCTCCTCATCTTCTGAGGTCACTCCATTACTGATCCGAGCGAGTAGTCGTTCTCTTGCTGCCTCGAGGTTCTCCTGGGGCTCCTGGGCAGCAACTTCACCTTCTTCGGCTTCTGAGTCGCTCGCGATCTCCATAGCCACATCTTCGTCTTCGTCTTCGTCTTCGTCCTCTATCTCACCTTCTTCAGCATCAGGCCTCGGGGGAGATTTTGCTGTGGGTTCCGTGCCTTTGGTTGTCTTCTCGGCCTCGTTTCTGGACCCAGCTGGTTTTGGCTCGTCCTCATCCTGCCCAGAGCTGAGAGCACCTTCGACCTCCATATCCTCTGGGTCTGCTAGAACTTCTTCATCACTACTGCTTCCATCAACTGCTTCATGGGCCCCTAGTCCACCCTCTGCTAGCTCCTCCCTTAGAGCCGCCATCTCTGCTAGGCTCCGACCTAAGAGGACTGCTCTGCGGCCAAGGTCACGAATCCAGCCAATTTCGGCGTAGTTAAGCTCGCCCTTGTCCGGCATTCTAGCAAGCAGTGCCCAGATCCAACGGCTCGTGCGTTCTGGAAGTGTGTACCCTTGACGAAGGAATTTACCGCCAAGAAGAATGCGCAGAATGCGTAGTGTAGTGTCTTTAGACATAAGGGCGACTTGAAGTGGGTGGGGGTCGGTTTCGCGAAGGAGTCGTGACCATGTGGCTATCGCCGCGGATTGATTCTCCGCAGGTGCATCAGTTTTGAGTCGGGCTTTGACGACACGTGAGACGGCGTTGGGGGGAAGATCGGCGTGAAGAATCGACCGTAAGCGGAGGTATTGGTCCATAACCGATGCAAAGTAAGCTTCATTCAGGGCGGCTTCTTCGTAGCTTTCATCTTCGTAGTCATCCGGGTATTCGCCGCCTTCGTAACCCTCGTCTTCAGCCGCGTTGTCGGGCATTGCCATATATGCGCCGTCTTCATACCAGCCCCGAGAATCACCGACACCATTATTGTATACACTCCTGTCAATAGGTTGCTCGTCTTGTTCTTGATCGTCGTTTCGAAGCTCGAGGGGTAGCTGGGGTCCTATTTGAACTTTTGGCGCGACGAGGAGATGGGGGATCCCGTTCGCTTCTTGTCTATAATACTCACCATATCAGCATCCGTGCTCTACAGTTTTGCGATCTTCAGCAAAGTCGACAAACACGCTTCAGAGGATAACATACCTGACAGAGTTTAAATATGCCATCGCTTCTGAATCATCTTCGAAATCGTCCTCTTCTCCCTCCGGGATCGTGGTTGTATTGCCGTTTCCTGCGAAGACATACTTCTGGCCCCAGGTTGGGTCGATGCCAGAGTTTTGGTGTTGTCGCGTTTTGCCGCCTTGTTTCTTTGGTCGCTTTGGCTGGGGGGCTAATACTTCTCCGTCATCGGTGTCCTCGAGATCTCGTTTGGCTGCCATTTTAATATGGTGCTGATGCTTGTTCGAGCTTGGAAATTACCTAGGAGGATGGGACCGGACCCTTGAAAGATGAGTGGCATGGGTCTTATCGATAAGCCAGAAAGCTGCAGCTCATCCCGCTTTTTTGAGCATGACCCTCAACTAACACATTGAGTATAACAATTTCTCATGTTGATAATCAGTCCACCATGAGCGCGTCTCGTGTGCTGCAATTAGCCCATAAATCATCTCCATTTCACATCAAGTCTTGTCCGAGAGTTTGTGTACAACCTGCAATACAATGGCGTTCTCATAGTAACTACAACCACTTTGTTGGTCCCAGTGAGCAACTCTCATCTTCTTAAACGAACTCAACTAACAAATACAGCCAAGCTTGCCTCCACAGACCCGAATGCTGATTTCCTTCCTTTTATGTGTAAGGAAGTGAAGCCTTTTACTCTGGCTATCAAGGATAATATTGTAACCTCTGACTTCCCAACACAATGCGCCTCAGCCATTCTCTCTTCTCACTCCTCACCCTTCGAAGCTACTGTGGTTCGTCAACTGCGCAAACGCGGAGCAACAGTGGTTGGAAAGACCAACATGGATGAATTCGGTATGGGCTCCCATTCGACAAACTCAGTGAATGGCGCAGTGAGGAACCCCCTGGCCAAGGATGACGAAGTGTCAGCCGGCGGAAGCTCAGGTGGAAGCGCCGTTGCAGTACGACTAGGCGATGCCGATATCGCCCTAGGAACAGACACAGGTGGCTCAATTCGACTGCCCGCGGCATATACTGGAACAGTTGGCTACAAGCCTAGTTATGGCATGATTTCTCGGTTTGGCGTGGTTCCGTACGCAAACTCCCTGGATACAGTCGGCTTCTTGTCTAAGGATGTCAAGCCGATACATTACCTCATCTTCGAGACTGGCATGCACAACGAACATGACTCTTCGGATCCAACATCACTACCCGCCGCATCCCGAAACCGATGTGCTTCAACAATACCATCCACCCTTCCTGAGCTATCAAGACTAAATATCGGCATTCCTCTTGAATACAATATTGACGAGCTTGACCCTTCTATCCGCGCCGCTTGGGTTTCTGCTGCCTCTGCTCTCGAGGCTCAGGGCGCATCTCTAGTTCCCATCTCTCTTCCTTCCACAAAAGAAGCCCTGTGTGCTTACTATGTCCTCGCTCCCGCGGAAGCATCCTCGAATCTCGCCAAGTATGACGGTGTTCGCTACGGAAAGCGTGGTGAAGGTAGCGATGCAGTGGGTGAGACTCTCTACTCTGATACCCGTGGTGAGGGCTTCGGTGAAGAGGTCAAGCGACGAATCCTCCTCGGCACATACAGCCTCAGTTCTGAGGCAATAGACAATTACTTCATACAAGCCCAAAAGATTCGGCGGATGGTGCAGAAGGATTTTGATCGCGTATTCCGACTTGACAACCCCCTTTATGAGCCTGCGCAGTTTGACTTGAGTGACATGGCTGAGGCCACCGGAATGGAGGACAAAACCGGCCCTGTTCAAGTGGACTTCATCCTCTCTCCTACAGCGCCAACATTTCCCCCAAGACTGGAAGATCTCAAGCAGCAGAGCAGTGTAGACGTTTACATGAACGACGTCTTTACGGTTCCAGCAAGTTTGGCAGGTTTACCAGCTGTGAGTGTCCCAGCTAAGGTGGAGGGAAGTCAGTTTCCAGCAGGGTTGCAGGTCATCGGACAATACTGGGACGACCAGAGGGTGCTTCAACTGGCAGAAAGGTTAAAATCACTGGTGGCATGACTGTAGATATATTACAAGCGATGACTTTTATGATATTTCTGTACAATAGAACAATTAGACGACGGCAGTATCTTGAGCATGTCTGGGTGGTTCGCGTGTCCGCCATCAAATTTTCTGTTTGCATCGGATGGGGATCATGGATGCGTATCCGGCTAGTTGTATGTTTGCCGCTGTCCAGGTTGAGTGACCCAAGTGCCCTGTATAACAAATAGGCGAAGCTTCTGATAAGCATGCAAAGCCTTAGCTCTGGCATTCTCGACTCTGAGTGTCACCCTATCAGCTTAACATGATACGATCTCTTTCGTCTTGTGTCGTTGATGTAGACATCCAACACCTGTAGATGCTGTCGTAGATGAGGCAATGCCCATGTATCGAGCTACGCATGGCGTATTGATGAACCAGACAGAAGCTTTGTCGTTCGCTCGCCGCAGTGGTACTTCCCATAATCTCTTGAAGCGGCGGGAGAGTAGAACCACGCGGTCTGGCGTTCAGTGATGAATTATGGTGTTTTGCGGGTCAACTCTTTTGGGTACTGTGCAGAGACAGTCCATCTGATCAAGGTGAGCGACTTCGGCTGTTACTTTGACTTCGACTTCGACTGCGGCTTCGACTCTGACTTCTCCTCTCATCGCGATCGACTTCCATATCGCCTCTATCGGAAATCTCTCCAGATTCTTCTCTTGTCCCGTTATCTTTCTCTGCTTCGTCCTCTTCCTCGAGAAGATCCTCAAGGTCACCCAGGGGACTGACCCTTGGCTCGAGAATTTCCAGATCTTCCAAAACCTCTCGCTTTGGCATCTTCCAAAGACTTGTACCGCATACTCGCTCCTTTGTCAACAGCTCGTCCACAAATTCGTCCATGAATGTCAACACCACGCCCGCCCTTCCTCTCCGTCGAAGTTTGCGCCTATCCTCGAGGAACGGCTCCAGCATCTCGTACACATCCTTCGCTTGTCTTGTGAGTCGAAAGTAGAAGCACGCAAGCGCTCGCAGGTATTTGAAAGCCTCTCCGCCATATTTCAGGTATTCCATGAGCACTGCATCGCTGGGCGAAAGTTCAAGTAGCTTGAAAGCAAGACACAAGAATGGACTGGGCTTTTGTGTGACGCCGTACGTTCCACCAATGAAATTAACATGCTCGACGACGCGATCTACAATATCCGCTTCGTTGAGCGCAAAGCATTGCTCTTTGTAAAAGTATGAGTCGACGATGCGGTCCTTGACGGCTTTTTCCATAATAGTCGCGGGATTGAGGCCGTTTGGCGCGACCGATACGTTGGAGCCACGCTCATCGAGGAAACGACGCGCATCGGCGTGAACTGTATCTTTATTTCTGCTCATTGTGTGATCGTGGGCTAGAAAGTTGTCGATTGTCGAGGTTGGATATGGTGGGACTGTATGGAAGCTTGGTGGTGGAAATCAGTGAAGCTTGGGTCCGATAAGCTGATAAGGATGTTGCTGTGTTAACGATGTCAACACCGCACTTATACAGCGGTCAAGGATGACGACAACCAACTCACAAACTAGCTAAGGAGTACGCAAAATTGTGAAAGTTCAGCATTTTACAGTCCTGAATTGCTGCAATTTAGCAATTCCGTCAAAGATGGCCAGATTACTTCTTTCATCCGGCCAAGTGCAGGTCATCGCATCGGGCTTCGTCGGTAAGACATATTCTCAACCTCTCCACCGCTATCCGCATTCCAGGTCATGTCATGCTAATAAAACATTCTTCGACAGTGGTTATTTGTACATTTGCGCTCTTTATTAGTGGCTACATAATCCAGCAAAGAACACTCACTCAACTCCGCTCAGCGATCAAACCACGACAAGAAACACGCCCTTCGCCAAAAGTCTACCTCCCTGAGAAGTTTCAAGTACGGACGAAGGAGCTGGAGGATGGTCGGGTTATCGACATAGACACAGAAGCAGATATTGAAGTGCGAAGGCAGAGGCTCTTAGTTGAGATCAAGGAGACGAAACCCAATGTCGATGTTGAGGGCAATGCCGCACTGCAGAGAAACATTGAGATTATAAAACAGCTACAAGCCAAAGTGGTGGACAAGATGTCAACGCCAGAAGGACACGTCGAGGCACCAGTCAAGAACCACAAGCCTGTGAGCAAGGCAAAGAGGAGGAAGATGATCAAGCAAGAGCTTCAGAAGTCAGCCCAGGCCGAGGATGGGCTTTACTATCAACGCAGGATGTGGTGAGTTTCTTGCTACAATGCACTGTTTGATTTGAATGTGTACATGAAAATGAGAATGGGATATGGAAATGTATTGGTTTTTAAGCATAGAATGGACAGTTTGGCTCGTATGATGGATAATAGCTAGTTATGAATTGGATATAAGTTGGTTACCCTCGACACCCCGAAATTCAAGCCCCTGTGTTGAATTGGCCGTTTTCGAGGACAGATTTGGAGGTCTCAACGATCCTTAGAGTGTGAGGTCTGCACTCAAGTTTCTCTGCAATCAAACAATCATCGCATGTGGCAGCTGGAACAGTGAACGTTAAATATCTCGATAGATGAGAAGTGGGCAACAGCAGGAGACAATGCCACTCATGAAGGTCATGGCATCCCCATGACTTCTAGTTTCAAGAGAAATAGTGAACTCGAACAAACCACTATTCTGCATTGTATTGTATCCATTTGATGCCCTTCCTGGAGCCATGATGTATAATAGGAGATCGTTATGAGACAGTACACTCACTATATACACAAATGTCAACGGTGAATTCACAAGCTTTACCAATAATGAAGAAATGAATGTGGGAAATGGATCTCCACCGCAGTGAGCTCTCTCAGTGGGAGTTGCTCCAGTGTGCATCCTAAGAAGGCATGACAATAGAGTGTCCTGTAGGCAGTTCTAACAAACGTTTGAACCTCGCTCATATTTGATCGAGAGCTCTGCCATAACATCGAAATACCTCCGATGGACAACACGATACTTAACAGCCACATTGAAGCTAGAACCGACTCCAGAATCTTCAGTGCGATGTCGTAAAAGTATCCCATTATTGGATGCAACGCTGTCGTGGTGGGAAATGGAGGTCGAGAACGAAGGCCAAAGCGTTACTTCGGCTCTGTTCTGTAGTACAGCGCATCCAAATTCCGTTCTTGTCCATGAATCCACATTCGTGTTAACAGAAAAGATACTTGATACTACATTTGCTGAGTATATCGGTCACAGGGCCAGGAATTCTCGGTTATCATGACACCCTGTGTCTGATGCGAAAGGGCGGGAAGCCAATAGAAATGCAATGTACCGATAAAGATGCGAGCAGGGATTGCTTAGATCCAGCTGTAGAAACAGCCGGAAAGAAACGAAACTTACGAGGAGATTGAAGTAAGTGATGGAAACCAAGAGACCAACCTCACTCACCCTCACTCTCCCCTGAACTTAGAGTCTTGAGTAGTGTGATATCCCAGTGGACATCGAAACAATCTCGGCCAACTAATGATGGTGATGGTGTGAAAATCGTTGAATCATGCGATAACTCGATCGAACAGATCGTGATGGCCTTGCTTGTAATGTGAAAGCGATATTGTATCTCGTCTTACGTGATAGGCCAGGCAAGGGAGGGTATAAATTCGCCGGTAGCTTAGCTAGCCGGTAGATCTAGAACTAGCAGTTCTGAAGTGGTTGGCCAGGAGTCATCTCGCAACATCAGTAGCTTACCACAGGGCTCCGTCAAGTTGAGCTCATCCAAGCTCTTGGCATCAACTCGGCTGTAGTGGTTCGTATCCATAGTCACTTTCACCCACCCACTCACTGCAGAGAGTGATCGGAGCAGGCCCGGTTCAGCTACAGTAGCAGGAGCCGAAAGTCCGGAGCATGCAATTCTCTAATGCGATTGGATGCCGAGCTGGTGGGAACTTGGGATAGACGAGTCTCTTAGTTGATGTAACAAGCAGGGCAGACAATGTTAGTGGATAACCTGTAACTGCGAAGGATTGCCGAGATATCTGTGCAAAGTTGCCGATATTCTTGGAAAAAGTTGATGTTCTGAAACGGCCGGTTCGACCTATGTCAAGTTTTGAGATAATGCACGTCAAGAAGACGCATGGCATGTACCTGCACGTAGTGCCTCTAGCTGAGATATCATCGTCATCGAGATTCTCTCAAGCACAGTCCACGTTAAGGCGCAGCAGGTAGCTGACGTCCCCCCACAATAGCTGTCTGGATGCCTCGCCAGGTCGGATCAACTTCAAACTGACTTCTGCGGCTCAATTGACTAATCCATGTGAACCTTGCAGCTTTTGTAACGGGCGCGGAAGACACGGAAGATCACCACTGCCCGTCTGCTTCCTCACGCTCGGGACTTTGAAGAGTCACTGCCGACGAATAGACCTTCGGCTGCCGTTGAACCCGAATCCGAAGTCCCAAGGTCAAAGTTAAAGCCCAGAGCAAGGAAGTTGATGGTCATGACGGGCTGTAATTGGGTCCTTGGCGGCGCGCCCGCACCTTGGAAGTTCCGGACATCATCAAGACCACATAGCATGGCCAAGGGAGCAGAATAACCTCAAGGCCGCGCTGTTGATAAGTACCGAAGAGTACTTTTGGACCGCATACACTGGTGCCTCTTTAGCGTTTCTGCAGTATCTTTGATCATATCGCGATGGATGACATTCATGTTTTGGTGACGAAACACGCCATACGCGGCGCTGCATAACAAACGTAAACGTTCCCTCCCCGCCCTCCCGTGTTTTGAAACAGCTACCCGCGACCACTGACGTCTTTTGCAAGGCCCGGGATCTACGATAAGCGCATATTCCTAGACATGGCCAGAAATCAGACACCTTCTGGCCTTTCTATTGAGTAATGATCGAGACATTGTGCGTAGACACGCATCATAAGGGCAATTACACGTAGCTACAAAAATTAGGGGACGTGAAACATCAACAAACTGAAACAAGGCGTAAAGCTCACTTCTCAACGTTCATTTGCTGACCAGGTTTGCCACATGCCAATCTTGGTGAAGTCATCCATTCCTGAGCTTCGATTTTCATCTTCTTTTTCGCCTCCCCCTGATGTCGTGCCTGACCGTTGCGAAATACCGTTCGCTCGAATTGTGCAATTGATCAGCAAGGGCACGAAGAGGCAAATTGCAAAGGGACGGCTTTAGGCAATCGTGTCTGATCACTGTGTTTTGGGCTTTTAAGTTTCGTGGCCTGATGATCTTCATGGAACCCTGGATACCGCGGCCGCCGTGACGAGGGCTTCTTCACTGCCCCTCGGCCCCGGCAACGTTACGATTCCAGCACATGGAATGGCTTTGACTCTGGGGAATTTCACGGATTACCTTGCACCTTCTGGAAGCTCAGCCTCGTTCGCTTATTAGGCAATCCATCGGACCATTATCAGCAGGCAAACCCTACCCATATCCCGCCAAGACCCCAACACGAAGTGACTCATTTCCAGTGCCATGACTTTGTCATCAGTAAGGAGTAGAAAAAGGAAGAAAGAACACGATTGTGAGTGCCAGGGATCAGGGACCATTGAGACTAGCTAGTATGGCCAAAAGTCTCGCTTATTAGTGCACAACTTGACAATGACGATGTGAATCTCCCCAGTTCCCATGGCCCCGGCTTTGGTGAGGCCGCTCGCCAACAAATCTCATCGTCTCCAGTAATATTTCACGTCAGAATTGTAATATTTGTGGAAATTCATGAGGCTGAAAATGCAGCGTGGAAGTACGATGCTCGGGCCACAATCTGGACCCAAGATGTAAAGTGGATGCTGTTTAGGCTCAGTATAAAATTGCACAGGGCAAAGTGAGACATGCACGATAATCAAGGCTGCAGGATATGGAGACGGCAAAATGTAGTATTCAGTCTCAGGAAGAGACTGCTATGGTAGATTGTTCGGTAGAGTAAGAAGAATGCCGCCCAATGACAGGGAGAGAGTAATAGTAGAGTATTATGTAGTAGAAAGATCCGTGTGAGATGTGTGTCCAACACAATATCCAAGCCGTAAGTCCCATAATCCCATACTTCCTAATCCCATAAAACCCAAAAATGATCGCTTTTATCGCTTTCCCAAAAGTCCCAAGGCTCATATAGACAAAAACTCCAAGCCCCCATTGATGTGTGTAGACATGGAAAGAAAAGACCCAAGCCCCGATCGTGGGCCGAAGGATGTTAAAACAGCCGTAAGATGTCATTCAAAGAAAGAAGAGAAGCAGATAGTATGTGCTGTAATGGGGTATCGACGAAATATCATGACATGAATGAAATAAACAAAAGATGAGAGGGTATGTTGAGTGAGTGGTGCAAAATGATTGTAGTTTAGAAGCTGTTGCGGTCCTGCTCGCATCGCTGGTTGTCAAGGTCATCTTTGTGGAAGACGATGCCACGACGCTTCCATCCTCCGCGTCGGATAAAGTTGTCGACGCTGTCCAGGGAGCGCATGGGAGGACGCTTAGGTGCCAGACCAGGTCGGGTAGTATAGGTTGTGTTGATGGAGACAGGCTTCAGTGCTGAGGCGTGACGTGACAAACGACGCATCTCAAGGACTGAAGCATCATCGGTCTCATCTTCAGAGTCTTCAGACTGAGTGACTTCGGAGTCATCCTCCTCATCCTCAAAGGTCTGGATGCTCTGGATAGTAGATTCGGACCAACGAGATTTGGGCATCGGTGGTCGTTTTGATAGCGTTGTGAAGAAGTAATCCCTTGGCTCATTGCCCTCCTCATCAGCAGCATCCATTGGGCTAACATGAGGAGGTAGGGCCATCTCAGTTGGTTGTTGAGCAGCAACGTCTTGCTCAACATAGTCCTCCTCATCGATCACTGCATTGTCGGCACCATAGAAGACAGGCTCGGCATCATCCATGCGAATAAATGGTCGTTCATACAGCCTTGGTGGTGCGTGGAAGGCGGGGTGTGAGGCGAGAGGATCGATTTCGGGTCGAGAAGCTGTTGGTGTTTGCAGGGATGGTGTTGATACTGCGGAGATAGTTGATGATGAGGATGATGAGAGAGAGCAGCCGGAGGAGAGAGAGGATCCTGAGAATGAGACCTTTCGGATATGGAGATCTCGAGGGCGGCGAGACGACTTTCGTCGCTGGCCGAAGCCGTGTAGTACGTGCATGTTGCTGTGGTTGTGGTTGTCTAGAGCAATTGGTGGTGATCACGTCGACGTAGTAGTAACCGGAGTCGTAAGTCGTATACGTCCTGGAGTGGTGGTGATGGCTGAAAGAGTCAGGTAGTGGTGGGTGGTGGGTTGAATTAATACAAAGTGGAAGTATTACGGACGATATTATAATATCGATGTAATACTCATGAGAATTCAAGGCTACCAGGGCCAAACTTGGTTGTTGAGGTCAGGACCCGAGATAACCGGGGGTGGGAGTGCGCAAGTCTATAAATAATGAATCCATCGTATTTTATCGTTGAGTGTGAGTGTGAGTGAGCGTGAGTGAGAGTGCAGCTGGAGCTTACGGGGCCATGAACGTCATCCACCGAACCGTCACAGCCGAAGTGGGCGTGGGATCCCTGCTCGCCCAGAGTCTAAGGCACTGTAAGGTTGGTACTTGCACGTACCTGGAGACCTGATCTTGTCCCCTGGCCCTGGTCTTGGCCAGATCTCCACTCTGATCTTGCCTTTGGCGCAGTTTCTCTCAAAGATTCCCATGCTCTCTGCACACGACAGGGGTGTCCCGCTGATCAACATCCCCTGTCTCTCAAGAACCGAGTATGTACCTGCGAGTACCTGAATTGAGGTTACTTTCTGGACCGTCGAGGAATAGGTCAGAACAAATTCTGTGGCGTGTTTCGTCCGAACCTTTCGACGAAACATCTATCGCACTCCGTAGAATCCAGGTATTGATCTTCTTGAACACGCCTCATTCTTCTCATCGGACCCATCACCATCAAAGTGGGCACCGCTTTTTCTTTCTTTTTTTTTTTTTTTCCTTCCGTCTATCTCAGTCTCCATCCACCCCAAAAAACAAACTGTCAGCCTCTGGGTCTGGGCCCTCAACTGTACCTGACTTAGAAATGCTGTGCCTGGTACCTTGCCTCTCGTTAGACCACGCCTCAAAAGCCTCTTTTTTCCAAGACAGGTCATCAGGCCCAGCGCCAACTGGTAGCTCCCGAGCTGGAACCGAAACCTTCACGTCTATCACCATTTGCTTCTTCAACTCTCCCTTGACTTCAGCCCTTTTCGACAAGGTCACCGCCAAATTACGTTAGGCTGCCTCCAACCCATGCAACTGCGGAGGCTGTCTAGTCACGACGTGTCTGATTAATATTGATGATATCGACTGGAAAAAGGGAAAAAAGCATATACTCCGAAAAGGCCCGTGCTTGAATATTCCGGTCCAGAATTCTCGCTCCCAATTGAAATGCCTAGTCCATGTTCAGAAGCATGAGATGCAGGGCGAACACTACGTAGAAATGAAACAAAAGCAAAATGTCTTGAGCGTGAGCTTGAGTCTAAGTGTAAGCCAATTCAATTCCTGGGCCTGGGAATCAAACCCATCATGAGATACAGGCACAGTACAATTGGTATGCGAATGAAGTCGATACAAGCTCCTTCAGGTATAAGCTGATAGCAGATCATGCTGTCACTGAGCATAAAATTTGTTGGTTGGCGGTTTCGTGTGCACGCCAGCGCAGATCTGTTGCTGTAATGCATTGCACAGCAAGTTGTCGTGGCACCAAAGGGCGATAACTAAACGTCACCTATTGCGCATCTTTTCACGACTCCAGTAACAGATCATCCATTTCAAAACCACAACATGCGTAGAGCGGCCACTCCGACCGTTGACTTACCCGTTGCGTTTATCATTGCCATAGAATTAAGCAGCAGCTCCGAGGAGCCAACAACAACTCTCAGCTGCAGTTTCGCGCGCCAGCCGAAACTCTATTGCAGCTTTTTTTTTTCCAGCTATTCATCCATCGTGGATGGAGATGGAGATGGAGATGGAGACTGGAGTCAAATTGAGCTCACTAACCACCAACAGCAGATGAGTGAATGTCTTCACCGCTCGCTCCGCACAATGTGACAACCCCCTTGCGTCCCAAGACCGGACGAGAGGCGGCGCCGCTCGTTCGGTGGAGGGGTTCACAGCGGTGCCAAGAAGTCGTGTGGGTGTCAACGATCAGGTACGCCGACGATAAAGCAGCTTCTCGACCTTGATGCAGGTACTGTAGGGATTCTCAGACAAAAAAGTGCTTTGTTCGCGATCGCGTAGGCTAATCTCTAGCAGAATCGATATTCAATCTGCGCTTGCATCCGCCCTTGGTACTAAACCCTACAAGCTGAATCTACACCCAGCAACCATCATTTTACTCTTGTCGCTATTGCCAGTCGAGCTGAGATCTATCGAGATGCTCTAACCCCAATGTATGTGTACGCTACTGCGCGGCGTGCATACAGTAGACTACCTATGTGTGTATCACCCACATGAAATGGTCGACCTAACCTTATGATACGATTTCTCACCTGCATCGTGCATGAGACTGCCTATCCCGTGCCCTCTCATGTGCCCCTCATCTTCATTCTTCCCCAGACAATTGACTCTGTCTTTGTCTTTTGCATTAGGAATGACGGCCGGGCCAAGCAGTCGAAGCAATTCACGAGTGAGCGGTTCAGCCTCTTTCCGGTCACAAGCGCGATTATAGAGTTGGCGGTGGAGGATGTTTCATTTTTCCCATTTGCAATTAATTGGGAAAATAATGGGTACCGCTTCACAACGTGAATCCGAAAACGGCCAACGGTCTGTCACTGGTTAATTGAACACAGGCGGTGAATCTGCTGAACCCCTCATTCCACTTATTCACACCCATTTCACGGTGGAGGACTCATCAAGTACGCTGTATCCTAGTCCTGACGATCCAGGGTCTCGTCGTGGAGATACGACCGGGTTTGATATTTCGAGACCGCACAAGTAAATTCGTGTAAACCATAAGAATACGATGACGATATCAGTGGAGAGAAGGTAGCGATTCCATGGAGATATCATGAGTCGCTTCTCGCTTCTTGTCTTGGCATTTGATAAACGAGATGAGAAAGGGCTCGGCAGTGCTGACCTCCGGCTCCGAGGCCGAACAATCACGGACACGATGAGACTGAATTGGCATCGTGAAGAGTAAACATGACCGAGCCCCAGTCCGAATGCAATCACGATGTTGCAAAAGTCAGGGTAATCTCCCTCCCTGCGATGCAGATCGCTAATTCTTCCTAGCTGAAGGATCTTGAAAGTACTCTATTTTGCTTCTCGCAAAAACCTTGTCGTTCGGACTTGGTGAAGCCGGACTGTTTTTCCAGCTCTTTGGGAGTGGCTTCGTGACAGTTAGTGCCCGCAAGCCCGTGCCATTGGCCCGCCTGGGCGTTGATTCCACGAAGGCTCATTTATTATCGCTGTCTCCGAACGCAGCTGAGCTGAAGATTACCGTAGCATCGGGAATATGTTTTCTTTTTTCTCTCTGCCAACAATTGCTTCTTTGTCAATTTTCAGGATCGGGCATCGAGATATCATATCGTTGCTGTAGGATCGCAGAAATCTGCAATTAAAAGAAGAAAAACTTGCCTGGATCAAAGATCAAAAGTGACAGGGAAAATCAGGGTATCGGTGAGTATGCAGGATTAATTGATGCATCCACTAATAACAAACTTTCTTATTCCCTTTGCCTTGGTTTGGCAGCGTTTTCTGACTCGGCAGCTAACTGTGAGGTTACATAGATCTCCATTCCCAATTATAGCCTGCTATAGGTCCCTGCTCTCATGCAAGTTAATTGCAATTACCAACACCACGGTCATCCTTGCGTGTCTGAGTCTGGATCTAGAACACAAATTAATTACGACACCAGCAACTTTCTTAGTTCCCGTCTTTCAGTTTGTTTGCTCTACTCGTGGTTATTGGATTCCCGTATCGGGGAACCAACGTTGCATTTCGCAACTCCGAACAATTCTGACATGAGAAAAAGGTGCTAATTGCCGAATTGGCTTGGCATGGCCAGACATATGACCTACAGACAGGGGGGCCAGGCAAACTTTCCAAGATTTCTCTGTCCACTCACATGCGAGTTTGTCGAAACACCATCATGTGTATCTAGGCCGATTGCTACCCTACACGAACTGGTGTGTCTGCTGGGCAAAATGTTATCGTATTCTTGTTAATGTAGTGTACTGCGCCTTGTTCGGTTGCTCGGATGGCGGAAACAATCGTATGAATGCGATACGACCACACACACTTGGGATGATTTCCATGTGCTGAGACGTATGAGGTGCGTGTGTACCTGCAGGTACAAACTGTACCTTGCGTTACGGTTTTGCGATGAGTTCACCACCATCTCTTGACGTTAATGATAGTCAGGATCACCATCGCCTCCGACCGCCATTCAGCGATGTGCGATACCTTCAATGACATTCATGTAAATCTCGAAGTGTCATTGGCTACAACCCCCCTCCTATAAACCCCCCAGTGTTTGGACGGCTGCCTCTATCTTGATTTCGGTCCTTCCCCATTTTATCATCAATATCATCATCATCGACCCAATATACGGGCCACACTTTTTTCCCCTCGACATCATCTTACCACGATTACAACTCATGTGTTCGTGACAATCTCCTGACGATCACCAACTAACGAAGAAATGTCTCGGTTGAATTTGACCTCAATCGATAAAGCCTGATCCTCCAATTGACATTCAGGACGATCAGTTCAACGCGGGGACAGGCGTGGCGCTCTGGCCCCTGCGCAGCTGCGCTACCTTTACAATCGTGAGCTAAAGCAGTACCATTTGAAGCTTTCTAGGCTTTATCCATTGACTACGCGTATTCCCGCTCGATAGCTGCGTCTCTGGCGTGTCTCTTAGCAGCTTTAGTTAATCTTAGCTTGGCCTTGTGCTGTGATATCTTGGCCTCGTCAGCCAATGTGATGATACCTCAACCACTCATTGAGATGCTAGGCTGTGAGGAGACGAGGCTCGAGCGTCGTGCCCCGATCGACGATGAGATGAACTGTCAATTGAGGGAATCACGCAGTGCGATTAAGACGGAGACGGGGCGGTTTGAAACCCATGATAATAATCAGAAACACAAGCACATGGAAGGTAAGTACTGCGATACTGATGATGCCTAGGCTGAGCCTTGTTTAACGGATTCAGCTTAGACTTGGAAATTGCGAGATGCAGGGGCATTGTGTCAACGTGACTCGATGCAAGGGGTGATTTGAAGCCATTGACTGATGGCAGACCGCCAAATAAAGATGTTCTGTGCCTTGATAACGCCTTGTATCGATTGTCTGTCCAAATGCATGTTGCGGTAGGGTACAGATTGCATCTACTAGTGCTTGCAGTGCGTGATATATGCACCTCGCAAACTGACTGACATATGCAAGTCTCACAGCTGCAAGCCTTGTAGTTTCGAGTCTCTTGTTCGATGTTGTCAATTTGAGGCATCCCCTTCTCGCATCGTCCACCCGTTTCAAGCCTGTGAAACATCTCACCCTCCAAGAACCTAGAATCAAGATCGAACTTCCATAGACTCATCGATCCTTTGTCAGTCTGACGTTAGATGTCCTCACTTCAGTCTCGATCTCCATCTCACAACTTGTCTCTGATATCCCTTTGACCATTCGCCTGGGTCAAACACTGACGTTACGGCTCGTCCCTGTAGCCTTAAACCCACTAATTTCCGGACAAACGATTAGGAAGCCGCGCGGATTTTACTCTGCGCGACACAGAACTAGAGACAGATAACGCGATCTCATTCCCAAACGCCAAAAACGCCTTTGATGCCATTTACATATGGTACATTGTCCTCCTTGGCGACCCTTGCTTCCCGGTGTTTCAGAAACAACCGCGACATTAAGGACGGGAAGATGTAATGACGTCGACGCGGTCGTAATCGTAGTCTTTTGCAACCTTCACTGGAGATCGATCTTGATGAAATCGATGAATTTCTCAAGTTCGTGATAGCTTTCCATACACACAAGGCAAGGGAGCATGTACAGCCTCATTTACAACACGCCATCATTCTCACCTGGAAGTCTCTTCACGCGCTTCTGCTCCCAATCATCAAGGTCCTTGCCGGCAAGTCTCTGTTTCCAAGAATTAGTGAATCGCACATCTCAAGCAACATTCTTCCTCCGGTTCCAAGACTGAGACGTACGTAGTACTCCTCCTTCATGTCCACCTTCCTTGCAGACCGGCGCACATTGAGTTCCTCATCCTTGGTCATCTGGCGGACCTTGCGGTCGTAGCGTTCGTAGCGGACAGCAGTGGCTGGCGTCAGGACGAAGGAACCAGCAACAATGACGGCCATGAAAGGCAGGCCAAACATGAGGAAGGGATGCTTGTTCATGAGGGTGCGGTACCGCATGCCGATGCTGTTCATGTCGGCCGCGGACCGGAACTTTTTGCTCTGAAACGCCGGCATCGTGGGTCAATTGTCGGTCGGTAGGGCTGACGAAATCAGTGTAGGATACCGGAAGCTCTGTGAGCCACTTCGGACGCAAAGGTTGTACCGTTTGTTGGTGAGCATACAAAACGAGTTTGAGCGGTTGTGGAGAGGCAATTGCTAGTAATGCCTGACTGATAGCACGGCCGATACACGCCGGGTATGGTCTGGTCTAAGTTGAAGTGTGGAGAGACGAGAATTGACCAAAAGGAAGAGTTTGATTTGATTCACGAGGTCTGAGGTTAACTCCAACAAGATGAACTGACCTCATCGCCGAAGCCCCACCTTTACCGCTCCGAGCGATCTAGTCTATGGCCTGTGCGCGTTTACTTTTTCCCGGACCGACGACAGCCTGGAGGATTTCCGACTGCCGGACCTCGAATTTCAGGGTCCAGACTCCACCATCAATGCTGGAGCCGAGACAAACGGCTCTTGACTAATAACAAAGAATTTATCGCATCTGAACGATGTTTGCCAACACAGACCACTTATTAATTTGCCACTAGCTACGATGAAATTTCCTTTCAGCCTCACGTTGACCGAAATTGAGGGTCTGGATGTCCTCATGTACTGTCTTGTACCACATCAAAAGGACGTGTACGGCGCCCAAGCTGTTGAGACCGGGTAACTCCATTTTGCCTGGAAATAAGATGACTCACTTGTGCTATTGGACCCCGAATTCTGCCTGGCATATCCTGGAGAGTCAGTGACACTCCAACGGGCTTGGACTCGTGCGACCGCCCTGGGAACACCTTCACAGCGCCCAACGTCAAGCACATGCGCCCGTGCTTCTTGGTCCAGACACTCAGGTCTTCAAATTTCTTCCAGAATCTGTTCCGTGCTTCTTCTAGTCAGGAACGGAACGGGCGGTTGCAAAATTTTCTCTCTCAAAGCCTGAACCCTGTTTGTTGATGAATGAAAAACAACGGCGTTGGAATTTAGACTGCCTAGACTTTAGTTCGAATATTTCGGATATTTGGCTGAGTGGCTAATGCCTTAACGGGTCCATTGACCGTTGAAAGTGGCTGCGTCAATCAACCAAGGGTCTTTTCTTATTGCCGTCTTGGTGCCACGTTACATATCGTTCAACAACGATGTTGAGTTACCGAACATGGCCGAGGAAGACACACGTATGCTCCTGCTGTAATGAATCGTGATTAGCAATGTAAAATTATGAGGAGTAAGCACTGTATAATTAGAGACTATGGTTTGTTGAACGATACCGGCTTTTGTTCTGGTATTGAAAACGCTAACATGGATACTCCCGAGGAGCATTGAGCGGCATACCTGAAGTGAAGGGAGGCTCGAGGGAGAGAAATAGCTCTAGGGCGTTTGAAGGCCGAAGACGCTATTTGGATATTAACCTGGCTGTTCATGGCGCAGGAACTGCTTGAATCATCTTTTGCATATTTTCCCGCTAATTCATGGCGAGCGGATGGCCTCCTTCAGCTTGGCAACCTGGATAAGTGTCACTCAATTCTGTTTCACAACCCCCAGGGTAATGCACAAGGTGTGGTTTCTGGCGGCTGGATTGGCCTCTATACCTACCATCTCGGCTTTGTCATCAGCCCTTAAACTGAGCTTCGTGAAGATATCCGCTTCTTCACGGGCATGGGCAAACTTTTGGCTGAGTACAATCTGGTGAAGAAACGCATTTGAGTCAGAGCCAAATCCGTAGGGTATCGTTAAGAAGAAAATCTATCTGGAATAGGCTGTGACGAGTTGCAAATCCAGGGTTGTATAAAAGATCCTGTCAGATGCCCAACAGTTTAGTTCATTCCGGTGATTTCGTTTATGAAGATCAGTCTTCTTGTACATGAAGAAGATATTTGAGGCCCCTAAAGGCCATCTACTATTATTTCAGGGAACTGCTTGTCTCGTTTGTCTACTAAATTACTCAACCATCGTTATCCTCCAGTATACTTGATCGTTTCTATAAGGTAATTAACAATCTTACTGATATGCGGTTCTTATGGTAGTCAAGTTGATCACAACTTCAAAAAAGAGCATCAGAAAGCCACATTTCAGGAATCACTCTACGGTTGGGATTTGGTATCAGCCCTTATTAGTTGTCGAGGTACAGGAAAGGTCCACAACCCCCCGAACACTGACAGAGTTTCGGACGGCACAGTGAAGCCAAACAGGCACAGGATAATATTTATAAATGGTATTGTAAACCACTGATATTTTTATATCTTTTCAGCGTAGAAAACCGGCAACTAGCTCCAAATTAACAAGTTTTAGGTTCTTTCTCATACAGTTACTTCACCATAACATTCCAGTATTACTCCTTATTTCGAGGACTGGAAACTGGTTCAAAAGATAACGCATGTTATTACCATTTACAGTAGCGAAGCAACTCTTGTCCAGTAACTGTGAAGTCACTGAGTTTCATATGTGCCTTGGAAAGCCTAGAAGAAGTAATATGAGGCATTTATGTGTTATTTATTACCTTTAGTGTAAGTCTATTAACTAAATAGTTTCTTCCTTCTCTTTTGCCATTACTAGTAACTCTCGGTAGGATAATAGTTATAATAAAGTATATAATATAAAACTATATAGTAACTTATATATTCTAACTCCTCCTTTCTTAATGTAATTCCCGTGATAATCTTGCAAGCGTTCTGGCTACTGGAATCACCACATGTGCAGTTTGCTCCCAATTATATATTCAATGTATAGTACATCGACCAGTAAATAACTTACAATACTACCGCGTTGCTTCCCTCTTCACATGCCTTGGTAGTTCACCTTGTTGAAATGACATTATTGGCTTTCTTTCATTCACTCGATCGATGAGGTTACGTAAGTTAAGTCACTTTCACTTGATAGATCATTGGTAGCTAGGGTACAAGAAATTCTAGATACATTTTATTCCGTTAGAACTATCAGGATTGTTTAATACTGTATTTTGAAAATGCACATAATTCCACAGAAGAAAATAGTAGGCTGTGTGCAGGGTAAGCAGCTTGTCAGGCTAAGTACTCTCAGTTTCTACTTGTATCTGCCACTAAACTCTCCACTTGATATCGACACAATCATTGGACAACTTAACCTGAACCCTTCCATTCATGTCCAATCAACCGCAGCAAACCAACAACGATTCAATATCCTACAGACACTTACTTCGCTACTTTTGCATCTTTGCTGCTCCATTAGTGTTTCTCTTCATATTCAAATCTTTCTCCACCAGGACCGAACCAGAGACTCAGCCAGAAGTCAAGATGTCAGGAAAACTCCCTCTCGTCTTCCCTGCGGCATCCCGCCACACGGCTACCGTCATCTTCGTGCATGGCCTGGGTGACACTGGCCATGGCTGGGCAAGTGCTGTTGAGAACTGGCGCCGACGAGAGAAGCTCAATGAAGTCAAGTTCATTCTGCCTCATGCTCCAGAAATCCCTATCACTGTGGTGAGTTGACCTTTCAGGAGCCTTTTCGACACCCAACTAACACGTTTAGAACATGGGAATGAGAATGCCTGGATGGTTTGACGTTGTAAGTTGCTCTGGTACATCGGATTGGCTATCCTAACACGAAGCAGAAACAACTCGGCGGAGATGTTGATAGCCTGGTCCGCAATGAGGATACAGAAGGCATTAAGCGAAGTCAAAAGTACTTCCATGATCTCATCCAAGAGGAGGTTAACTCTGGCATCCCCCCTGAGCGTATTGTTCTTGGAGGTTTCTCCCAGGGAGGCGCCATGTCACTCCTTGCTGGTCTCACCTGCACAAGCAAGCTGGGCGGTATCGTCGGCCTTTCATCATGGCTTCTCCTGTCCAAAACCTTTGCCGACCTTGTCAAGCCCACGGATGCCAACCGCCAGACTCCTGTGATGATGTTCCATGGAGATGCTGACCCTATTGTTCCTTTCCAGCGTGGAAAGCTGAGTGCCGATCTGCTTAAGGAGCTTGGCTACGATGTGTCATTTAAGACTTACCCGTAAGTGACCAGTGCCATATTAACAAGGAGATGCTAACTCTTGATAGTGGTATGGGCCACTCTGCTTGCCTGGAGGAGCTTGATGAGGTTGAGGCGTTCCTGAGAAAGCAATTGCCTCCCAAGAACTAAAGTCATACATGGTATAGACCTCACAAAGTATAGACTCGTGAGCCTTTGAACACAGAACACTCTCTTGTGCGAAATAGAAGACAATAGATAGTCTACCAAGCGCCAAAGGTTTCCAAAATCCTGATATCACATTATTCTGCCACGAGTTGTGAAGGGGCCAATTATATAGACTTCATATGCCGCGTGTTCTATATCTGATATCGCTCATCGATACCTCGTGATGCCAAAAGATCTCCAAATTCTCCGTATGGATGAATGTCCACCAAATGACGTGCGCTCCACTACTGAGTGGCTCAGAACGCCCTACCGAGTTGCATGATAAGACCGGGCCACTAAGTGCCCTAACGCCTAGCGCACGCGAACCTTCTATCAGTGGGGGAGATGAGCTCGAAACAACAGACCCTTGATCCTGGACCACTTCTTCTCCAACATTCGCCAACCGAAACCTTGGTAGAGTCAATAACCTTGACCGTCACTCGGCAAATCGAAGCTGACGCATCAACTTCATTGTTGTGAAGCACACAACTATATCTGAAGTTTTGTCGTTTGTGCGCCTTGAGAACCAGTCTCACAAGCCCGAGCATACCCCGATGATCGACCGCCCAAAGTAAACAAATATGGCCTCCGAAACAACATCGCGTCCAGCGTCGCCGACACCGTCACAGCTACCGCCCGTTCCGGGATCGCCAGTCTATTCTCTTGCGTCGACTGCAAATCCGCTATCTCAGTATAATCTGCCTTTGCCGCCGCCCCCACGATCATCACATGCTGTCCTTACAAAAGCCGACCTTGAGCTCTCTCAGCAAGCTTACTCCGACCTTGTCGCCTCCGCAAAAGGCTACCGACTGGCACTCGCCGCATTGTCAACCGCCGCATCGACATTTGGATCAGCACTTGAAGCATGCGCTAGGTTAAAGGAAGCTCGCGCCGAACCCATCGGTCCGTCTGGGACTAATATGACAGCAAGCTTTACAACCAAGGGTTCCTGCACAGCCGATACGCTTATGTCCGCCTCCGGAGTACACTACCTTGTTGCCAATCACCAACAGATCCTCTCTGAGACGGTATACCGATCCTTCGAAGTACCACTGCTCCATGATCTGGACAAGTGGCAGACAGTTATTGACGATGAAGAGGAGACGTATAAGCAAAAGATCAAGGCACAAAGCAAAGAAATCAAGCGACTGGAGAAAGAAGGAATGAAGCTGCATAAACAGAGGAGACGAGATGTTGGTCGATTTAGGGCACATTTAGTCGAGTTGACGACAAAACTGGATGGCTTAACGACGTTGCATGCCGATCATGCACGGACACTATTGAGGGAGAGTCAAGAGACAAGTGGAAGGATTGTCGAAGCAAGTTGCAGTCTTGTACGTGCAGAAGTGGACATATTTGAAGGTCTAGCGAGGAAAGGCTGGAGCGGAGGCGGCCTGGATGATCTTCTTGAAAAGGGTCAAGACTTATTCGCAACGGAGGAAGATGCTGCGAACTTGGGAAGTGGCGGTAGCGGCGACACCCCCAAACTCTTCTCTATCCTCCCTCCTAAGAGCATACTGGCCGATACAGGATCAGATCCATCCAGAAGTCACGCTAGAGGGGATAGTCTTCTTATGGACACGGAACGGTATCAATCTCTAGCAGCACTGGCATCTGATTCTAGACCCGGTGGCGGCGTTATGAATGACAGTGACAGCGTCTTCTCAACTGACTTCAACAAACCCCGCAATGCAAGGCCGTTCTCACCACAGCCTATTCGTCGCATTCCAACAGACGTGACGTTTGATTCTCTAGGGGGTAGAGCAGAAGGGCTTGAAAACGGAGAAGACGATTTGAACAGGTCGGAGCTCCTGATGCCTGTTGTGGAAGCTGATGACGCAGGAACAGAAGAGCAACAGAATGGCGATGGTGGGCATGAAAAAGAAAATGGTCAAGAGGAGGAAACGAGAGGTCGGTCAGGATCACCAAGTTCGGTGAGAAAAAGGGCAAATTCACAGCCGCTCATCACAGACGCTAGCTCAGCAGCTGCATGGAGCGGTGATGAAGATAAAAGTCCAAGCTGAAAATGATTAAGTGGTGAAAATGACTTATCGTCGTGTTCGGGGTTCATCTACAAGGGCGTTTACACGGGCATTTGGGAAATATTCTCTTCACGGAGAGGCAGCAATAGATTTTGCAAGAGTACTTTGCTCTTGATTGATAGTGTACAGAACATTATACGGATTTTCCACCCTCCATCTATTAAGCATGTCGACTAACTCAGACACCGTCCCAATTCCATTATAACACGCCTGACGCCATGATCGTTATTACGCCGTGGTCAATGATCAAATTCTTCGTCTCTCGTACATTCTATCACGGCCGCCCGACGATCGTCGTCTTTTAGACGTCGACCCCTTTCGTTTGGACGCTGCTTTCAACACCTTTGGCTTCCAACGCCGACCGAACGTCCTCTAGTCGTCCTTGTCGGCATTGAGTACATCGCCGCTGAATAGTCCAAAAGTAGCGTCGAGCCACCAGATAAGCTTCCAGTAGAGACTGGCTTTGCTCCAGTCAAACTCGCCGGTCTCGGTTCGTGGTACTTCGTTACCGATCATGCTACCGCCGAACCACTTCACAAAGGGAATAGCATTGACGACCCGTTGCATCATAGTCTGTTGAGGTAGGAGAGCTTGTTCGGCGGGAAGAATGGTAGCGCGACGGGCAGTAGGGATGCGACGGCAGAAAACGCTGTCGCCATCACGGATCTCCATGGGTTCGATGCTGGATGTGGTAGCTTGAGGAAGAGGGAAAGGCTCGGTGATCGTAGCTGTAGAAGCGTGAGAGTTGCTGATAGTTCCAGTATCCATGGTAAAGCTAGATGTCTGCGAATGAGGAGGAGAGAGATCGAGGAGCCGGCTGTTAAACGATGTAGGCCCACTGAAGCTCTTGCGACCATTGGCAGTGGGAACAGCAGCAGGCATACTTTGTGAGCGGGAATGGTCTGGGACGACCTCGATATCGGGACAAGCCTCGTCTTTGGCGGGAGGAACACCTCGGTACGGCTCAGCATAAACCAGATGACCCAGTATTCTCTGAGGGCTGGCAAAAGTAGCAGCTTCGGCAGCTTCTCTGCTTTCAAAGGTGACCTTCACCCAGTGCTCTCCGCCATCTGCGCGATTCACCATAGCTCGCTCATCTGCTGTCAGGTTGCGACGTCGCGTAAAGGCAGGGTCGCGCAACTCAGATTTGTATCGGCGTTGGCTGGCAGGAGGTTCGCGAGGGTAATCCTCCAAGATCGCGCCAGCAAGGGATTCATAGTGTGAAATAGCGGCGTACTGCTGTGTTGATGACCGGTAGCCGCGAAGGATGAGCTCGACGGGTGTAGAAGTAACAGATCGCTTGACGGGAACCTCTTCTTGCATCAAACCACTGCTCTTGCGCTGAACAGTTTGAGATGGCGCTGTTGCAGCCTGGTTCGATACCCAGTCGCCAAAGAGCTTGTCTGCAGCAGCTAGTGTAGGATTTTCGCGACTGCGTGCGGGTGTACCAGTACGTGATCGTGAGCGCCGTGTGGATTTACCGAAGGAACCAGACTCGGCGGCGCTGCGACGTGATCGTGCGCTTCCTTGGGGAGCATCTTGCCTTTTTCGCGTTCCGTTAGCATTGATTCAAATGGGCAAGGGGGAAGACATACTGGTTGAAATACATGGCATATGGTCGCTTCACGCCATCATCGCCAACGTAACACTCGTCGTCAGGAACGTTATGTAGAATGAGAGGAGCCATGATGAAGGCTTTGGCGGCAGGGAGAGCTGACAAACGGCGAGGAGGGGGTGTCGAATCGATGGGCCGTACGGATACCTTAGGAGGTACGAAATCCTAGATGGCGATGTTTGTCTGCACGAAAGGAGTTGAGGTTGCTGATGGTTGGACAAGCCGCCTGTTCACATGCCCAGTGGCAGTTTCTGAAGCTGCCCTGACTTCCAATTTTTGGCGGGCTAATCTGGCAGTTGCACAGGCAACCGACCACTAAACGTAGCTGCGTTGGTGCAGTTGTGGGGCTAGTTTATCCGGCTCCGTGAACTTGAGCTTGCCAGCCGTAACAGTCAAGTCTGAATGTGAGGTCTTCCAGGCTTTCAACAGGCAGTAGGCTCATTCTTTGTTCTACGACCTCGACTTTCACGCAATTTAATACTCAAGTTTGCTTTATCCTGCATCATTCTAAGTTTGTGTGATGAAGCCAGTTGTGATTGGCTCCTGAATTTGATTGTGTCTGGCTAGAGCTTTCTATTCGCTTGCATAAGTTCACCCAGTCTATTATACTAGCTCCAGCTTTTAATAACTATGTTTATGAATTAAATTCCAGCCCAAATATCATAGCATAAAAGCGCAACCATGTCTCAGATCCCTCCACAGTCGGCTACATAAACAAGATCCCCGTGATGAGCTGATTCAGCATCAAATTTCATCCCACTTCAGCTGGGCCAGATCCACTGATGGATTTACCAGCGCCGGCCTCTCCCGAGATGGATATTCGGATATACACTTACAGTACATGTAAAAGGAAGACACATATTCTAAGCAACCGTGGGTTAACCTGTAACTCAAGAGTTGCTACCGAAACCTATCGCTGTTCAATATGACCCAACTCCTATCTTTCCGATCATTGATCGGCTTCTTCTCTATTGCCGTAGCCATGATTGCCTTGTTTGGTGCTTCACCACTCAAAGCCTTCTCATCGACTCTGCAGAGGGCAGGCTTTGATTGGTATAACTCACAGAAGGATGTAACGTTTCCAATAAAGACGAATACGGCAAAAAAGGCGCCTGTATACTTCTTCAGTCATGGTGGTGTGAGTCTACTTATGTTGAAGCTCAAGCGGATAGCTACTGACATACACCAAGCCTGATGTGCAGTATAACACAAAGCACCCCGTGTATCCTGTCCTTCAACAAATTGGAAAGGAAATAACGCAGAAAGTGAAGCCGAAGGCCGTAGTGGTCTTCTCAGCACATTGGATGGGAGAGGAGCACGCTATTCATGTTAACAATGCTGTAGACACTCCTCTCATTTATGAGTGCGTCACATCACTCGATGCTTTACAAAGCTTTACATTAACAATCTCAGTTTCTACGGATTCCCCGATCACTTTTATAAAGCTCAATATCCAAACAAGGGTAGCCCAGAGCTTGCGAGCAAGATTATGACCATGCTTTCAGAAGCTGGTATCCAATCCTATGGAATGGAGCGAGGTCTTGATCATGGCGTATTTTCTGGCTTTCATGTTGGTGCGTTTCTCCAAACACCGGATATCCATATGTGAAGGTCTAACAGCTTGCAGCTTTCAACCCAGAAACAAATCCACTCAACGTACCACTTGTTCAAGTCTCGCTCTTCAAAAACGAAGATCCTCATGCTCACTACGCTCTCGGACGTGCTGTATCTGCACTTCGGGACGAGGGAATAGTCATCATTGGAGCCGGAATGTCAGTACACAACTTACGTGACATGCACCACATGTTCGAGGGTAACACAGAGCCATTGCCATATGTTGTGAGCTTCGATAACGCTCTCAAGGAGGCTTTGGAGGCCGACCCAGCTGTCCGAGAGGAGAAGATGGCGGCGATATGTAAGCGGGGAGATGCGAAACAAGCACACCCTTTCATGGATCACCTTATGCCAGTTTTCATCGCTGCAGGCGCCGCCAGTGAGGATTGGGGAAAACAGATATGGACTCTTCATGAAGGCAGCTTCGGATGGTCGCAATTCCGGTTCGGTGATGTTCCTTCATCCTCATGAGCATTATTTTGGTGGTAGTGTGTAGCCAAAGTGCAACGACCATGATTATCGAGGCCTGCTATGACAAGACTGAGGCTCGGACACCTTATGGTGGCATCAGCCACAGACAAAGTTGAGGTTGGCAGGAGATGGCTAACTTATACCCAACGAAAATAATCGTGTTATACAGCATAATTCTCTGCCAGTTAAAACTTTCGCTCCTCTGTGAGGCCATCCTCAGGCAGCCACGTCGCATCCCAACCCACACCGCTCAACAAAAATGCATGCTTTCATTGGTGTTTTGGCCTTACCTAACCACATTCATACTCATCTGTAACGAACTACCATTGAGTCATAAGTATGCAACGTCAAGCTCTCAACAGAATCTATTTCATTGATATACCCGCCCCTTTCACTATGTTGCCTTTGTTGTAAAACTCGACGCTCGGCAACATCTCGCTAGCAACCCACCTGGCTGTTTGTGTATGAAGAGAGCCGCAACCGAAGGGCTCATTCGTCTTTTCTTTTCTCATTCTGCCAGTACCGATATCCAAGTTTACCATGGCATCGATTAGTGTGTCAGGTGGAGAATCATCTGGGGCATCTCCTCGAGGGAACGAAGAGTATCCCTCACAGAGTGCTTGGAAAACGACCACTTGATCTTGAAGATGAACGTCCACTTGGCCACCGACAGCTACCTCATCGTACAAACCCCGACACAATTTTCTTGACACTTGATCGGCGAACATGTCCCTGTTCTTTGTCTTTTTCGGTATTGATCCAAGCCAGTCATGTCCCCATCTGATCCCAGATGTGGAATGGGCCACAAGCAGTATGTACCACCGTGAATCTAGGCCCGTGTCTTCAACATGCTTGAAATGGACGTCTACCCCAGAAAAGAGGTCCCCAAGGCCCCTTGTCAGTGATGCCTGGAGTCTCTCGTGCGTGCTGCCAGGCACTACCATGCTGACATCAATAGACTTGATCTCATAGGACTCAGGGTAAGCGCGTTGCTCTGGGGATTTGTATCGCAGAGTTTGGCCAATCTTCAATGGATGAAACTTGAGACGTATCTGACCCCTCGACTGCGGACCGAGGCTCCATCCACGTCTTTCTAACGCCCTTTCAACATGAATTCCAAATCGTTCCTCCAATGTTGGTAGGAGAACTTGGTCCAGATATTCAAAACTGAGTGAAAATGACACATTGGATCCACCAGATATTGAAAGCTCGACTGATTCCTCGGAGTCATTGCCGGCAAAGATTAGAAACGGGAGGACAGCTTGCAAAATGAGGAGACTACTCGCAGAACCTGACTCTGCAGATATCTTGATATTGCGTTGATATAGTTCGGTGGGTCCTCGTCGTGGAGCGAAGGTTATGGTCTTGGAACCTACACTTAGGCCCTCCACATCCGCATCTGTTATCTCCGCGAGGAACTGAATGCTCGTGACGTGTTGGCTCTTGAGACCTGGGGGATATCAGCTGGTGGCGTTGCAGTACGTGTTTAGGCATCAATCACCTCCACGTTCTCGATTTCCTCTGACGTTGGTGATGGTGACAGCCTGTCCCGTCAAGGCAGCTATTGCTATTGCGACTCTTACAACCTGTCCACCGCCCTCTCCCGTTCTTCCGTCTAGTTCCACAGGGTTCATTTTGTCGCCTCTGTTGATACCTGGTGGGTGGGCTTCTGTGGCAAGTTGAACTTGATAGGTCGGAGTCTCGTTGTGGAAGGCCAGATCAGACAGAAGATTTATAATCTCAATGATGTACCACCGTGAAAACAGCGTGAACAATAGTGAAACGGCATCGGGCGATTGTCTATATATGGTGTTGAAAGTCCTTCACCATGCAGCTGCGATTCAATAATGTGACTCATTGCCGAAGAAGCTAATATCTTCGTGGATTGATGGGCGGGCAACGAGGTTCTAGCGGACGGTTCAGCGACAGAAAAGGATATAAATCATCAACAAGCCCAGCGGACCCTTAAAGGTCAACCTCGAGAATGCACAGCCGAAAGAATGACTGATAACATGCGATCTGCAGTCATGAACAGACCAAGCTGAATCCTCGGCCTCTCCGAAGGCGGTCTGACACGAGTCCCGGTGTTTCCTCGTGTCCAGTGAAAAGATTTTGAAACAGTTATATATATGAAGAGCCGAACGCCCAGTTTGGCGATTCCCAGGGTAGCTGTTTGCAACAAGCAAGTATAAGCGGGCACCCGAAAGAATGCAAATTGCCGGAGGCAGCTAATGATCCCGGCGGTGGAGTGGGCCCGGCGGTCCGGAAAGTTCAGGCGATTACCCCGGATTGTCTGTCATGAGTGGCTTCACCAAGTGCGCCATTTGATCTCGTTTACCGTTTCCCCTATTTTATCCCCTTTCTTCATTTTCAGGTCTCTTTCCGCGCTCTCTGCTTCTCATGAGCTTTTCGTTACGTCGTCCCAGCTTGTGCTGCTCAAGTGTTTGAGCACAGGAGACTTCAAGATGCCACTCACACAACATAGAATACACCCCAAGGCCCTGGCTCAGCCACAAGGATGATTTTGTTCTTTTCTCAACTATTGGGGATGGCACATTCTTTGCCACGCCTGATGTGGTAGCTTGTGGCGACATTGACCAATTGCCATCACCAATTGGATGATGATCATTATACCAAATGAGAGGGATGGAGAATGGTCGCAGACAATAAGTTTACACAGCCTTATCATTTACGAATTGGTTGCGTAGGCATGGCGAGCTTTCGATGTCAGGGGCAGAGTCTCAAATACAATTGAACGAGGACGCTGAGAGAAAGTGACATATCATTACAGCTCCTCACGTTTCAAATAGACCACCAACATAAGCGAAACAAAGAAACCACCACGCTCAAACAGTCTAGGAGAAAGCCATCCCAAGCCAAGACAATTCCCAGCGAAAGCAAACAACGCATCCACTCCTTGCACTATCCTAGTCATTATCATCCATCATAAGCATCGGAGACGTTCAGTCTCTTCCTTGCACTCCTTTTCATCTTTCGTCTTTCATCTATCATAACCCGAAGCACCACGCACACCTATCTGCGCCCCCTGAAATGGTTCTTTCCTGATTCTTCAAATCGTACCTCAACTGCCAGCAGCGGGGGGTGCCTGCCCTTCGATCGACGTCTACTTACCTACAGAAACTGGAAAGACTACCTAAGGTACCTACTACTCACCTAAGTACCTTGGCAGGCACGACAGGAGAGAGAACGAGCGCACTCGGTGTGCCCTCTTCAAGTCTCTAGCACCATGTTCACTCCCACCCCCTATCCCTTATTTCCCCAGAGGCTGAAAGCCAGAAAGATATGTTTCACTCCTCCATATCTGTGTCATCGGAAATTTCGAGCATCATGTCGTCTTGGAGTGCGATCGAAGAAGTGTCGAGGTCCAGACCAAGAGAGGCGACTCGATCCAAGACGTGGTTAATGTCTCTTTGTCTCCCGCTCAGTCCCGGTCCAGTTGTTTTATCGATCCAAGAGCGAAACGCTTCGTCATTAGGTTCCTCATCATCGGTGTCGAGGTCCATCGGCTCATAGGACTCGTTTGGACCACCGCTCTCCTGGCCTGGGCCATTATCGACAACCCGCCATCCGTGGTCAACGCTACTTCGCCATTAGACTTATCACTATCCGGGTGGAAGCACAATAGACAAACCTGTCACAGCTTCCCTGGAAGGCATACACTTGAGAGAGTGTAGGCACAGAGCCATCCCTGGTCTGGTCATGACTCGACGGGCTGTCCTGTTCGACTACATCTGGGAAAGTCTATACTGTTAGTATGCTCTCTACTGAAGAGAGATGCAGTAACCCGTAACTTACCCAGTCTTTGTGGTTCTCATGTTTGTCTGCCGTCTTTGGGAAACATGGAGAGGGAGATTGATGGCCTTGCACTTGTGCTCCTGAAAGAGGCCGGAAGACTACCCCATTACCATAGGTAGTGGGACTGTCCTGGGACACTATTTCGAAATCTCCTTCGTCATACTTGTAGGCAAGGTTACAGTTGACGCATACCCAACGACCATTCTTTCTCTCACATGCCTGTGAGCAGGTAATGCACATCAGAGCCACAGCCCCACGAAGCTCAGAATGAGGATCCATGGTGGGATGTGTAAAAGCACCCTGAATAATGCCAGTGAAGCCCCCTAGATACCAATATCCTCCTTGCCTCCGGTGCTGGTGATTGTGCCAGAGGTTGAAAGATGCCACGCAAGACGGAACTTCCAGGGGATGGGGTTCGAGGAGTATCGACGAGGAAGCTACAGGCCAGATTCTTTCGGTTCCTGGAAAAAAGTATGGAATGATTTGTCAGTCACTCTGTTTCTATGAACAGAGTGATGTAACTGTCGACAGAAAAGACTGGAAAGGGCTGGTTCCAGATGTGATAATACGCGGGGTTTCGCACAAGATCACGGTGCTTTTGCGTGCCTTCGCAGACAGGCCCAGCTGTTTAATGGAACCGAAGAAGTGATAGGCCGATAAGGCGAGACGTTGCAAATAACGGCCAACAATACGGTACGGCGTCAGTTGATGATGATGCCGATATCGATGGACGAGGTTTGAAAGACGTGATGGCAAAAGAGTCACTTCGTTCAACTAGCCAGTAAGCTCGCGACAGGGGTACAGGCTACTGTACATGTTGGCACAAAGCAGAGGCAGCACCGATCGTCCCGGTAATCTTCGAATTTTGTTGGAGGATATCTGAAAGTAGTGGATCGCCGGAAGAAGCAATCGATATGAAGAAAAAGAAAAGGGAGCTTGTTCGTTGGTCAGCTTGGAGTGTTGGATTCATCGTGTGTCGAAGTTACCGAGTCTTCAGGCGGCGTCCAACCAGGTGGCACCTCGAGTCCTTGGTACAATGGCATAGGAGCCCAGGCACGGCAGCCTAGGGGGCCATCAAGCGATTGGAGAGTTTCTAAACAAGGTCCCATAAGTCGAAGATGCTTATGGGCGAGGCGCACTCCATGTTCTCATCCATAAGAGCATTCCAGGCCTTCCTTGGTGATTAAACGAAACAAAGATTGAACGAAACAAACTGAAACGAAACGGATGCGAAACAGAACAGAAGGCTGAAGCCACACCTACCGACGGGGACATGAGATTCGCCAGTGCCATGGTAACGACCTGAATCTGTCACCACTTGACAAGAAAGACTGACCAGTGCGGAGCTGCAAAAGGCTCTCACATTCTGCGGCCAGAAACAAGAATTCGAGGAACCACGACAGTGGACATCTGGGACTACTTAACATCTCCTCCCTTCAAGCCACTCTCCTGATCTGCACGCGTGGGCTCCCAGGAATACAGTTTCAGCTCGGAGTCCTCATTCCAAGCACCGAGATTCTCTAGTGTGTGAGACAGACCCTCCATGTTTTATGCATTGGCAATCCATTGTCACCAAAGGCCCCTCAGCCTGATTTCCAGCTGTGGATGTTGGTGGCTGGCACCCTGTCAGAGCATCTGTTTTGGTGCCAGGTCTCAGCAGACGGTAACTTTCATCGCAGATTCCCATAGACCTACAGGGCTTTGCAGGTTGTCAAAGTATTAATGGGATAAAACTACCGCTATCTCAGTGCTGTTGGGGGCTTGAAGGTCTACTCAAAAGGGCTTTGCGCTATCACAGAAGACAGTGAGCTGTTTAACTACGCCAAGGAGCTCTAATCTACAGGGGTCACGTCTAACATACTGTACAATGAGCGGATGCACAACATTTAGTTGTCCAAGAGGGCCAGGCTTCAGATCAGAGCCAGTGACGGGCGTTACCTCCAACAAGCAATTCATTTAATCAACGGTCATCACGATCAATGCACGTCTCTTCTTAATCACATACATATTGAGACATGCGCAGCAGAATGCCGTTTAAATGATTCGCAGTTGGCTTGGTTGATTCACTAGCCTGCCCACTGGCAAACAGCGTGATATGCAATGGGGGGATCACTCTCCGTCAAGTGGACAGAAATTGGGTGTGAAGCTGCGAACTTGCATGCGGTGTATGCACTATTTCTGGGTGCATCGCGCTATTGTTTTCTCATGCAGCTAACATCTATTGGAGAAGTTGGATGGTGGATGAAAGACACGACCCTCCGCGGGGGAAATACACGGTTGTGGCTTACACAGTACACCCAAATTCGCCAGCGATCTACCATTTTGGAAACTACCCAGCCAACATCCAATGGATTAGTCTCGCGGTGAACTTGGTGATACAGATCAATTGCATTGATTGATAAACAATAGTCTTCAAATTATAATAAGACTTCTACATCACATATCGGACCCTCCTGAATTCGAAAAACAGTCTGATCATGAAAACTATTCGTGCACAAGGTGCACCAACCAGCCAAAACACCAAAATCATGTAGCAACGAGTGTTCCCTCGAGAAACGACAGAAATAGTAATTCGTATGAGATTACGGGCATGTCAGGTAGAGACAGAAACCAACAGGATAACATGTCTAAGTGCCATCAGACACTATGTTGAACGCCAGACTTTGCACTCTGTTGATTTCGATCTCTCTTTCACCGTCGTGCTTGTGAGGAGCTGTCATGTTGGCCACGATAATCGAGGGTTCTGGGATAGCCAGGATAACTCTGGCGAGTGCATTGAGGATATCGCTCATCCCTCTGAGTCTCACTGGCTGGAGTGCTGGTGTTGATAGTCCTTGTGAACTGTTTTTCAAATTGTGAGATAGTGTTGGTACCACGCCTGATACCGTTTTGTTCGGCTTCGTCGGGAGACGATTCGATTCGAACTTGCTGGCCGTTCACGAAGTTGGTTGTTCTTTGTTGAGGGTCATCTATTGAGTGCTGGACCCCTGGCAAATTTACCTGGCATTGATCACCAGGAGTATCGTTGGATCCCTGGGTAATACGACTGTTCGGAATGGATTAGCTAGTGTTCGTTGTCTTTCCAATGATGTCACCCTCACATACCTTCCCTGGTAGACTGGCTGACTTGATGGAGCATACGTATAGCCCTGTGTGCCTTGACTTGAAACTGTTTGTTGATACGATCGGTCCTGATGGGGATAGTAGGCTGTCCCAGAGTGCTGGGTTTGAGGCAGGTGTTGGTGCAGCATGGCATCCTGGGGTGCAGTAGTCTGGCGCTGTAGTTGCGGCGCTTGCCTTGTATGGCTCTGGGTTATGTTCGCGCCCGAAGACGAGAACCCACTCGCATCTCTGGCGTAGCGATCTCCCGAAGAGGTCATGGTTATTGGACAAGGATCCTCAGGGGCAAGAGCCAACTGATCGTGAAGATATGAGAACAGCTAAGAGTAAGGGGCGGGATGGATGTATCTGGTGGGCGACAGACTCTTGGGACGAAACCTTTAGACTGGTAAGCATCGCATGGCGGGCATGAAAGGGGTATTAATGCACCATCTCTCTGTTACGCGGTAAAGGGCGTGTAGCAAGCTTGGGCAAGGTTGATCGGATTACAGAGATGGAAACACTTCACGAAGCCCGTTTCTTTTTGCACAGCATCGCTGCTTGTCAAGGTCCCGATATTCGTCAGATATTGCTGTTTTGATGAAGGCTAGTCGTCGTACGGTTTGCCGGCGAATTCACCTAGTAACTTCTGCCAGATTGTGAAGGTCAGCCACGACAACATGTGCTAGGAGCATGAAAAGGGTATTACAGGACAGGGTCGGTTTACATCAGCCTGGGGCGATACGGGAGGTTGTCGTGGCATGAAAGAAACATGACCAACCCTGGAATGGGAGTTAATCTGCTCGCCTCGGCATCTGGTTTGCTGTTGTTGACTGGGTCTTCTGTCACGAGGCATATACCTAGGCGGAATGTTACTTTCAGAGGCAAAAGGCATCTATTAGAGGGATTCTTGGGATGACGACATGTTCGAAATCATCAGCGTTGATTACCTACGATGAGAATGTTCGCATGGTACGCACAAAGGCAGTATGCCAGGGGCAGCAGCTACTCCTGCGAGCAAGCATGGCCAAGCAGACATCCTATCAAGATTCATCTGTTGTTCAACTAGTTATACGCGTCCCTTGGCTGTGTTTGGTTGGGTCCAGGGCACGCAACAAACGGGTCGACATACTCTGGTCAAGTTGTGATCTGGCATGGTATCGGGCGACTAATCGGAAAAGGCTTGATTAAAATCATTCGGCTGAGACCAAACCCCAAACTTCAACGCAGATGGATATTCGAATTTTCGGTTCTGTTGTTAAGTGTCGCGCAATGCGTATGGGAAAGGGTGAAAAGAACCACAATTTTACAAAGAAGAGAAGACTTGGGAGATTGGCGGCGGCTGACACCAATAACCTTGTCCCGACGACGTCAACAATAGCTGCAGCATGAGCAATCCTTTCCGGCTCGCGGAGATTCCTTCGTGGATTGGTGTGTGAATAATATGGAATGAATATTATTCGTACAAGAGAACAGAATATTCTCTCTTACTGATTCACTAGCCTCTAAGCCAGCCATACACGAGGAAGAGGGTAAACTGTTTCACTTGCAGCTGCTGGACCTATGACTTTCGCATCTCATGCGGCCACAGAAGGAACTTATCGCAGAAGATCTCGGCGGCCCCGAAAACCCTAGGAGATTCCGGGGAAAGCAGAACTAGTGAATGTAACATTCACGGGGATTGGCAAACCCCGATGAGGCTGAACGCAATGAGTGCGCCAGCATCCGCTGTACGTTCGAGGTTGATCCATCAACACAGCAACACCTTACCAATGAAAATGAGGGATACAACATGCAAGATAAGTACACAATCATATTGGATTCCTTCATGTTACTAATTACCCGGCGACGAAGAAGATAAAACCCTGACGTTGTTCAAATTGTGGTTACCCCGCTGAGCTCTCATCCATCCTTGTAACTCGGGGTGGCATTGATGATGGTTTGGTTTGCTTGACCAGCTGAACAATCTCAACATCCACGGTGCCCCCATCTTTCATCCAAAAAACTACTGCAAACTAAACTCGCATGTCACAATCGCTGCCGCATGCGCCTTTGACTACTATTGATCACGGACACCACAATTCGCTAGTTTGCAGCAGTGTTAGCCAGTTTGGTTCCCTTGCATCCCAAATGTCTGCGTCGTGCGGTTGCATGTCCAATTACGTTGTTTGCCGGGATAAGACGTGGCGTGATATCTTGTGCCTCAGGTACCTCGAAAAGGAAAAAGATTGAAAGAGAGCAGACCAGCCTATACGGTGAAGTCCACAGTTGAAGCAGTGGTCAACAGCTGCAAAGACCAGGGCCACTTTACTGATGGCATCATGTCAGAGTGCTGTCGAACAAATAGGGCTGTGAACTTACCAGAGGTTCTGCAGAATGCCTTTTTGGTTGCGGTCCCTCCCCCTGTTCCCTGAATGAGCTGCATCCTGAAGCCACCGGCCGAGCTTTGTTGCCTGGGTCATGTTGGTTCCGCTCTCTTTGAGAGGATCGACCTCTATTCCTCTTCATTTTTTCGGCAGAACCCTTGGCTGGTTTTTGAGCGACTTGTGGATTGTATACGTCCGGCAAACTGAACCCTTCCCAGGGCCGATCAGCGTCCCTCAACCAAGCCCACACCTGGGCTTCTTTAGTCCGATCCCCGGTAGAGGCGGCTGTAATATTGATGTGAGTCTTGCCAAGAGAAGCTCTCGCTTGACTGTGGCCTATTGTCTCAGTGCTGTGCGTGGAGGCATAACCACCCTTGGAGAGTACAGTGCGTGGCCAGCCGCTGTGAAAAGAAGTTGTCATTACTTTCTTCCGACTGCTGCGTCTGAGATGCGTTGCTTTTGGTGAATCCATAACATGAAGATGGTTGCAAGAAAACACTTTCGTATTGATTACTGTCTCCTTCGTCCTTCATCGGCATGAAATCCTCCTGGCTCCTTCTATACTCTACCATGGCATGCGGCTCAAAAGCAACTCGATCCCTTCAAAGATCTTAGGTACCCACATTCGTGCCCAAAGCAGTGAGCTGTACCAACTACTAGTCGTACCTCAAGATCATTGCTGGGCACAGCCGTGTGAGTACCGCCCCTGGTTCTACTGGAGGCTGTCTCTGCGGATACTACGCCTCAGGGCTATGGACTTTCTTGTGACACTATTCAGATTAGAGGGGGAGAATCATGATTGCACTGCCCTATGATGCTGAATATCAATCACACTGCCGGCTCGTCGGCTTTCAACCGCCCTGTCCAACAGCATAATCGGCAGGTCTCATAGACGCTGTGAGGCAGACAATCCCCAGCACTCAGCCATCGCTACTGCTATGACTTGTTCCCTGGCACTAGATCGCAGACCGAGTGCATTCGTGGCCATGCATATTTCATATACGTGGAGTGGCCCTAATGGAACTGGTTTCATTGCAAAGGCCCAAAGACATGCGTCTTGCTGGTCGCTGTGCAGGAAACCGCCCGAACCAAAAGTGCTGTATGTCTCCTGTGGCTGCCTGGCTTTGCTTCTGGTATCTGGCACACAGCCCTGAAATCGACTTGAGCAAAGCCTGGCTAATAGTTTGATGAAGCTGCACAGATTTCCTCAGCATCGCCCCCTTTTTCACCACATCATGACGTACATTGCCCTTTCACGCGCACTCCCCACAGCATGACAGTAAGCAACTGCAAAAGGCCTAGCATACCGAGAGGATTATACTCACATGCACCAACTTCAATGTCCGGAGGTTAAGTGCAATGGTCGGCTTTCAAAAATCTTTTGACTAATATTTGCGTCACTCTCTGGATTCCAGAGTGTGAGTTTTCTGGTTTCAATACAAACACCCGCCCCTTAGGCAACCACTTTGTCGAGCTTTCTACCAATCATTAGGTTCTCTCTTACCAAATCACTCAAGATACTTTCGAGGGGCGTTCTCGGAATTCGGAATCTCAGGCGCTTCTGATGCCTCTCTGCATTGCTGAAACTAAAAGAGTTTCTTGGCTTGATTTCTTATTCGAAATTCAGTCACACGGAGATAAGTGGAATGAAGAATATCTGTGTTTGACCCGCTCACATTAAGTTCTGGCTTCTAACACAAATCCCTGAATGACATAAAGTCCGACTTGCGACGTTGCGCCTACCACAAAATCATGAGTTCAAAATTGGCAATTTCACAAATGGCTTCGCTTTATGCCTCATCTGGTAGGTTTGGTCTGGATTCTCGACTCTTTCAAGTCGAGTGTTTCTCCCTCTGGCACATACCGTCATTGTCGCTGACAACACATCTACCTCAACTTTCAACCACTACATTATCAGAAAATCATATTGTCAACCGTTGGAAAAGAAAAATTCAAATGAACTCATTTCCATGGTCTTTTCAACCTTGACAAATGTGAGGTGTCGTCGATCCGATCTGACGGTGATTGGTCGTATAGACGCAGAGCCGCGCCGGTGGCATTACCAGGTCCACGCACGAAGCATTGGAGCACTAATTGAACAAACCTGGCATTGGTAGACGCACCACGTGGCAGGCTCATAGTAGTCTAATTGCCGATAGTGACCTGATCCTGGGGATCTAGTCAATCGTCACACATGATTGCTAGACGTGCAACGACCCAAGAGCCGATCAGTTGGCTTGTGCTTGGCGAAGGATCTCGTACAAGTACAAGTTATACAACCTGGAGAGTTGAGGCTACCAGTTGGGCCAGGATCAATGCCATATGTGTTGGGTTCAAGAATGCATTGGGCCGCAACAAATGTACCGTTCAACTCACTGCGACCCAAAGTCCCAATGACTGGGCAATACAATTCAAGCCTTAGCCAACCACCTGTCTATCTCACAAAACACGGTGAATATGCCAGAGCTTTCTGAAAAGCAGTGAGGGTATTCCGCAATAATGATTCGAGCGTCCCAGAACGTCCAGGCGAGACTAGCTCCTCGTCAGCCTCACTTTTCTCGGCCTGCGTATTCATATCGACCAGTCGATTACGTTGCACATATTACATCCAATCAAGGAGATGTGATGTTGCTGCGTTTTCTACAACTCACATGTTATCGATCATATGTGGACTCGATTTGTGCTCCCGATATGTTGCACAAGCGCGAGAGGGTGTGAAATCTTCAGGGACCAGGTTTCATATGTGAAGAACTTGGTGATAGATCATACAAGAGAAAAGATTACATATTGGGCCACCCCGAGGAAGCTAATTGGACCGATGAATCAATATTTTATGCCTAACAAACTTATTATTACTTTGCTGGTGAACATCACTGATGTGATGTGATGTGAGATGCATGAGCAGTGCTGACATATTGAAAACTCGGTGACTCTGCCCCCTCAGGAGGAAATCCTAGTGCTATTCGCCTATGGCGATTAGTTTTGCGCAGAATAGACTTGATGCTATGACCCCAGCTCTCTCAAAGCCAAATATTAGAGGTTGAAATGCAGGAAAAGATAGACCGGTACTGCCGCGTAACAAGCTGTTAATCTGCCTGATAAGCAGAGACGGAGGAAGCCCGGAAGGGTCCACTTTTCCCGGCCGTGACACATGGACAACTCTTCATGGGCTTGCCTTGACTCGGTAGATACCATCGTTCAATTGCGAGCGTCACAATGTCTTCCAACCCAAGTTTAAAGCTGATTCTAATTATTCATTGGAATTGGCAAATACACTCCCTTCGGCTTCTACAGCGTCGATAGGCGAGTGTCTGAAGCATAGAAGCCATGAGGCCTCAACTGGAACCTACGGCATATTTATAGCACTTAAAGAACCATGCAAGCTCCATATCACAATGTATTAGGGAGGAAAAGTAAGTTAGATCAATCGTCGTAATAAAATTTATACAAGATATGCAACTGAAAAGCCAGCGCACAATCTATTTACAAACAGAAAGCCATCTGCAAAGATGCAGTTTCATCGCCCTCCACTAGGGAGGGACAAATTCGTTTTTTTTTGCTGGCAAAGAAGTCCATGGACACGTCACGGACGTATCACATGTTGCTCACTCCCCACTGCTCAGAACTCTTTCGAGCTCTTTACAGAGATCGGCGGGCAGCGCGGCGAGCACGGCGACGCTTGGAAGAGCAGCCGGTCTTGGGGGGAGTGACGGGAGCAGAAGGAGCCTCAGTGGGAGCAGAGGCACCCTCGGAGGGTCGGACAACGGTGGCGAAGGTAGGAGTAGGGGCTGGAGCCTGAGTCTCGGAGCCGGCGTTGCCACCAGCGGGCTGGGTAGCAGCAGGGGCCTCAGCAGCAGCGGAGGTAGCGGCGGGAGCCTCAGCGGCAGCGGAGGTGGCAGCAGGAGTCTCGGGAGTAGAGCCAGAGCCGGAGCCGGAGCCGGAAGAGGTACCCTTCCAGACAGCAGGGCCGGGGATGTCATAGGTGGTGTAAGAACCGTAGAGGTTGAAGACAATGCCCTTGTCAGTGGAGGTGTAGCCCTTGTTGAAGTCGAACTTCTCATCAGGGACAGCAGTGCCGGAGCCAGTGACCTCAACCTGAGCGCAAGAGGGGTAGAACTGAGCACCGCGAGCGGGGTTGGAGGCATAGGCAACATCGGACTCGTGGTGAGCGATGATCTCCTGGCGGACAATGTACTTGCCAGCCTTCAGGGCAGAGGGAAGAGTGAAGGTGGACTTGCCCTTGGCCTTGATGAGCTTGTCAACAGCCCACTCACTGCCATCGTAACCGTCCTCAGCGATCTTGGTCCAGATAGCACCAGTGCCGTCGTTCTCGGTGTAGGGAGCAATGTAGGTGATGATAGGACCCCTGTGGCTGCCATCGATGATATCATCTCCACGGTTATCGTGGTACCACTCGAAGGTGAGCTCGTCGCCGGAAGCAGCCTTGACGAACTTGGGGGCAGCCTTGCCACCGTTGACGTTGCAGACGAGGTCGGGGCTGGTGAGGTCCTTGACGGGAGAGTTGCTGGCGGGAGATCGGATGTAGACGTTACGTCCATCACCCTGGTCCTCACCGTTGACCCAGAGGCCGTAGACCTGAGCGTGGGCCGAGACGGTGGTGGCCATGGCCAGAGCAGCAGCGGAAGCGGAGAAACGCATCTTGATAGATAGTTATATGTTTGAGTTGATGTTGGTTAAAGGATTGGATGAAGCGAGAAGTCGCGGAAGTAAGAAAGTTCGAGCTTCGGTGGTTTGTTAGAAAGAATGAAGGTTTGGCACAGCCAAATTGAAAGAAAGTGAAGATAGAAAGAAGAAAGACTGATTTTGCTACGACGAGTGTGGAGAGGAAGAAAGGAAGGTATTGGGACGACGAAGGATGTCGACTTATATATCAAATCTCGACGCCTTGAGCCTGAGATTATACCCTGGCTCCAACTATTCCTGTTCCTATCCTGTGTATTCCATCCTATTCCTCTCCAGGGCGGAAACTACGGTCAGTCCCACCACAAGGATCAGTTCACTTCAGTTCAGTTGCCTTCATCTCGTCAAGAAGCCATGCCATAACCTCAAACATGGTGTGCTGGGACCATCTCCAGCGAGTGACAGTTGAATCTAGATCAGATCAGGGAACAAAATCTACCCTCAGGAGAACTTAGAAGGGTCCCTTGCAGCTCAGGCGTCTCGCCTTTGGTGCGTACCCCATAACGACACAGACATTGATAAACGGAAAAATAAGCTCACTTGCAGCAAACGCATAGCGGAAATTGAAACCCTTGGGCCTGGGCCAGGGCTGGCTTACACTACAGACGCTAGGCCCTGGGCCTGCTGTCAAAAAAAAACAAGGCGTTACGCTAAACCCCTGCCAAGTTCGGTTTGAGGCTCTATAGGATGCTCCCATGATTGGACGAGTGTCTAACGGTGAAACCTAGCCCCTGGGCACCTTTAATATCGGAGCACACCCCATTGGAGCGATCCCGCCTACGCCTACGCCACCGTTCCCGTCCACCGTTCAAGTCTAAAATATCCCAGGCACCGGCGAGTCTATTCTTTTCGAGAAGTAGGCGCCGGTAAACGATGGGAATTTCGATTCTCTTCCTCTCCTGTGGTCTTGGCAGATCCGCTTCTTCACCTGAAACCGTAGAATTGCCATCTCCTACTGGGGGGAGAATTTTGTATATGCGACCGAGGTATTTTGGTGTCTGGTTTTAAGGGGTTGTGCAAAGAAGATAGGATCAACGCTCCTAATAACTCAATTCAAGCCGGCTTTTTTAGGGGCTTGAATTAGAGGGGAGGGTGAATTAAATTAAGGTATATTTTAAAGGTTAGGCTTAAATTAAATTAACTAACTTATAAGATTTTAGCATAATAGCTATAAAGAATAGCCTTACCTATTTTCTATAATTAGCTTTTTAAGTATTATATTATCTTTATTACCTTTAGATTAAGGCTATAACGTTAATCTAATAATATTATTCTAGCCTAACTAAATAACCTCTTTATATTTAATAATTTAGCTAATATATATAAGATATTATAAGCTATCTTTAATAATATAGAATAGATATATTTGTATTACCTTTACTATTTAATTAATTTATAGCTAATTTACTTAACTTTTTTTATTAAATATTAAAATAGCTTAATAATAGGTATTCTATATAGCCTTACCTATTTTATATAGAAAGTAATAGAAATACTATTAATTTTATTAAGTTAAGAGACTATATTCTATATAGTAGGTAATTAAAGAAATTAAGGATCTTTAACCTTTTAATTTTTAATATAAAAGGCTTTAAAGTATATATAAATAGCTTTAACTTTAATTTTATTATTAATTAGATAAGTAAGGAATTTTAGCTATATATTAAGATAAAGGATTATTACTACTTAATAGACTGGTAATAAGGTAATTTTTTTTTATAAATATATAGCTTATTTATAATATTAGTAATAGCCTTATAGGCCTAATTATTTATTACTTATAGAGGTAGGGCTTAATTTATTAAAAAAGAATAAAAAGATAGAGAATTTAGTAAAAAGGGATTTAAAGAGCTTAATAAAGCTATAGCTATAAAGAGATTACTATAGTAATTATAGAGGTATATATATAGCTTCTTATAGCTATATATAATAAATAAGACTATAGTTTCCTTATAGCCTTTAAGTTTTTTAGTCTTTTCTTTAAAGAAATATAAAATACCTATAATTTGGCATAAATAAGCCTAGTTATTTAGGTATAAAATATCCCTCTTTAGAATCCTCTTTAAAGGTTTAGGGTTATCTTAACTATAAATATAGAATTAATTAATAATAGTCTATAGGCTAAAGGTATAATTAATTATTATTAATATTAAATTCTATTTTATTTACTAATTAGGCTATAGCTAAATATAAAGGGATATATTATTAAAGCTTAAAGTATTCTCTATTTTATAGGCTTTATATATATATTATAACTAAAGCTTATAGTATTATAGTATTTTTTATATAAATTAAATAATATTATATAGTTAATACCAAATCACCCTTAGTTACAAGGTAATAATATTCAAAGAGGTATGCAGGTTTATTTAAAGGTAGGCCGTGGTGTTATTAGGATAACACCAAGGCCTAGATTAACTATTATCCTGCTAGTCAGGATTCTTACATATTATATAGCCGGCCTTAAAAGGACCTTTCTAGCTATCCTTAGCTTTATTAAATAACTTTAAATAATATAATTCTATAATTAATTAATTTATTTAAGTAAGCTTTATTAGAATTTACTTCTTCTAACTGCTTTTTTATAGTAATTTATTATTAAACTGCTCTAGATGCTTCTTATAGAATAACTCTACTAGTTCTTTATCTATATTAGCAGTCTTTACCTATTAATTATATTTAAGATTTTAGCCTTTTTATTATATAAGAAATCCTTTAAAAGGTATAGTATTTCTTCTTTATCTTTATACCTTCTATTTAATAATAAAGTTAACTTTATAGTAATTCTTATTAACTAATTTGCCTTCTATAAGACTAAGTTATTTATTAATATAGTTATTAGTATAAGCAGGAATAAGATACTTAATAGAGATTATTAAATATATCTTTTACTACTTTAGAATTTCTAGTTTATAGGCTAAGTTATTAATAACTTATTTAATAAGAAAAGGACCTATTCTCTATTAAGACTACTTCTTAAAAGGTTTACTAGAAAGATAATATTTATTATAAAGTTATAAATATACTTAATTTCTCTATTTTAAGGTAATAAGGCAATACTTATTATTATATTAATGCTTTCCTTTTATTACTGTAAAATCTATTATTAGTTATACTTTTTTATAAGTAACTTCTTAAAAATAAGGAAAATCTATAATATCCTTTATAGGTATTACTATATTAAGAGTACTTATAAGTTTAAAGCTATAAATAAATTTATATATACTTATTCTAGTTCCTGCATTATAAACTCTATTAAGATTTTATTAAAATACTAGAAGAATATAAGACTAGTTAAAAAGAGGATACTTAATATAATAAAAGTGCAATATAACTTCTACTATCTGGTTTCTCTATTTAGATAAACTATCCGCTTTAGGATAATATATAGTAGTTATTGTAAGCTTATAGCTAAATACCTTCTATAGCTTTTACTAAAATGTAAAAGTAAACTTTCTATTATAATTAGAGATAATTACCTTAAGGATGCCTTAATTAGTAAGAAGTAGCTATTTTAATAATATAATTGCCTAATCCTTAGTAATATATATAGAATATTTAGGCATAAAAAGATATTATTTACTTACTATATAAATAACTATTATAAGCTAATTATAAAGATTAAATCCTAAAATAGCCTATAGACTTCTAGCAGAAAGGACTAATAGAAGATTAGTAATAAAGTTAATTGCAATTATATATATTAATATAATAGAAAGATAAATTAATATATAATTACTAATTCTTTATTAATAATCTATCTATCTTAAATAATATATCTTATATCTATAAATATACTTATAAATTCTTATAGTTAGGTTATAGATTAATAATCCTAATAGTTCTTTTATTATTCTCTTTATATTAAAGTAATATTAATTATTATATACTATCTTTAGGATTTTATTAATTATAGTATATAAAACATAAAGTTAAAAATATCTATTAATTTACTTATAATATAATAGTCTATCTTTTAGAGTAAAAGGTATACTATACTTTAAAGTAAAAATAGTATCCTTACTATTTAGTTAATTAGTATTAACTGGCTTATTATCTACTTTAAGAATTATCTTAAGAATAGGTAAATACTTAATATTATTAATATATCTTTAAATAAATTTATCTCTTATCTCTTAAGATATTAGTAATTCTATGCCTATATATATATTATTAAGCGTAATATAGTTAAGGTAAAGTCTCTTAATATTTTTATTAGTTTTTAGAGCTTTAAGATAATTAAAAGCATTAAAAATAAAGTTCTTTTTTCTAGAAATATAAAAGATATATAAATTATACTTTAAGAGGTAAATAAAAGCATTAATAAGATATTAATTAGCTTTATTGGTGCTAATTATATTAAAAGTTATCTTCTTTATAATCTGCTTTATTGCTAAATGATCTATAAAGACTATAAGTAATCCCTCTAATAATCTAATATATACCTTAAGTTGCTTTATTACTTAAATAAGCATTACTATTTTTAGCTCTATAGGTCTATATTAAGTCTTAGCCCTAGATAGAGTTTAGCTAATAAAGTAAATAGGCATAACTATATTAAATAGAATCTATATTCCCTCCTTTTAAATATATATATCTTTAATGTAATAGAGAATAGCTTTAAATCCCCTCTAAATGCTAGTATTTAGTTAAAGAAAAAGATACTTCTTAAGATTAAAATAAACTAATCCTTAATTAAATATAATTTACTCCTAAATTATCTAGAAGGCAATTTTCTCTGCTAAAGTAAGATTATAATATATATTTTTAATATATAACTTTCTTTTACCTTTATTTCTATTAATAATCTTATTAGTTTTTCTTCCTTTTGCTAATAGTATAACCTTATACTTCTATAGAGGCTTTATAATCTTAATATAATAAGAAATAAAATATTAAATATATTTAGTAGCCCTAATATACTGCTTAAAAGCAGCAAGCTACTATAAAAACTTTAATTTAGTAAAGGCTATAACTCTTTTTGCTATTATAGAGAGACTAAAGGTATTAATATAAAATCCTAATACTTAAGCACTTAAATAATTAATTTAGCTTTTTATTAAAAAGATAGATAAGTTCTTTAAGATAAATAGTCTAAATAGAATATCTATATATTAAGTATACTTAATAGTAGACTTTAAGAAGATTATAATATTATTAATAAAGGCATAATAGAAACTTTAATATAGATATAAAAGCCTATCTATATAGTATTAAGTATATATTAGTAAATTATAAAAGCCTATTAAAGTAATAGTAAACCTTTTTAAGCCTTTATAACTTATAATTATAAATCTATCTTAATACTTTAGTATTACCTTAAACTAAAAGAAGAATAATAAGGTATTAATCGCTAAGATATATATTACTTCTCTTAATATAGCAATAATATCTTCTTATTTTAGTAATAAATAGCTATTAAGAATTATTACCTTATTTAGTACTCTTAAATTAACTATAGCTCTCTCTTTAGGTTTACTATTAATAATTCTTTAGATAATAAATATAGAAGTAATAAAAGGTATAGGCTTTATAACCTATTCTATCTGCTTTTAATTATAAAGTCTATTAAAGATTTAATTAATAAGATTATAATCCTTAAGTCTATAGGCATAAGGTCTTTAAAAGACTCTCTATTTATGCCAGTTATCTATAAGAGATATAGTTATTAGCTTATCCTTAGGTATATAAATAAGTCTTAAGTCAATCTATAAAGTAGTATATTTAATATAAAGGTCTTAAGCTTATTATATAAAGCTAGATCTATTATTATAAATATAAATTCCATCCTAAATTACAATCTTAAGAAGATTAAGTTATTTCTATATATATACTTAATATAGGATATAAGGTATTATTAATATTAATTCTAAAACTATTATCTCTAGCTTTTTAATAAAAGGGAGAGCTAAGCCAGTTACCGCTAAGGCAGCTAGTTAATTACTAAAAAGTTCTATAACCTTTAATAGCAGTTACTTTTTCTTATTTTTTTTCTATTATTTATATAGTAATTCTACTTCCTTAATATCTTTAAGAATAGCACTTCTTATATCTTATATTATATTTATAGTAATATAATTATTATTTATCCTAAAAATAGAGACTTAAGGAGTATTTATAGCCTAAAGGATAATCTCTCTAATTACTATAGCACTAATTTTTAGTATAAAATTAATCTCTAATAAGATCTTAATATTTATAATATCTATAGTACCCCCTAATATCCCTATAGTTACTATACTGGCTATTGCTAGTAAGGTAAAAGTAGTAGCCTTTTATATACTAAAAAAGTATATTTTATCCTCCTTATATTCCTTAATATTTTCTAGCTTCTATTTTCTCTAAAAGGTAATATCCTTATTAGAATTATTAATAATTACTATACCAGGAGCTATATCTAAGCTAATAAATGCATTAAAGGCTTCTATAATATAACCATTAAATATAAACATTCTTCCTTTAGGGACTTCCTTCTATAATGCCAGGATAAGACATATCTATCTAGCAGGTACTATTATTAGTTATATTATAATAATATAATAACTAACTTAATAAAAAAGCTAAGAGATAGTAAATAAAATATAGAAGTCTTTAAGACTTATACAGTAAAGATATCTATCTGTTATTATAATATTAATACTATAAGGAACCATCTATTTATTCTTAAGTAATACTCTTAGAGAGGATAATAGCATTTTATCTTAAACCTAGGCACTATAAGTGTATTCTGCAAGCCTAGTATTTATACTATTCTTATTAAGACTATTAATATAAAAGATAAAGGTTACCTATTTAGTATAAGGCTTTTTAACTTTATTATTAACTCTTTAAATAAAGATAGGTATCTTTTATTTAATAGTATAATCTAAAATTTAAAGCCATTCTCTAAAGATAATAGGTTTTCTGTAACTTATATTAATATAGATAGAAACTATCTCTTCTTCTAGAAAGCTTATTATATTAAATTTAAGATATATATAATTACTATTAACTTTATAGACCTATAGTTAATAATAAGTATATATTAATATCTTATTTATAGATATAACTATTATTTTATTAACCTAAAAAGCGTTTCTAGACTTAAATACTATTATTATCTAAGATATATAACCAGTCTTAAGATATTAATAAAGCCTATTTTAAGACAGAAAATCCTAGCAATAATAATTATACTATTTAGACTTAATAAGTATCTGCTTTCTAGCTAGCTAAGCTAATTTAATATAAATTCTAGTAAGGCTATATTCCTAAAGAATAGCTTAAGATAGAAAGGATTGCTAATAGGTATTATAAAATAGCTCCTTCTAACCGTTAAGATAAAATATATTTTTAGTTATATAAGTTAGATATATCTCTTTAGAGGATATAGATTATAATAAGTAGATACTCTTGCTATTACTATTAGTATTAACTTTATCTAGCTTAAGTTTATCTTCTTCTTCTATAATAAGATACTTCTATTTCTAATAGACCTTCTTTTCCTCCTTAATATCCTTATATATATAGTTATTATTTTATAAATAAATATATTAATTATAATTACTATTATAATAGTGCTTACTATATTTATTATTATTCTTTCTAGTATCTATATATAACTGCAATAGTCTATTACTTTAGTATTAATTATTTTATTTTAATTAATTATAATTATTATATTATTATAAGCTAAAGGACTTATTATAAAAGTATTAATTAGATTAATTTCCTTTATTATAGCTTAAGGAATAGCTAGATTTATATTACTAATTATTTCTATCCCTTTAATTATTAAAGTAATAAAATTATTTAATTATAGTTTAGCATTACTTATACTATCTAATAAAGCTTATTAATAATATATTTTTACTAAAATATATAAGAAATTATTAAATCTTAATATTAATCTTATTAAATAGTATTATAATAATAGTGCTATCTTATATATATTTAATCTATTTAGTAAGACTGGCCTTTTATTAAGCCTATTAGGTAAGTATAATTCTATATATAATAACCTTAAGAGTATAGTATAAAAAGTAAAATTCATTTAAAATATCTATATCTAGATACTTAAACTGCTTAGTAAGCTTATAACTAAACTTAATAATAGGAAGGTTAAGGAGTTAATTATAACTAAAACTATCTAACTTAAATATAAGCCAAGCACTTACTTTATTAGATAGTATCTTAATATAATAGTCTATAAGACTGTATTTACTAAATTACTTAAATACTAAAAGGTACTTATAGAATATAAAGATATCTATATAAATAGTCTTGCCTAAAGAGGTAATAATAAGTCTTTAGTTATTCTTATTATCTAAATTATTTAAATTAAAGATATTAAATATCTCCTTTTAGATTTTCTTACTTAAATTACCTATAGATTAGGTAGTATTTACTATTACTTCTTAATATTATTAAGAGGCACTATTATTATTAAATCCTTTTAATATATTATCTTAAGGAATAGGAACTTATAGCATAAAAGCTAAAGCAAAAAGTATATTATTTAGTTATTATACTATAATTAATTTTGCCTAATTTTAATTATTAAATTAATATAATTTATATGCCTTAATATATTCTTCTTGCCACTATAGAAGATACTTAAAATAAAAAATATAAGCTTAAGGTAATGCTACCAGTCTATTAGCTATTAATAATTTAAAGATTTATTAAGATAGTATTTAATGCATTATATTTATAGTATTTAAGTTCTAAATAGTAAAGGTATTAGCTGCCTTAATACAGTAATACTTTTTTATTATTTAATAAAAGTATACTTCTTATACTAGAATTCTCTAATATTATTTAATCTATTAAATAATATCTTCTTCTACTTTATAAGGATTATAAAGAATTAATTATTATCTATATTATTATAATTATAAAGCTTTAAATCTATCTTTATTATTATTGCCAGACTTATTATTATAAGTAGGTTAAGTATTACTATACCCTTAAGGTTATTATAATAAGAATAAAGGTAGTACATTATAATATTAATTATCCTTAAAGTTATTAAAATACTCCTTTTATTATTATAGTTAAGAGTTTATTACTATATTATATCCTTGGCCTATAGGGTTATTAGGACTGTTACTATAATTAGATTAAGCTATTACAGTAAAAATACAGTTATAATAGCCTTTAAAAAGACTTAAGTATATAGAGCTATAAAAAGGCAATACTAAATAATATATTAATTAAGGGTATATAGTAATTATATTAAAAGGTATATAACCTATAGTTATATTAATCACTTTAAGTAATATAGAGATATTGTCAGATTGGGAGAATGAAATAATCGCTTATATCTAGGTAAAACCTCGGTAAGATGCTAGAAGTTAAGGGATTTAAATATAGAATTTCCCCTCTTCTAGAAGAAAGATAATATATAAGTTTTTCTAATAATTAAAAGTCTTATTTATAAGAAAAACTACTATAAGTATAACCGAGAAGGAAAGCCTAATGCTTACTAAAGATATTTAAAATAATAACTAATTAGATAATTAGGCTTAAATCTAATAATAAGTAAATCAGCTAGTATAAGGCCCTAAAGGTTAAATTAAAAAATAAAAATCTATAGGCCTATATTAACCTAATAGCATTTAATAAGCCTACCCTTAAGGTAATTATATCTATATTCCTTAATATATTAGCAGTAAGATAGTAAAGCGCTATAGCTATTAAAGCGGTAATTACTATAAAAGTATTATCTTTATTAATATAAGAAATAGCTATATAGGAAGTTAATCCCCCTATTATTAAATTAAATAGAAATTATACTAAATATAAAATATAGACTTAATAAATACTATATCTTATAGAGAAAGATTACTAAATGGTTACTATAATAAAGGCAATATATAAGATATATTTAAAGAACTATAAAGACTTAAAGAGAAAAATATCTATTATTTAAAATTAGGTATTAAATATAGTAAATAAAGGGATTATAAGGCATTATTTTTTAAAAGATAATACTTTAGTAAAATAGGTTTAGTCTCTCTATAATAAATTCTCCTTAATATAAATAAAGCAAAAGCAGAAAGCTTACTAAATATATAAAGAAGTCTTAGTAAAACCTATATACTAAAGATATATAACCTATAAAGGAGTAAGTAACTGGCTTAAGTAATAGAGGACCTTAATTAATAAAGCCTAAAATATAGGCCTATAAGAGGCTAAAGAGGCAGATTAGTAATTTCTTAATCTTATTATGGCTTTAAGGTTAACTCTACTAAAGTTATAAATAAATACCTATAGTATTACCTAAATAAATTATATTTAGTTTAATACCCTATCTATTAGTATAGTAATAGCAGATATTTAGCTAGTATTAGTATTATAGCTAGATATATAGAGAGCTAAAGTAAGCTATAAAGCCTTTTTAGTTAAATAAGGGAAAGAGGCTAGAGAAGACTAAAATACCTTAAAAAAGCCTAGGCAAAAAGAGTAAAAAGGAAAGAAATATCTTTATTAAAGACCTAATAAAAATAAAGCAGAAAGATATAAAGTATATAGATTAAGGCATACCTTATTAAACTGTTTTTATACTTTCCCTAAGAAGGCTTATATTAAATTTAAATTAATATAGGCTTTTACTAATTAAATGCAAAGAAGGATAGATAAAAATAAAGAAAGTATAATTAATTAAGTTAAAAAGCTAAAACTAAAAGGATTAGCCTAATTATATCTAGTTAGCTTTATTTAGCTAAATACAGGCCTAATAGTAATTAACTATTACCCTCTAAATAAAAGTATATTATTAGATTTAAAAGTAACTATATATATATTTAGAGATATAAAGTAAATAAAGAACCTTAAGGCAGTAGCCCTTAGGGACTTCTTTTAGTTAAAAGTAATATAAATCCTAATAGAGAGATACAATAAAATATAAATTAAACTTAAGTTAAGTAATAGTATATTAAGAATACTATAACTCTATAATATAGCCTTATATACTATATTAGCTATAAATTTAATATTATTTACTAAGCTAAAAAAATAAGGAATTTAATAAGATATAAGCCTAGAAAATAATTATCTATAGCATTTAAATAGAAGTAAACTTAATAAGATCTTAAAGATTAAAGGGCAATAAGTGCTTAAATATAAGCATTCTCTTTAAGACTTAAAACTAATATAAGCTAGACTAGCAGTAAATATACTTTCTATCCCTTTAAAATAGTATATATATATAATATAGACTAAAAGAAAGCTATTAAGAGGTAATACCTTAATATAGTACTTAAAGTTAGGCCACCTAGGGCTAGAGGCTTTTTAATACCTAGCTATATCTATAAAAGAAGTATAAATAAAGTTAAAGATTCTAATAGAAATATAGTAAATAACTATAGTTAACTATAATATATATAAAGTAGTAAAAGCTTACTAATTAGTATATTATACTCCTTAAGAGTTAGTTTAAGTTATAAGTCTAGGAGATTAAATAGCTATAAACTTCTACCTTATATTACTAGAATATATAGACTATAGTTTAATATAGATATTTATAGATAGAGCATTAAGGTTTACCTAAGACTATTATATAATTAATTAAATAACCTCTACTATCCTTTTAATGCTAAAAGGCTTTTTAAATATAATAAAAGTATAGTACTTTAAGAAAATAAAGGTAATTAAATGCAATAATAAGATTATAATAACCTATTTATAAGTATATATTAAGATAGTTTAGTAAGGAATATAATATAAACTATTTACTTTAAATATATAGGCTTAAAATAGTAATATAAAAAAAATAGCTATAATTATTATTTAAAAAAGCAGGATAATAAAAGTAAATATAAAAATTCTAGAATACCTCTAGCCTAAATTAATAAAAGCAGCTACCTATTTCTATAACTATATACTATTAATTTAGAGATAGTATAAATTACTATATAAGATATTTTACTTAAAGTATATAATTAAATAGTTAGTAAAACCAGACCTATTATACCTTAAAGTATATAGATATAAAGCATTTATATTAATAAAGAATATATAATTATAATATAATAGATTATATTATTAAATCCCTAAAGGGTAGATTAAATATTTAGTAAGATATATATTAAGTAATTCCTATAGGATCTAGAACCTATTAAATAAGGAGATATTCTTAATGCAGGATATTACCTTTAATAAATATTAGTGCTTTAATAGAAATATAGTAACCCTTTAAGATAACCTATAGGCTAAAGACCTAATAGTAATAGAGAAATAAATTAAAGAACTAATCTTATTTTAATAAACTTAACCTAATTTATAGTAAATATATTTAGTAAATAAAAAACTAAATAAAATTACTAATAAAAATATAAAATTTATAAGCCCTAAAGCCAATAACTTAATAAAGGCAGATAAGGAATTAAAACTATATATCTAATTTAGATTTAAGTTATTATTAATACCTTTAGAATTACCTTTATTAGGTTTATTTTATATAATAGAAGATAATCTAAAGGTAAAGAGAGATAGTAAGCCAGTAAGTAAAACCCTTGCCAAGATATAAGCAAGAAATTATATTCTATTTAATATAGCGTTCCTAGTAGGAATACTATAGTATAAAATATATATAGGTATCTAATAGAAGACCTAAGGTTATAAAAGTTAAGAAAGTCTAGCTAGCTCTAAAAACTTGCTAGAAAGAGAGAGCTTACCTTAGCCTCTAAATTAATTTAATATAGGAAAGCAGGAGGCCTAAAGGGATAGAATAAGCTTTATATTAAGTAAGGAAAAGGGGCCCTATATTAATATATATTAAAAGCTCCTAGAAAGGCTCTTTAGCTTATATACTAATATAAAAAGTTATTTATATTAGAATATAATCTAGAAGGCAGAAAAAGCTTATTTAAAGAGCTATAAACTCTCTTAATTATAGATAGAAGTAGCTAAGATTATAGTAAAGGGTTATTAAATACTTAAATATTACTAAATATATATTTATAAGTTAGATAAATATAGAAGATTCCTAAAAATTAAGGCAAGATTAGTAATTTAAAGAGACTAATAGGTAAAGAATAGCTAAGATATATATATAGCTATACTAACTAAAATATCTTTTAGGGTTTTAATAGTAATTATAACTAGATTTAATTATAAGATACTTTAATATAATGCAGTTAATATATTTATATAATTAATATTAAATAAAAATATATATATAGAAATACTAATAGGTTACTAAAAACCTAATATAATCCTTAAGCTATAAAAGGTATTATATAGACTCTAAAGGTTACCTCTTTTATAGTAAAAACACTTTAAGAAAGGTCTATTATATATAGGATTTTATTAAGTATTTAATAAGAATTATTATTAGATTTAAGGCAATATAATATTTTTCTTTTATATAGATAACTGCATTCTTTATTACCTAAAGGAATAAAAAAAAAAGTAAAAGATTTAATAAAAAAGTTATAAAAGATATATTATATTAAAGGAGGCAAAACCTTATAATAATTCTTAGGCATTAAGGTTATAAGAGACAGACTAAATTATTACCTATAGCTCTCCTAAGCTATATATATTAATAAAATGCAATAATTACTTCTAGATCCCCTACTAAAATATAAAGTAGTTATCCTAATAGTATAAAAAGAGTTATTACTATATACTAAATTATTAAGCCTAAAAAGTATAAATAGTTACTAACAGAAAGTAAGTACTATTATATATACTGCAGTAATAACTTGCCTAAATATTGCCTTTATAGCTAGCCAATTAGTAAGATTTAACTAAAACCTAAAACTATAATATTATAAGGCAGTAAATAGAGCACTATAGTATCTTACCTAAACTAAAGACTTAGCCCTTTAATTTAAAAGTAATAATAACTTTACTATTAATAGGTTATTTATAGCCTTAAATATAAGCTTTATTAATAACTTAATAAACTATTAAAGCTTATAAGCCTTTACTATATAACTATTTAAAGAAATAATAAGCTAATAAGTAAATAAGTAAGATACTATAATAATATCTACTATAAAGGCAGAATTACTTACCCTATTACAGGCAGCTAAAGAGGCTATCTTTATAAGCCAGCTTATATCCTTATTATAAGTCAATCTAGAAGATAAAATCTCTTAATAAGGCCCTGCCAAGCCACTAAAGGTAACTATTTAATACAATAACTTATAAACTATTTAATTAATTAAAGAGGAATTAGTTAAGCTATATATAAAGCTATAATATATATAGATCTATAACTATTAGCTAAAATAAAAAGTAATAAATAAAACAGTAAATATAATATATACCCTATTAATTTAGCTAATAGCTAATAGCCTAACTAAAAACCTTATTAATAAGAAATTCTAAAATTTTCTTAAGTAACTAAAGCTTATTAAAATTATAGTAATTAAATAGTAAATAGAAATTATTTTAGATTAGGTTATATAATAGAATAGATACCTAAAAGATTTAATTTAGATTTATTACCTTTAAAAAACTACTAAAATATAAAAGGGGTAAAGCCCTAGTAAACACTTATATAACTAATACTAACTATATAATAAAGACTAAAAAACTAAAAACCCCTAGCTAAATTACTTAAAGGTATAGGAAGGCTTAATAACACCTTAGTAATAGGCAGGAGTAAACTAGCTAGAATAACTAATAGAAGTAATACCAGTAAAAATAACTAGAATATTAAGAATAGAATTATCTAAATACTTATTAAATAAAGTATAAAAAGCTGGCTTAACTTTAAATATAAATAGAAGTTTATTACAGGTCCCCTTACCCTTAATAGGGATATCTTTATAAGTATTTAAGTAAAGGATTGCTAAATAAAGGCAAGTTATAGTAAAGATATTATAGATATAAAGAGGCATTATAAAGGCAACCTAAATAAATACTTCCTTAAGAGTAAGTTTAATACTACCTTAAAAATAGGTTAGCTAAGAAGTTAAAAAAGCTTTAATAAAAAATATATAAAAATAAGGCACTAAAGTACCTAAAGGTCCTAAAAGGATATAATATCTTAAGATTAAATTATAGTAGCTAGAATACTACTATTACTAAAGGCAGGGTTATATATATAATTAGTAACTACTTACTAAGCCATACTATAAGACTTAATTACAGTATAGGCCTACTAGACCTAAATAGGATTAAGTTCTTTATTAATAAAATAATCCTAAAGGCACTTAATTGCCAGATAGTAAGCCTAAACTATACTAAAATACTTATAAAAAACCAGTAAAATATTAATAAAGACCTAGCAATTAAGGTAAAGAAATATATATAAAGCCACATTTCTTTTAGTTATTAATATAGAAAATATAACACTTTAATAAGAGGCTAATATAGTATTAAAGAGAGAGATTATAATAGATATTATAAATACAGTAAAAATATAAAATCTTACTAAAAGACTAATTAATTAGCTAAACCTCTAGATTATAAATAAACTCTTAAAAAACATTTATATAAAAGTTAATATAAAATATAGTAATAAAATTATTAAAAATTATAACTAAAGAATTTTAAAAATAAATAAATAAAATATTAATAAAAGCTTATTAAAGACTAATAATTTTAATAAGGTAAAAAAATATAAATATTAAAATCTAATTATTAAAATAATATAAGTATAGACTATCTTATAATAGTTTACTAATATTTTATTAAAATAATATAATATAATACTTAAATCTTTAAGACTAGTATATTACTATTAGAATTATTATATACTAAAGAGGGGTATTAAATTAAAAGAATAAAATAATTACTTATATTTAGGTAAAACCTCAGCAAGATGCCAGAAGTTAAGGGATTTAGATATAAAATTTCCCCTCTTCTAGAAGAAAGACAATATATAAGTTTTTCTAATAGATATAATATATTAAGAGGTAATAATTTAATAGGATAGTAGCTCTTTCCTATCTAATAACTATAAGGGGTTGCCGCCCTGCACTAAATACTGCACTGCTTACCTAAGCTATCTTATACCTTCTGGCCTTAGTTTTATTTTAGTATACTACTTAAAGGGTCTTGCCTATAAATATTAGATAGCTAATAGATTTATCCTGCTTAATATCTTATAGAGATTTTCTATAATTAAGTAGTAGACCTAAGTAAATATAGCTAGGGGGCCTTTTTTTTTATAATATTAATAATCTAAAATAAAAAAGGCTAATTATTTTAAAAAAAAAAGTAAGGTTATTATATAAGTAAGTCAACTTTATGAGAGAGTGTATTAATAGAGATAATTATAGGTTATATATACTAGTAATTACATAAAGTAAATTATACTTTTTTAGGTAAATGCTAAAAAAGCTAAAGGTTATAGGTTTAAATTTAATAAAAGATATTATTTTTTTGTAATTTTTGCTTTTTTATAATGTAACTATATAAGATAGAGATTAGGGATTAAGGATTATATATATATATATGCAATAATAACTTCCTAATTAGGACTTTTAAGTTAATTAAATAATTATTAATTTTTAGGTATAATATATACTTTTAGTAATACCTTTAATAGCACTTATATAGATAATAGTAATTAAGGTTATTAAGTGGTGAATTTAGTGGTGCTAAAAATGTTAGAAATGCATTTAGCAGGCTTAGAGGTTATTAATAGTAGTTAAAGCGCTAATTATAGATAGTTAGTTACTAGAGATCTTTTATAACTACTACTATTTAATACTAAATTACCTTTAGTTATAAGGTAATAGTATTTAAAGAGGTATATAGGTTTATTTAAAGGTGGGCCGTAATATTGTTAGGATAACACCAAGGCCCGGATTAACTATTATCCTACTAGTCAGGATTCTCATGTATTAATAGTTTCTCTATTGCCTTTAGAGTATACTATAACTCCTTATAGTTATTTATATAATTAAAGGTAAATTAAGTAGAAAGCTAAAAGATAAGAAATAAAGCTTTAGCTATAAAATTAATAATATAACCTTAATACTAAAGCTAATAAATATTTACTTACTTATTAATTAAATATAATAAAAAGTAATTTAACTATCTATAAAAAAAGGCTATAAAATATATAGTATTTAATTTAATTGTAACGATTAGGCAGCATTCTAATCCGTTAGACCAAAAGATAAGGCAATAATAGCTAATCTATTAGCTAGTATTGTGCTACTCACACTATATAACCTGCCGTAACCCCCCTGTAACCCCCTAGTTACAGTGGCTTACAGGCCAGCGTTACATTAATATTATTAAAGGTAAAGAAATTAAGTTTATATAAAGGGAAATTAAAGGTTTTATATATATTATTAATAATAATAGCCTAATTCTTACTAAAATAGGCTTCTTTAAGCTTATAGAAAGTAATAACTTTATAGATTAGGAATCCTACTATTATAATATAGTAGGTAAGTACTTCTAAAATAGTATAGCTATTTAGGGAGGTCTATAGGTTAAAGGATAAGCTAATAAGGGATAAGGCTATAAGGAGCTTTTCTATAATAAGGGCTCTTTTTTTAATATATTATATAAAAAGCTAATTTTAAATTATAATCTTACTTTTTAAGAAGGCTACTTTAATAATTTTAAGCAGTATTAATAAAAGGCTATAAAAATAAATATATATAATAATATTAAAGGAAATAGCTATAGTAATAATTTAATTAAAAAGACTATAATAAAAGCTCTTAATAGATAAGGCAATTAAGGAGGCAAGAGGGATATTTTTAAAGGCCTATATTATAAATAGCTATAATAAAGGCTACAGTAATAGTAATATTAGCCCTTTAAAACTACCTTTAGCTCTAAAGATATTATAGGCTAGTCTTAAGTACTTATTATATAATAAAAAAGCCTAAAAGAAATTATATAATCTATCTATAAAATTACTTTTAGTATTATATATTTTATAGAGCTAAAAGGCTATATTAATAAAATAGTAATAATAAAGGGCAGTTAATATAAAGGCATAACTATAATTAAAGACTTAATTGCAGTAAGGTATAACCTTATATACCTATTTTTTTAATATAAAGCAATATTAATTATAGTAAAGTATTAAGAGGTTAAATAGCTTAAGGTAATGCCTTTTTTTAAGTAGGGAAATTGCCTTAAGCTATTAGGCAATTAAAGAAAGCTTTTAAAATAAAGAAAATTTAATTATTAATATTTTTAATAATATTAAAAAAGATATTAATAATAATATTATTAATATTACTATAATATTATAAAAAAAATATAATTAAAAAAGAGATTAAAAAGGCAATTTAGTAATAATTATAAAAAGCTAGCTCTTTTAGTATATAATATAAGATTAATATAGAGAAATAAGAGGTTTTATTAAGGTTTAATTAGGCTAAATTTTTAATATTAAAAATCCTACCTTAAATCTACTATTTTTATTATAAAAAAGGCCTAAAAATTAGAAAAAATAAGAGGTATTTATATATTACTATTTTTAATATATAGATTTATAGACTTATAAGTTAGGACCTTTATAGACTTAAATTATGGCGATTTTTCCTGACTTATAAGTTAAGAGGTTAGACTTAAATTGAGTTAAATGACTTAAATTATTAAGAGCGTTAGATAGGATTTCCTTGGGGAGTTGCATTCTCTTGAAACGAGTCGTGTATGTTTGTACGATGTGAGGATAGCATCGGACAAGAAATGCAAACGAGAGTGTTTCGAGAAGTTTGGTGTTTCTTGTCTGTCAGATCAAGATAAACAACGTACAATCAATTCAAAACGATAAAACGCTGCGAAACGAAGAAACAGAATATATTTGATGAGTGTCACTTGAACTAGGTTGCGAAAACCATTGTCTGTGTTTGCAACGGGTATACGTGGATGTGAATAGTCACAAATGACAGTCTGATCAAACTTCGAATTAACTATATTCAGCATTAAGTTTAAGCATAGAAACCAAAGCTTGAAGGTAAATACTAAGCTTGAATAAAGGATGAACCGACCTGACAAGGGCATGTCAGAGCTTATCTCGCTGTGCAACGTAGTCCTTGTACCCTCTCTAACACAAGCTGTTTGAGGTGCGGCGCTAAGAAAATACTACCCTACAGATCGACAATACAACATCGGGAGCGTAACGACATCTGCCATTGCTACTGTAACTACAGAAGGATTGGAAGAATATTCTAGACAATATCAGAGACATAGATAAATACTATAGAAAGATTCAATTGGTGTATTGCTTGTAAAGCACAGGATCAATCCTAGGAACAGAAAGCAATAAACAACAATGCGAGCCATGGTGCATAAAACACCAGTTTTATGCTTCCCTACAGAGTACCAATGTCTGTTGGTGATGCAGAAAGTTAATGCTATGCAAACCAAGGCATTACGGCCCGAGAAGTCCGTCTCGATAAACGTAATTCGGAATGACGAACCGCAGAGCCGCTCTCCTTTCGAGATCCAACCTGCCGGCTCTGTTAGGCATATCCGCTCAATCCGACACACATCCTAGCATCTCTAGATTAAAGTATCCTCATAGAGTAAGAAAATACCAGACCTTAATATAAGGTATTAAAATAAACTCTATAAAAGATATTCTAAAATAGAATAAAAAGATATTAAGTTTATATAAATTTACCTAAATCTTTTTATTATTTACGATTAAGGTCTTAAGTTTTCTTTCCCTGCCAGAAGTGCCACCCTGGAACTCAAAACCCGAATCTTAAGGATAAGGTCAACTGCAAACATATAGATTTCTACGTGTATTGTGCGTAATTACAGTTTAACTTGAAGTGAAACGACAAATGGCTGATAGAGTTTCCTCACTATATATACTCTAGCGATTACTGTAGCTATGGGAAGATATTCTTCGAGGCGACCCGTATTAGATAGTACCCTATTCCTTTCAACGAGCAACTCGCTCATCACACAAAGTTTCAACTGAGTATGCACAGCATACCAACCTGAAGCCCTTATTCTCCGCAGTCGTTCCCCTGGAACGTGATTGATGTTCCAACTTGTATACTCTGAAGCCAGCTTTCGGTAGCTGCAACCACCACCAAACCAATGCCTGCCCTTCTTGAACTTCAATTTCCGAATACACTCTCGACTGACTATCACTGGTCGGCCGATCCTAATGTCCTCTGACTGCAACTGGTCATATGGGTCTTCGGAATCGTAGTCCTGAACGAAGGCATACGAACTTCGGAGGCGCCTTCGGTCGCAAGGGGATGCAAGCTCGCTCATACAATGTAGCGAACCTTGACAGCACCCCATGCATTCCCACCATCGGCCCAAACGCGCCACCATATCCTCTCTCCAGCGTGGTCCAATGCGTAACTGATATTTCTTTGCTTCCCATCGAAAATTCCATTCGACGAGACTCGTGCCGTTCCAGTGGTACCGAATACCATTGGGATAGTGCTCTGACCAGAGGGAGGAAGAACGAGACTCAAGAGCAATTGTTGGAGAAGCAGTGGCCCAAGGAACCGCACGAAGATGCGAACAGGTTTGTCACAGATGGAAAGCTTCCTCTGTCGCGTAAGGATCAAATAGTGCCCTCAGGTAATGATTGATCTTGCTAGAAGCTCCAGCAAGTCCACCACTATCTCTTACAACATACCATTCATGGTGGCTGAAGTAATTAAGTGGTGACAAAAGCATCGTCTTGAAAAGATGCAAGCGCAACATATCCAAACAGCCTCCGACAGGGCCAACCAAGTTGCCCAGTAGAAATTGATACCTGGCCCTGAGACTCTTTGTGTGGTAGTTGATATGCTCCCAGGCCAGCTGGTCTGGAGCGCCCAGATTACTAACGTTAGACAATTCTGGGTCGTATATGCTTGTTACATCTGCAACTAGCATCCTGGCCGCATACGAGGCGATATTCTCCTCGAAGTTGAGAAGTGTCTCCTTAAACTCCTTTCGCAAATAGCCAGGCATGGTATTGCGAGCTGGTAGCTGATAGCCTCGATGCCCATGACTCCGTACCGCTTTATCGTGTAGAATCTTGGGCACGCTTGACAGTCTAGCCCAAAAAATAAGAAAGTACTCATAGAAGTAGGGTATCTGTGCCCGGTCTGTAATATGCTTCCTTAAAGGATCCTCGAGTATCTTCGTTACTCGGCACTCCCAAAAGTTCTTTGCTTCTCTCGTTGACTGGCTGGATTGCACACCTCCAGTAGTAAAATGAATGGTGATTTTGGCGTCTGCGGGCCACCCCTTGTTTTTGCGAAACCGTGACCTATTGAGGATGTGGGTGTAGACATCGGCCATCTTGGCAAACATCATCATAAACGCCCCGACAAAGTGACCTCGTCTTGGGGTGCGTAGTGCCACGAAGATGCCGTCAATATTTCTCATCCTGCCAAGGCGCAAAACCATGGGATCGCTCATATCCTGGATGGCGATCACAGCGTGGCGGATGTGACCATTTTGCTTCCAGTAGTAATCAAACTTGAGCCGAATTCCATGGTCGTACGTCGAGTCTCCTAGGATCTTGAGCTTGTAAAGTTCATTGATATTGTCAGGAAGCTGAAAGTAAGGAGAGAATTCGTCTCTGGTTTGACGGCAACATCTCAATAGTCCATTTGCATCTCCGGTTGAGGCTGAAAAGCCCCAGATCATCTCCCTTAACTCGAAGGGAAGGTAAAGTAAGCGACTTGTGTGCATGACAGTGCCCATTTTGTTGGAAGACTTGGTGTTTTTGCGAGTTTAGAGGAGGGGTACGGAGTACAGAGGGTTTGAGTGACGGAAATCCCCTAACTTATACTACGTACATATTGACTTTTACTTCTTTAGATATGAGTGACTCACTCTGAGAGAGTTTTGAACCAAAACAATAGCTCTCAAGCATTCGAACTTTTATTTAGATATGGTTTTGGTAGATTTTATAGCTCTTCAGCTGGTCGGGCGACGTGTTCATCTTGATCAGAGTTGCTTAAGATGCTGCAGCCTAAAGGTAACCTTATTGATTAAGTTTATTGAGATTTCAATCTGGCTAGAGACTTTATTATTAATACTTCTATGGCTTATTAGAATATCTAGATCCTATTTATTGGTCGTTACTAGGTTAAAGCTATATAATGGTTTTGGTAGAACTACTCTAATTTATGACATTATTCCTTTAAAATTGCCTAAAGCTAACTCCAAGCTAGGAGTCCTTCCGGATTCCTGATACTTTTGTGGGATCAGATCACAACTCATATATCATCCCTTTAAAACCCCCAGCTCTTCATAAGCAGGTATTCTCCAAGTACCTTTATTCTCCGGCAATACAGCAAGAATCGCCTTATCAATCTTGAGCTTGGTGATAAGCCCAATAATCGAGTACTGCAACTTGATTCCAAAGTTCGTCTTTGGATATGCAATACCGGGGACAAACGACGGCAGTTTTTGAGACTTCTCGACGTATGGTCTCAGAGTATCTTCATACGCCTTGAGAGCTCTGGGGATATCATGGCCATGTCTCGCAATTTCTCCGCTGAGAACACAGGCTCCTATCAAAGCGAGTGTAGTTCCCACACCCGTCAGTGGAGATGGAGCATATCCTGCGTCACCCAGCAGAACAACTCTCCCCTTTGACCAAGTCTTGGTCTTGATCTGCACGACAGACTGTGCGTAAAAGTCTTCGGTCTCGTGCATAGCCTTGATGAGTCTCGGAGCCTGCCATCCTGCATCCTTAAAGATCTCTGCAAAGAGCTTCTTCTGAGCGTTGACGTCCTGAATCATGACCTCCTTCAGCTCTTCCACATGGGACATTGTCATAAGATATGCTTGACCTCTATCCTTCGAATGCCAACGCGTTGAGATCACGCGGCGGCCTGGGGCGCTGTATACAGTGGCAAGATTTTTATCGCCTGCTTCCCGTGGCAGATTATAGTAACATCCATTCAGATTGAGGTCGCGCACATGAACAGCTTCAGGGTCATCAGCGAATAGCTTTCGTCGGACTCTCGAGCCTTGACCGTCTGCAGCAATGACAAGATCGTAGCTCTCGTGAGCTCCGTCCGAAAATATGACCTTCACCTTATCGCCAACATTCTCAAAGCTCTCAATCGATGTTCCGAAGCGATATTGGGCTCTTTGTCTCGTCGCCTCGTATATGATCTTGCATAAATCTCCTCTCATGACTTCGAACTCACTTGTGAACGATTGTCTTCCTTTCCCCGAATCATTTCTTTCAAGTAGAGCCTTCTGCTTCCCTTGCGAATCAACCCATTGCAGGCCATCTTCATCAACTGCTTTATTTCGGATCTCTTCAAGGATTCCCATGCGCTTCGCAGCTTCAATGCCCTGGCCTCGAATGTCGATCTGTTGACCTCCAGTGCGTAGTGACGGGAATCTTTCTATAATGGTGCAGGAATGGCCGAGACGGGAGAGCCAGAAGGCGGCAGATGGACCAGCGATGCCACCGCCTGAGATGAGAATTCGAAGTTTTGACATTTAGAAACACGCTGTGTCTAATAGCAACCGCTATACGTGGAAATGCAGTGCTCGCTAAGTTAGTCGCTGTGAACACGCTAATAAATGAATAAGTCGTGAAAGACCCTGGAAATTTGCAAGCGATGTTGGCTGTGATCAAGATAATCAGGGTCTCTACCTATAAATGGCTGCTTCGTCGAAATTCCGGCAGGAAATGTAGGTGTCATTGACTTTATTAAGGATTCAATCCTGGACTAGTCTGGCAACCAGGAATTAAAATGGGACAAGTGCCTGTGCTGAGGCTAGAATAGTTACCACCTTGACACATATGAATTTAAGCCTACTATAGAGAAAGTTTGATCGTAGGATATTTTGCTATCACGTAACTCAAGGTCTCACAAGAACATCAACTGCAATGTGTTGTCTTAGGCACTCGATTTGTCTAACACAGGAGGCACACCGGGGTACCGTTCTCTATTCTTGTTAATTGATAGATCTACCTGAAACCACTGCAAATCGCTCAGTATATCAGCCATGACCGCCTGGTTCGAGTCAACGTCCATTTCGAATCTAGCTTCCATCATTTTGACCCAGACGCATCCGCCTTCTTTGACTGCACATCATCATCCACAGTGGGCGGAGCAGGAATATCGACACCCTCAACACGATATTCAAGACCAGGATAAGCATCGCTGACAACAAGAACGTCGAACTTGCGGGCCTGGCCTGCCTGAGCGGGAGGGAGCTTGATGGTTGTCTTCGCTGTGGGTCGACCACCAGCCTCGAGCTTGCGATTGGGGTTCGTGGTCCAACCCACACGCTTCACTGCAATGACTTCGTCCCGTGTCAAATCAGCCACGATAACGAACCACGATTCTGTTTGTGGCTTAGGGAACTTGGGTGCGTAGATGCGAGCCTCTCGCTCGACCAGCTGGTTGAGACGCTTGAGACCAATGGTCACTGAGAGTGCCGTGGCTGCAGCGATGGATACCTCGACGTTAGGTAGGATAGATACAGCACGAGCGAAACGGTTGTGCTGGCTCGCAGGTACACCAAGCTTCTTAGCAAGTTGCAGCGCCTGAGGTCTAGTCAGCGCGCTGATCTTAGCAATTGGTGTATCGTTCTTGACGTCGGGCTCGACCGTAGGAAGGATGGACACTGGTGCATCAGTAGGCCAACGAGCCGACTTGATCGACTGGAGAAGAGCCATCATTTGCAGGCAACTGGACAGATAACCAAGCTCGGTCAGAACATCGATGGAAGCCTGTATGACACGGATAGCCTGATCGAGAACACTCGTCTGATCACCAACATAATCAGTGATTGGAAGGTCTATCTGAGACATATGTGCCTGGAGGAGTAGGAAAGCCTTCACGTGGGGATCCCACATAGGCAGCCCAAAGGCGTGGCCAGGGAATGGCAAGTTGTCCGAAAGAGTGTTGTTTATGAGGTCTTCATTATGGCGCACGGGGAGTTCGTCGTACTCGGTAGCGCGGGACATCCATGACAAGACGTCGAGGAATGAGGCTTGAGCTTTCGCGTGCTTGACAAGGTGACGGATCGTCTTGTGCGAGAGGTAGTAGTAACTCATGATCTTGCCAAGAGGTGTTGGATCAACGTCGCCATTGGGGAACACCTCAACACATTTAGAGTCAGCAAGCTCGTTGAGTGACTTGCTAACCATCTCAATCATGTATTCATTAGCAAGCTGCTGAGCAGCGATGCTATTGTGCTCCTCAGCAGAAATCTCGAGTCCGTAGTACGACGGATTCTTGTGGAGTCTCCTGAAGAAGAATGTCCATGTGAGGTAGTCGAGCGCGTCCTGTTTGGTGACAATGGTCTCAGCCGAGACTTCGGCGCAAAGATGGTTATCCAAAACGGTGTGAAGCGATGACTCTACCGGGAAGCCAGTGTGAAGGAAGTGCTTGTAAAAGTCCTTCTTGGAATCCTGGGTAAAGATACGTGCAACTCCCGAGTTATCGAACTGAGGACGACCGGCACGGCCCAACATTTGCAGAACATCGGTCAAGTCCATGTCTTTGTAGGCCTCAATTTTGGCATCGAAGAATTGTGTTCCTTTGACGACAACCAAATGAGCAGGCAAGTTGACACCCCAGGCGAGAGTACTAGTAGCGACCAGGATCTGGATCTTGTTGTTCAAGAACAACTCTTCAGCAAGCTGACGATCCGACTCAACTAGACCAGCGTGATGTAGACCAATTCCAAAGTTGATGGCCTCCTTCAGCGCGTCATCCTTGACTCGAGCAAGGTTAAGCTGCAAATCATCTTCATCCATGTGAAGGAATCGCCGGGGGTTATCTTCCATACCACAAAAGTTGATGAGATCCTTTGCAGTCAGACGAGTCTGTCTTCGCGAGGGAACGAAAACAATGACAGGCTTGTCAGGACTGTGATTCTTAACAGCCAAGAAGGTGGGGCGATTCATAGACTGCATCAAAGGACAGAATCCCCTGACTTCTGGGAAGCCATCGATGTATAATTCCAGAGGAACAGGACGGACTGAGTGCTTAAAGTTGAAAAGGCCTTCCTTGACACCTAACCAGTTACCCAGGTCTGTCGCGTTGGCGCAAGCAGTCGACATGCCCAGGAGACGGACGGCATTCTTGGTCGAGGAAGCAATGTAGTTCATACGGGACACAATGATCTCGAGAATAGGCCCACGGTCTCCAGCCAGAAGATGAATCTCGTCAATAATGACCAGGCTCACTTGTCGAACGTACCCTCTTGTCTGCCATGAACGAGAAATACCGTCCCACTTCTCAGGCGTAGTGATGATGATATCAGCGTCCTGGATAGTTCTAGTATCAGGAGTATTGTCACCAGTTAACTCCACCAACTTCAAGCCCAATGGTCGCGCCAATCTAACTCCCCAGTCTTTGACTCGCTCGCGGACAAGTGCCTTCATTGGCGCAATATAGACAACCTTTGACTTGGGTCTTTCACGGAAAGCCCACCACATGGCAAGCTCTGCAGCAACAGTCTTGCCGCTACCAGTGGGTGATCCAAGAAGCACATTGGCAGGCGTATGGTAAAGCGTGTGGAAGATTTGCGTTTGCATGGGGTTGAAGTACTCGAAGCGCTTGGCATAGAGTTCTTCAAGCGCAGGGTTCTTGAGGGCCGAGATAGGTAATGGTTGAAGATTCAGGAGGTCAGTATAGACGCTTTCAGTGTCTGGACGGATGAGATGCTGGAAGGAGACCGGGGTGACGGTCTCAGCTCCTAGCCATCTGTCTGAGACGGCTCGGACGTATATCTGGCTAGGTAAGGGGTCAGAAAGGGGAATTGTGAAGTTTAGCTCATGGTCATCATGTAACTTTCTTCTGTTTAGGATGAAAAACTCATGATGGTATATCTCTGAAGTCTCAGAATTCTCGACCCAAATGTAGAACGATTCTGAGGTTCCATGAATCTGGTCGTGCCATCGGAAATCGGGAATAACATAGAGCTTAATACGCAACACATCTCGGTTTAGGGGAGCGATTTCAGCCTCGACGTGAACAGTGGGAAAGTTGTTCAGGATCTTGGCAATATTCTTGCCGGCACTCTGGTTGTGGATCAAACCTCCAATCTCTGCAGGCTCCATGTCTTTCATGGTCTCAATTGTCAAGTTCTCTTTCGCATCGAGCTGGTTCAGAACCGACTTTGCAAGGTCAAACTGATGAAGAGGATGCTGGTAGGGCCAGATGCGCTTTTCAATCGACTTTGCCAGAGTTAGAAGCACGAGGCACTGGTGACCCCATCGGCGATTGAGGGCAAGCATGAAGAGTGCTCGACAAATACGTCCAGACTGCTGAGCAACGTAGTTCATGTCATTTGAAAGAGCGAAATCTTCCGGCTGCGCTTTCGAGATGTAAGACTGTAGCAAAATGTTTGTTTTTGCCTGAGGGGTGTCAATGCCTCCATCCACATCACATGGGATGATCTCTCGACGTAGATGAGTCAACTCCTTCTCCTCACTATCTCTGGATTGGATGTTGTCAAACTCTCCACTCATACTGATCATCTTGAGAATGTCGGCCTCTGTGGCCTGAGGTTGCATCATGGCGTTGAAAACCTGAATACTTGTGTGGAGAATATAGTATTGACTGGCAATTCTTCCGATATCCTTGCTGCGCAGCTCATCTGTCCTTTCATTGTAGATAATCATCTGGCATTGCTGCAAGGTTTTGGCAGCCTGAATAGCAAGCTGACGGCGTCTTTGAACCAGGTTTGGGTCGTCGCGAATCTCTGACCATTCTATGCCATAAGACATTGGGCTCCTTTGCATGCGCACGAAGAGGTACGAGTATCCGATCCACTGGACGGCATCCGGAATAGAAGTGACAGTTCCGAGTGCGATTTCAGCATTCAGATTGTCAACTAGCTTCGTCGAGAATTTCGATTCGATGGGCTGTTGTTCCGTCACCGCAGTCAGGTAATGGGTTAACTTGTCGTGAGTTGTGCAGATCATGCCGATACCAGTGTCTTCGAATTGAGGACGACCAGCTCGACCAAAGATCTGAAGTACGTCAAGAATTCCCAGATCAACAAATTTACCATCCTGAGCGCTGTAAACCTGAGTTCCCTTGATTACGACTGCTGCGGCAGGCAAGTTGACACCCCATGCTAGAGTGGCGGTACAGCAGAGAACCTTCAGGACACCCTCTCCAAATAGTCTTTCCATCAAGTTTCGGTCAGATCTTGCCATTCCAGCGTGGTGAACACCGATTCCCTTGGATAGGAGCTCACGGATCTCCTTGGATTTGGACTGCTTGATATCACGCGACGCTTGCTCAAACCCAGGATGATAGCTCGGGTCAAGGAGATCTGCACACATGGCATCGATGGCCTTCTGGTGCAACATTCGCGCTGTAAGCTGCGTATCTCTTCGTGAGTGAACGAACACCATGACTTGATGATCACGCTCGAGCATCTCTTTGACTTTGTCAAAAGCGACCTGGTCAAGATTCTCCTTCGATTGCTTTGTTCCAGCCTTTCCTTTGACGCCGATGAAATGTTGTTCCAAAGGAACAGGGCGGAAGGACGAGTCGAAGTAGAATAGGCCTGCATATTTGTTGACTTTCAGGAAATCGGCGACATCGACATAATTGGGCAGTGTGGCACTGAGACCAACAATTCGAATGAGAGACTGCGTACTCTCAACCTGCCTTTCCGTTCGAGCCACAAGGGATTCTAGGACAGCGCCTCTCTCATCATGAAGCATATGTACCTCGTCTATAATGAGAAGACGGACTTTTTGAACAAGTTCCGTGTCTCCAGTGCCCTTGCGTGTGACGACATCCCATTTCTCGGGTGTCGTAACAATAATTTGAGTCTGGATGATTTCAGACTTGGTGAGCTGCATATCTCCAGTGTACTCTCGACATTTGATACCAAGCCAGGCCAGGCGCTTGCCTAGCTTCTCTGTCACCTCAGCAGCAAGCGCCTTCATGGGGGCAACATAGACGATTTTGAAGTCATCAGCGTTGACAGCAAATTCTGTGGCTGACGGGTCTTCGAAGGGGTTAGGCTCAACATTCTGTGCAATTGTTTGAAGAATGGTAAGCATAGCAGCATCCGTTTTACCCTAGTCATGTTAGTAGCTGAGAGTAAACGTTGGTCCAAGTGGACTCACAGCACCAGTAGGAGCACATATCAACATGTTCTCACTAGTCTTATGGGCAACAGGATAGACAAGACTCTGCATACGGTTAAGCGTCTTGTAGCCCTTGAATGTATTCCGGCACAACCCATTGAGTTCCTTGACAGGAATAAGCCGCTGTCCAGGGCCCAGTACACCCTTCTTGCCAGCGGGGATAAAGTACTCCTCGTACTTGTCAAACGATAGCCGCTCACTACCAACTGGCAGTCCGTACTTTTTACCGGCATAGCTCAGGGTGTTTCCAGCGCTGTATGCTTTATAGACGTGTGGGTATTGGGGTTCCTTTGAATGTGCTGGCGGAAGAGTTGCAGATTTGTGTGCTTGATCTTGGCGACGCAGGTTTTCTTCTCTTTGAGCCTTGGTCAGGAGTCGAGGTTCGCTGGAGCTCTCCTGACTCTGACTTTTGACAGCTGAAATGATCTCATTTCTGTGACCCAGTATCTCGATGATGAAGTCAAGATCATCAAAGCCTACCAAGTCAGTAAGCTGGATCTGGAGCTCCTCGTCAGAGCGATTAGAGTTGAGAACACTCATGATTTGGCTCTCAAACACATCAGCAGACAGTCCATTCTTGGCTGCGATGGCTGAACATCTAATTGCAAACCATTCGGCACCGTAATCTGCCACAGCTGATCCATCTGGGGCTTCTCCATCAGCGAAGTCGCTGCTTAAGGCCTCCTGGTCGTCATCCGAGATAAAATCCCAGACATCCTGGCCGCTATTTCCACTGGAGTAACCACCAAATTCGTCATCGTCGATATCATCTTCGACTGATCCATTCTCTTGAGGAATTTTGAGGTTGGCGATAGCTTCTTGCATAGCCGCAAATTGTTCGCGCCATCGTGCCTCTGCGGCACTAAGTTGCGAGGATGCCATGATGTAATCGATACTATCCAGACGAGAGTTGTTACGTGTCGCCTAGTGGGAAAGTCTTGTGATGCTGTATGAACACAGGAATGTGAGGTAAAAGAGTCGTTATTCTGCTGCCTGTAGTTGTCGGGTAGCAGCCAACTCCTTTTGACGTTGTCCTTGATCGAAAAGGATTGGTTCATGACGGTGGATTGCTTGTTCTTCAAAGAGTCATACCGCTCTGGGTCGAACAAATACCCCACTAAACAAGCCCCCGCCTAGCCGCCAGTGGGCTGTAATGCTTACAGCCACTAACTGCCCTTGGAAATTCAGCGGCCTAGTCGAAGAGCCCGTCTGCGTCGTGGGGAACATGTGACGCCCCTAAACTCAGTCCTTAGTTACGGTGACGGAGTGACAACATTCAACCAAACTTCAAATCCTCCCTCTCCTTCAACTTTCTCTCTCGCATCATCCAATTCTTCCCTCCCGCTGTCGCCCAGTTGCGCGCTCCGCCTTCGACTTATAACCGCCGCTTCTCACAAACTTGATTCCGCAATCATGAAACTGCATTACATCGGCGTACGCTGTCCCTGTGCCCCTCACCGATCGATCGAGACCTCCGTCCAGTTGGGCTAACAAAGCTGCTGCGACCAGATCCTTCGCAACGAGAGCCAGCCGGCTCATGAGATCGTCGCTGAGAAGGAGCTCAGCAGCTATTCGCGATTCACCCGCAACAAGTCAGTCCTACCTTATCATTGCGACCGTTATCTCCGTATCCGGACGGTCCATGGACTGACTCGCAAACTTGAAACAGCTATGGCGAATTCATGACCCTATTCGCAAAGACCGTCGCCGAGCGCACCCGCCCTGGACAGCGACAGGACGTTGAGGAGCAAGGTATGCTTGATTCAGCTCTCTCGAGAAATCACAAGCTTACATGTGCATTCTACAGACTACACTTTCCACGCCTACGGCCGCACCGAGGGTGTCTGCGGTATCATCATCTCCGATCACCAGTACCCTGCCCTTGTGGCACATCAGCTTCTTAGCAAGGTCGTCGACGAGTTCCTCTCCAAGAACCCCCGCTCCAGCTGGGCCACCGGCACACCCGCTCTCTCCATGCCCGAGCTGAAGGAGTACCTCACAAAGTACCAGGACCCTCAGCAGGCCGATAGCATCCTCAAGATTCAGAAGGAGCTTGACGAGACTAAGATCGTTCTCCACAAGACCATCGAGAGTGTGCTACAGCGTGGAGAGAAGATCGACGATCTGGTAGCTAAGAGTGATGGTCTCAGCGCCCAAAGCAAGATGTTTTACCGTATGTCACTGTTCATTCCAAATTTTTCTTCATCGAAAAGCAACTGACCCATTCCACAGAGCAAGCCAAGAAGCAGAACTCATGCTGTATTTTGATGTAATGGATCATTTCGTTTTTCCGGCGTTGGACCTGGCGTCATTTCAGCATATAAGAGATGTCGGTATTGAGATTGGTTATTCGTGTGGCGCAGATACTTCCAATCGTTTTGTCCATCATTCATTCGCAGGGCCATGTCTTTACAGCAGCTAGACTTGTCGAAGAGACGGAGAACAAACTTATCACAGGCAGGACGATCAAAGGCAGATGAATGCCAAATGGTAACCATTCTTTTTGACGTGTTAAAAAACAGTCCCTAGTTGGACGAGTGTGAAATGTTCTCTTATCACCAAGCCTAATCTGATCGAAAGATACACAAAGAAGAATAAAATCCGAGTCTTTTGACCCAGAGTGCTTAAAAAGAAATGACAACCCCTTTGCTTTTTGAAGAAGAAACTCCAACGAGATGCTCTAGGGACGAGTCTGCTGTCCCGTGTCTTGCCCATTCATGCTTCTCTGGCGCCTTGCTATAAATCCGTAATCCATAATGTCCAAGCATATCCGTCACTGAAAGCGTAGTATACAAAGGAGACAAACGTATAGGAGGGAAAGATACCCTCTGTGGTATGTACAGGACGGCTCAAACCAGTTGAGTCCGCCATAGTGAGATGCTGCCAGAGCATCATGAAAAGGGTATTGTAGAAATCGTGACCAAGATATAAGATGAAACCGAAAGGCGATATGGTTGTTCGTCATGAGATTTGAGTTCAAGATTCCTCAAGAATTACTCTCTCACTCTTGCGGTGCATTTGGTAAGCATCAGGAGAGTGAGTCAACTCCCTCGGGTGCACCAAGGTAGGGGTCGATGACTTGGTCTCAGCTAGACGCTCATCTTTCTCAATCGGGATGTAACCTGGTCCGCTCGGGCTGCCGTTACCTCGATGTCTCAAGCTGGGGTTGCTCTTCAACGGGTGCAGCATCTTGCGTTGTTGGTGCGAAACGCTGATCTGGCGAGCAATGGAGATCTCAACAGCGTTGCGTAAGGCCTCTTGAGCATCAGCCTCGGGAGCTTGCTTCTTGGGCGAAGCCAATGATGAGGACGGAGAGAATCGCCTCGAGGTTTCGGCGCCGGAGGACGTGATGGAAGCTGGGGGCGAGACCATGTGCCACGAGGGTTCCGAAGGAGAAGAGAGCCTTCCCTTAGCTACCTGAACATCTTTCTCATCGTCTGTGTGTTCAGGAGATTCGGGAACTGTGCCTGGTGAGAGAGTAAACGGAGACGAATGCTTGGAGTGGGTGTTGGGCGAGATAATGGGCACAGGTGGCGAGGTCTGTTTTGCGGAAGTAACGCTTATCTTCTCCGTAGACGCTGCACTGGGACGTCTGTTGAATTTGGAGACAAGGGCAGGCTGATAATGCGTAGCTTGCGCTGCGAACTTGTTGTGCTGAGATTCTGACCGCGAAACTTGGGCGACTCTTGGCGTAACTGCTTCAGGAGACTCCTCTGAGTGATAATATGATGAGTCCAATAAGGCCGGGGATGTGTTGGCTCGGAACCGAGGTGAAGGCAGAGGCTTTGAATTATCCTGGGAAACAAAAGTTGGTGAGGGTTGTGGCGACGTTGCCCTGCGTGGCCGAAGAGACTCGTCTCGATTCTCGGCGATTGCGTCCTTCACAGACTTCAGATGATCGAGAGTAGCCTGTCGGCGAGCAAGAAGTGAAGAGGCAGACCCTTGCGGTGGCTGTAAAACACTGTTAAACATGACACTATATCGATCCATCTTGATGCTAGGAATCTCAACATCTAGCAGAGAGTGAGGAATAGCAGGCATCGGTGGCATCGGTGGCGGCGATGAGGGCGGCGGTGCGATTGCTTTTTCTGATCTCTTCTTGCTGGTGTCACCTCGAAGGCCTCTTAGCGACATTTTACGGCCTATGCCCCCCGAACCCGGGTCTTTCAGTTTCGATTCCTTTGATGCCTTGCGCTGAAGAGCAGGCTTCTCCTTTGTTAGTTTTCCTGGCGAGATAGGTTTCACCTCCGCCGACGTTGGTACCGACCGGGGCACTTCAGCAATCGTCTGCGCGGGTTCTGATATAATTGGTTCAGTTTGAGATCGAATTACAATCGGCTTATGCTTTGGCATTTTCCGTGAACTCTGATCTGCTGGTGCTGAAGTCGGCATTCCAGAAGAACCTAATGATGTGGTAGAAGTATTGACACTCTCCGTCATAGATCGTTGGGGCTTCTCTGGCCGCGTGGCTCGCTTCGATTTTGATCGAAAAAGACCCCATTTACGAGCCTTCTGCTGAGTGTCATCGACTGGCTCTGGCACAGGCTCTGGCATCGGCTCCGGGATGTCGACAACGGCATTCATGGCTCTGTTCTGTGGATTCCAGGGCGCCGGTGCAAAGTCTCCCATTTGTGTTGGACTTCCAATTGCCATACCAACAGCAATAACACCAGTCTCGCCAGAATCTATCATAGAATCCGGAGTTGAAGTTCGTACCCAAGTCGTTCTCGTCAGTGACGAGGTTCGCGGGCTGTGTTCGGGGGATGGAAGTCGGCCATGGATCGGTATATGAAACGCCGTCACGTTGCCCTTCTTTGAGCTCTTGAGAATGAGTGCAAGATCGTCTCTGGAAACCCGCTTGTCGAATGAATGTTTGGAAAGAGAATGGCTGTCTGTCCATTCGGCGGTGAAGCTTCCTCTACGACGTTGATATCCGGAGGCAGCCGATACAGTAGCAGCCCGTGACAGATTTGTAGCCATGACAGCAGTGTCTCGCGACCGCACGAGGGGGTCGTTTTGTAAAGCGTCTAGAATAGATTGACACACAAACAGTGGGTGAAGCAAAGCAGAGCCCAATGCAGCGCGGGGGCGAGATCTATGCTTGGATTTAGAGGATAAAAGGCCTCTGTTTTGACTGAGTAGTTCCCTGCATCGACAGGGTCTGACACAGAAGACGGTTCACCAAGGACCGACTTTCTCAGGGACCAGGATCCTCTTAAACAAAGCCTGCGATGATTTTTGGACAAGAACTGACCCTCGTCTCACAGGGACCACCCCGCCTTTGACGGAAGCCTATCGTATGAAGCCGTTGATGAGAATCGAGACGAATGCGGTTAAACGGCCGGCAACAAGCAGGGAACTGGGTCCAAGATGACGATGGGGTGCAAGGATGGAATGTAATAAGCGCAAGAGCAATTTCGATGTCCAAGAGCCGATCCCCGGATTGGTTGCCACGCCTCAGATGAAGCACAATGAGATGGATGCAAGCGGACATGAGAGAGAAGAAACGTCAACTTATCATCTGTCCAACGACAGAGATTTTGGAGAGACACCCCATCTTGAGATTTACAGGGATCGGTCTTGGGAAACAAGCTAAGAGGCTTTGGTCAATGTTTGAGATTGATGGGACGACGGTTCCTGAATGTTGACTTTGAAATCTTTAACGCCCGACGGCATTGATTGCTTCAACCTTCTCTGCAACGGCTGCTACGGCCAAGGAACTACTCTGACCAGGGGGGGGCCTGTCGAAAGCATATCAAGGAGTGGGTTCTAAGAGACCCCAGTGTCGTGTGTCAGAGTCGTCAAACCTGGAGGTTCATTTAATGCTTTGAGAGAAATAATTATGCGGTTCGTTGGTTGTCTAAGGTAGTTGAGGTTTCACTGCTTGTGGCGCTTCTTAGAAGTAACCTTAGCCGCCGCAACGCAACGTACGAGATTGGTGATAATAGAGGCGCTAGCTATAATAATAGCAACGAACGAGGCTCTGTAAGCTTTGAGATGGGTACGTACATGTACAGAAGAAGTGTCTCAGTCGGCGAACGCGGCAATCTACGCGGTTGCTGGGATCTCCAACGTCAACGCTGATCCCGATGACACACGCAACCCATTCACACGGACTTACGGCCAAGGCTGGTAACTTCTGTAACAACAAGACTCACAGACATAATGTGACAGCGATTCATGGGGACGATCCTGAGAACTGAATCGTGGTCACCTGTCAACGAGGGACGAAAAAGGATCATATCCCTGTAAGTGTTCGTTGTCAAGAAAGACAAACAGCTAGGCTGTATTAACACGACACTGTAACCTTCCTCCCAGCCAACGAGCACTGGAAGGGTCTCGTGTACGATACCTCATTTACTGCGCCGTACTGCTTTAACGGCACTTGCACGATGCTCGAGTATGGGGCATGTGCTGAGCTGGTTTTTAGATTAGAGGAACAAGACGCGGAGTATCCCAAACAATATCCACCCTGTCACAGCCCTCTATGAAACACAAGCTTTCGAAGACTACTGCAGGCAAACCTCCACTGCAAAGCATGCAACCATCCATCAGAAGACCGATAATCATAGCAGTGAGCGAATAAGTGGCTGACCCGTCTTCTAGAATTTTCAGGTGGCGGCACGGAACTTGAACCTACTAACGTTGCGCGCGGCTCGTGCGCTGGCCATTGGCCTCACTCGGCGCGTCTGTCCAACGTCCTTCATCTCACTTAGAGACAGCGGGAGGATTCAATTGCACCCGATCAATCCAATTTACAGTAGGGCTGGTTGTCGAGCTGAGTCTGGACCGTGCTCAGTAACATCGGCTGAGTGGAAATATGTGCCCAAAAGGGGAAGTTGAGGATATAAGGCTTCCGTTGTGAGTGATTGGATCGTCACCGAACAATAAGCGATATGATCGTAAGAAAATAAAATAATCCTCAGGGGCCTTTGCCCATTCAACTCGCCGTTTCATATCACGGCTAGGGTCTCTATAACTCGTCTCAGATTGCCAATTTCCAATTGTAGCACAAGCAGCACGGGCCAAAGAGGAAACCAGGCTCACATACCCTAGAGAAGACAATTTGCATGTTCGTAGCATCCGACAGTTTCTTAGAAGTCGCCTGAGCATGTCAAGAAGAGTTACATTCGAAGCTCCAGAGTGTCCTTCATGAAGGAGAATGGCGACGTCTGTTTCACTACGGGTGACTCCGGCTCCATAGAGTTATCGGCAATGCTATCGTTCTTAATACGTCTCTTAAGATATGAAACACCAAGGGTATTAGAGCTTGGATATCACCTAGGAGCTACGTCGATGAGCTGCTGTTGAGTCAGTAAAAAGTCTCTTGAACCAATATCCGGCCTGTGCTTCGCTTAGAGTTCGTCTCTCTCGTAGGCCTCATTTCAAAGTTTGTTGGCTTTACTAGAAGCGTTTGGATAACCGAGATACAACTCTGAAGACTGACCTTCGGCTACGAAGTACAAAGTTGATGTTTGATGATGAAAGCTGGCGGTTATGACCAGACTTAGTGACTTGGAGCTTTCGAACGGCCCTTTACTCCCAGGAACATCCACGATCACTATTTGTTGTTTTCCCCGATACTTAGACATGGTTGACGTAACCGATAAATCCGACCTCATCCTAATGGAGTCAGATAGCGTTAAGCTTAAGCTCATTCATTCAACAACCAACGTTCGAGAATCAGAACCTCCAGGTTCGACGGCAGTTGATCTGGTCGATCTCCAAACATTGCCAGCGCTACCGAAAGCCACATTCATCATACGATAACTAAAGCGAATATGAAACATTCGATGAACTCTCAGTTACCAGCGGCGGTTAAGCGGGCGTTGAGTGTAACCACAATCAGATACTTTTGCGATATTAGTTCTTGGTGTTGGCACTCATCCACTAGGTCGTTCCTAGAAGCGAACATGGACCAAGGGTACACGAGTCTTGGCGGATATTGCCGTCTACAGTAGCAACGGGCCGTCTAGAGTCGTTTCCCGTAGCTCCAACGCCAATTCAAGCTCTATGGTGACGTCGAAAATTGAATAGCTTCCTCAGCTACTAGGTATAGGTTAGGTCCAAAGATCTTGCATCTTTTACTGCTGAGTCAACAGCCTCTGCGTGCCTGGATCGAACGTCACACAGGCCAGTGATCTCGGAATGCAGAAAAATGCGTGACATGAAAGCATGCTGCTGCTGATCATGCCGACCGACATACTTGAGAACCGTTGGGTTTGCAAGTACACAGTACCAGTCCCATGACCGATGAGCTGTCACCGACAAAAGTATCCAATACTCATTGGACAGCATTGGAGCTTGATAACATTTTTTGGCGGGGACTCATGGCGGCCTGGAGGGGCAAAGCTCCAGAGAATCACCATATCAGAGCAGTCGACAACCTCCCCCGCCAAAACAAACCTCACCTCTAAACCTTCTTGCCCTCGCGTCGCAACTCTCATCCTTCTCTTCCTACTTGCAACCACTCAGTTCCTATAATTTCACACATCTCACATCACTATGTCGTGGCAAGGTCAGTTTCTCACTGTCTCTACTATCCTACACCGTCCCGCTATCGATTTCCCCTCCCCCGCCGTCGTCCTTGTTCCTCATTACCGCCTCCAAATACCTCTATCTCGAAACCCTAACTTGAAGTTGGACGAAAAAGCTGACATGATGACTTTTCCATCGATATAGCATACATTGACTCAAGGTATATACAATCGATCCCATAAGTCTTGATCATAGGCTATGATCATGCTTTCCGGCACGAATACCGATCGAATGCTGACATTTTTCGTCTCGATAGCCTTGTCGGCTCTGGCCACATTGACAAGGGCGCCATCATCAGTGCTGCTGGCGACAGCGCCTGGGCTTCTTCTCCTGACCTCCAGGTACGGCAACCCTCCTTCACCGACTCAATCTCTCGGATCGATTGGCTAGCCCCTCGTTAATGAACAAAACTGACCTTGTAACCCCACTATAGCTCAAGCCCGAGGAGATGAAGGCCATCTCTGCCATCGTCGGCGGTGACTCGGCTGCCAAGGACAAGGCTTTCGCTGAAGGTCTCTACATTGCTGGCGAGCGTTACGTTATGGCCCGAGCTGAGGACCGGAGTATCTACGCCCGATCGGTACGACGCCTAATTCACGAATCCCATCGCTTTTGACTAACTTCTTAATTACAACAGGGCCGCCTCGGTGTTGCTGTTGCGAAGACTCGCCAGGCCATCGTCATCGGCCACCACGGTGAGGCCCAGGTCGCTGGCAACGCCACCTCTACCGTCGAAGGTCTTGCCGACTACCTCATCAAGTCAGGATACTAGACATTCAGTGTGTGAGGCAAGGGTCTGGACGGAATCAACTGCGAGAAGCGCCAGGGAAACGCTGTTTGTCCGTGGAGCGGACAGTCAACGCAGCTATAACGAGCTTATGCCGAGAAGAGCGCCTTTGTTTTAGAGCACTGGGCTATGAGCTCGAGTGTGTTACCCGGGGGAGGACATTTTCCTTGTTTGACCAAAAAATCGGTCGGACGAGTTTGTTTCTACACGATTCTGCATATAGGTAATCCAAGTGCCCCCAGAACCTGTCACCTGTATGTCAGATTTGAAATGATCATCAAATGTCAGCCAACTCGACTCTCCATTAAAACTGCTTTTATCGTTTGTTCTCCGTTCGTATCCATGATGTACAGTACTTTGTCCACCTTATTATAGGTACTCATGATAGTTCTTTATGCCATTAACGCCCATTCCAACCTAATATTTTCTCTTGAACTCCGCCATTCAACTCTTGCTATACGCGTGTCGTCGAATGCCTTTTACACGTAATGAATCTTGTTCTCGTTCGGGTGATGCATAAAAGTGTCTGTGAGGTTCAGGGGAGCCTCTAAACAGGAAGCTCGGCGTTTCGTCTTCCAAGGCCTATCCTATCGGCGATCATTCCAATATACGGTCCTACGACAGGCAAGCCTCGCGCAAAGCCAGCAATTGTCCCCAGGAAATCTCCGAACAGAACCACTATGCCGTATGCTTCAACGATAAACCCGATAAAGGTCCACTTCATGAAAATCAGGATCAGGCCTAGGAAGAATGCCGCCGTGCCCTTTGCTTTTTGCTTGCGGGCGAAGAAGAGAAGTGTCTTTTGAGGTCCGATGATGATTGTCAAGCCGATAAGAAAGAGGATCTGTTTCGTACGTCGGTCGTTAGCCATCGCTCGTTCGCTGTAATAGAGGAAGGGAAGAGGTCATCATACATTCCCCATAGCAAGCCTGAATAGAGGTCAGTAAAAAAACCGCTAGATGATTGAATCTGTCCATCCTTACATAGATCGGTCGAAGAATAGCATGACGCCTCCTATCAGGAAGAAGCCTCCTAGAATAAACGTCAGCCGCCATACCTCAACGTGCAGGCACAGGCGTAAACGCACCGCCAGAGCAGAAAACAACTCCAATTTCTATCGCAAACGGTCAGCTTTCGTCCATATCGAGCAATCTCTTGTCTAAGGGGTAGCGCATCGTTGCAGTGCTTATGATCGCAACTCGCGTGCCAGTGTAAGATAAGGCGTACTTTGAGTATCTGTCAACCACATCGACATATTGGCGGTTCTGTGTATCGCTGATTTGATTGATGAATTCGATCGGTACTGATAGTTTCGATGGTAAAGCGTACAATGAAGCTTCGACTAGGAAAAGGGCGGGATTCAGACCAGGGAGAATTAACTGAGGCCAAATTACTGAAATGCTTCCTTTTTTCGTCACCAGCTCTGCTTCCTTCGAGGACACGTTCCAGGGGTTTACATGCGATTGACAGGGCTGCTCCAAACAGGGTTTAGGTGGTGCCTGGGGCTGCTTCGTGGCTATTGGCTGTGCTGCGTGAAAGTGGGCGAGCGTGGATTGTCTTGAAATTTTGCTAAGGACCGACTTTACAAGACTTCCATCTTTCTTCATCTTCCACTGAGAGTTGGAAACGACTCACGACTAAACGCTCTTGGCCTACGGCAATCCAATATGATTGCAGCGCAAATCACTGAAACCTTGTCAAATGGTTTCCAATTATTAGCCAGAAAAGGGGGGGGTCGTTGAGAAACAGAACGTTTGATTCACTCTATGGAATAGCTTGCGACACATTTCCTTCTGACAGATTTCCTGTCCCTGCCGCGACGGCTGGCGGCGTTCTTCGCCCTGGCAACTGAGATTCGTTTCTTCCCCATACGTTCTCGGTAGTCTGTCGACCTAGGCAGAGAACAAGCTCATGATCACGATTAAGCCGGAGCGTCAATTGCCATCCCTTGGCCGAAAGGCTAAGGGTGCATAGTTGGGGCTTGACTTTGTTGGTCGGACACTCCTATTTGTAATCTTAGAATGGTATCTTTGTATAACGTGCATATGTCTGGTAATTCCTCGCATGAACCCCGTATGGCAGGTTCCCGGGCCTTGTTGGTTTTTGAGGTTTGAGCAATTTCATCAAATCGGCATCCCAAGCTGGAGCCATGCTCACTTAAGGACGGTATGAGCACCACGAGCCTCGAGAAACTGCTCTGCCACACCCTGAGGTAGCGTCCTAATGAGGCCAAACACTTCCTTATTGTGATAGCGAAGTCGCGTCTTGGGATCGAGGTAAGGAGCTGGTAGTCCAGTCACGTCACAGTAATGTTTGTTATGCGCGAGTGATGGTGCCGATTCAATATTTGTGTAAGTGGCTGTTGGAGCCGACACACCACCTGTCGGTTTGAGGCTCTTCTCGAGGACAAGCTTAGACAGGTTTCGTGATGCTTGAGCCAGATTTGGGGGCTCCTTGCCGCTCTCGGTGGCTGGCGTGCTTGTACCGCTAGTCGAGAGTCCATCATCGGCTGGCGTAGCAATACCACTCGCGTCCATTGGCGTGCCAAGAGCTGAGGCTTCTCTTCGGGAAGCATCACCGACGATGGCCTTGAGGTTCTTGTTTCGACGCTGGTTGGGCTTCCAGGCCGGACTGCGGAAGTTCTTATGAGTGGAGTGAATGTCAAGCTTCTCTATAAGCTCTTGATGGGCGATTTGCGCCTCGGTTGGGGCGGCCATTGTGTCTCGTTTCTGGATAGCTGGTATCGAAATTTTATCAAAGTCGGCTCGAAGGGTGTCAGCTGTTTTACAGACTTGTTTCACAATCGGTGATTAATGCAGGAAAAAGTGCTCTGGTTCAAGGTCTCTCTTGGTTGTCGCTGTCATGAGCTTGTCGCGCTGGATATTCTGCCGGGCCTCACCGTATTCCTAGCTTGGAGCTCTGACATACAACGAGATGTCCAAACATGGGATAAAGTAAACAGAGCACTCCGCCAACAAGTAATACTGCCTCGACCGTCTACTTATCGCTTCAAACTGATAGCCCGCTGAAATGGTAGGATCGATGAGAACTGCGACAAAACAACGCTCTGAAGCCTTACCTGACGTGTTTATAGGAATCCCCTCATGAGCACCAGCAGAACTTACTGCTTTCCCGTATCATCACCAATGTGGTATGTTCGGCGAAGCTGAACTCGCAAGATATGGATACTAATAGCTTGCAGGAAAAGCTCAACGAAGCTATCGTTGTTATGAATAAGAGCCTTCAGGTCAGGAGAGTCATATTTTACATCAATCCATGACTAACACGCCGCTTCAGGACATCAACATTCAGAACATGAACGTTGAATTGGTTGCGCAAATGTTCAAGAACTACCAATCGAACGTTCTATTTCACCTGGAGGGTAAGTGGCTTTCGTATGGTGATGTGTTTGCGACCGCTGATAATATTGGTTAGCCACGGACAACCTTAAGCCCCCGAACTGAGTGTCAACATGGGTGGCTAAGACTGGAGTTTTTGCATTTATGATGGCGCACGACTGTACATGAAATAATGACTTACTGCCAACTCTTCCAATATAGAAAGGAAGCTTTGCAAGGAATTTGACAGGAAGCTTGCTTTACCAGAACCAAGAGTGCCTACCTGACCTTGAAATTGTTTACCTAAATTACCTTGTGTATAATAAACCTGTCCAAAAGGCCATGCTTGACAGTGTGTCACTGAATATGTAATCGGGGGAAGCCAACGAAGGTATCTGATAGCCTTGGCCTGCATCTGTCGAAGACATTACAATTTCTGCACGTGTTCGACACATTGGGAGGTCAAATGTGTCGTCTCTCACTGCATCACTTGCATTGTCGCGTAAGTGGATCCCGGGATTGAATGACACGGCCTAGATCAGCCTCGTAGCCTCACACCTTCTCAATTTCCAACAACGAAGCTCCGTATTTTGCGAGTTTGACAGACAATTGGCCACTAGAGTCAGACATCGACCAACCTAACTAAACCTTTTTACTCCTCCCGTCATGACTTCTGTCTCTTACTTGTAAACTCCATCCGACCATCCTATTCGCAATCATGGCTCCCTCGGCCATCGATGAGCCCGCCATCAAGGCGCCCGAACAAAAGACATATCCTCCTGCCAAGATCTTCCCTGTCAAGGAGACACGCTTCGAGAATTACATCGAACCTACAAAAGATGGCCGCGAACGCGCTTTGAAGCAGCCTGATAGCGCTGCCATCGTCATTGATAATGGTGAGCTTCGAGCGCAAGGGGTTCGCGATGGCTGGCAATTGACATTTCGCCTTTAGGATCGTCTGCCGTGCGCGCCGGCTGGTCTTTCGATTCGAAGCCAAGGTTCAGCATCCCTCCGATTATGGCCAAATACCGCGACCGAAAACTAGGCAAGACCTTTTCTTTTGCTGGTTCAGATTGCTACGCCGACACGACCGCGCGAGGTCACATTCGAGGCGCCTTCGAGGCTGGTACAGGAATTGTCAGTAACTGGGACGTAATGGAGCATGTCCTCGATTACATTTTCCTGAAGCTTGGCATGAATGATGCAGACGGTGCCATTGAAGTGCCAATTGTTATGACAGAGGCTGTTGCCAATCTCCCTTACTCAAGAAAATGTACGTGGAACAATTCGATCCCGCAAGCTTATACTGAAGTTCTTAGCCATGACCGAAATCATCTTCGAATGCTACGGCGCGCCTTCGCTAGCCTACGGAATCGATTCACTCTTTTCATACCGACACAACAAGGGCAAGACTGGTCTCGTGGTCTCGTCATCATATACATCCACTCATGTAATTCCTGTATACAACTCGAAAGCCTTACTTGGACAGGCCACACGATTAAACTGGGGAGGATATCACAACGCTGAATACCTCCTCAAGCTCATTCGACTCAAATACCCGGCCTTCGCTGGGAAGCTTAACGTCTCACAGGCAGAGCATATGCTAAGGGACCATGGCTACGTATCTCGTGACTATGACAACGAGCTCGCCAATTATCTCGAATGGACAGGGCTCGAGGATCGCGATATTGTCATGCAATATCCATTCACAGAAGAAGTGATCGTGCAGAAGAGTGAAGAAGAGTTGGCCAGGATAGCAGAGCGCAAGAAAGAGAGTGGTCGAAGACTTCAACAACAGGCGGCTAAGATGCGCCTGGAGAAACTGATGAAGAAAGAGCAAGATCTGGAATACTACAAGCAATTGCAAAGAAACATCACAGATCAGACCAAGAAAGAGATTCGGCGCCAGCTTGACAGCAACGACATTAAAGATGAGAACCAATTGGAAAAAATCATCAGAGACTTAGAGAAGGCCATCAAGAAGGCCCGGACAAAGGATGTTGGTGGTGATCCAGAGGAGGAGCAAGAACAACCTAACTTCGACCTTCTTGACATACCCGACGACCAGCTTGATGAGGCCCAGATCAAGCAAAAGCGTCAACAGCGCCTCCTCAAATCCAACCACGAGGCTCGAGCACGTGCGAAGGCAGAGAAGGAAGCAGAGAAGGCTCGTGTCATCGAGGAAGAGCGCGCCGATACTGAACGACGAGAGAATGACCTCGAGAACTGGCTCGATGAGAAGCGTCAACGACGTGCTGAGACGCTGCAAAAGATGAAGGAACGGGAGCGACTAAAGCAGGACCTGGGCAACCGTAAATCCCTCGCCTCTCAGATTCGCATGAAGAGTATCGCCAATCTCGCATCGGACAATCCGACCAAGAAGCGAAGACGTGGCGGTGATGATGACAACTTTGGTGCTGACGATGATGACTGGGGTGTCTACCGCCAAATCGCCGTTGGTGACAACAGTGATGACGAGCATGAGGAGGAAGATCTCCATTCGACTCTCAAGTCACTAGAGCAGGACCTTTTACGTTATGATCCTGACTTTGAGTACGAGCACACCCACGAAGCCCAGTCTGACTGGTCGAAATCTCTCCTGCACGCCTTTGCCCGAGGTCCCCGACCTTTCGACCCCTCCTCACAAGCCGAGCTCAACCAAATTCACCTCAACGTTGAGCGAATCCGTGTTCCCGAGGTTGTCTTTCGCCCCTCCATTGCTGGTGTCGACCAGTCAGGCATTGTTGAGATAGCCGGTGATATTCTCAGCCAGCGTCTCGGCAATGTCCCTAACCGCGATGACTTCCTTCGCGACGTCTTTTTGACAGGTGGTAACACTCTGTTCAAGAACTTTGATGATCGTGTTCGCGAGGGTCTTCGTGCTCTCCTCCCTGCTGATTCACCACTGACCGTCCGCCGTGCCGAAAACGCTCTATTAGATGCTTGGAAGGGAGCGGCTGGATGGGTGGGTACATCTGCTTGGAAGTCAGCAAAAATCTCTAAAGAAGAGTACCAAGAAAAGGGTCCAGAATACATCAAAGTTTGTCCAAATCTATTCCACAGTGGCATGCTCTTACTAATGTGTATAGGAACACGACATGGGTAACTCGTATGCTTAAAATGTGTAGTGATGAAAGCCTGGAGTCAAAGGCGAGTTCTTTATTAGGAGCGGTTCGGGTATGAGAATAATTTACATGTTGCCTTAATCAGGGATCTCTTGTCCAGAGTAAAAAAAGCCAAAGGAGAAATTGATAGACGCTTCCACACAAAACCGTCAGGCAGCTGCTCCACACTAAAAGTGTTTTCCGGGACACTTATTTTTATTACAGGAGTAGATATCTGGACTAACAAAATATAACCGTCTTGGTAATATCATCCGTAAACGTGACAGCCCAGGTAAACAGCAGCAAGACTCGCCAAGCGAAGCCCGCATGATCAAGGAGCCTTTGTTTCACATAAACAGACCCGAACGCCCCTCTCTTTATAAATATAAAATCACGACAATCAGTTCCTTAACGCCATAATAACAGTTGCAGAGCCCCGAGCACATGGATATCATGCGGTTCTCTAGACCGCTGGTTGTTGTGCTTGGGGTTCCTCAGAGTGTTGCAATTGCTTGTTGATCTCGTCAGCAGTCCTTGTATCCTCAGCACTGGGCTCAACTTTGAAAGGCTCAGCCTTGAAATGCGGCGAGGGATACCTTTGGCGCTCGATTTGCTCCTGAGCCGCAAGACCAGCCACGGCTTGCGCAACAGCCTCCAAAGGCGTTCCTGCAGCTGGATTGCTAGGCGCGGGCTCGGCATGAGGAGCAGGAGCTGCTATAGCTGAAGCCGATGCTGGCTGAGCGGGAGCAAGGTTCACGTTCGGTGGGGGCGGGGGGTAGTCGCCTGACGTCTCTAACAACCGCGTTTGCAAATGAACGACATACTCCCGAAGCGCGTAATGTTCCGCCTGCATTGCTTTGAAAGACTGTTCCATATCCGTGAAATCGCGAACTTGCTGCTCGAGCTTTTTTATATAGCCTTCCTTCCGTTGTCGGAATGCTCTCTGGATGAATTGTTAGCCCAGGAGCTCAATTGCACGGCGATGTCACGGCGCCAGCCAACGAGGCATCATCAGTCGACTTACTTGTGCAGCTCGATTCTGTGCCGCGCGCTTGGATTGGGATAGCTCCCGCTTTGCTTTGCGACCGTCTCCCATATGATCGTCTGCCGATAAAGGCGCTGGGGGCGCTGGAGCAAGCGCAGCGCTTGATGGGCCAGCAGATGCGCCTGGACTATGTCCAGACGGAGGAACAATGGGCATCATGTTTGCTGTCGGTGCGTGATTGGCTCGCGCGCGAAGATCAGGATGAATGTGAGCTTCAACTTCGCCTTTCGTGGCTAGAACTCGATGTTGGTCTTGAGGACTGGACAGATGATCGAAGCCATTCGCCGGCCGCGCAGGAGCGGGCTGTAAAGGCCGAGATTCACGGGGTCCGGGGGCAGTAGGTGAGGATGAGCCTGTCGCGTCGTGGCTCTTCAGGAGCTCGAGCTGTGCGCGCAAATGCTGCTCTATGTGGAGGGGTCGGTGTTAGCCAATGCACCCAGCACCTACGTCAACAGTAATTGAACCAGACGCGAAGCCGAGGTGGTCGAAACGAATATCGGATGCAACTGTTGAGGTAAAGAACCTCTAAGTGTATTGTATATGGGATTGCGCAAATGACGCGACAAGGATGCCATTCAAATAGTAGACAGATGCAAGGAGCTCTATAGATGTCGCGATGGAACAAGGCCAAGGTGAGGCGTAGTATAGTGTAGATAATAGACAGAGCAGTAGGTCCAAATCAAGAACCAAGACGCGTCCAGACAAGGAAATAGGCAAAGCAGAACAGGAAAGGAAAAGAGAGAAGAAGAGTTGTCTTGACTAACCTTGATTATTGGCGCCGCTGGCTGAGGAGTTCTGCATGCTTGAGCTCTGGGGGAGGAGAGTCTGACTCAGCATCCAAGTAGCAATGACCCAGGGCGGGCGATGATGATTACTACAACGAGGGGGGGGACCTGACGCTGACTGACGGAGACGAGTGAGGAGAGAGTTCCGGCGGATGGATGACGGATTATGTAACCTGGATCCGGGACCTTTCAAGTGTGACTGTGAGTGGTGATCGAGTCGGAAAATGGCGTGGCTGGGCCGGGGAGGCTTCTTCTCTCCGCTTGCTGGACCAACTAGACGAGTCTAAACCTGGAGGAGCTAGAACGATTTGGTTATCGCTCGCTTGCTGATTGTTCGCTTCTGCTTTTGGCTTGCTTGTCCCGCGAACTCTGATGGCGGTTGTTACTTACGGTATGTGCTGTACGTAGGACGGAGCTCGGAGCCGTTCCTCGTTCTGCTAGGATCAATTTATCTTGCTCCCTGAAGCAAGCGTAAGTGCTGACGACGATTTTTGCGGCTGGTGCGGGAAACACCCACCAAAAATGTACGCGGATCGCTGTTATATTCTGTCTTAGAAAGTCAAGGAGCCCGTTTCAACATGTAATATTCACTGTGTTCTTAATTTGAAGGACAGAGAAAGACGCGTAGACTGAATAAAGAAGCTGGTTGATTTAGGTGAGGAGAATTCGGAGTCCGGGCAATAACCAGTCAAAAGTCCTGTTCGGTTTTCCTTCTTCTACTTCTTTCCCTTCTACCCCCGGGACCGGTAGTTCTGAACTTCTGATACTGGCCGCGATGGGAATAAACGACGGGCCTGGGCCAAAAGATTGGATGGATTTGCTGACTGATGGAGAGAGGGGAACGTTGTTGTAGCAGAGAAAATATTTGTCAGCGACCAAACCTGAGCAGAACTGCCCGAAGAGAAGCAGGAGCTAGGACCACCTCAGGCATCCAGTGCATGCACCCGCCCATGCCAGTCATGCACCTTCCTCGTGAGCTGCGACCCCACTCGCGAGATAAATGTCCTATTTTGGAAAGTCCTGGCTTTTCGAGACTTCGGGGTCCTTTCGATCTCACATTCATGGCGTATAACCACATAATACGACCTCGAATCTTGCGGTAAAATCATGCATAACCACGAATCGAGTTGAGCTACTTTTGTGCGGTGTAGGGTTGGTTTCCAGGCTATTGATTGGTGAATAACGACAGAACTTTGTTCGTGTTATACGACCCAATGAACACCACACCACACTGCTTATTCCATCCGCTCAGTGACTCCTGTTTGGTCTCACTACTTTCCTCTCAAACACAGATCTCTGGGGATTTCTTGGGGCTACCAGTCTTGAAAAGGGCGAAACGTCTATCTGTTTGACACTTTTGGGCCATGTCAGAATATGCTACCTAAGTCTGCTGGGTACTGCTGGGTAGCGACACATTCTTGCCTGTCTGGATATCTCAAACATCAGATCGATATCCTCATGCTGTTAAACAGCCAAGACGCTTGAATTTATTCATCTCTAGAGCTATATCCAATTACATCGGCGCCACTTCCGACTCTTCCGGTCAGTGACAAGAAGAAACGATCGAATACACGACTTGCCCTGCTTGGTCGAGCTCTCAAGCTCATGGATCGTTCTGCTGTGATATAAAAAGAGCCGGCGGGTGCAATTACCAATGCTCCTTTAGGCCCTGATCCAATCGATACGAAACGGGCACCTTCGATACGGTCCGGGTGACTTCGCCACTTGCACAAAAGAGCTGTTGTACCGGGTTATGCGTGACCCGCTGTACTAGCCCTAGTCGGTCTTGGGGGCTTGATCGATGAGGAAGGCGGTCAACAGGGGAGGGGCTAGGCGGTGTGACTGTCAGGAATCGTTTGAAGTTAGCAATACCGTTGTAGTCTCATACAATCAAGAACTTACGAAGATGCCTGCCTCGTCACAGCAACCTATGGCCCCGCCGGCCCGGTCCGAAGAAGAGATCTCAACCGCAAGCGAAAGTGAGGCCGAAGAAGAGATCGAGGTGCCGTCAAGTCAGCCTGCACCAAGTCAGTCTCTTCCCGCTCGACGTCCAACAGCACGACAGAATGCGTCCAAGAGAGCGACGCGAAGAGCTCCTCGGAGTGACATACAGAATCCCGGCTCGAAGGCACGGTGGACCAGGGACCAGATGGAGTATCTCCTCGAGAGCTACGGCGCGAAGAGGGTAGCTGGGGAGCTAGAGAACGAGAAGACCCAGCTGCTGAAGACTATCCACGCCAAGATTGGCTGTGAGCTTGCTGAGCGATATCCCCCGAACGTTTTTGACCAGACGAAGGTCGGTCGTAAGCTCGGTGAACTGCTGAGAAATTGGAAGGCATTCCTTGCGATAATGAGGGAGACGAGCGGTGCAGGCTACGACCACGAGCTGGGCATCGTCACCACAACCGACGATAACTGGGATCGGTGGGTGAAGAAGCATGGAATCGGGGCTGCCGCTATCAAGCGGAACGGGCTCCAGAAGATGGATCTGTATCAGCGGGCGTTCGATGGCGTACAGGAAGTCGGACTTACGGCTCTCGAGGTCACTGACACTTCAGGCTTGTTATCCCTCCGTAACGACATGGAAGAGTCTCAAATAGACTCTCAAATAGACGAAGACCTAGTGTTCCACAGTCAGCCATCTGCTCACGAAGCTGCACAGCGGCACTTACCCAGTCGGCCGTCGCCTTCGCCCTTCCGTGAAGTCACAGCAACTCCTGCTCCGTCGTCATCTCAGACTTCTCAGTTGACTTCCTCACCGTCAGGTCGTCCCTCGCACCCGACAACTAGCAGCTCTGGAGACTCTCAGTCGCCGCAGCGTGTACGAAGACCTCACCGGCATGTAGATCCACAGGCAGGGTCGATCGAGAAGGCAGTCTCCAAGCTGGTGACAAGTCGGGAGAAAAGTCGGAGACCTATCGGTGCAGATGACACACAATCAGCAGTGCAGGATGTACAGCAGAGGTTTCTGGAGAGAGCAGATGAGGGAGGAAATAGAGACCTTCTTTGACTGGCTGCTTGGGGACAGCATGCGTGCAGTCTTTTATAATAGTCTGAACGAGAGGATGAAGGAGAGACTTTTTTGTTCGAAGTCTGGATGTATAGTGCTTAGGAGTCCGCAGATTGATCTGGAAATGACACAGGATAGTGAGTTTGACTCGTAGAATAAGATGCGCGAGTTTGTTTTCCCATGAGGGCTTTTGTTCTGTTGGAAATGCAGTATCTTGATCCTGTTGTGAGGTTGAAGATGTGAAGCTTTTGGTGTAGCTGATGAAATTGGTGGAGGGGTTAGAAATCCCCTGCGGCCGGGTTATGCAGCTTTGAGTGACTGACCCACTGACCCGTAAGACTAGTCAAAAGCTGCATTTTTTCATCATATGCCACAAAAATGTGTAAATAGCTTCAATTTTTTTGAAATTTTGAAAATAAGTCAATTATACCTAAATTGAGATATGTAAAAAATTTGGAATTTTTCTGACTTCTGTAGATAATTCAATTTAATTTAGAAGTAAATCCCCAATTTAGCTAATTCCTCCACTAATGTGACTACTTTAGCGGCCGCCTGCTAGCGTGGCTACCCCTCCACAGCCGTGCCTCTGAATTGAGGTTATCATCAAACTGACCGGATATTGACCAAAAAGAGGTCTATTAGGAATTAAGCCGGGGGATTAGTCAATTATCAGGCGCTTCTGACGATTTATATATTTTTGGATAGCCCTGAAGCTGGAGATAACGCTCCAGAAATTTGAAGTAAAACTGAAGTCAATTGGAGACTCAACACCATGGTGATAAAATCCCTCCCCAAAGGGGCTCATTTTGAGAGGTTCAACCTCAACCGACCTGTTGTGCAGGCTAGGAAAAACGTGATTTGGGGGTCAAAAGGCGGGGTTTTTCATGATTATCACAGCTTCTTCCTAGCAGCTTCATTTTTCACCCACTAACCTCCCTCAACATCACCTTTCGAGCCGGAAATGCCTCGCTGCCTTCCATTCCTCATCACCAAGATGCTTCTCGTGCTTCCTTTGGAGAATAGCATTATTATATTGCCTCATTTCTTCAATATACGCCAAATGCTCTTCCCACTGATCTATCGCGATCTCATCTCTCAAAACCTCAGGGTCGCTGGGGAGATTATCTCGTGCCCAAGCAGTCATCGACTGTAGGTATTCCTCTTGTGCCTTATTCAACGCCGGCTTTTCTTCTAACGACTTCAGGAAATTCCACAGGCCTGTACAGGCATATACAATCAGGATCTGTTTATATATATCATATTCAGGCGGCGAAGAACGCATTATTCGAAATTTCCTCTTGACCCGACCGAAGGTCAGCTCGACGATGATTCGCAGTCGTGAGTGGCGCAGGTTGTACAGTTCTTCCTTATTTTGAGGTCCTTCCAGCGACACCTTCCAGTCGTTAAGATGATATCTGATGCCAATATAGGGGACTAGAAGTCCTGTACAGGCACCGAAGCCGGCATCCCCAACATAGAATCTATCGGCATACAATTTCAGGCTCTTCGACCGAGCATGCCGCAACAGGGAGGCGTCGTTGACTGATCCCTCGCAGCCGGCAAGGACGTACGAGAAAGTCCCGTCAAGGCGGACGGCACAGAGGACATTCTGAGTTATCAGGGACTTTCTGTTGTACCACTTCCTTTGACCTTCTTCAGGGACCCAAGCCGCTATGTGAGTACCATCTACAGCACCGATACAACCGAAGAAATACTGACATTTGGGCTTGGTTATAGGCTCGTGGCACACCTCTGTTGGCTCCGGTTGGACAACAAATGTCCTGTGGATGTCGGCAAACGCTTCGAGACCTGTCGCCATTATCCGAGATACAGAGCTTTGAGAGACGCCGAAGTGATGTGCCGCCGCCCGCTGCGTGCAGCCCTGACCGATGACATACAGGAAGATCATCAGCTTCAGATGTAAGCTTTGCCGGCTAGATCCCTTCATGCTTGTGTTTACACTGATCCAGTCAGCTAATTGATAGAATTGGACCTTCGTGACCCGAAGCTCCTCCACAAATCTCCTCTCGTGGCCCGTCAGCAGCTTCTGACCGAATTCCTCTGCTGCAGCCGACCCGCCGGGGTTGACGATCTCTCGGCGATCAAAAACAGTAGGGAAATGCAGCCTTTTTTTGTTCCCTTGCGATTCAAGGGTCTTTACAGCTAGCCCTATGATAAGTAGGTCTTCTTCCTCACTGTATCCGTCATCCGAGCTAACAGCATCATCATCATCGCCGCGGTTGGGGGCGTTATCAGGCATTTGGAGATCGTCACAGGCCGGGGGTCAGCCTCGCAGCCTCGTACGGATCGAACGAAACTGTACGCTTGTTTTCAACAAACGGCAAAACAAGCGGACGGCAGAAAAGCAGCCAAAAAGTCACCATTTCGGTTCCATTTGTTGCTGACCTTTCCCTATCAGGTTTACGGCAAAACAGGTACATTGCATAAATGCTGACCGGATCGAAAATCCCTCATCCATACAATTCATCACCAAAACCGGCCAATTTGGGAATAGCCTACTGTTCAGATTTTACGGACCGTATCGAAGGTGCCCGTTCGTATCGATTGGATCAGGGCCTAACCGTTATAGGTGCTTGTTAATATCCAGTGAGGGTGTGCAGCGTTTGCACTAGCTCGGGCTTCATTTCCTGGTCATTGCCATGGCCATGTATCAAATACTGGAGCACTTTTGCGTCTAGGCTGATGAGGCTTGCTTTTCCTAACCTCTTAGTTGGCCGGGACTAAGTCTCTTCAGGACGAATACGCAGAATGGCACATTAGTGGACATTGATAGTCCCTGTAGGTTGTGAGATTGTTGAACCAGAGCTCGGGGACCATCGATGTATGACAGAACATGGGCAGCTAAGCACTTAGAATCGAATGATCAATCAATCTATAGTGTCTCGAGGATTTACTTTTCATTCCTAGCTTCAAATAGCAATCAAGAAGACATGATCCTACATATTTGGAGCTGTTCGGTGTTAGTCGACCTGGACATATGATGTGTTAGTGGATACTTGTGCTGTAGCCAGTCCCACTCGATATCAGAGGTACTCATAATCTGTACCACTTCCGCCACTCATCGATCAAGCCTTTCAGCCTCATCCTCCAACCCGCCTTCACTTATAACCTCATCTCTTGGTCGCCCTACAATGCGCCCGTCTCATATCTCACATCGTCTTCCATCTCTTTCCCGCCTGGCTTCGACGATGGCTCACCCGCAATTCTCTGCTGGTACTGATGCTGCGAGCGTTACGCCTGCGCTTAAAGCACTCACTTCCGACGGTGGACGATGGATTCTCACCAAGGATGGTGCTGCTTTGGAGAGACAGTTCAAGTTTAAGACATTTTCAAAGACATGGGTAAGCGATTGAGAGGGGAGTACTGCGATTCACTCAAAATAGTTGAACTACCATGAAATACAAATGTTGAGGAGTACCATCGGAGTTGACTAGTCTCAGGATTTCATGACAGGAGTATCTCTGCAATGCAAAATCAAGAACCACCATCCCGAATGGTCCAATGTAAACCCTTCTTCAGCTTACACGTCAATTATCATGCAGTTAACCACATTCCAGGTTTATAACACAACCTTCATCCGCTGGACAACGCATAACCCAGCGGGACTTTCGGACAAGGACATAAGCATGGCCGCCGAATGTGATGCTCTCGCAGAACAACTAGGTGAGCTGCCTCCGGAGCCGACCGCCCCAGTTGCGGCCGAAACGGAAGACCAGAGCTGTGCTATCCGCGGGTTGGCGGACCGCGCAGCTGGGGCGGCAGGAGACTGCTGCACCCCAAAGAGGAAATAGAGAGGTTCCGGCTGATTTGAAACGATGCACATCGAATTCCTGCGAGGCAGAATTCGGTCAGTTCTTCCAATTGCACATCCAGCTTGTTAGAAACGTATCTACAAGCCCATATGGCTGCGTGTATCATTATGATGAACTCTGACAACTGCGCCACTACGTCACTGCATGACGAGATGTCATGATTCACATATGGATGGTTATTGGTGATGGTATGGTTAAAGGTCAACGAACGATGCTGGTGATTAAATATGTCTAAAGCCTCTCCAGGGCAACTTTCTATATACAAGCGTAAAAATTCGTTCTTGGTTAACATCCCCAACGCCATGCGAATGCTCGAGCCGCTAGTTTAGCGACGTAGACAATGTATGCCCGGTTTGCGAACAGTCTAAGTCTTCATGATCAACACCCTCTTCATTTTCTTTCCGGTCGTGAAATCCCTGAGTCGGACTCGATTCACCGCAATCGATTATCAGTCGTCGTGTCAGGCTTTCTTTGCAGCACTCTATTGTGCCTTCTTGGCCTTGATCTGAGCAAGCTTCTTCTCGCGACGGCGCTTGTGAGCCTCAGCGCCAGCCTCGGTGTCCAGGCAGTAGTCCCACCAGCGGAAGCTGGAGGCATAGTTGCCAATGAACTTCTCGTGGTGAAGATCGTGGTGGGCAGCACCGGCCCAGACGGGAAGGAAGTGTCGCAGACTCCAGGGGAAGTCGTAGCCACTGTGAGAGTCGATGGCCTGGAAAAGACGGAGGACGATCCAGGTGTACATAGTGAAGAGGTGGAGCTCGCCAGTAATGGCAAGGAGGACAACGGGGCATCCGACAACACCAATTCCGAGGAGAGCTGTTTCGATGGGCGAAGCGTACTCAGCGGCGAGACCGAAAGGAGCAGAGTAGGTGTGGTGCATCTTGTGGATGGCCTTGTAGAGAGGACCGTAGTGCAGAGCACGGTGGAACCAGTAGTGCCAAGCATCCTCCATGATGAAGCAGATAGCGATCTGGAGAGCCATCTTCCAAACGGGAGGGAAGGGCACACCGTAGTCCATACCGAGGTAGGTAGCGACGGGGTGGAAGAACCAGATCTGAGGAAGTTCGGCGGTGAAATGGCTGATAAGAACGATGGCGGCGCAATCCCATTGCTCCTTGAGGGTGGGAACCTTTTGCTTCTGAATTCTGAATTGTTGGAAATAGGGGATGTAGTCCATCATCATGTAGGGAATACAGCGGCCGAAGTAGACGAGCTCGTGAAGCACGAAACTCATGATGCCGGTCGCGAGGGTATCGTTCTGCATCCAGAGGTACCAAGCCTGAGTTTCAAAGTTAGTATTGCTGCGGTTTCGCGACGTTGGATCGGTTTGGACGTACGGCCCAGAGCTTTTCGACAATGTTGAGCTGGACATTGTACTTGGAGACCTCCTCGAGGACAACAAAGTAGTCCTTGGTCTGGTTAAAGGACGCGAAGGTGGTCGCGTTTCTGCAAAAATTGATGTCAGAAGGGGTTGTTCAAAACATTGGCGTGTTCGAATGGCAATATCAGGGAGGCTACTCACAGCGCATCCATGGTGAAGTTAGCAAACTTATGGCAAAGTAGACTGAATAGGGACCCTCTAGGTAAAGAAGAAAGACACCAGCAAGCACCGGGTCCAGTCAAGAGTCGTCGGAGAGGCGGCTCTTGTTATAAAAGAGGAGTGTTGACAATGGTGATGGCGGTGGTGAAAAAGGAGAACAGACGGCGGCTGTTGGGGAGGTTTTATCATTTCCTCGATTGCCCGGCCCAGAGAATCTCTAAGGGGGGTCCCATCCAAAATGGTGGGCGGCGGGCCTTGGCCTGGCCACACGCCCACTACAGGCATTCAATTCACTAACTTTACGGAGATTTACAGCCAGAGAAGTAAACGGACCACCTGCTCTTGCACTGTCTCGGTACGTACCGTTGCGAAAATTGCACCAGGAACGACGCCTCAACAGAGTATTCACACACCTTGTAAGCCAAAGGAGGTAATGTGAATCTCCCAGGGCCTGTGACAGCCAGCCATTCATGACACAGGACCCCTGGGCTTTCGTTGGTCTGTGCGCGATACCAGATGGAAGAAAGCAATGGTTCCAGAATAAGACCACTATCAAATTGTCCTCCCGGCTTCCGGGCCCATCTACATGCCTCTGCACCAGTCAAAGCGAATACATATCGCTTTAGCATTGTCACCGCTTGAAAAGAATCGTATGTGTGTTTATCGACTTTACGGGGATCTCACGGGAATTTGAGGAATCTTCTCATATCATTTCGAGGTCCTTGGTGTTGTCCTTTTTCGTCCCTTATCCAGGGTCCAGTACTTTGAGGGGCACCGCCCGTCTCTTTTACACATTGCCATTGAAAGCGGTGAAGATCGAAATCAGACCCAATTCGGCCTTTGCCACGATTTGTGATTGGCCTACGAGCGACGTCTTTTACGGATATCGAATTGAACTAGATTTGGTTCCTGTAACACAAAATAACACAGAGTGTTCATGTTTCAGTCTCTGGAGCACCCTTGTTACTGGCATGTCCCTATCCCAATCACAACAGGTGATTTTTACATTGGACGCGTCCTGTATGGATCGAGTGGCAACATTCAACACAGGGATTTTCAGTCTAGGATCTCATCAAACAAAGCATTGCCGTGAAAGCTCCATCGGATGGCGCTCTCCCGGACGCGAGAGATTTGGAGAAAGTGGTGTGTTCTAAGCAGCGGGTTCAAAAGCGGCCTTTGCGGCCAAATTTTTGAGGTTAGATGGTTACTCATCGATAGGGTGCAGATCGCGCCAGGGGCAAAGTATTAGATTATCAACCGATCTACTGGGTCAGAATCAGCCGCCCCTTGCACCAATCGCCCAGTTCCGATGATCTCATGAGGCCTGTCTCTTTTTCGTTTTCGGCTCTCGATGTTAGAAGTTCTGCACGTTCTTCTACGCCTCTCCGGCTCGTTCTCGCTAACATGATGAAGTCGTTGCAATACCAGCGATTCCTGATTATCTCTTCACATGTATTCCGTTACATCCAATCGGGGACCTTGCAATTGAAATATTTGTTTTTTGACAAGAGATGGTATGACTTGGTTTTCACTGTTCTGTTATGTTCATTTACTTTTAGATGAAGTACATATGCATTCCAGCTTGGGCTTAGTGTATCCGTACTCGGTGTCTGAGTATAACCCGAATACGAGGAACATTCAACACCCGCGCCGTCTAAAACGGTCTATATTTTGGGGTCTAGGTTAGCCTGGGAAATTTATCATCAGTTTGTATGCCAGTGACCGCTTTGTCTTGTACGTATGACGATGTCTTGGAACTGCTGCAGGCTAGGTCTATCGGGTTAGATTTCTATATATGCTTGAGATAGATTGCTGGTTGTAGTTGGCCTACCAGCGGTTCACTTCACTTTGGAGTTCAGAGAGATTTGCTCTCAACATGCAAAGCAATCGCCAAAGCAGCATGGCGGTTCTCTTTTCTCCCATGGAGAATTAACTGAAACTCCAATATCGTAGCATTGGAAATACATGCCCAAAAGAACACATTCATTGCCACAGTTGATCGTGGCATTATCTTCTACGTATTTGTCCAAGTGAACTGCTGCCGAATACGAATCAGTCTCCATTCAGCAACCACACCTTCTTTTCAAGCTTGTGAAACGTCAAATTGTGGTTAGATCACTATGCAATGCATTGTGCAAGGAAAGCTGTGTAATTGATGATTACAACGGGTGTCAGCCTTGCAACCATTCAATTCCAGTTTAACCCTACAACTTGCAACGGGTTTTGGTTGTTTTCTCATGTACGGACCCGGGCTGAGCTGATCCGTGTGGCATGATGCAATAAACGTTCCCCACATTTGCTCATCTCCCGCCCGCATTCGTGTTTGGAGCTTGTGGTGCGGATACAAGCTCAAGCTCAAGCTTACACTCACACTTCTCACCCCTCGTCTCGTTTCCATCCACACGCGATTCGACGCCCGTTGCCCGTTGCGCAGCCCTGCTCCGAATTCTCCGTCGAGCCCCCGTGACTTGGCGCTCATCATCCGGCCGAGAAGCTGCTGGCACCGCCGTTGTCTTCGTTGTCACCCCCGGGTCGTTCGCCGAGCACTCCACCGATTCTTCGGAGCTACCGTCCCGTCCCATTCCGCGTTATCCCCGGTCTATAGTTGCTCTCTGCAACTTCGGCTACTACTGACAGATGCCGTGCTTCACACATCAGCCTTGTCGTTACCAGATCTAAGCAAGCTCATCCTTGGTCCAACCATGACGCTTGTCTCCGAGTTCGTCAACCTCAACACCTGGGCCCTGCTACTACTGCCCCTCACCTTACATAATCCGTCAAGTCACTAACCCTGCTCATAGCCAAGTACGGCGGCTTGATGCCTACCTTGATCGTCTTCCAGTTTTATCCGAAGTTGCTTCAGAGGATGGTCAGTCAGAGACCGAAGAGCATGGGTTTGCTGTAGCTGCTGCCTTCTCATCCCCGCGTCTTGATCACTTGCTCCGTACCATCCAGTCATTGAGTACTACATCATCCTCGCAACCGCTTCTGCCAGCATGGCGCATCAGGGATCTTCTCATATCATCTGATATCCCTGCATCTGCCCACCTCTCAGTGACAGAGGCACAACTAGGTGATGAGACTAAAAGCCCTTACGAGAATGAGCTGGAGTGGCTGCTTGTTAGCAAGGCCACCATTCAACTCCATGGCGTTGTTCTCAACACACTCCTGGATCAAATTGTCCCTCTCAACGATGACATCTGGTACTGGGACGATGTATTAGGCTCCTATTCCTACAGCAGCCTATATGCTGTCCAGAGTTCGCCTTTGCGTGTCTGGGCATGGTCTCAAGAAGTTTACACTGCAACCAAGTTGCGCGTTCAAGCTGGCTCCCTTCATCATGCCCCAGGTGAACTCGTGGATTCCACGACATCAAGTCTGTCACAGCAGTGGACGCAGTTTTATGGTATCGTGCATGATAGTATCCGGGAACGATCAATCGCCAACATTCAGCGGAGAGTTTTGTCGCCTGTTGCGTTATCTCGATCCGAAGCACGACGCAAACAGGCACAGCTCAAGAAACTTCGCGAGATAACGGCAAGCGGACTTGGCGTACTGATGGATGAAGGCTTGCAATTCGGCCTCGACGACGATAAGGCTGAGCTCCAGGACCATCACGATCTCAAAGGCGTCGTCGAACGTAGTGTTGCGCTTATCGATATGGTTCTCAAGGAAGTTTCTACTCTGGACGTCAATATTAGCGATTTTGAGGACAAGGTTTTTGCCGGTGTCGAGGAAGATCCTGAGCTTTCTGTTCACATCGAAGACAGCAACACCGCTGATCGTCCAGCCATTCTAGCCCGACGACTGCTCACCATTATCGACAAGTCTCTCCCCGAACATCTTACTGCAATGCACGCCCTGGCCAAGGAAAATGGTCGACCTTCCACTCTAATCCGATACTGGCTCCCTGCGATTGTTGGTCTCCTCTCTTCGACAACTGTCTTGCGTATTCTGGTCAACCGGAAGGCCGATATTATTGAGTGGTTCGTTGAATTTGGTGAAACTGTTCGTGATTTCTGGTTTAACTGGGTCATTGAACCGACGTCAAAGATTATCTCAACCATTCGACACGACAAAACCAGCGAAATCGCCATCATGAGTAGGGATAGTCTTAAGGCGGACCGTGAGAGTCTCGAGCGTATGGTTGTTGACTTTGCCCTCGACAAGCCTCACTTTGCCAATGAAACCGGTAGCACCTTGACTGAGTCTCAAGTTGCTGACATCCGACATAAGGTTGCTGAGGGTGATGTTACTCCAGTGCTCCGAGCGTTCGAGAAGGATTTGCGAAGCCCTTTCATGGGCACTATTCGTGGAGATCTTGTCCGATCACTCCTCATCCAGGTTCAAAAGACAAAGGTTGACCTTGAGGTCGCCATGACCGGCATCGACTCTCTTCTCAAGAGCCAGGAACTTGTCTTTGGCTTCGTTGGTCTTACTCCCGGTGTTCTCGTCTCCTATAGCATGTTCCAGTATCTGCGCGGTGTTTTTGGCGGCCGCTCTGGCCAACGCCAAACCCACAAAGCTGGCAAGGCCATTCGTGTTCTCCGCAACGTAGACCGCATCCTCTCCGAGGCCCGACCTACAGAGACCAATCTTCTCTCTTATAAGGACCACGGTCTCTTGCTTTCTGAAGTTCATATTCTGAGAGACCTTGTTGATAAGCTTATGCCCCGTGAGATCGCGAGGGAGTTCCTTGAGGATCTCGATGATTTGTCAAACATGAAGGGTATTCAGCTGCAGACAAGGGCACTGGAGCGTATTCGTTGGGCTTATGCGAGATGGCTTCACTAGGCAAGCCATCAAAGGTGTTCGTCACGGGTCTAACGATAGCATGTATACTAGCCCTTGCTGGGCAGGCAAAAAAGCACCAATGTACTTATACATATAGGTATATTGCATAAACGAGCCATGATTAGATGCATAAACCTCTTTGTCTGGCTATGGACCTTCTGGAGATGTAGCGGTATACTTGCCAATTATCATAGTACCAGGAGCGACTGTGTCGCCATCAGCACACAAGCTTGATGCCAGCATGTTGGCATCACAAAAGGAAGATCTACAGGTCGATTTTACCTCCTTATTAAAAGGGATACACTTAATGACATTCAGTTTCTCGCATCTCTGATACCAGGATACGTGCCCCTTTCCGCACTCTTAATATACTCTGTAAGCCTGGGTATTTCGCAACCAGTAACTCCTTACCAAACCAACGCCTATGCTCATACACACCTCTAGCCAAGCAGCTTGGAAATGTCTGCCGCGCGTGAATTCTCTCGCTTTTTGTTTCCCTTTTCTCTGAACGCTTTTGTCACGAGCTCTCGTTTCTCTCCTTGCACATCTAGCACGCGCTCCTCAACTGAACCCTCCATGACGAGTCGGAAGATAGTAGTCTCGCGGGTTTGTCCCAGACGATGGACGCGGTCAATAGCCTGATCCTCGATGGCGGGTGCCCACCCTGAATGTATTAGTATGCTCCAGAAATGTCATAAATTGGACTTACAGCTGTCAGAGAGGATGACGGTGTCAGCTGCAACGAGGTTAAGACCGACGCTGCAAACAGAAAGACTGGCGAGCATCACTCGTGTCTTGGGGTCGCTATCGAGAGCCTCTATGGCTTTGTCGCGCTTGTCAGCTTTCATGCTGCCGTCAATACGCGTGTAGCCTATGTTTTCTTTCTTGAGCTGCGCCTCAACAATATTGAGAAACGAAGTCCATTGAGAAAACACAACCACCTTTGATCCCTCCTTATTCATCGTCGCCTTCAGGATTTGCAGCATCGCTTCTGTCTTGGAACTCTGCGAGTCGGCGTCAAAATCACGTGTATCATCGCCGGCGTCTTCGGGCGCTGGCTCAAGAAGACTGTTCTCGTCCAGCTTGTTGCGACACATTGGGCATTTGTGCTGCATTTGGATAGCGCGAAGGATGCAATTTTTGCAGAAGACGTGTTTGCAAGTCGTGATGACAGGGTCGTTCGGGTTGTCGTAGCAGATGGCGCATTCTTCCTGGCTTTCGATGTATAGGCGGAGAGCTTCCTGGAGAAGACCGCGGTTCTTGGCGTTGAGGGGAACAACCTCATGTTCGTCGAGGAGTTTGAGGATATCACTAACACGTTCTCTACAGAGAGTCCAGTGATTGCAGCTAGAAAGGTTTAGTAGAGTCCTGCGATAATGGGATCTGGACTTACATTTGTCGAAGACGAAGAAGCCGTTCAAGGACGTTCTGGAACCGTCCCTTCTGTCCTGACTGTGAGCCTGCCTGCCACTGCTCGAGCTCACCTCTCGCCTCATCCCTATAATCGTCAGCGCCCATTCTAGAGTCCCGGGACTTCACAAACCTACAGCAAAGCATCGTACTTGCGCTTCTCATCTTTGCGGAATGGAATTCTGTGGACATATTCCTTCTTGGCCGGCAATTTGAGATCTACGAACTTCATGTCCTTCCTGCGACGGAGACAAAGGTCATGCATGAGGGCCTGAAGAAGTACTTCGCCATGGCGTTCACCATTGGCCAACTTGCGAGTGATTTGGGCATTGAAGATTTCGGATTGCTCGATACCGCCAGTGATGTGAAGGAACTTGACCAGAGAGTGAAGGTCCTTGACTGAGTTAACGCTATATCGGATCAGCCGCTATTTAACGCCATCAAAAAGGAGCAGGACTTACATAGGTGTTCCTGTCAGAACCCAGCGAGACTCTGCGTTAATCTCGCAAGCTGCTAAGGCCACCTTTGTCCTGGAATTTCGGATGGTATGGCCCTCATCAAGAACAACTCGCCGCCACTTAATTTTCGGAGAAGTTATAGCTCGTTGAACGCTTGAGTCTCGCTCCCTGGCAAGTCTTCCATAGCTGGTGATCACAACATCATATCTCTGAAGTTGCAATGGGTGTAACTTATCACCGCCGTGGTAGACGAAGATGCTAGGTTGCTGGTCTCCTTTGACATGGCGCCTGATCTGCTGACTCCAATTGCTCATGACACTAACGGGCGCAACGATGAGGGTTGGACCCGTGCCGCCAGTGAGGATTAAGCTGATGATCTGAAGGGTCTTTCCGAGGCCCATATCATCTGCAAGAATACCGCCGGAAAGGAGTTTTGGAGCCCTGCTTGTGACAAAGCCAGATGCGATATTGTGGAAACGGTTATTGGATTCATGAAGCCAGAGCTGCACTGGCTCTTTGGAGCTTTTGGAAGGGAGTTGAGGATTTTCTTTGGAGGTCATCCACGCAAGGCCCTGGATAAGCCAGTCAGTAAAATGCGCTGCCCACTGAGAAAGAGACGAACCTGTAATTGGTATGGCAGAAGCTGTGCCTTGAGCTGTTCGGGCTGCTCGGCCATTGGCATCTTCGCAAGCTCATCCTCGCCAATAGCGAGCGACTTGATCGCGTCTCCGCCTTTGCGCATCTCAACTGCCTCACTCTTCTGCAGAACATTGTCCATCGTGATCTCAGGCTTCTGTGGAACAGCAAGATCTTGGCCAAGACCATGAGTCGAGCTGCCATTCACAAGGCCCATTGCTGCCTTCCTACGGGCTTCAGCTTCCTTTCTAGTGTTCTTGAGCTCCGTAGCCTTGACAAGCCTGTCCTTCTTGAGCGAATCTTCGATTCTGGAGCGCTCCTCCGGGTCGCTAGGTCCATAGAAGAAGATCTTAACTGGACAGTCATAGAAGCCTTTCTCACCTGTGAGCTGGGCTTCGAGGACCACGTCGCCACGATCCTGGTTTCGTGTCAGAAATGGCAACGATGAACGGCGCAACGTTTCGTCTTACCACATATGGGGCGACCTTCTCAACAACCTTTCGAGGAAGATGGCCGATTTGATCACCGACGACGTTGTCAACGCGAATGGCATTGGAGTCGTACTGAGATGTCAGACGTCAGTTCCAGGCCATGCCGCAGGAGAGACAAAGAATGAGACCACTTGGAATAGCACGAACCTGGTTGTTGGGTTCTCGCCTGCAAAGAACGTTTTCTGCAAACTTGTGAGCCTTTGTCGCGTAACCTGAAGCACGAAAACGTACCACCCGCTGAAGCATATCCTCTGTAGTACCTCACACCAACAACCTTCCCATCTGTTCATGTTAGTGAGATGGATGAAGTGGGATGTAAGTGTCGTACCAAAGGTTCCGTAAAGCTCAAGAGGGGGGCCATCATCATCTTGTGTCAAGTCAAGGTAATCTGGTTCAGCGGTAGATGAGGGCGCAGCTTGCGATGAAGAACTCCCATATACACTTGTTCCACCTTGTCCTGGGGAATGTTGCTGTTGATTGTGGTGACCGCTAGGGGCGGGCCGTTTCTGACGCGTCTCAGACTCATCGTCACCCGTAAGGTCGATGAGGTCGTGCGCGCGTTTGGCACGCCTTCCTGGCATTTTGACGATGCAAGATTTGTGATACGATGAGAAGCGAAAGAAGCGAAAGAAGCGAAAGAAGCAAGAGAGGCTATTTTCCTTATAATGATGAGTTTTTAGAAGTGAAATGCTGCCCCTCACGATTGCGTTTCCCTCGCCTTGTATATGATCTCGCGTCACAGAATTAATTGCTTCTTGGAGATGGTGCTGGTCAATCGGATAACCCGGGATGTAAACTCTAAATAGAAGCAGATGGAAATGTCCATGTAATGAACAATGTAGCCGATATCAAATCGGAAGAAGGCTTCTCCCGAGTTTATTTATTCATTTGATCTTTTGAATTACATTGTTCTATTGTGATGTGCATGATAAGTGAATGCCAAAGATCTCGAGGTACGTTGGCGACTAACGCGACAGGCACCTTACGTCACTGCCTTGCAGTTGAGACCATTCCAACTCATTGGGTCAATCATGATTGCACAATACATTCTCGGTGAGATAGAAAACAAGAGCCATTGCTTGCAATTTTTCATCTGATATTGCCAGTTCCTTATTGAGAGCCCACTTGTTTATTATAAATAAACAGTTATTGTACGTGTTGGGATCTCTATCTACAGCAATTGGACCCTAGACAGCAAACAACCCAATTGTAGCCCAGACCGCAGTTATCTCGAATTCAATTATGGAAAAAAAGCAGGGACGTGGCACAGCCAGTGAGCATACCATGATAGATCTGGCTTTCACGGAGAATTATTCACTGCAGTCCTGATTCCCACTCAATCAACGTTGGAAGAATTGGACGGGAGGGCCCGACGCAACCCTTTTCCGGTGGCCCGCTATACTGACCCTGGAAAAGTGTCAGGTACACGAACCATTATGGGCAGACAGAGACTTGGCTTTACATGGGCATGCTGTTGATAGGTACCAGCAGTTTTTACTTGCTTCTGTTAAGCCAGTCCAATCAATGCCACTAACTAAATGTTCTGAATCGCCTTAGTACCCTTGGAGATATACAATGCAAAGTTGGGGCCAAGTTTGGGTCACCACTGTTAGGCAACACGATAGAGAGAATTGCAGCAGCAAAGAGTTTTCATTATCCAAGCTACACAAGTTTTATACGCTAGTCCAGAAAAAAGGAAATCCCATCCATTTTTGACAGCCCGTCAATTGTTGGGCATTGCTCGGGCGTTCACCATTCTCGTTATATCATCACATGGCCACCAGCCGTATCCTGCGACCAGCCACCAAGTACAGTCTCAGTGTTGGAATCCATCCTTGTCTAGTAAAGACCGACGACGATGTCACCCTTGACGCGGGCAGTCAGGTGAACCTCGGCCTCAAGGTCGAGCTTGATACCCACGAGGAGGGCAGCGGACTTCTGAGCACCGTTCTCGTCTGTGGCACCCTTGAGGAGTTGACCTAAGGCTGCGTGAGCAGGGGGAAAATGAAGGCAGGTGAGCAAGTTACATACCAGCGGGCTGGGAGAGACCAGTGGAGGTGGGCAGAGGAACAACGAATTGCTGCTTCTGGCTGCGGCGACCACCTCGAGCCTGACCATCGGAGTCAGAGTCGGAGGCGTAGGCGGGCTTGGACAGACTATTAATGGCAAGAAATGTTAGCTATTACTTGAGAACTGATTGATGAGTTGCTTACGCGGTAGAGTTGCGAACAGGAGCAGGAGAAGAGGGAAGGTTGGCAAAGGGAAGCTCAGAAGTGGGAGGGGGAGAAGTGGTGCTAAGTTAGTCAGTGTGAGGACTCCATTGGTGCTGAGATTGAGCCATTGAGGGGAGTGAAGATGAAATGAAGTAAAAGGGAATGCTTACGAAGTAGGGGCAGACATTGTGCTGGATTGTGTTGGACAAACTTGTCAAAAGTTGTTGAGTGTTTGGAGTGGTGATCGGAGCTGGGGGCTCAAGTAGATGATTGTTGAATGGTTTGGATGGTGAGTGTTGATGAGAAAAGTTGAGTTGAAGGCGACGGAGAGGCCATCTTATATACACGATTTGGCCTCAGTCATAGGTTCTAGGTTGACGAGTATATCTGCGTTGCGGTGGATATTGACATTTTCTGGGGGTGTCGTGCCCCACGACGCATACAAGGTGGTCCCAGGGGGGAGCCTTCAGCCGCAGATCTTCAGATTCGAGAACGTCTGGGTTTCTAGGGGCCTTTGCAGCTGTTACGGGTATTGAGATCCGGTATGGAGAATGGGCTGAGATGGAAGTGTCACGGTTACAGACCGGGGTTACTTTTGTGCTGTAGAAACGAGAGAGGGGCTATGGAGTGACATGTATCGTATCCCACGATATCGTCCGATGTCGGTAGGTGCTCTGGCGGCACTAGTTACAGATGTTGTCCTGGGGAAACAAGGAGAACGGGAGTTGTTGATTGTGGGCAGACTGTACTGAGATGGCGAAGATACAGATGGCCATTGGGCCAATTGACTCTGGCAAGACAACGTATTCACTCCAGAAATCGTAAAGTATACTGAATTGACTGTTTTATTAAGAAAATACGTTGAATTAACGTCAAATAACCTCAATTCGTCGAAACACAACGTTTCTCCAAAAGGGTGGCAGAGTCTCTAGCCCATCAACAAGGGTCCTTCAACAACCCTCCAGCTAAGCATTTAAGCCTCTAAGAACGGGGTTTAAAACGGGGGTGGCTTACGGGAAGTCAGGGATATCCGTGCTTGAGTTATGTTTCGCATCATGCCCCTCTGTCCAATCTCGATCACACATACAGGGATCAGGTCCCCTTCGATTAACTTTGTTTTTACAACACTGTAGCACTCGGATCGAAGGATGGCATGATTCTGTCGGGAAACACCGGCAGTCCGACATGTCCGACACGCATCATCCTGGTTTATACAACCGCTGTGCGTTTTTTGAAATTTCTGTGCTGGGGGTGTCTCTTCAGCTGATTAGAACAATCAGCTAAGGTACAATGTGATAATACCTGATATATAGCTTGCCACTTTGTATAATCTCGCTCAGAGATTACTGTGAACATCCTGGAGTAACACACCCCTTCTTCTGTGCGTGTCTCGCATTCAACCCATCCCAATAATTTTTCAGAATATTCCCTGTTTTGTTTACTATTACTTTTTGCCGCCGTGAATATCGCCACTTGTCCGACGACGTTCAATGTCGTCCCCGTCCCCAAACGTTGACTCTGCATCCTCATCTCCCAACGTTGATTCCTCATCACAATCCCAACAAGACTCGACCCAAAGCACACTCCAGCAACTCTTCGGCGGCTTATGCAAGCAAAAGCTCTTAGAAGAGGTTGATAAGCTCAAGGAAGCTGTCCAGAAAGACGACCCGCAGAAAGTCATCATGTCTTTACCCATGCTTCTAGCTCTGACTGTCTGCCCAGCCATGCTGGGTACGCAAGAAGCTATCAGACAGTCTCAGGCAAAGACGAAGCGCGAAGAACACCGTGGCCGACGCTGCAACTTAGTTGTCTCTTGTGTCAAGCCGAGTATCAGATCTCGAGATATCAACAACAAACTTGTTGTCTTGAAAGATTCAAAGGTCAGTCCTTGTGCTTTTAAAGCTACACAATATGATAGTTAACATCAGAGCAGCTTTATATCGCCAATGAGCACCCACTATACAATCATGATCCTAAAAACAATGTCAGCAAAGGCTACGCCTTTTCAGGATACTTCCTCCCCTTCCCAGACACAGAGTACGAGGGTCTCGTCACTACTATTAGTGACGACCCTCCGTTCTTGAACTGGATCTACATTGACAAGAAGACATATGAAGTCAAGTATGGTGTTCGTGCCGATACAGAGGGTCATATCACTGGTCCATTTGACTGCACCAAGCAAGACCGTCGCATGACCTGTGAGGGCTGGGAGGGCTTCTGCGCCGTCGAAGAACTCCCCGGCATCTGGGCACTGTACTACGACCGCGACGATGATGGCCTCAAGTCAAAGGTAGCCATGGGCACTCGCGTGCTAGAAGTAGAGCTCACCAGGCGAGAGAAGAAGGAGCCCAAGCCTGTAGGAGAACCTGAACAGCCCATGACCATGGATGAAAAGATGAAGCAGCACAAAGAGCAAACGGCCAAAGACGAAGCCGAACGTGCTGCTTTTGTCGCAACTGGCCGTCATCAAGGCGCTGAGCCACCTTCTCCAACTTATAAGCCTGACCAGAAGAAGAACGGACTCTTGGACCCAGACTCCAAGGAAGCTAAGCGCCAGCGTATCGCCGATGCCCTGAGCCGCCTGAATATTGATAGCCCCACCAAGAGTGAAGGAGGGTCAGATGGAAGTATCTTGACGAGCCTGAGCCAGGACTTCTCAATCTTCTCAATGGCCAAGAAGTTGACTGGGGACGAGGGTGGTACAGTGGCTAGTTCAGTTTGGGAGCCAGAGAAAGAGAAGGACAAGAACCACAAGAAAAATGATTCTACGAGCGAGGCGGGATCGTATAGGAAGCCTACTGTTGAAGATGCTACGTCATAAAATATTTGGTTCGGTAGGGTTTACCATGTTGCTTTCACATTCGTTTGGTCACTGGCGTTTAGGATCAATGATATTACGGGGAAAGGAACTATCATGTACACTGGATCTAGTCGAGGACTTTCGGTTACTCTTATGGCCAATATTAGGGCATGTACTGTAATGATAGCGTTAAATTGATTTGAGTTATCCGATAACCTTCTCCATGTTTCGAGTGTCTAATCAACCACCAAGTGACACCCCCAACCGTGAAACTTACTCTCAATTCATCTCATAACCTAATTGATACCCTTCAAAAGCTAATTGATCACAATACCTATCATAAAACGTCATCGATGAGGTGTCTAGCATAAGGACCATGCATCCGGTTTCTATCCGGTCCCCCCCAGAACCGCCACAACCGCCCTGGGAACAAGGGCCAGATTCAATGCATAATTCTGCAAGGACAAGTATTCGTTGCCATGCGCCATTGAAAAAAGTCCGGGGGCGCATGCATGCTGCAGGAGGATTTGCAGCATCCGTTTCGCAAGCCTCACTCTCTGTCAGATCATGTGTATCACGGAGAGGTTTGGAAATGCTCTACCGAGCCGAAGGATTTGATGAAGATTTGAAAACATAGGGATTTCTTCCATTGTTTAGAAATTGGGAAAACATATGATGATATACTAGAATCTTTCGATTTTCTGTGACTATGTTTCAGATTAAACCTCACGCGACAAAACATGTCTCGCAGATCGGTAACGAAGTGTTTCTTCCACGACCCCTTAGAATCCGCTACGACCTTAAAATCTGACAACGAAGGGTAGATCATGTAACCCTCCTACTTCTCGAGCAAGGTGTCGCTATTGGATGTTGAGATTTCTTCCCCAGACCGTGAAGCAGGGGTGAAGCAATCACAGGGACTAGGATCTGAAGAGATCTATCGCGGAATGGATTCGGAAATGATGTGCTGCTGCGCGCATATCCGGTGCATGTTTGCGCTGGCAGGTTTGATTCCAGAATGAATCTCGGACGGGCGGTTATGCGTGACATCTGAAAGTGAGACATTTGTCCTTGAACCCGATATATTCCGCCACGAGAGTGGATTTCAAGAGGATGGGCCTGACTGATATCTCAGCACTCAACATAAAAAAGAAAAGAAAGGCGGTGATTTCCTGCCTACAGGTGGATACAGTCTTGCTCGTGATCTATTTGAAGTTACAGCTTCATCCACTCTCTCAGCCCCAGCTGAACCTTGTCGGCGTGAATCTCTCACCCGCCTCGATTTGTCAACTTGCACTCGATCAGATGTCGCCCAGCTCGTCCCGCACCCGCAGAGCCGCTCTGACATGCATATTAATATCCCGCCTCGGAGCCGGAGACAGGTCCTTTTGACATGCAGCAGCGGAGATGAGCTGGGCGTTTGTCCAAGACACGGGCAATCTTCCCACTTCTCCCTCTACTTGCCGGCCCTTCATTAGAAAATACGTGGAGTAGATGCGTTTGCTTTCTGCACCAATGGCCATTATGAGTCCTTATTATTTCGATATTCAGCTGCTAGATACTTAGATCGTGATACTGGTTCAAGGGTTAGTTCGCCGAAATCAACAAAAGCAAACATGAAGTAGCATTTCGTATTCAGCTTCGGCATGTATATCTGATCCACACTTCGTTGGCATTAAACTCCACATGCCAACCCTGTCTGCATATTGTATCAATACCAACCTCTTTTATTAATGCCACCTAGGAATTCTACCTCGGTTATTGGTGCGCCATTCATCTTTGGCTGTTACAGGATGAGAGCTGCAGGTCTAAAAGCCCAACTACTGACACTTTGAGGATTGGATAAATGCGCCGTGAAGGGACTCGGCGTCTAGTATCGGACGTCACCTCAGCCTCCTAAACCTTTCATGACGCCAATGACTCTCTAAGAAGCGCTAGCTCCTCACCTGTGTGACTACAAATCATTATCCATGAGTTTTGCATACGTCGTCCAATTACTATGAACACCATCACCAACTCGTCGTAGGTTGAAACATCCTTTCGTGGCAAGAGACTCTAATGACTAGAATGATGCGGCTAGCACGAATAGAAGAGACAGGTTCGGGTATGGTTGAAACGTTGATATGAAGTTGAGTCTCATGAACAGATTGAGAATATCTCCCCTGTCGTACTAAGGCTCATCGATACAGACATGTAAAAGCACCTAAAATATGCGAGAACATATAGCATACGTGTTCAAGTGCAGCTGCTATTGAGTATATGACGAAGAGGTCAAGATTAGACTTTTGGCTACGAGTTTCGGCTCAGGGAACACTTCTGGCTTATAGCTTAGCCATGGAAGATGAAACTTAGGATGAACTACAGACCCGAAGTTGAAGTTGTGTAAGCAGAGTTGGATAAAAGAGACATATGCTCTAAGTAGATGTCATCTGAATTCGTAACTGGGAATAGTTCATGGTATACTTTCATTTTGAGCTTACGAAGATGACAACTGAGGTGTTGTGTATTCGAAAGCCATTCAAGATAAGCCTAAAAATGGAAAAGGCAAACATTTGGCTTAAACATGAGCGTACTAGATGAGTCTTATGTTCAAGAGTCTATAAAGACCCGAGACTGCCTGATATCACTCAAGTTTGTGAATCGCAGCCTTTGATGGCTTGTTACGGATGAGACAGCCGTACTGTCACTAAGATTCCTCACACGATATGAAATTGCGGATAGAAAAATCATTTAGGAGTCTGGCCACTTCCACAGATTCTATAAGATTAGAAGAGGATCGCATAAGATGGCCATCGGCTGAGAATGAGTTCTTGACATGAGATATCGCACTGAGATACCATAAGCTTCAACGACCAATGGACTGTCAATCATCGCCTAGACGAGGCTTGTTGAAATTGGTCAGCACGAGCCAACCTGTCATTGCTCTAGAATGATTTCCGACTACTGAAACGATTGTGACTAAATCAATGAAATGAAACAGTCATCCAGCACTATTGATTCGGCAATGGCTCCAGAGCTTGCGATGCAGGGTATGTCAAATGTTTTCGATAGAGACAAGCGCGACAATAACAACATACAGCAGCTATATTGATGATGATAAGATAGTAAGTATTATTTCTAAACTAATTGCACTCTTAAAAACATGTAGTAATTCCCTGCTTGTTCACCTTAATCCTTATCAGCATCAATGATGATGATCATTGGTGGTGATGCACCTCCACTGCTGTAAAACACCATGGTGACGCGAGTGTGGGGTTGTCGCGTGCAAGATGACGGAGGCTTACGTGGCTGTGCGGCTACGTACAGACTGGCTAGAACTTCGATGGGCCTGAAGATCAGACCTTGATTAGCAGCACTAGCCGATCCTTACATGGTTTCAGAGCTAACATCGCAAATCTGAGGCTATCTCAAGGCTAGTCAACGTCCGGGCGTTCAACGGTCACTAGCTTCTGGGGAAAAGCATGATCAAAATGGTAATAAGTATATAAAATAGACAGACAATGTCTTAGACATGTCGAGAATACTGTTGAACATATATGTGTAGATATCCAAGGAAATGTAAAAGGAGCCCCAACGCCGCCAAACCAAGTCATATGTCGTTCATTGTTTTCCGATATGAACAATAACCCAAAGGCCATAGTCGTTATTTAGTTCCTGGGAATGTTAGCATTGATCATGGCGATAATTGTTGTTCAACTTACAGTAAGCAAAGAGTGAGATCACCGTGGATTCTCGCCTTGAGCTGAATCTCAATCTCAAGGTTCAATTCAAGATGCAGAGAGAGGGCATCACTCTTTCCACCACCGCCCTGTTGTTGCTGCTGCTGCATCTGTTGCTGCTGTTGCTGCTGCATTTGTTGTTGCTGTAACTGCTGCTGCTGAGCGTTGTAGTTGTTCTGGGCCATCTGGCCGTTGTCTTGCTCGTCATCGTAGTCTTCGAATCGGGCGCGTCGCTTGCGTCGCTCGGACTTTGGCTTCTTGGTCTTTGTCTTTCGCACGGGCTTCTCCTGCTCGAGCTGCTCCTCCTCGAGATCGCTTCTCTGCTCAGCCTGGTGGGAACACTGTTAGTGATTGAGCTACCAGTAAGAATACTTGGGTTACATACGGATGATGACGACATATTGCGGCCCGGGAATAAGATCAAAGTGTAAATGGGAGGAGGGAAGAAAGTGTTGGAATGAAGATGTAGAGAGAAGGATACAGAAAAACTCCACCAGAAGATAGAATATTTTTAAATAAGTATCTAGAATCAAAGAAAATTTCCTGATTTCTCCTTTCTCCGCAAAAATGCAAACAGGATCCATCATCGAGATTGGAAAGAGGCTGACGTGCAAATCGTCATAATAGCGACGCTGCCATGATTTACCGCTAGAATCAAGTTCTTGACCCCAGAACTTACAGGGGATGCGACTTCAAGGGTGCTGTGACGTAATGATGTGGCTGGTACGTAGGCAAATACATGAAACAAGACCACGCTTTCAGATGCCATAACGTCGCTTTCCTTGGCATATGAAATAAATGCATGTTGTTCTCTTGTAATAATTGGACCTGTTGACAATTGTATTGTTCTTTTGCTCGGGTTTGAACCAGGTCACGTGGGGGGCTCGTATATCAGGATCCTCTGGTGTGACCGAAGGTCGGTAGCTGAAGTCTAGATTCCGTAAGGTACTGCCCTCGAGGTTTAAGCAAGAGCTTCTGAAAACGTAAACACCAATCACGTACAAAACTGTTCCAAATCTTGTACAACACGTAAAGTCCAGCGCAAATGCTCTATGAGAAGTAGTCAACTGCTTCTCCTAATGAGCTCCTCTTACCAACTATGACGAAGAGGTATCAATATCACGACGAGCTCAAGTTGTAGGTCCCGGAGTCCAGATTCAGCTATTTAATTGGTATCTCTGTTGGCTCAGTTAAGAGAATATCTCAATAGAGTGTCTGCTCGAAACGATATGCCTTACCAAAAGAATCGACACATTGCCAATGTCTTGCTATGATCATTACTAGAAACTTCAACCTATGACAAGAGAGAAGAATGTTGAACTGTCAGGTTTCTTATTCCCTTTGTACAAAGCCTCGCTAATACAGATGCTCGATCCCTGGAATTACATGATAGTTATGTTGATCTGTATCAATATGAGAAGAGCTACGCGACTGTCTTGCCTTGAAGATATATCTTACAGTTATCTGCATATTTGGAAGCTCAAGAAGTTCGCCAACATGTCACCGCAGTATGACTATCGACGATATTTGTTAGAATATGGGAAGAATCAGCTCAACCAATTTCAAAGAATATTAATCCAAGCGTTTGTGCGAGTGTGCTGTTGATTCTGGAACCAACACGCCAATATGCGGGGTCTGACCGTTGAATTCTGTGTAGATACTGAATCGGGCAATAATCCGAGAGTCGATTAACTGATTGTGCCATTGTTGGTGCTACTCTGAGTCGCTTTGCAGCTCACCTTCCCTTCACTGCAAGGTTTGTTCTCGTAATCTTCCTACGAGAGATAAACAATCCTGGGGCATCTGACTCTCTGACTCACGTCGTAATGCATGGCGCGGGCTTATTGGATGAACTACAATTTTTGGGTCAAGTTTGACTCACCTTGTTGAGATCGTCATCGTATGAGACGCACCACTGCATTGATCTAACGACAAATATCAGTAGTATCTTAGAGGGAGATGTAATAATAACGCCTTGTAAAAGGGAACAGAAGCCTCTTTCAGTTCAATTGCTGTGACAGACTCACAAAGATTCCTATCAGAAATTTAGAACCCCAACTTGCTTCACAAGAAAGGCTCCATCAGCTTACCATGCTTGAACTCAACATGACTCGAACTACTCTGCTTGACCGAGACTATGTTGTCACCGATCGAGGAGGTATTATCGAAAACACGCACGGCGTACACATCGCCGTAACCGATATAGAGGGTAATATCCTCTTCTCAGCCGGGAACCCTTCTCGTGTTACCCATTCTCGATCCGCAACTAAGCCTGCCCAAGCCGTAGCTGTGATCGAGACTGGCGCTGTTGATAAATTTGGATTCGATGAGACTGACCTTGCTCTTATGTGTGCCTCGCACTCGAGTGAAGATTTTCACATCGCCCGCGCCAAGAACATGCTGAGCAAGATTAAAGCAGGGGAAGATGATCTTCGATGTGGCGGTCATCCTGCAGTTTCTGAAGAGGTGAACCGCGAGTGGATAAAGACTGGATTTGTGCCAACTGGACTCTGCAATAACTGCTCCGGGAAGCATGTCGCCATGATGGCCGGTGCTGAAGCGCTGGGAGCTGATGTCAAAGACTATCATCTGCCCAGCCGTCCTATGCAGCTTGAGGTCAAAAGAGTCGTCGGCGACCTGGCACACGATCCGAAGCAAGTGGAATGGGGTGTTGATGGATGCAATCTTCCAGCACCGGCATATCCTCTATTCTATCTTGCCCAAAAATATGCAACCTTCGCTGATGCCGCGGACGCTGTCGAGGCATCGTCATCAACTAGTCAAAGAACCCGAAATTTCGCACGCGTATTCAACGCCATGACGAAACATCCAGAGCAAGTTGGTGGAACAGGACGCTTCTGTACAGTGCTCATGCAGACCTATCGAGGGCAACTGTTTGGCAAAGTTGGTGCTGATGCGTCCTATGGAATAGGCGTCCGAGAGTCTGAAGATACTCGGCGCCTTGGGGCGAAAGGGGCCCTTGGGGTAGCCGCAAAGATCGAGGACGGCAATCTTGAGATCCTTTATGCGGTTATTCCAGAGATTCTCGAACAGTTAGGGATTGGTACACCAGAGCAAAGAGGGAGATTAGACGGTTTCCATCACCTTCAGCGGAGAAATACCATGAACGAAGTAACAGGGCATGTGAGGTTCAATTTCAAAGTACGGCCATTCGGGGATAGAGTAGATAAGACCACTGGGTATCTCGGCAGACAATGAAGATAGTGCGTTGGGAGGAATTGATATTGAACAAGTCACAAGGTGAAAGCTGATTGGTGGTAAAAGAAATTCCCGGGACTAAATTTCAGGTCCAGGGGTCATGTTAGTCGACAAGCGTACACTGGTCTACTGCTTCAAGTATGATATTTGCCTAAAGGCGATAGTAGCATTAGTGCCAGGGAATAAGATCATTTGTAGCAAGCGTCTTCTTGCCAGATATTTCTAGAGTTTGATCGTTTTGTATCTCTTTGCCTACTGACGCCCTTACCAAGTCTGTCTATCATGCACAGAGGCTCCCCTTGTTGCAAGAGCTCAAAATCCTTCAGAGTTCCCGATCAGAATGACTTTAGATCAAAGTAATAATTCTCCAAACAAGGATCTGAGTCTCCTTCCCATCGGGGTTGCTCCGCACCCCGCAACTCAATCACCCCAGATCGACATCCTTTCCTGGGGCTAGCAACGCGGGGAATAGTCAAATTAATCTCATACCCCGTCAGAGCTACGACACTGCGTAGAATAGACAACAGTTTCCTAGATTATCCTTGGTGGAAACATTGTGGCCGTGGCAATAGAACATGGCCCCTAGTTTGAGTAGTAGTGCGAGGTCTGAGAACAATATGCGTGACTGACTTATAAGACGTCTGATGCTCAAGTCTTGGTATTGATGAAGTCAAGAGAGATTTTAGTGTCGTGACTACCTTTTAGCCAAAGTGGCACACCTCGATATGATGTCGATATCTTTCTTCCTCTTAACTGCGTTGGCCTGGACGACAAGTGCAGCTTCTCCTAAAGCCACAACATTAAACGGAACATACGTTGGCAAGAACCTGCCTGACTGGGATCAAGATGCCTTTCTAGGCATTCCTTACGCTCAGCCCCCTGTTGGGAATCTCCGATTCAAGTGGCCCCAGAGCTTGGACAGTTCTTTCACAGAGGAACGCACAGTCACCGAGTATGGAGACAGTTGCATGCAGTACACTCAGAATTGGACCATGTCTGAGGACTGCCTTTCTTTGAATGTTATTCGACCAGCTGGAAAACCAAAGAAACTTCTACCAGTCCTGTGTGTCCCCCAAACAACAAATACTCCCTCAAGGCTGATAGTAGGAAACGCAGAGTTTGGATTTACGGCGGTGGTCTTTACGCTGGCAGCTCTGCTGACCCACAATACAACCTCAGCGGGATCGTCAAAGTCAGTCAAGATATCAAAGAGCCTATCCTAGCAGTGAGCTTTAACTACAGATTAGGTATGTCAGGGTTCCGTTTGAAGCATCACTACTAACTTTCTGACCTTCAGGGATGTGGGGTTTTCTCCAGAATTTCAGCCTTCTGAAGGAAGGTAACGCCAATGCTGGCCTCCTAGACCAACGACTTGCACTGCGTTGGATCCAAGAGAACATTGAAGCCTTTGGAGGTGACCCAGAACGAGTTGTTGTATGGGGTGAGAGCGCCGGAGCTCAGAGTATTGCGTATCAGATGTTTAGTTATGATGGTCGAGATGACGGGCTGTATCGGGGAGCTATCCTTGAGTCAGGAGGTATTACAGGTGCACAGGTATGAACTTCAACGGCACGATTGTTGAGTTTGCTGACTGACTTTATCTAGATTCATGATCTCAGTTACTACAATGTTGCTTTTGAGAATCTCACAAGGACTGTCGGGTGCTGGGACAAAAAGGATCAGCTTGCGTGTCTCCGAGACTTGGATGAGAAGTCGCTATATGCTGCGCGCCCTTCATTGACGTTCAACCCACTGATCGATGGCACTTTCTTGACCGGTTACCCCAGTCAGCTCATCCGCGAGAAGAACTATCACACCGTGCCTCTTATAATTGGAGCAAACACTGATGAAGGCTTCTGTATCGGAAAGGTCAACACGGATCAAGATCTCTTCTACGAAGCTTTTCGGTGGCGGAACTATGCTCTGAGCGCCCCAACGATACGGAAGCTCATGGAACTTTATCCCGATGATCCATGCCATCAACCTCCCTACGCCATCACTGATTGCTCAAGACAGGATGGAAACTACCAAGGACGACGTGCCTGTGCTATTGGCGCCGACATAACCATGATCTCAGGACGCAGGAAACTCGCAGAACTATATGCCCAGTCTGAAGATGTTTACTCCTACCGGTTCGATCAAAGACCATACCTGAGATCCGAATGGGATGGCGTGAAGCATTTTGATAATGTTGCATTTAGCTTCCAGAATATATCTGGGTTGCTAGGACCAAGCCCGCAGTACGATAGTCACGCAGTGTTGGCCAACACCATTGGACAGGCTTATGTAAGGTTCGTCAACAGTCTGGATCCTAATTCAAAGAAGGGGAAACTTCCAAAATGGCCAAAGTACAGCAAGTCAAAGCCCAAAAATATGGTGTTCAATGCTACGAAGAACTGGGTTGAGGATGATACCTGGCGGAAACAGGGCATTGATTATATCAACTCCTATGAGGTGGCACGAGAACTTTATGGTTAGAGACGGGGAGGCTTGCCAAAAGGCACCAGAAAAGGAAATATCAAGTTGGAGGCATGATATAACGGTGACTTCGCTTAGCCTAACTAGGGGTTGATGTAACTCAAGAATTCAATTCTAGGTGGTAGTTCTACGGAACACATAGCCAAGTTCATGATACTTTAGGACAGATTCAGCAAAGTTCGTCATATCTTTATTTCCGCCCCCTGGACTAAGGATCCTAGGCGCTCGAACGCTCTAAGGTCCTGGTTTCATCTGATGTCCAACAGTACTCGTATAGATCGGCGACGCCGAGGCTCGCTTCTAACAATGCGAGTATTACCCTTGCATATTCCCTCCATCTGAATTTGCCTTGTAAGGCAATGCTAGCCCGGAAGACTCCAGCCACCGACGCTATAAGAGTCAACCTTGTGTCACAACTCGAAGCAGTTAGGATTTTCGGAGGAGATTCTGAGAATGGTAGTATCGGTAGACCGTGCAAACCTTGTATAGTGTACGGAATAAATATAGTCAAGCGTATCCTGGACTTTCTCAAACTCGCTTGCTGGGTATTTGTAGCACGATTAAACTCTATTTTGAACTCTTCAAGACGCTCTGATCCAAGACTGTACGAGCCACTTCACTTGGCGCTCTTATACTTTCTAGTACTTAGCATGTCAACATAGTAGAGATACGGTAATGGCACTAAGGGCTTTAAACATCCCCATGAATACCATGCCTCTTGATGTGGGGAAATAAGCTTCACGAAATGCCAAGACCCATACCGAAGAACAAGGGGTCAGACCCTTGTTTGAAATACGAGTGGTATTCCAGCAGGAAACAAGGAGACGATATAACACCTAGATCATACCCTTTCAAACCTGTTCTCTTCAGCGGCAGCTGCCTTTACTATGACCGTAAATTCCAGCCAATATGACTGGCAAAGTCGATAAACTCATCTCATCCGTGACACTGGCTGGAAGCCTGTTATCTTGCGTTGCCACGACATGTGTACTTATCTCGTTCGTCATATATCGTCGGCATCTCCGAAACTTTCGACATATCCTCGTGTTGAATCTTATGGTTGCAGGTGCGCACATCTTCCGCTACTGTCGAATCGAAAACTAATACTCTTTCTTAGAGTTTATCAACACTCTCAACAACTCAATATCAGGCAGCATATTCCTCAGAACTGGACAGCTCCAAGCTGGGATACCATGCGTCGTCAACGGGTTTATCGGCCAGTTGTCGGTTTCAGCAGCTGACTTTTCAGTACTGGCTATTTCGGTTACAACCCTGCTCACTGTGAAGAGAATGTTGTATATACCGACAACTTCGAGAACGAAGAAAGCATTGATTTGTGCCGCAGTATGGACAATGCCTCTCATCACAAGTATCATACCGACTGCTGTGGGTGAGATGAAGCCAGTGGGTGGGAACTGGTGCTGGATATCAGCAACCCGGCCAGACTTACGCTACGGTATGACGCATGGTTGGCGCTTCTTCGTTATCTTCACTACTATTCTTATCTACATCTATATCTGGATTTACCTAAGAAGACATCTGGGCTCAAAACCAAAACAACCTCGGCAGCCTCTAACTTTCTCGACGCACAATACCAATACACTCTTTTCCAAAGGCTCCAAGGACGCGGGATTCCAAGTTATGCAGGAGGACGAAGTCGAGCTGGACACTTTCAAGACGAGATACGGGAATATTGATACACCGATTTCGCCCATCTTCGAGCGAGTGAACAAGATAGACGAAATCGAGGATATGGAAAGAAAAGGTGAGAGCGAGGCGATCAACAGCAGAGCAAGGAGAGATTCTGTCCGTCATCGGCCAACATCATCGAGAAGAGGAGCAGAGATGGCCTATACTGGACTTGCTAACACTGAACCAACTGAAGCTTTACCGATTCCGCAGCACCAGATCAACGTACTACAAACCAACGCCAGCGAATTCCCTCAGCGCCGGGATACCCACGATGTTGAAGTAGAAATCAAGCGGATGATGTTGCTGAATGGGTATCCGGTTATGTATGTTCTACTCTGGATTCCGGGACTTACGAATCGACTCCTGGAAGCGATTCAGACGCCGGTATCAGATACGACGATTGCTGCTCTCAATACCTCAACGCAGTTCATCGGCTTTGCGAATGCAGTTACTTATGGATTTAATCATCATCTAAGGGATAGGCTGGATGCACTTTATTGGACGCCTATGATAATGAGAATGAAGAAGCGATTTAGACAATAATATCATGTACGTAGTTTTATGAGCACAAAGATTATTGAGTAGAAGATCTTTTGTCGGAGTTAAGCATTAAGAAGACTTTCATTGAAAAGTTTGTTGTCCAAAAGCAATACCCCTCAATACCTATAAGAGGAATGGCCAGCAGTAAGAATGCACTTTGGATAGCAAACAGATGTAATTGAAAGACATGTTATACCGCTCAAAAGGGAGTGCAAACTAAATTAAGTAGATTCTCTGATGGAAAGTCCTTTGGGTCATAGCCTAAGACCTACAATTTCAAAGCGAGTGAAAAAGGCATATCGGCTGAATGCTAGACGAGGAAGTTGTCGACGTCAAGCAGATCCAAGTAACCCCCATTGAAGAAGAAGTCCAGATCAAGAGATTCGACTTGACCTCCAGCCCCAGAATTGTGACATGCCTTGTTGGCACTGGTGCTCTGAGCAGCATGATTATGAAACTGAGACTCTTGCCGCACAACCTCGACCGAATTAACACCATCTACCCTCAAGAAATTCTCCCAAGCCCGCTCAACACTGAGTCGAACTGCCACGGAATACGCATTCGATTCACTGCAACGTCGCCTCATTTCTTGCAAGGCAGAATAGAGCTCATTTTTGGCTATTGCAGGCGGCAGCTCATCGTATTGACCTAGAATAAGCAAGGAATACGCAACGCAGAGGGAGTGGAATTCGGGTAAATCTCCAGAGCTTGAACTTGGAATGGCGATGAATGCCTGTATGACTCGGAAGCTAAGTTCGTATACGTGGCCTTGTAGGGACTTCGTGGAAGGGTCTTGGGGATTTACTGTAGAACTGCGAGACGTCTGTGGCGAGAGCGACGAGGCTAGATTCAAGGCATCTGCTTCAACCCTATCCAGAGTTCGTTTTGCTAGGATGACGTTGGCAATACAGTAACTGAACTTCAGCATAAGACCTGTAGGTAGATCTTGCAACCATTAGCAACCAGAGTATTAGTAGAATATCATGAATTCTTTACCAAGGAGATATCCATATTGCTGCTTCCAAATTGCAAATTTGGAGCTGAAACCATCGTTTGTGAAGGTTGGTTTAACGCAGTCTTCTTTCTGGAGTGTACAGTAAAGTGAGATTTCAGCAAGCAGCATCGCATCGCGCATTGTGGTCTGCTCGAAATTGAGTAGATTCCTGCACTGGCTGAAGTACGAGCTAGGTAATATGGATGGTCTACCTGTAGTAGCTGACCAACTTTTGAAACTATCATCAGCTTTCGAGCGTTTCAAAAAGAAAGGTACGGAGTTCACTCACTGCAGATGGTTTAGACATATGTTTGCCCAGATTCTCATTGATCGAAGGTCCAGCTTCGTTGAAGTTCCAGCATTGGTTCGCTGATGGATATCTGAGAACTGAATGCACAGCATTGCCTGCTGTGAACAAATACCACTCAAAAGCCAGCTATCGACATATTCAGCTTCGCACTAGATCTATCAGTAAAAATATATTCAGCCAGCACTGGAGGCATTACCGATGGTGATCCGGCGAAGAGAGAACAAATGAGAACACCAGTAATTTCTTCAAGATGCAATGGGCTACCGAGCACTACCTGACCAAGCATGTTTCGCATATGCTCATAGACTTGCCTGTGTTTCAAGGCATCTGTCTGGCTCGTGTGGGTAAATCTCATCTCGTGCGAGCACAACACAGCATGAAGAAATGGTGATGTTTGGATCAAAGAGCCTCTGGTTACTAGATCGCTCTCGTCATTTATAAAAAGAACGTGGCGACGTCGTCGAATAAAGCTTTAGGCTGCTATCAGTAGGATTCTGTGACTTAATAGGAAAGGTGACCTCTTACGATTTGACAAGGCTCTCAGCAGCTGTGGCATTAAGCATACCCATGTGAACAACATCCTCTTTTGTGTGGAAAGCCCTTCTTAAGTCGCCAGTTACCTGGCAGGCGACACGTCGGATGACTTCAGCTGGAGCAGCATGAACATGTTGATCCGCGGGCTCGATCTCGTCCATCAACACACGACTATCTGTCGATGCTTGAGGAGAAGCACTTTGCTCAACGACATTTTGATGCGTTGAGTCCCGTCCGGATTGGAGCTTTACTAGCTGGGCCCTTATATCTTGCATAGAGCTTTCCAAGTGCAACACCTTCTGATGTAAACTATCCAGGGTTAGGACTCTAAGAGAAATGTTGGTTGAACTGGGAGAGTCATTGGTACCTTTTCACAAGATCTTGCTGATGGCTCGTTTCTTGTGTCCCATAAGACTGATCCAGACTATCGCTTCTAAGGCAGGGTATTCTCAAGTTTCGACATCTTGAGCAAGTGTCAGAGCCAAAGTCCAGCTCGCATCTGCATTTCAGTCGGCGGCAAGCGTCACAAGAGAGGATCCGACGACGTCGCTTCTTGGAGGGTTCATTCTCGACTGGAGTTACTGATACTGATTCCTGAGCTCCAATTGAGCCAGTGGCCGAATCCTCACGTGTTCTTTTGTCAGTCATTGTCAGGTAACAAGAGGTAGGAAATATGGAGAGAAAACCCCGCAAGCCGTCGGAAATCGGCGGAGGATAGGGACTGACCAAGCGCACGGCGATGTAGAGTTCAATTGCGGCGCATAAAATCAATCCGGTATGGTGTAGTGGCTAACATTTCGCGCTCTCATAACCTGAGAGATCAGTTCCGCGGAGCCCAGGGTTCGATTCCCTGTACCGGAGACTGTTAGCTTTTTTCTTATTTTTCTTATAGTATATTTATTAGAAAAATTATAATTATTTTTACTTTAATACTTAATTAAGTTCTAAGAAATACTTATATATATTGGACTTTATTTTCACTTCTCAGTCTTGCATTATCGAATAATTTAATGTTACTGAGAATGTGTTTTGAATTTTAAAGTCGCTTTATCCCATTAGCCTTCGAGAAGTTGTAATTATTCGAGATTCAGTATAAGAGAGAAAGACTGGCGCAGTTCATGAGCGAAAAGAGATAAATAGACCATCCTCCCTGCTGTCGTCAACAAAAGGTATTAGGTCGGCCTCATGCCCGAACTCCCCCAACACGAAACGATCATCCCCAAGTATGAGCCCATCGATTTCTGAGGAAAAGTAGCTTTTGGCCCCTGAAGACCCAGCAAAGTAGCCAACTTCTGGAGATACTACAACTCCGTGTTTAGCTCTTCCGTCTTGCAGACTGCCCTTGCCCTTGCCCTCGCTCTCACTCTCGCATACTTCTTGCCATGTCGACGGGTAACCGAAAAACAGAGGACCTGATATTTCAGCCTCATCAGCCTCAGAAAACTCAAGCCTAGAGTTGAAAGGCCGAGATCTCAGTCCAGCCAAAACAGACGCTCCCACGTCCGTTTCGCATCGCCCATAATTCACAATGCTCGATCCCGCCTGCATCGATTCCCAGCCTCCTTTAGGATAAATGATTCGGCGGACACGGTATGCAAAGACAAAATCCGACGACTCACCATATGTTTCTTCGTCGTAGGTATCCCTGGATATGTTGAACTGCGGTCCACCGTCAAATGGGACGCCGAAGCTTTCACCTCCGAATCCGGCTCTTGCACCGCCCCCAACACGCCTCGAGGAGGAGATTGAGCCAACTGCACCACGTGCTATCTTGACGCCTGTCACCATGAACAGACGCTGTCTACGCTTGACAGCCTCAGCAGCAACGGCTTTGACACTCTCTTTGACATAATTGTCCGTTGGCTCTATTGAGTATGTATCCAGTCTTTCGCATGTGTGAGACACATCATTGGCGTTGTTCCAGTCAAAATTGGATTCTGCTGTAACGCCTACAGCCTGGAGGAAATTGGCCCATATCCCCAACGATCCACTGTTTGCCCTGCCTTTGCCGATATGCCAAGGGGCTTTGAAAGTATGGTTCGTTTCCATGTCTTCGGGAATGGGGAGAGGCGGTCCACAGAACGAGCCGGGATCCATTGGGTGTTTCCAAATGTGGCCAAGGCGAATTGCCTTGTCGGGCTCATAGTCGAGATTTGGAGCGCGTATGTAGATCAAGGCCGACTTTTTGTTCATGTTGCGTATTTGTTGTTGCTGGCCTGGATAAGTAGAGTAGAGAGGAGAAAAAAGGTGCCGTATAGCGACGATCTACGAAAGGCGACAACACCTATATCCTCATGGGATTGAAATGTTCTTGTTAGTTTAGCAAATGACGTGGCTCAAGAAGGAAGCTCCTTTTTTTAACGGATCACTAATCGGAGGCCTATAGACTTGTGGCTTGAGGCTGAATCCCAACCAATGGATGCAGGGCTAGAACATTATGGGCCAAGGCTATGCCATACCGGTGCTCTCAAAGGTTTTCATCCTCATTGTCCCTAGACTTTTAGGCTCACATGTAAAGCGCAAGGCGTTCAGCAAGGCTGTGACGGCAAGTACTGGCTATGAGAACTGTGACATATGTAGTGTTGAGTTCCTTACAAGTTCATGATTACTGAAAAATTCCCTGGCAAATTAATATATTTTTATGGTTATAGTTGCTTTTCCTTGAAGTTTTGTTTGACTCTTTTTCTTGTTGTCTGCTTGACCAGCTTGTTGTTATTGCAATTGATCAAGTATACAGACTTATCGAGTCTATGGCTTATATGCTTTATACCTTATCTCTCTTACCAGATTACAAAAACCCTTCAACTATATCAAATAGTTTTGCTATGTTAACTCATGGTGGTTGTTAGAGCGGGCCATGCGTGTAGTTGACTTGGACACTCAATCGTTGTCCAGCGGCCCACAGTCTAGCTTCCAACCAGACGTACTCATACAGTATCTTCTACTATTGCTATTATTGATCATGGATATTAGACCATCTATTTGTTCTAATACTTTTTATCGCTCGTTTCGGAAAGTTTAGCCGACAGCTCGTTGAAAAAGGCTAAAATAATGGCCACGTTATTTTTCCCCGTAATGGCGGTTTATCCCGGCCCAGAGAATAACACAAAGTCTGGGGCAACCCGATTCTAGACTGAGCCTTATGCTCATAATGGGACTAGGTAGATACCATTTTACGTAGTAGATTGATCCAATGTCTAGGAATGTTACCAAAACAAGCTTATCCATCACATAATTGTCTAGGATTCTGGGGCCGGCAACCGGGCACTAGCGTATGCAAGCCGAGTTCGGATGTTGTATAAGTCAAACTCGCACGTATTAAGTATGTCGTGATTCCGAAATTCCGATAACAGCCGCATCACTGGTCGTTTCTGTGTGTCATTAAACTGATATTGATCTCATCCTCGGTTCGTGCTTTCAAAGGACTAGACTAAAGTGTGGATCTTTCAGGGTGTCGAGATTTGTCCTGAAGGAATGAGGTGAAAGCATACAAAGCATGCTTTCCTTTAATTAAAAGAAAAGGAGTTCAAGATATTATAGAGATGCTTAAGTTTATACGTTCCTTGAGGTTCCTAGGTCCTTACTCAGTCTATTCAGAATGTGTCACATTGTCATAGACTTACGAAGAACCTCAAATAATCTGCCGTGCACCACGAATGCTCTACAGCCTACCTAGCAGCCCTCGAATCTGCGGTACCCCCCATATTCTAGACCAAGTTAACTCAAAGATTACCCCATAGGACCCACTGGCCTTGAATAGCCTGGCCTATTTATCCCGAAGGCCACTCCTTGAGACACAAGGGCTGATGTAAGAGGCTTCCTTGCTTATATATACCCGCCCAGCTTCATCCTGCAGGCTGTTCCCCCTTTGAGCTTTTATGTTAGTCACATCTTGCCAATCTCACCTCTTTCCTGCAGTCAAGCTACAAGTTTTGACATTCGATTTGACTTGATCGCCACCAGCCATTGTACTTCTGTTTACAGCACCTCGAATACATGCAGTGAGATATTGAGCAGGATTATCTGGTCGACGTCGTCCAAATCACAACATGGCGGCACAGTCAGTATCGTCCACAAAACACGATGAGAGGGTTCTCATCTCCGAGTACTCTAAGCCACTGGGAGACAGGATAGGCAATCCGGTATGGCATTTTGGCGCTGAATCATGCAGACAGCTAACAAAGGTCAGGCTCCTCTTGCCATGGGAGGCTTTGCTACAACCTTGCTGTCAGTTTCGTTGGCGATGATGGAGTTTCGAGGTATTTCCTTACAGACTCAATTCATCGGAGACCTTTGCTTTGTTGCCTGCATTGGGTTACTTATCTCTGCCCAATGGTCAATGCTCAAGGGCGATACCTTCTCATATACTGTTCTGACAGCCTTTGGTAATCTAGAAGCCATATTTCCAATGTGATAGTGAAGCACTGCTAACAGAGTCAAGCTCTCTTTTATGGGGGCTACGGTGCAACACTGCTCCCCTCATGGGGCATCATCGACGCTTACGGAGGAGTCGACACACCTCAATACAATAATGCACTGGGATTCTTTGTGTTGATATGGGCAGTGTTCAACGTCTTCTTTCTCATCGCTTCAATCCAACTGTAAGTCTGCTGCCCTGGCTTCATACTCTCCTGCTAATTGCCCGCCAGTAACCTTGTTTATATCTGCATTTTTATTTGCATTGAGTTATGTCTTATACTTGACGCCTCGTCTTACTTTGCTTCCGCGGATGGGAATGCTGTGCAAAGCAAAGCGTTGATGCACGCTGCTGGAGTGTTTGGGTTCATCGCGGGTCTGCTCGGCTTTTACACTGTAGCTTATTACCTTTGCCAAGACGTTTTGACATTTCCTGTTCCAATGGGCGATACTTCTGCTTGGTTTCAAGCTCGTCGAGAGAAAAAGTCGCTCAATTCCTCCAGTGCTTGAACTAATGATCGCCTCAATAGGTGAGGGGATAGTTGATGAGGGTGAGCTATAGGAATTGTGTATATTAGACATAGAGAAATAAATAGAGAAAGGCGTCTGGTCAAGCTAAAGAATTATATAGAGTCTTAGAGGAAAGAAAACATAATATCGTCCCAGCCTAGCTATCTGCGCTCGGTACTTGGCGAGGGGTCTCGTGCTTGACGAAGCGAAACGCATTTTCCGTACTCGAAATTGCTGCTCTCTACCTCCAGTAATACCTCTCGAATCTCAGGCTATTTTTAAGAATTGTTAGGGTATACTTTAGCCAGATACTCAATAGAACATAATTGCATCATCGTACTTTAGTGTCCTGTTTTTCGTTGGCTCAGAATGGCGGGCAAATCGCATCCCCATGGCCTTATTGACAAAAAATACATCTTGCAAGTTGCTTTAGGGAGATTTTATCTGTTTCGCCAAGTTGTGATAGCAAGGAATGGGGTGTGCAACAGGCGTAGATTACTTTTAGGAGGGGACTGAAAAGAGTGAACAGAGAGCAATGATAGAGGGTAAAGCAGTAGATATAGAATCATGGTGGTACATATATAGAGGTTGACACCATAATTCTAGCATGAATACATATTATCTCCATTTGACAACCTGCTCCAGTCTGGGTGTTCTTGTCTGACACTCTGATCTGTCAAGTCTACATGACAACTTCATAAGATGATCAAGATGAACAAGACGATCCACTGCTCTTAAATTACAGAATCCTGATTAGATTATGAAGGCACTCAATTGCCGAATTTAGTAGCAACAGCATCGTACTCCTTCTTCGTAAGAGGCGTCACGGAGCCATGCTTCAATCCTTTGGGGAAGTTGGGGAAGTCTGACTTCTCCCAGTTTGGAGAAAGAATATTGGAAGCCTGGAAAGGAATATACTGAGTATAATCATCGAGCAGAAGATGGTATAGTCCAGGTGTGCGAAGATCAGCAAATGCACCTGGGCCTTCAAGGGGCGATTCGGGTCGGACGTAGCCTGGAACACGGGTCCAAGTTCCAAAAAGACCGGTCGTTGAGGTCTCCTGATACACTTTGTTGATGGTCTCGTTCTTGAGAAAGCGTGCGAAATGCCCCGGTTTGCCTAGGTACAGAAACTCCTGATCGATGAGGCCAGTATCATCGGGGGCATGGTAATCCTTCGGCGCGCTGAAAGTCTTAAAGTCTTTGGTTGTAGCATAGCGAATGCGGTCGAGAGTCGCGGTGCCTTTATGCTCCGTGTCTGAAGCTGAATAGTGTCTGGCTGCCCAGAAGACATAGTACTGGTTTGTAGAATCATCCCAGACTGCGGAAGGTGCCCAGGCCATACCAGCTGTGTCTGACTCTACACTATTCAGAATTAGTGAGATCTCACGTTTGAACGAAGCATCTTGTATCTTACATTCTGAGTGAAGGCTTGGACCAATTCACGAGGTCCTTCGAAGACCAAACAACAAGACCCCGACTTCCGTTGCGTGTGACAAGGTCCCACGAGAAGCCTGGAGCATTAATGTCCAGATCTGTGGCATAGCCTGTTAGTAATGGGCCTACTGAAAATGTTTCGGTAACTTACCAGTGGCGATAGTAAAGAACTCAGAGCGGGCAGTATTGGTCGTGAGAAAGATGTCCCTGACGCCTCTGGTTCCAACATTTGAGGTCAAGACAGGCTTTCCCCCATTGAGGAAGTGAAAGGTCGATGCCGAGTTGCCATCTGACAGATGCCATTGAACTTGAGGGGTTGGGTCACTAAAGGTAGAGATCAGATAGCCGACATATTTGCTGTTCGCGGATCTTGGGCTGTCGGCAGGAATGGCTTTAACAAAAGAAGATGCTGAGAGCGCCGTTGCGAGGAGCGTAATGACACGCATATTGAACTTGTCCTGAGGCGAAAATGATTAGGTTTCAGGCTCAATGTGCACGACCTGTTGTAAGTCAGGACAGTTATTGTATCTTGTTGTCCGTAACATCGGTATATGAGCTATGTAACTGTCTTTATATAATTTGTTCATGCGGCAGGGACGAGCCTCCGCATCTCAAAGGTCCCCTGCACGAGTACCGATGGCTATGATCAATCAGATAACTAACCTCATGCAGAACACCCGCGTATTCGATCGATCCGTACAAATCATAGCCTCCCCTGCAATTATGCCTCGGATAGAGGACGGGAAGCTATTGTTCCCAGTGTCGATCTTTCGGTCCCGGCTCATAACCCATGTAACTCAGTTGTTGAAGCGCTCCAGTGAACAGGCTGCGCATAAACGAATGAGGGGTGGAGATGCGATTTTGGATAAGCTTAAAACCCCATGGAGAAATATTGCATGCTGGGGAAGTTCGATGATTACGACGAGTTAGGCAGCTCCCATTTGATGTATTGGCGCTCGAGTCAGGCGACAGGTTGAGGCTATGATGGTCTATACCAAAGAGTGAGATCACAATTGCTCTACCTCCGCTGCAAGAAACTTACAAGAATATCAGCGAGAATAATAGACAACTCCATCTCAAGTCAAATATCTGATTCAGATTCTGCGATAATAGATACATAACATCGCTGCGTTCCGTAGACTCAGAAGATATCATAGTTCTCTGAAGGGTATCAGAGGTTACGAGCTCAAAGGGACGAATAGCAGGTTGCCGATAACAAAAGCAACTAGATAATGGAAGCATAGCCTATGGAACTGCTATAGAATTGGTGTACCAAACATACATTGTAATTGGTCAAGCAACTAACACAATCAGCCTGCCATCGGAAACGTGAGACGAGTGGAACTAGGAAACCCGAGTTCTTAATCCTAATGAGCAAATTGAGGTAGATTATGGATATTTCAGATGATCTCAGATGCGTTTCGAATACCTTGACCAATCTTGCATACAGTTCAAAGGTCTCAAGTCAGCCATTGCAGGAGCAGGTCCTCAGGGAGCAAGAAAACATCAGGCCTTGATATAGGGCGTCAAAATAAATCTGACAAAGGCTATCTTAAACTTCAACTAAATTCATGCTAAGTCATCCAAATCTTTTTATCATTTAGGGTCAAGCTCCTGGGTTTTTTTCCTCTCCTAGCAGGTATCTGTAGGTAGTCGGGATTTGCTGATATATTGCGCGATGGAATCACGATTGAGATCCGGTTATCGGTATAGACAAAACAGCTTCTTTCTCTCAGCAAGACATCAAGAACATGTTCCTATCTACTATAGCACTTAAAAATAACTCTGTATAGTTTGTAATTATTTATTTTACCATATTACCTTCAATTCTATCATCATCATCAACGGTTATCGGCCGGGTCGGTCGATTGCGAATACAGTGTATAACAGTGCTCGTTGCACTCATTCCCATTTTGGGCAAAGCTTGGATTGCGTGCTTAACGGCGATGAGGGATGAAGAAGACGACGAGCAGCAGTCAGTCGATTCTCCTCTTTCACCTCATTATTCACTCTTCGCACGTCTTCGTATAGAATGCGGGTCTCATTTGATCAAATCGGTTCATTCTATGCTAATATCGAAGTACTTGCTATACTGAGATCGACCTTCCGTCCAACCTCCACCCCCATCATCTACCATCAAAAACAATCTGGGCATTCCGAATTAAAGGAGAGCTCTCAATACTTGCGGCGCTAATTACAACAAGGTCATTTCTCATCAAATCGTGGCTATCACGTCCTTTCTTGTGTCAACTACTCCTTCAGCAGCCGCCCATAAGCCGAGTAGTAGTGACAACCTGGTACATGGCTTTTCCGTCCTGTCTTCTCGTCAAAGATATGACATCCCTTTTTAGCTACGTTGGGAGGAGTGTACACTGCAAAGTTGCAGGTTAGTTTCTGGGACAAGTGTCGTGGATTAAGGGGATTGCCTACAGTGGAGGGATACAGCAAAGTCGCTACCTCTGTTGGATACACGATGCAGACCTAGTTCGTCTGCCATATATGCGACGGAGTTTTCCTTATATGTTCTTTCCCCGATGATATTCATTGGTCTATCTTGTTCATCCTCGTTCGGAAAAGCGTATCGAGTCTCGGTGAGGTTGCCTTTCAGAATCTTCATCAAGCAGTGAGCGTTGCCGTGGTCGTGGATAGGGGACCCCTTTCCAGGAGACCATACGAGAACAAGCTATCAAGAAGTCAGTCACGGTTGGGAAGGGTCAAAGTCGACTCTAGCAAGCTTACCAAATTACTCTTGCCGTTACCTTCGTCAACGAGATTACGTGTGTATCCCCTACTGCGATCACCGAAGGCATACGGCTTCCACATGTTGTCGGCGCCGTCATATCCTTCCATCAGTTGTTGAAGGAAGCCAACATCAACATCATCAGAGGTCAATCCCGATGATGGACCAAGAGCATCCTTGAGTCGCACCACAAGTTCGTCGAACCGATTTTGCTGGCAAGGGCCCACGTTGGGGATTGTGTTGTGGCTGACGCCGAGTGCAGAGGGTTTGGTGAAAATACCGATGGCCATGATTGCTATGCTGTCGATGATGCTT